>NC_087472.1:109860669-110517098 GCF_036321535.1 Camelus dromedarius
GCTATTGTCACTTTCCTGCCTGCTTGTCTTCCTCTTCCTCCTCCATCTCCTGTCCAACACCTGTCCGTACGTTAGGTCTCAGCCTAGATGTCCAGTTGCAGGGAAGTGAAGTTGAGGCTGGCGCCCACTGTATTTGTTCCCTGTTGCTATGGCAACAAGTGGCCATAAACCTAAGAGCCTTAAGACATCACACATTGATTTTCTAATGGTCCCAGAGGCCAGAAGTCTGAAAAGGTCTCACTGGCTAAAATCAGAGTGTCTGCAGGGCGTGCTCCCTCTGGGCAGGAGGCTCAGTTTCCTTGCCCTTTCCAGTTTCTACAGGCTACCTGCACTCCCCAGCTCCTGGCCCCTTCCTGCATCCTTGAAGTCATAAGGAGAGCACCCTCACCTCTCTCTCTCTCACTGTGACACTCCTGCCTCCCTCTTTCACCTGCAGGAACCTTTTGATTACACTGGACTCACCCAGAAAATCCAGGGTCAAGTCCTTATCTTAGAACCCTTAACGTAATCATCTGGCAGCCCCCTTGGCTGTGTACGGGAACATACTCCCAGGTTCCAGGGACTAGAATGTGGGCATCGTTGGGGCAGGGAGGGGCTTGAATCTACCCCCCACACGGGTGTTTCCTAACATTCTGTCACCTACTCATGGAGGGACTCCTGAATCTCAGGAGTGCAGGGCTCTGTGGAGCTCATTCTCTGCCGAATCCCAGTGCTGTCCCAATACCTGGTGCCCCGCAGACTGCTGGCTGGACAGACTAATAAATGAAAGATAGGCCTGGGTTCAGATCCTGCCTCTGACACTCGTTTCCTGCGACACAGTGGGAAAGATACTTACCCCCCAAACTTCAGGTTTCTTACCTGTCGAGTGCAGTGACTGTACCCACCTTGCAGCGTGACGTGAAGATGGGCTGACAGGGGCCACATCTGTGGACCCCAGCCCTGGCTGCTGCTAGACCCCATTGGGGGACATCTGTGAAATCCCCGTGCCCGAGGCTTACCTCCAAAGACTCACATGACTCAGTACCTGCACACGACAGCCGTCGCCACTCCTGTCTCTGTTACTGGTGCTGTCCTTGATCATCAGTGCTGCGGCAGAGCTGCATTCCACGCGTCTGCACAGACCTGGGGTGGGAGAGGAGGTTAATGGTGTTGGAGAAATCTATAAAACAACATGCTCAATTAGAATTAGAATCCAGCCTTCAAGGATTTTCCACAGGTAGACAAAGCCATTTGAGGTGGTTAAAGAAAAAAAAAAAAATGTTGGAACTTGAGAGCACAGAGCTTGCCTGAGGCCCTGGCATGGTGGGTGAGGACCAGGTCCCATGGGGATTTGCTCACCTGTAGTGTGGGGTTGGGTTTATAGGGTCCACGTGCCTTGTGTGATTTCTGGAACTAGAATGATTTTTGGGGGGCAGAAACGTAGGGTCACTTATTGATTTTCTTTTCCAGGAATGTAACGAGTTTACTTACAAGTTTGCTGAAGAAACTCGAAGGCAGTTGCTTGGGGCAGTAACGCCTGGCTATGATTTCATGGCCCGATTGAGGTATGCACAGGCTACCGTTCCCCGCAAAGCGTGTGAAGACGGAGGATGCTCTGTATAAACTGTGGCAAGCTTAGTCAGCATCCTCTCTTCTGAAACCTTTACAAGGCGGTCAGATTAAAGGTGAATCCTGCGGTGTTCGGTCAGGCCCCTCAAGATGGCTGTCCTCTTGTTTTCTCTACATCCTCTGCTCCAACAGTCCCTGCTTCACCTGAGGGCAACTCACGTGAACGTGCCTGCCCCCTCCCCCCACCCCAGCTAGCGGTTGTTCCAGCCCTTAGGCCAGAACGGCTTCACCTGCCAGTTTATTAAAGGGAAACACCTGCCCACCTAGTGGTCGTTTACCAGAGGGGCTGGGAGCTGCTGGTTTCCCTGGTAACTGATGAGCCAAGCTGACGTCAGTTCCGCCTATAAATGGTAGCCGCCGCCTCCTCCCCCAAGTAGGAGGAAGATGGTTGCCCTGCCCCGCCTGCTGGCTGCTGCGCACAGTGGGGTATCGCACCAGGACCCTTCGTTTTGGCCGTGTAAGACCCCCGTCCAGTAAACCCCTGGTGTCCCTGTCCCTGGCTTCAGGCTCTTCCTTGGGTCACGAGTCTGGGCCAGTCCAAGGCTTGCAGGCCTGCCGGGTGCAGCCCGACATGCGGGTCACTTTTTTCTTTTTTAGGAGCGGGATGGAGTCGATTCTCCCTGCCAACGCGCACGAGCTGGCCCACAACCGCCTGCACATCTCCATCACCAACACCAAGACCAGAGAAAATGACTTAGTCTCCAGCTTCTCCTCCCGGGAGGACCTCATTAAGGTAACCCGGCCGCATTTCGCTTTGGGGGAAATGAGCAAGTGCTGATATAAATAATTGTCACAAGCGGTGAGCATCAGCACGTTCCTTAGACCCAGCCTTGCAGAGCGCACTTGGTAAGTGCTGGGAAAGTATGCGTCTGATGAACAGATCAACCAGCCTTCCTCCGAAGCCACCTCCAGACAGGCGGCTCCCAGAGGCCCCGGAGTAGCTCCGTGTTTTCTCTTGTGATGTTTAGCAGGCCCTCGCTTACCCTGTGCATAGGCTTGGGTGGCAGTAACAGTTCCTTACATTGACGTAGCAAGTGCTTTGTTCTTTATGAAAGACTTTGTGCACGTAGCATCAGGCTCAGTCCTTCCGTGGTCCTGCTGTAAACCAGCCAGGACACAGGTGATTCCTGTCCTCTACGTACCGTCAGGCTCAGTCCTTCCATGGTCCTCTTGTAAACCAGCCAGGACACAGGTGACTCCTGTCCTCTACGTAGCATCATGCTCAGTCCTTCTGTGGTCCTGCTGTAAACCAGCCAGGACACAGGTGACTCCTGTCCTCTTGTTGCTTTTCTTGTTTTCTCTCTCTTTATTTTTTTAATGGCAGTACTGAGGATTGATTGAACCCAGGACCTCGTGCATGCTAAGCACACGCTGTTCCACTGAGCTGGACCCTGCCCCCACCCCCCGTGTTTTTTTTAAACAGAAGAAATGGATGGAAAGCTGTTACGCAACTCACCTGGGGGGGGTATACTGATTGCTAGCGGGAATCCAGGTCTCGTATCTTTTCAATCTAATGTTCCCTATCGTTTCCTTCATTTTGTTTTGATGCCTTTTGATCCAAACACACATGAAAGGTTAGTTGGTTGAGAATTTATTGTCTCTGGGAAATACTTCAGCTGATTTGCAAATAACAATGCACTTGCGAAGGTACCACATTAAATATTTGTGAACAGGAGAAGGTGCACTTCTCTTGGAAAAGCCAGGTGGTTTTTTTGTCTTCCTTTTGCGAGAATCCTAGTAAACCTCAGGTGGTGCAGAGAAGGCGTGTGTGGATAAAGCAGAAGCTGATGGACTGAGGGTGAGCGTTCAAAGTTCCCCCTGAATTAGATGATAAATGCATTGATTTTTTCACTATTGAATCTTACTATTCAAATTTCACATCTGAATGATATGATTTGAAATGCCTAATGAAATGTTGAACTGACAAGTGAAATTACTTAGTGACTTCAGAGATTAGAATATTTTCACTCGGTGTACCGACTACGCCAGTCTCTCACTTACACATTAAGGGTCGTTCTAGCTTAGGAAAAGCTATCTTCTCTAATGTCGTTACCACCTTGTGTAGACCTACAGAGGGGAGAGGGGAAGCTGGTGTTCCACGCCTGAATAGTCACAAGCTGTCAGTGCCCAGGCAGGCACGTCAGGCTAGCGGTGGGTCGGAATGCCTCTTCCGCTTTGTGAGGGAATGAGACACTGTCATCCTATCACAGAACAAGAGGGGGACTCCACCCCCAGTTATCTTAAACTAGCTTTTCATTGCGTCTGCCCAGGGCTGCTCTCCCTATGGTGGCAGAGCCCCTGCTGTTCCCCTGGGTCCCACCCGGATTTACTCATTAGTGTTCCGCATACTACATGTTTTACTGCTTTATTGACTTGGCTTTTGTCTGCCTGCCCTGGAATGAAGGGGGCGGGCCAGGGAGTGCTCTGTTCTGTCCACTGCTGTCTTCCCAGCACCTGGCATGGTGCCAGCTCTGTCAGCAGGTGTTCAGAGAATGAATATATCGATGAACTAAGGTGTCATCTATTCAAAGAACAAAGACGGTGGATCCTTCAAGTCCAGTGACCTGGACAAAATAATGCAGCTAGTCAGTGGTGCAGCTGGGACGACAGTCCAGGTGTCTAACATGCTTCTTCATATCCCTCACCTGCCCCCACGTGGATAAAGTCATCCTCTTCTCAGTGGCTTGTATGTGGGCGTGTGGTCAGCTGAATACTGTCCCCAAAGGAGGTCCGCCCCCTAACCCCCAGGACTGTAGATACAGCATCCCCATGGCCAGAGGGGTTGTGTAGATGTGGTTTAGGTGAGGGTCTTGAGATGTGGAGCTGATCCCGGGTTATCTGCGCATACCTAAACTAAGCACATGTCTCCTTGAACGTTGATGACCCACTGTGGTTTGGGTGTGTTTCCCACGGGACCCAAATTCACACTTCACTGCAGTGTGACACACTCAACGATGTATGTCTGTATAGTTAATGTGTTTCTTTTTCCAGTATAACTGGAGTTGTTTTAAAAAATAATTTCTTATTTTCAATTTTCAACCTCTTTACGGCTTTATTTCTTCTTGGAATGTCATTATTCTGCAGAGGATAAGTTCAGAATAAATTCCATACAATTGGATGAAGGAAAGCATTGCCAATACATGGGTGACAGGGCCCTTGAGGAAACACAGCTGTCATTCAGATTTGGGTGGCATGGCCATCAGCGTGTTAAAAATGGAGACGTCTGCTGGTGCTGAGATGCAGGAGCCTCCGTGGGAGGAGGGCACTGGGGGTTCTCCCCTCTGACGGCCAGCAAGGCAGAGGGACCTCAGTCCTACAGCCAATGGAACTGAATTCTAGCAGTGCTGGGATGAGCAGAAATGCAAGTCTCCTCTAGAGCCCTCTGCGAACACCTGGATTTTTCTCCCCGAGTGAGACCCATCCTGGACCCTTACCTCCAGGTCCCTGGGTCACACACTGGTGTTTTTAAGCCTCTTAGTTGTAACTTCTTATAGCAGCAATAGCGAATGACTGCAGTAAGTAAACACGACTTTTTTTTTTTTTTAATTTGCTTTGTTTTGGATAATAACTATTCAGAGAATTGGTGTAATTGAGTTCACTGAACAGGAGAGAAACAGTTGACACAAATGTATAACGCCTCGTAGGGAGAATAATTGAATAATTAACGTGTAGAGAGGCTCTAACCTTGTTCAGAACTCGAGTAAGGAAGGGTGTAGGTTCCTTGACAGCAGATGGCAGCTGTGAAAATGCGTGAAACATCTGCCTGCATTCTTAGGAAGCAGGCAGTTCAAAGAGGAAGACTGGCAAAGACTACAGGAGGAAAAAGGGAAAAGCATGAAGGGAAGGTAGACTACCCCCCACCCCACTCTGGGTGCGACCTTCTCTGCTCTGACGACAGAGGCCGTTGGAGAACGCTGTGTGAGGTAGTCGCTCAGGCCACCTGGGTCAGTGTGGGCGAGAGAAGAGAGCCCCCTGCCATGCCCCCCACCTCCTTAGCTGGCGCGTGGAGTGCTCTGAGTTCCAGAAGCCAAGAGCAAAAGCAGCCACGGTGTGTAACTGGAGTCCCCCCCCCGGGGCTTTGCCTGCCGGCTCTGTCCCCTCAGGCTGGGCTTTTACCTCTACTGTCTGGAGAGTCGTGGGCAGGAGAAAGAGACTAAGATGAAAGCCAGAGGTACCAAATGTCGGGTACCTGTTGGTAGCCAGTAAAGGAACGGGAGAGAGCACTCAATACTGGTGGCTCCTCTATTCTGTTAATTACTCGATTTTTTTTCTAATGCCAGGCCCTTCATTACCCACCAGCTGACTGCTGCCTCTTATTACAGATAGGGTGTCCGTGTATGTGGAAAATCCAGCTAGAAACCTGCATCTTAAAGTATGTGTCTGGTGTTATGCTGTCTTGGGTTATCTCTGGCTTTATGTGCATGCCCCAGTGTTCGTGTTTAGGCCTGTCGCTCTCCACAGTGTCCTCTGAGACTGGTGATGCCTGAGCCTCAGTTTTCTCAACTGTGAAATGGAGACACGAAGCTAATCAGTGTTACCATGGGGAGTAAATTGGAAAAGTCATGTAAAAAGTGGGTTTGAAACACTCCAGCCCTCTAAACATGATGATTACAGCTAATATTTAGTAAACATTGATTGGATAAGATAATAAGCCATGCTCATGACTGGTTACACCCCGGTGTGAGTCTGTCATGAAATTTTAAAGTCCTAGCTTGCTTTCTGCAGGCTGCGTAGGATTTACCTTTTCTTAAACACTTTATCCTTTTACCCCTTTTCATCTTTGTTCATGAGCAACACGGCTAACCTACATCTATAAAATCTCAGGAAATGGATTATTACTGAGAGTTTTGCTGCCTTTAGGCATTTGATTTTATACCTCTTTACAATTGGCCTTTTTTTTTTTAAATGTGCCTTTGTGTTGTAATTCATACTAAAATTACTTTAATTTCACTTTTGGTGGCATGAAAAAATTAATTTCATTTGGTAGCTGCGATGATACTCAACTGTTTTCTGAGAACCTCTGTTGACCAATTATGTGGTCCAAAGATTAGTTTTATTTGGGATTGGATTTCCATAGTATTCTGCATCTTATGTCCATGGTAAGTTAACTCCCTGCTATGGTCTGAATGTTTGTGTCCACACCCTCAACCCGCCAAATTCCTGTGTTGAAATCCTAACCCCCCAACATGACAGTATTAGGAGGTGGAGTCTTTGTGGGGGGGGTGATGAGATCATGAGGGTGGAGGCTTCATGAATGGAATTAGCGCCCTTATAAAAGAGGCCCCAGAGAGCTCCCTCACCCCTCCCACCTTGTGAGGGCACAGAAGTGGGTTCTCAGCAGACACTGAATCTGCCAGCCCCTTGATCTTGAACGTGTAAGCTTCCAGAACTGTGAGAAATTTCTGTTATTTGCAAACCACCCGGTCCATGATATTTCATGAGTCTGCTGTTTCATGGGGCTGCTGTCAGGTAGTAAATTGTCACTGAGAGGTGAGGATGCTGCTGAACCTAACTGTGGAAGTGGCTTTGGAACTCAGTAACGGGGCAGAGGCCCAAAGTGTTCTGAGGGACCTGCCAGATAAAGCCTGCATTGCTGTATGTAGGTGGTTCTGGGGAGGACTTGGAAAGAAACCAGTAAGCCATTGACAGAGCCTCCGTCTTCTTGGAGAAATGTGCGTGGTCAAGGCCATATTGATGAGGTCTCTGATGGAAATGAGGAGGTGTTACCAGGCAGTGGAGGCCATCCTTGTTGTAAACTGGCAAAGAATAGCAGACTTATGTTCCTGTCCCAGTGTCTTGTGGAAGGTCGAACTTGTGAGCGACGACATTGGATGTTTGAGGCAATTTCTAAGCAAAGTGTTGAAGGTGCAGCCTGGTTTCTCTTGACTGCTTATAGTAAAATACAAGAAGTCAGAAATGACTTACTTAAAGATATGGAACATTCTCAGCCCATAACTGGAAAGCATGAGAGAGCTTGTTGAGAACACAACAGGAAAGGTGTGGCCATGTGGCCAGATACCCATCTGATAAGGAGATAAGGTTAGTCAGCCCTCTAGACTAGCCAGGACCTATTGTTCCAGACAGGGAGGAAGGCAATTCAGAGATCTTCAGGGCGGCTCCTTACGTCAGAGGCCCAGAGTGCAAGGGCCCCAGCCAGCACGGGGCCACTGCAGAGACCTCCCACTAGGGCCAGGCCCAGCAGAGCCGTGAGGCTGGGGCCAACCCCCACTCCCCACATCACCCCATGACCCCAGCCTGTAGAGCAGTGATTCCAGCTCTGGGGAGCCTCTGGCAGGAGACCCAGGTACAGAGGCAAACAGTTGTCATGGGCACTTAGCCATGCCTTTATTTGTGGGCCCCTTTAGTTATTGTCCCCTGAATGTCCAAGTGTATATCCCTTGTAGATCAACTGGTTCTTTTTAAGTTCCAGATTTTACTCTGGGCTATTTTTCTTCAGAAGAAAACATGCAATCAGGAAATCCAAACAGCTTTTAATATCAGCCTTCAGCAAAGCATACTTAGGGAAGTAAATTCTTTATTTCAAAGAAAGTCCCATGTCACCCCCTACAGCTGAGCAGAAATGATTTTGAAATTAACCGTGCCACAGAGTGGTGGTGTTCTGTCTCTTGTTGCGGTTGGTACAAATCTCTGAATTTGTGTTTCAAACTGATAAACCAAGTATGTGTGTTGAGACGGTCTTTTGACGTTCGGGAATGCTCTTTGATAGACACTCCCAGGAAAGCATTCATGCAGACTGGTGTCCCTCTTGGGAGGAAGAACCCCGTATCCATCGCTACGTTGTCCTAAATTTCCTCGGACCCAGCGAGAATGCTCTTACAGCAAGACCTCACATTTAGCCTCAGTGGAGGGGAACTAAGGACTGAATTTAAGATTGGTCTTTATCTTGGGAAGACTGGGAAAGATACATTTGAATCTGCCTTTGAATTTCAACAACACCAGCAGGTTCTGAATAAACAGCCAGATTCTCGTTAACTCCCCAGTAAACTTCAGGCATAAATGAGAGTTGTTGAGAATTTATTCTCTGAGGAAGCCAGGCCACATAATTTTCCAAACACTCCTTTTCTATAAATTGTAAAATGAAAAGAGCTAGTCTGAACGGGTATTGAATAGGCACTCGGCCGTGTTGTACACAGTTGCTGCAGGAAGCCGCTAACTTTGATTTTTATCCTTGTGTATTTGATGAGAAGGAGACAAAAACCAAATCGGTGGTTTGACACTCGTGGAATGCCTCAAGTGCTGGACCAAGCTATGGGGCGTGGACAGTAGGCCACTGCTTTCTGTGTCACTGTCCTCCACCCAAACCAGGCGTAGTATTTCCTGAACTGTCCCTCGACTGTCTGTCTTTGTCTTCCCCCCAGAAAACCCTATTAGCTGGCAATAAAATGGCCATGAGCTGATGACAAATAAGAAAAGCCACTTAGTCTTAAGTACTGAAAGCTAATTTTCCCACCAACCGTAGTTCGATATACAAATCACCAGCCCATATAAACTATGACAGAACAAATGCATTGATTCTGGGGGGAGTGACAGGGATTTTCAGCTCACTGCACTCTTCCTGTCACCTCAGAGGACTGTTATTATCTGTAGAAAAGTAACTGGACAGCATTTATCATTTAAACACCTCAAAAGAGTGCCAAGTGTTAAGTGTTTTTTTTTTTTTAAATTGAAGTATATTTGATTTACATCATTGTGTTAATTTCTGGTGCACAGTGTAGTGATTCAGTTTTGTGTGATATATATATGTATTCCTTTTCATATTCTTTTTCATTATAGGCTGTTACAAGTTACTGAATATTGTCATATTAAGTGAAGGAAGCCAGGAAGAGAAAGGAAAATACCGTATGATGTCATTTATATGAGGAATCTAAAAAAAAAAAAAAAAAACGACGCAAATGAACTTACTTACAAAACAGAAACAGACTCACAGACATAGAAAACAAACTTACGGTTACCAGGAGCAAAAGGGAGTGGGAAGGGATCACTTGGGAGTTTGGGGTTTGCAGACACACACTACTATACAGAAAATAGATAAACAGCAAGGTCCAAGCGTTAACTTGCGAACTTTACGTTATACTTTGACACAGGTGGGATAACTCACGTAATTCTGTTTCTAAGAGTAGTGGGGTTTTTTTTGCAGGCCATGTGTCTGTGTAGCATAGTGAAAAAAGTCATTACATTTATAGAGCATCTTTGGTTGGTTAAAGACCTCTCAGTACTGTCGTTTCGCAATACGTGTACCGTGCACAAATTGTTCCAGTGACTGCTATGGTGCGATGTTGCATTTTGCCAAATAACTTCATTAAACAGCTGCCTTGTGTTTGCAAAACATACCTGGGATCTGTAATTACTTTTCAAAGGAGCAGTCAATTGATGAGGGGGCCAGATTGGTCAGGGTGAAGGCCGTGACCGTAACTGTAAGCAGCCTTGCTCTGAGAAACACTCAGCTGTCCATGGCGTGGCTTCCGGGGGGTGGCAAGGTGGGGCCTGAGTGTGCTTGGTCTCTCTTTCATCTGCCCCACTGATTGACACAGCTTTGCACAAATCACCGGAGGGGATTCTCACTCCTGCTTTGCGTTTGCGGAAGGGCTGTGGATGGCGGAGTGTCGCCCTGTTCTGTCCGTCCCCACAATGAAGGCTGAGGTTTTGAGATGAATGCCTAGGCAAGGGCAGTCTGCTCTGACCCTTCCTCTTAGAAGGTTCAGAATCTTGTGCAGGGTTGTCATTGTACTTTGATCTACTGCTCTGCTCACCACACCTTACAGTTCTTAGTACCTCCATTCTCAGTTCCCACTGGGCCCCCATCTTGTGTAGCTGATTCTGGCACCCAGCAGCAGGCTGGCACCACACAGGTGTGCAGCAACACAGGCCTTTATCCCTTCTTCCGTCCTGCTGGAGGCCCTGTGATGTGCTTTGGCACCTCTGAGTTTGCTTCTACTCAAACCTGATGCCCCAGGTGCTCCTTGGGTCGCCTGGCAGGAACCCGTTTCCAAGGGAGCTGTTGCATCGCAGCCCTGTTCCCTGGCACTCAGTGTGCACCAGCAACCTGGGAGGATGCAGCTCCTCCTGCTGCTGACAACGGGGGAGGCGTTGGCGGTCTCATCTGTACCATGGGGAAGGGGAGGTGCCAAGGGGTGTCTAGTGTGTAACCCTGTGGAAGAGGGGCGGACCCTTTCCTGTCGCCGGGATCTCTGGTGCAAGGAGACAAGAGACACAGTAGAGGAGTAACCATCGCATCCGCAGGCCTGGGCCACGGCCCAGGTGTGTCATAGTGCAGCTGGGTCAGGTGGCCACCCAGAGAGGACTGTCCTGTCCTCTAGAAGTCCTGTTACCCTGGTGACTGGGTCTGGTGCTTAGTTGCGGTTCAGAATAAATCAGCTTTTGAGAACTGACCTCAGCAATCAAACCTATAACATTGTTTCTTTGGAGAAAATGCCCTCTGACTTCTAGACAGTTCTGAATGGATGATTTCCAAATCAATTCTGGGGCCATAATCCATTTCTGGATAATATATGCTGGGAAAAAAATCTCATGAAATCTTTGACAGCCAACAGCCATAGAGTCTTCCCTTATCGGCTGAAAGATAATAGCTTAAACATTCCGTATCTAAGGCTGTATCTTTCCAAAAAGCACCCTAGCGATTTGGAAACCGCACTGCAAAATAAAACATGTTCATGTCAGAAAAGCTCCCAGAGCCCAGCTGCTCCTGTGGGAAGAAATGGTCATATTTTAAAGGGTGATCTTTTCTGACTTTTTAAATAGAAGATAAAGTATAGTTGGTGCCCCGACCTGCCACGGCCTCATTATGTATCCAGGCCGTGTCACTAGCTCATCAAATGCGTTCCTTCCCCAGCGACATCCTGGTGACATAAATTAGAACATCCCTGAGCTGCAGACTCATCTCCCCTGTGGTACCCAGAGGGCTTTGTGCCTCTGGAACATAGAGGAAACTTGAAAATGATTCTGACAAGGTAGGGTAGAACATGGTAAACAACTTATTTGTAACCTACACACACTCAAGAGCTTAGACTTCCATGGACTGGGGTTCTGCGATGACTCGGCTGTCTACGGTCTAAGAGCCGATTTCACCCCGGGGAAGCCGGTGGAGTCAGAGAACGTGATTGTACGTAGCTCTCTAAGGTCTTTCCCGATAGGAAATATATTATCTTCTGTTGAGGTGTGTCCCGTTGTGTGCTTGGCATAATGGTCGTATTCATTCCATTTTTTTTATAGTAAATTTTTGTGTGTTTAACAATTTTTGATTTCATAGTAAATAACCTGGGAAATCCATTGTATGAGTGGCAGTGCCTGCTTTGACGAGCTGTTTCTTTACCCATCCAGGTGCTTTTAGCGAGCAGCTTCGTGCCGGTGTATGCAGGGCTGAAACCAGTGGAGTACAGAGGGCAGGTATGTTCTTCTAACCCACGAATTAGCAGTGCTTCCCTTGTTAATAAGTTCCCTTCGAGAGACATAGTTTTATCATTATTTTGGTGGCTCCAACTCAGCTTATATGTCGTTTTTTCCATAAATGGTTTAGTTTCCGTTTAGCAGAAAAGAAGTACAAGGGCTGGGGTACTTCATTGTCAACATCTTGAGATTGAAAGTGATTGATGGGGATGCTCTCTCTCTTTTTTTTCATCTGTTAAAAAAAACTACCCTTATTTTTATATATATAAAGGAGCAAAAGACGTTTTAAAAATATATTTAATAAAGTTCTATTCACAGCCCCTTCTATAAAGAGCTAGGAGCAGAATGGCACTGTCGGTTGGGGGGGGAAGACATCAGGTCACCCCACAAGTGAGCTCCCCCACCGCCCCGACACACACACACACATCATTCCATCCCTCCCCGAGGGTTCCCTGCTGGGCAGCCAGGCCTTCACTTGCCAAGATGTGTCTGTCCAGGATGGGCAGAAACAGCCAGAGAAGACAGGAGAGCTGTTTTTGGCACCTGGCCCTGAAGGCAGGAGGCCTTAGAGACATTCAGAGGAGAGCACGCACCTGCAGCCTGCTGTCAGCACTGCCCAAGGGCATTTCGGCCAGCTCCCTTCTCACTCTGCACCAGGTTCTTACTGAATGTCCACCATCCTACCCCAGCCCGCTCCACGGCATGCACTCACTTCGTAAACAAACTCGGTGTCTACCTAACACTCAACCGAGACAGGCCTTTTGTAATCAGTGTCTATGTAACACACACCAGAGCTAAGTACTTTATAACCAAACACAGCATCTGTTTGACACACAAAGAGAAGCATTTTACACTCAGATACAGTATCTATTTAACACCTACTCAAGATCAGGCACATATTTATGGATGGATAAGTACCATTTGTTTTCAGTTTATGTTGTATGCATGCATGCATAAACATGCACACGGAAAGTGTGTAATAGCTGCCATTCATCCGCTTTGAAGGCCCAGCAGAGAGTCCGTGATTAATGACTTAATGCTCTGACAGCGAAGGAATTGAGTCTTACACATCTCTTAGCTAACATAATCAGGGAACTGTGTTCTGACCTCATCAGTCCTCACGACTTTCTTGTTCTGAGTTTTCCTGGTCCCTCCAGCCGTTTGCTGCACTTCTGATAGGATTCTTGGTCCAAACCAGTCTCCCCTGGAATGGCTGTCTAAAAGGGACAATGAGGAGGGGGGAGGGGGAGTACCTGGATGAGGCTGTGTAAGACACAAGGATGGGGCACCCAAGGGTGGGCGTCACGTCCAATGTGGATGCTGTTGATCAGCCATATGCATGGATACGTTACTTGCAGTGATGCGCTTATATGCAGCAGGCTAAAACCGTCTTTGTGACCAGTTAGACACATAATATACTCTGATTTATTTTTCTAAAGCAATGTAAAATAACTTAAGCATAAGCTCATGGAAAGCCTGGTTTTTCCCTATTTTTGATACTGCGTCTCAGAGCTAGCAGAAACCCAGTTACCAAGTAGCATATGTTTGTTGTCACTTAAAAATCTGAGAGGTGTCCCATTTTACATAATGTATTTTCCCTCTTAGAGCAGTAAAAATCCTCATTTATCTTTAGATACAAATTTTGAATAAAGATGCTATCAAAATCAACCTTACATTACGATTATGAACTTTAATTTTATGAACTGAAACATAGTGATTTTACATCACGTTGTTGCTTTATAATATGTAATAATTACGACAGAGATGGCTAAGTGTCTTTAAAAAATGCACACAAAATGCTCAGGGGTTTCATGAGATTATATATTATCATCAAAAGTGGAATTAGAATCCAAGAGTTGGAATTGCTGATGTGATGGATACATTAAGAGGTGGTGACTGAGAAGGTGGGGTGTAGAAATAGTATCTCAGTGAGAGAAAGAAAACGGGAGGGAAAGGATGATGGAATCAAGGTTAGAACAGAGCCCATAAGCCTAGTGGCTCTGAGACTGAGCGGAACATTTCTGTTGTATAAATAGTAAAGACTGTTATGAAGGGGGTGCAGGTGAGAGACGCTCCTAGTTTCTTCCAACATACACTTTCCTCTTCCTCCTTAGTAACAGAACCCCAGTTTTTAGCTGGACCTATTGCTGTGAAGCAAAAAGGCCACGTTCCCTAGCTTCCCTTGCAGCTAGGCGTGGCCACCTACTCAAGTGCTGTCCAAGGTGAGGTACGCTGAGTTACTTTGGCACTTACAGGAAGGGAGTGGTATACCTTTGTTTTCTTCTTGCTGCCTGAAACTCAGACGTGATGACCAGAGCTCTAGCAGCCATTGTGGATCATGAGGCCACAGATCACACCTTACGTATCAAATAATGAGCTAGAAAGACCTGGGCCCTGAAGGACTTGAGGAGGAGGACCTTACTAGTTTACCTTCTATATTCCTTTTACCAGAAAGAAGTAAAACTTCTCTTGTTATTATGGCTTTCTATCAGATGCATGAGGATCCACTCTCATTTCCTCAGTTTCCTTTTCTGTAAAAGGAGGAAACTGAGCATACTACCAGTGTACCTTCCTATCCAGTTGGGTTCTTGTGAAGGTCAAATTAAATGACACATGAGAAACTGCTGAATAAACCCACAGGCTCTGTGCCATGGTATTTATATGAATTTATGATAATTATGTATCTGAACCTCTCATTCAATATTCTTCCAAAAAAGTATTTTCTATTCACTTGGTTTTTGAGCAAATTACACTCGAAGGAAACAACGCTCTGAGTCGAGGGTCTGTCTCGAGCAAATCCCCATGTGGAATGTGTATCCAGGCACACACTGGATGTTCTGAAAATACTCTCTGAATGAACAAATGGGTCCTCTCAGTAGAGGCGACCACCTTGGGTTTTAAAGTTTTCCCCTTTAATTATATAACAAGAGTTGCTTGAAGTCATAAACCTCATATGCACCCACAACATATCATGTGTCAGGAAAAGTTGACAGTGCTGATGAAAACCCTGCCCTGTTGCGGGGTGACAGGTGCCACTGCCCCTTTAGAATGATTCCGTGAACTCTGGTTCTCAGTGCTGGGACCCTCCCCCCACGACTGCGGCTTCAGAATTTCTTTTCTATTGATCACGTGTTTATCCCCAACTCTTTGGACTCAGACAGCTGACTTACCATGGAGCGCATTTAGAATATGGTCAGAGATCGGAATAAAGGGTGTTATTAGGACAAGTGAAGGCAGCTGTGAGGCCAGCAGCAAATTTGATTTTGAAACACATTCTGCCCGGGAATATTTTTTAGGCATGTGGCCTTCCCTTTCCTCTGAGGAGGATGGTGCTGTGTGCTGGAAACTAACAAACGCAGGGTGAAACCATCATGGGAGGAACCACCTGAGTTCCTTTTCTTGAGGAAGATTTCGGAATCCTAGGATTCCGAGCAGTAGCTCCCTGCTTAGGAAATGCTGCCCCACAAGGTGGGAATGACATTCAGGAATGTGTAGCAAACAGCCAGAGAATTAACGGGCAGGAGTCTGTAACATGCAGAATTTTAAACTATCCATAGTGCACGAGATATAAAATATTTGTACTGAGGAGTGTTGATTGCTGTGATAGTTTCCAGAAATTTTGCTAGAATCAGCGTGCCTGAATGCACGTGTGGTGGTGGTGGGGGTGATACAGCTCATGAGAGCATCAATCCGGAGTGAGAGGCACTGCCTTCAGAGCATCTGAGCTGCCGGGGTTACGGTAGTAGAGGCGCGAGTAACACTGAAAATTTAATCAAGTCGTTTGATAAGCTATCTGTTTTCCCTAGTCATTTGTCCAATCACAAAAAGCCAACAAGAGTGAACAAAATTTGGAAAGAAGGATTTTCAGTTCCCTGAAACCGCAGTCATTAGCCCCATGGTAAATTAGAACACTGTGCAATTTAATAAGCCAGAATGCCCTTCTTTTCCTTAAGTTGAGCAAGTCAGATGAGCTCTTATTTAAGCCGAATGACACTTGGTACATACTTGTAATTTCCCTTGATGAAACCTATGCGAATCTGTACATCATTGGGGGAATGTTCTGTTGAGAATATGAAAGGTAATTTTTTCCCTCTCGTGATATTAACCTATTCCGGGAACTGGTATCCAAACCCAAAGCAGTCAGGAAAAAAAAAAAGCTCCAGGACAGTTAGGCACAGAACCAGATTATCTGGTGGCCTTCTCATTACAAATCTCCCTTTTCCAGACTGTGTTTGTAAGTCACGTGTGTATATATGTACACACACACACGTAAACATTATATACAAATGTATATGAATGTGCCTGTATAATGCACATGATACAATTGTACAATTATATGTGCTACGTTCTTTTAAAAATAATGACATTAAGCAAACTATCCAGGTCAGGTTCATTTTAATCTAACCTACTTAGGTTGTCTCCTCCACCAAAATGGAACTCCCTCGAAAGAGATTTTCAACACATTTTTCACCTTTCATTCACTTACTTTTATTCCCTTTGTGGGGGAGTTGGTGGTTGGCCAAGGCCTTTGTAAATAGTGTGGTACTTTTAAAAAGACATCTTAGAAAAGAATGGTTTTAACTGAATTAAGGACATTTTATGCTTGAGCTTCCCTCTTTCCTCACCCCACCTCCTTGCTTTTGCCACGAGAGATTCTTTTGCCAGGGGGTCTCAACAGTTACCGGCCTTTCCCCCTGGGGCACAGCAGCTGCAGAACATTTCCAACATAGATATAACTGGATTTGACCTTCAGTGTCCTGTGTTTGCTTACTTGTTAGCGCTGATTACGTTAATACGTCCGTTCAAGGACGGGTTGAGGCCCTTCTGCCTTCAGACAGCATAAGGAATGCTGCCATGTGTTTCTTCAGCCCTTTCTCAGCACACACTTCTGCAGAAGCCTCTAGAAGCTCTCCTGACCTGCTCTGTCCCTCCCCCCTCCTCTGGGCTTGGGTCTGAAAGCACAGACTCTGAGTCCTGTTCATGCTTTACAGAGCATTTCTCATTCTGCTCGGCTTGAAGGCCTTAGGTACTTGGGAGCCACTGTGGAAACAAGAGGGTTTCTGGCTGGTCTGTTTATTTTTAAGTTTGCTGCAGAAAATGCCAGTTTCCACTTTTAGGATAAAGATAGAACCTCCCGTGGTGGGGGGGTGGTATGGCTTTCCACTCTGATTAGATACTGAATCCCAACCTAATTACACATGGCTTCTTACCTTGCGCCGTCATCAGTAAAAACTTAGGTGCTTCTTATGTAAAGCAATCTATTTAAAGCTTTCAGACAATTGGAGAGATTTCCTGATTGGGTCCAGCTTTCTTATTCTATGGGTAAATGACAGGCATGCAGAGATTGGCTTTGCTTCCAAAACAAATCTAATCTGATTAGTCCTCATAAATAGGAATGTAAGAGTCCCTCCAAGGCAGGGGTTGTGCTGCTGAGAAACCGAGGCTCGCTTTCTCCTGGTGGGAGCTGTGTCACTGGCGCGTGCTGACAGGGCATTTCTCCCCACAGAAGTGGGTGGACGGTGGCTTCACCAACAGCCTGCCCATCCTGCCTGTGGGCCGGACGGTGACCATCTCCCCATTCAGCGGACGACTGGACATCTCCCCGCAGGACGAGGAGCAGCTGGGTCTCTACGTTAACGTCACCAATCAGAACATCCTGGTAGGTACTTACGTCCGCCGGTGCTTGAAGACAGCTCATCTCCTAACACTTCCCACATGCTTCCAGAACTTGGCCAACTCCGTCATACATATTTTTAGTAACTTCTGGCACGTTTTACGCGTGTGGACCTGGGTACCTGTAGACCGTGAGTGTGCTGTCCTTTCGCGGTTCATTACTTGTCTCTTTGTGAAATGTTTTCCATGTCTTCGCTTACTTTTCAAATCAAGAAGCTTGGCAGGGTTTAAGAATTAGGTTCTTTAGTTGCTTAAAAAGGTGGCAGTAATTACGTATGTAAAAATATAAAAGGGAAACTCAGGGACCTAACAATAATTTACATAAAAATGTTGATTTCCTTCATCTAGTGTAATGGTTCTCAGCAGGGGCTGATACTATAAGCAGAAGACATTTGCCAGGGTCTGGAGACATTGTGGGTGGTCACATCTAGGATGTGTCCTGGAGTCTAGAGGGTGGATGAGCTTAGCATCCTGAGCTGTACAGGACAGCTCCCACCTCGGAGGAGGACCTGGCCCAAGGCATCCATCAGTACCTTCATCCATCGGTACCCCAGGGCTGAGAGACCTTCACCCTGTGTGTGGGTGGAGGTGAATTTTTACGTTTAATTCTTTTCCTCTCGATTCTGGAAACTCTGTGATGGTATCTATGGTAGGAGAGCTTCCGGAACTCCATATGCTGACCTGCACTGCGATGTCCTGCAGCCCCACTTTGTTCTTCTGTCCTAGTTGTCCATGGCCAACTTGGTGAGGCTTAACCAAGCCCTCTTCCCACCAAACAGGAGGAAAATGGAATCACTGTATCAACGTGGCTTTGATGACACCACCAAGTTTTTACTTAAAGAAAGTTGGTTTGAAGAGAGTGCTTAAAACTTTGCAACGCAAAACATATTTCCGGCAGTTTTTGATGGAAATTTCTAATTAAATCCTTTTTTTTTTAAAGCCTGTCATAACGCTTATCAGTTGTACTACTAGCTTTTGTAATCTTTGTCATTGTTAATTATTTAAATCATTACTTGGTACAAGGAAATAAGAGGTATTTTGTTAGAATCTGGCAGCGCCATTAAGAGAGATACGCTCAGGTGATAAGGAACCATTTTAAGAAAACCGTCATGCCTTTTGAAAGCCCGTATGAAATTTAAGGAGTAGGCTCTTGGGGGTGAACCCTGGAGTGGTTGGTGAAAACGAGGGGTCCTTGCATGCAGGTTTTGTACACACAGAAGGTGGCAGCACCCTTTAGACGTGGAGCGTGGGTGTTCCCAGGAGATACTGGTGTCCCATGGTCCAGAACAGAAGGAACCATGTTCTGAGGCTGATCTCCAGGCCCTCTCTGATGGGAGAGGAAAGACTGGAGAAATAGTTGGCATCTCGGAAGGCCTTTAACAAGGGGTGGAGGAACACGGGTTTGCTTTCCCAGGGCGTGGGCAATTGCTCCTGGTCAGGACGGTGACAGCAGAGGGGGACCGGAAACGCAGGAGACTTTGAAACAGGTGTGTTTCCCCTCCTCCTCCTCCCCCACAAGCCTGCCCACTGGCTAAGGTGCTGACGAGGCTGTTTTGATGCCTCCCTGCTCTAAAACCGAGGCGGCTGTTCACACTGTGTCTCTGTCACGGTTTCTCTGTCCCTCTCCCCGTTCCTCCAAGGCCACAGTTCACGCGGTTCAGCCTTACTGTGTATCCTGCACTGTGATGTCCTGCGGCCCCACTTTGTCTTTCTGTCCTGGGAACTTAGAGACAACTCTGCGAACCGTGAAGAACCGAGCCAACCAAATAGCCTAGCAAAGAATTCAATCCAGAATAATCATTCGTTTCTTCTTCTTAAATCATGCTATCCTGACTCCCAGTCTCCCATTTCTTGAGTAGTTGTCGTATCTCTGGAGGATTCGCGTGTGAATTTCTACTAATTTGCGTACACCGTCTTCAATCTTCAGTCTGGTTTTATGGGGCTTTGCCGAGCGTGAACTCTTAATTACTAAGAAGCAGTGAGACACAAACCCGTTTAATTGCATGTTTTTAATGGTTATGCATTTCTCTTTTTACCATTTGAAACCATTCTTTAAATCAATTTTATGGCTCCTAAAAGCCCAAAATACACAACTTTAGCACATAAACAGCAACTATTATTGCCTCTTTTCTAACAAGTTATGCTGAGACTCACGTGGAGCAGTGATGCGCCTTGAGGGGGGTCTATTTTTCCAACTATAGCAAACATGCAGTTCAACCGTAATATGTTGTTTTAATCAGTGACGTGAAGTGGATGGATTCTCAATTCATTCTGACATCACTAAAAAATTCACTAAATTTTCCTTTTATATCATTTTGGGTGAATAATCTATTTGTGTGTTTTTGCAACATTTTTGGGTGCCTCCCCCTGAGCAAGAGCAAATGTTAATAGGTTAGACTTTTACATATTTCTTACCGACTGCATCTGTCCTCGACCGTGGTAGTGGGTGGTGCTTTCCGTGAAAGACACTGTAAGACGGCTGAGAGGTGGGTCTGCGGGGCAGCACCGTTCTGACGTGAGGGAGACGTGGCGGTGTCACAGAGCACGTCACCTGCAGCTCGCTGTTCTCCAGGTGTGCTGGGCCAGATCCTCACCTGGGGCGGCTGCAGGGCGTCCTCGTGCAGCTGTGCTCGGGGAACAGGCGTTAACAGCAGGCCGCGCGTGTCCCTGGGATCAGCATTTCACAGCACCGTGGCACTGGTGTCTGGGAAATCTGAGGAGACCTTCTGACCCACGTCCTAATAGGTCTGCACGGTAATTACTGTGATTGGCAGCTTGATAAGTTCCCAGTTCCCTGTTGGGGCAATTTCCTAATACCTTGGAATCTGTCATTTAAAATTTCATTAGTCTTTTCTTCTTTTCAATAACAGTCTTTACTTCGTAACTATAGTAACCTACGGCTTCCACTGACAATTAGAGAAAATAGACTTGGTTTTGAAGTTAAATAATGTGCTAAAGGAGCAGGCTGTGTACTGAACACAAAACCAAACTCTCAGATGCCGATTTCAGACTGCTGGGCACAGTGCATGCACACTGGCTGCTTGCAGAGGAAGAGCCGGGAGGCTCTGGACATTGAATTAGGATTCCAAACAGACGTGGGCAGTTACAATAGACAGATGTCACTTGCGCTGCTTTTAATTTTTTTCTGATGATTCAAATAGTTACATATAATTATTTTCCTTTATATATACATACATAAATATTAATTATAGAAGTGTTTTTGGATCTAGGCCATTACTTTTATAGTCGGGGAACCAATAATTAGAGAAGTTCAGGGTTTTGAGGTTTTTCTTCCTTAACTTATGTCTACACTATAGCAGAATAAAACAAGTTTGAAGTAATTATCCATATAACTCAAAGCAGGAGGAAAAGCAATTACTGCAGATCCAGAAAAGTGGGTAAATTTTTAAACAGTAATAACTGCTACTATCTAATAAGATTTTTATTATAATTTAATGTTATATAGTACTTTTAAAATAGTAATTATTATTATTAGCCGATTGACGGTTTACTAGGGCTGAATTCAATTGCTCAGCTCTGTACTTAATTTGGCCTCTGACACAACTCAAACTTTGCTTACTTGATGCTAACACATATATTTATGTATCCCTCACATATGTCCCCTCAGGATAGTTTCCCCTGCTCCTGACAGGCTTAAAGAGGGACAAGAATATGATTTAATCTCTTCCTTGCTATAGAAAGCATTTCTGAATCTGCAGTCCTGCACAGCACATAATAGTGTATCCAGTACTCCTGAAACAAGGCAATTGTCACAAGCATGAAAAGGAAGGGGTCCGCTTCACTCTGCCTTTCCTGACTTGCCCCGGGTGAACAGAACCCTGGTGGTGGACAGATGGCGTTCACATCCTGTCACGGCATCCGAGTCCACGTGGGCCGCTGTGACAGAGTACCACTCTCTTCAGAGACTCCTACATTTTCCTGCATAGGACCTACTTTTATATGGTGATCCAGTACCTCTATGCACTGAGTATGGTATACGTTAAGTACGTATAAATAAAAAGAATTTGCATGAAACATGGCTCCTACACATAATGCTGTTTGACATATTATTATTGCATGTTATTAAAAATATTGTCATGACACATTAAATTATTTCACAGCCACTAATGAGTCAGGATCTACAGTCTGACAATACTGGTCTAACCCAGTTTTAGAACATCAGTCACTGAAGTTCTCAATTTGTGTTTAAAATGCCTTTATTTAAAAAAAAAAAAATCACCCTTCAAGTATGGCATGTATATACTTGCTTTACTATAACTGAAATAATTTGCTTTTTATTTCTTTTCTCAGCATAAGTTCTTAGATATATTTTTTATCTAATTTTATGACTATGGAATATCATACAGAAATAATTTCTGTTCCAAAACCACAATAGTTTTCTCCTAATATATTATTTTCCTACCCGCTATAAGAAAGCTATAAATAAAAATTCCTTGATTTATGTGTATTTCATCTATAAAAATCTACTGAAATGGGGGTAGTGATCACACGATAGAAATCTTTAATCAATCATTATATAACCTAAAGAGTAATTTCTATTTTTCAGCCACACTGTGGATTTTCAAATAGTAAAGTGACTATAGCTTTATTTTTTTAGAAATATTTCTTTATTAATGCATTTAAACACAACATCAATAAACACATGCTGTTTACTGTATGTTAACATGAATAAAATATTTTTTATAAACTAGGTATATTTTCCAATACAAAAAAATTGAGAAGAGTGGCATTGTTTCCATAATACAAATCTGGATTTTCTTTTTTTTTTTTTCAATTGAGTTATAGTCAGTTTACAGTGTTGTGCCAATACAGTCATACATGAATACTCTTGTTCATTCATTTTCATATTGACTATAGCTTTAAATATGTAAATACATATTACGCAGGTCATGGTCACCCTTTCAACAATAAATATATAATGAGTTAGCTGGAGTCTCTCTTGGACAATTTAGTATTCCAAGCTAATTCAGTTTTTGTATGAAAAGGTACAGCTGATGTCATTTGTTGGGATTTTACACACCAACAATATGCATTATGTTTGTTTTGCAGTGCCTGCCCTCTCCTTGTCAGTAAAATATAATCAACTTGCTATTAAAAATAGATGCACACGGAGCTAGAATCAACTCCACACGCAGGACGGTGAAATACTTTGCGTAAAGAGCTTTCTGTTATGCAAGTGTTAGACTGATCTATCCCATTTGCTCATAGGCAGTAATTCACTGGTTGACATCCATATTATTTTAACAGTGCCATGTAAGAATTGGCTATTACCAGGAAGATGGAAGTAGCAACAGTGTAGCTTTAATGTACATTTCAAAATACCAGTGACTTGCAAGATGTTTACGTGCATTAGGGGGACCGGATAGAAGATGTTTCATCTGCTGCTTTTGTGTCTGTTCCATCAATACTGATGGAGAATTTAGCCTGTGCCGGAGTCTGGGCTAGACGGTTAAGTTGTGAGTGACATACAGGCTAGGTCCCTGACTTCATAGAATATTTGCGCTACTGGGTAGGAGAGCAGAAGATAGTCACAAGTAAAGAGCAAACAAACAAGGTTTAAGAAATGCAGACCGTATCACCTGACAAAAAGTAACAGAATGTCGTGCTGTAGTGTAACAGCGACTCTGCACCGGCACCACGGGCACCCCCACTGGCACCGTCCTAGGGGTCAGAGAAGGGCGCTGTTTCCTCAGGATGTGTTGTTGCCGTTTGCTGGACAGTCACTGTGTCTTCGTCCTTACCTCCACTGTGTGTGTGGTGCATCACGCCTGCCCAGCCACGCGCACCTGCCAGCGCGTACACACTGCTGAGACCGGCATTGCAGTTCTTCTGCTGTGTCTGCTGGCTGTGGTCCGTCTCCTTTGGATGCTGTTCCTCTTGGTTAGCCTGATGAGCTTTTGGCACAGATGATGCAGATTCATGAGCAATAATAAAAACAGCCTTGTTGTTGTCGTGGGGTGGTGTGGAATGCTCTGAGTGCCGTACCAGAGAAACAGGCACCCCATCCACACGTCTCTCCTGTTCTAGCACAACTCCACCCTGTGTGCTTGCTTTATTTTATCCAAACAGACTTTCCTTTTGAAAATAGGCCTCTACTTACCTGTACAATATTTCTCAATACTGGAAAAAGAAACAGAAGACCGTAAAAGGGACCACCTCATACTTCATACCTTAATTTAACAGTTGATGATTAGCATATTTGCTCTGACATTTAAAAAACACACACGGATACTACATTTTACAGCTAAAGTTCCTTTCTTCTTATTCCCTCCCCCTCCCCTTTGCCAAAGGTAAGAGTTATACTGGAATTGGCCTGTTACAAATGCACATCCATCATACATGCAAACACACATGCATACGTAACAGATGAGAGTATTTTTGGGTGCCTTACAAATTGTACACAAAGTCCTCACTCAGTGGGTGTCCTTTCAGACTCATTGTTCCCACTCAACTTTACATGTTCAAGACTGATCCTTGCCATACCTGTAGGTCAGCCTCGATCACTCAACTCGTCTGTCACTGCAGCAGAATTTGTTTCTGTCAATGGACATTTCAGTCATTTCAAGTTTTTCACAATTACAAAGAATGTTGGTACGGTGACTCTGAGACACGTTTCCTTGTACAGTTTCTGTAAAACTCAAGGGTATCTCTGCCCACGTGGAACTGCTGGGTCATCCCAGGTCACATGGCTTCAACTCGAGGAGATTCTGCAAACTCCTCTCCAAAGCAGAGGCCCCTGTTTCACACACATAACATGGAGCGAGGACTCCTATCACTCATTTTTATCTACTTAGTTTCCTCAGGTTTCTTAATTTTTTCTAACCTTTTTTCAGTTTACATTTCTGATTACTATACAAGTGGGCATTTTTAAACAATAGTAACTTAAAAACAAAAACCTTAAATACTGGAATTAGTAACGAGTTTTTCCTAGTCACTTGTGAGTCAGGTCCCCAACCTGATGTCCCACCAGCCACCACGTACTTTTGGTGGTACTTCCTGTAAATAAGGACATCTCCACACAAGCACAATACAATAATCAGTATCAGGGAATGAACATTGGTTGAGTCCTCGGACTCCATTTAAGGTTCCTCAAGTGTCCCAGGAATATCTTTTATGCCAAAAGAAGCCAGGTAAGAATCACCTGTTCCATGCTGTATTGCTATCTCTTCAGTTTCCCTCAGTTCTGGATCCTTTTTTCAGCCTTTGACTTCATGGCACCGGATGTCTGCAAGACGATGGGTGTGCTACTGTATGAGTTTATTCTTTTTACTGAAGCATAGTCGGTTTACAATGTTGTGTCAACTTCTGGTGTACAGCATAATAGTTCAGTCATACACATACATACATATTTGTTTTTGTATTCTTTTTCATTATGGGTTACTACAAGATATGGAATGTAGTTGCCTGTTGTATGAGTTTCCTAGAGCTGCAGTAACAAGTACCTCAAACCAGGTGGCTTAACACAGCACAGAATTAGCCTCTCACAGTTCAGTAGACTAGAAGTCCAAAAACGATGCTGTTGACAAGGCTGGTTCTCTCTGGAGGCTTTGAGGAGAAGTCTCCTCCAGGCCTCTCCTAACTCCCTGTGGTTGTGGCTGCCGACCATCCTCGGCATATCTTGGCTTGTGGCAGCATCACTTCAGTATCTGCCTCTGTCTCCATGTGAGCCTCTTCCCTGTGTGTTTCTGTGTCCCCTTAGGTTCCTCTAAGGGCACCAGTCATTGGATTTAGGGCTCAGCCTAAGTTTAGGATGATCTGGTCTTGAAATTCTTTACAAATTATCTGTGCAAAGCCCTATTTCCAAATAAGGTCAGAATCTAAGGTGCTGGGTAGACGTGACTTATAGAGGCATACTGTTCAACCCACTACAGTCATTATGTATAGGGGCTCCCTCATTTGGGGTTTATCTCATTTGTCCTTATGACTGGCAGGAAAACTACAGGTGTAGTTTCCTTCTTCCTTCTCGTTGCATCTTACCAGACGAGAGGCAGCTTAACCTTGGTTAAAATTGATG
This sequence comes from Camelus dromedarius, assembly GCF_036321535.1. Taxonomy (NCBI): domain Eukaryota; kingdom Metazoa; phylum Chordata; class Mammalia; order Artiodactyla; family Camelidae; genus Camelus; species Camelus dromedarius. Next base: position 109,886,411 of record NC_087472.1, read on the forward strand.
TCTGTGAGGCTTTTTCCTTTTGAAGTTACTCTATTCCCCTTTATAATTAATAACTATCTGGTGGAGAAGTGATTTCAAAATCATATAAATCCCGCCACCTTCAACAAGATTTTAATTTGGTTATATCTGTATGAACTCATAGTTTCCTCTTTTATTTAATGAATTATCATCTGCTATGATCATCACATATTTTGGTGCTCAGGTTGTGCTGTTTGGTCAGTGGAAGACTATTTTGGCTGTTCCTGTGTCCTTTGGACAGATCCTCATCATTCTTTGAGCAATTCCTTACTTTCTGGAACAATATTCTGCAGGCTTATCTCGTACCTCCTCTGCCCTAGCTCTGGAGTCAGCTATTTCTCCAAAGGCTGTAATTCCTTACAGTAGAAAATGGTATTTATATTTATGGTCTGTATACATGAAACTTATCATCCAAATAACAGTGTTATTGGTGTGATGGGTCTCCCAGGTCCTCTTAGGGAACAGAGCCTAAAAATGTGGATGTATATGTACGTGTGCATACAAATATCAACATTTACATCTGGGTATATTTATCTCTCAGCTATCGATCTGTTTCTCATCTGTTATCCATCCATCTACCTACCTATCTGCCTATCTACATTCCCTTGGACCCATCCATCCATCCCTTATCCCTATCTACCTACCTACTTACATCCCCTTGGATCGATCAGTCTGTCTATCCATCCATCCATCTATCCACCCACCCAACCCCCACCTCATCCACCCATCCATCAGTCATCTATCTAATATATATATATATGCTCTCCTTGCTTGCCTTCTTGGTTGTGGTATGTTGTCTGTCTGTTATTGTTCAATAACTAGCTTCTGATAGTTCAGCACTAACATTCTAAATTAAGGCACCATGCAGATTGCCAGAAAGATAAAAAAATTTGTCTCCTGCATTAATTGGGTAACGTTCAGTATACATGCTAGATTAATCAAATAGTGACACTCAATTAAAAATAGGTTTCCATAAAAAATCATTCAGAAAAATCGTTCCCAGTCAAATGACAGGCCTACGCCTAGTAATAAGGTGTGAAAGACATTGCATTAAATCAGGAACACGTATGCCTGACATCTTTGCTACAATGCCAGTGGTTGTGGAAGGTCTAGAAATTACAGAAGCAAAGATAAGTAAAAGCTGAAGAAAGTGGAAACAGTGGGAAAACCTTTGTCATTTGTAAGTTGCGTCTAGCACTGTGCCCATGACCTGACACCCCAGATGCTTAATAGTTGGGGAACAAATGATTCTATGCCTAAAAATCTGAGATAGTCAACTGAAAAAGTACTATGAGAATTTAAAGAAGTCATTTAAAATTCTATACTAATTTATGAAAATTTATAATACTTTTATACCAGTAGAATTTTAAAAGTGGAACAATACATTCACCACAGCAAGAGATGCATCACATCTTAATGTGTAAGGCACATCTGAAAACCATACAGTCTTCCCTAGTTACGTGGTAATGACATATAATCTGGGATGGGGAGGTGACATTCTGTGCGGTGTCCAGTCTCCTTATAGTAAACCATGCATTTTACAAACTTCAGTCACACCCTTGATATTTTTGTTTTGAAAATGTGACAAACAGATGGTAAAGTTCATCTGGCAGGATAAATACTCAGTGACAGCCAAGGACGGATAGGTAATTTCTCAGTGTCGTCTGTGCATTTTTCTAAGGAAGCATTAGAGACGTTTCTTATTTAAGGGAACTCAAATAAAGGGACCATGTTTAGGACAGTTAATTGTCACAGGTTTTTGCACATGCTGGAACCTCAATTCAAATTACCTTCAGCCAAGGAGAGGTAAAAGAAAGAGGATGGAGTCTCTGGAACGTTCTGTGTACAGTCCAGAGTCTACGTGGCGCACACAGCTGCCCAGGTAAGTCCCCGGGTACCCACTGTCTTCAGTACAGGTTCTGCCCAGGTGGTGACAAAGGTGGCTGGTCTCTGAGCAAAACTCAAATTTTACTATATTGGCAGCCACAGGGCGTAGGGAGGACATTTTTCTAATAGACTTGATAGAGGAGTCTGAGAGGAAATTCTGATTGGGTGTGATTGGGCCACGTGCCGTCTCGGACGTCCTGGGTGTGGGTGGGGGTGGGGGGTGGGTATTTTTGGTGCTTCAGCCTCAGAGGCCACGTTAGCCTGTTTGCCTCTTTGGCCCGAGGCTCAAATGATACGGAAAGAGGTAAATACGGAAGTACCTTTATTCCTGCCTTTTGTTAAAGAATAAAAGTGATGTTTGTGCAGTGATGCTATTAAAAGAATCTATTCCCCTCTGGGAAGCTGCAGTTGTACAATTTCATCACATGGGTGGTCAGCTGTGTTGAATTCAGCAGAGGAGGGAGGCCAGCTAGACTAAGCATGGAAAAGTTCCTGGCTGCGACATCATAGAGACGGACTGTCTGTGAGCGCTGACTCTGTGGAGGGATGGGCTCAGCCAACAGCATTGAGTTGAAGAGTGAAAACACGAGAAAACCTGTCGACAAGGTTCCAGTCTTCGTTGTCAAACGATAGCTTGCAAAAAAAAAAAACTAGTACATTTTTGAGCGACGGTGCTTTATTTAGGTCCTTGCATTTCAAGTGAACCAACACTGGGGCATCACTTGGGAACTTGTTGGAAGTGCAGAATCTCAGGCTTCATCCCCAACCTCATGGACAGAGTCTGCATTATAACAGCGTTCCCAAGTGATGCCTTGAGTCTTGAGCAATGCTGCTTGGATGGTGGATTCCATGGTGACGGGACTACATTGTTCTAGGAGGGCTGTAAGTGGCAGATGATACACACAACATTGCTGTATTTTATAGACAGATTTCCTTCCAAGGTGTTTGATATTAAAGAGGTGGAGAGAGAACAGTAAACTTGAAAATTTATGTGGATGCATATTTTTGGCTGGGGACAGCGTAGAGATGGGGAAAAAAGTATTTGGCATCTTTGTCAGCAAATGAGGAAGGTCCAGTGGATGCAGGAGAGGAGGAGAACGCTCAAAGTGTCCACTTACTGAGCAAGTTTCTCGTGACACCGGAGAGGCTGGCATAAGTGCGAGACTAAAGTGTTCTTTTAGGAAGAGAGACGTGGGCTAGAACAAAGAAACGTATTTGTCAGGTAGAGGAGAGAAAGTGAACAGGGCGTTGCCTTTCATTCCAGAATAAGAGACAAAGCATCTAAGTTTAGAACATTCATGTAACAAAAACTGGGTCTGCCAGGCTCCCCGCGATCATTTACCGTGACTATTCATGAAACCAGTAACTGGCTTTTGTAGCTTTCTAGCACAACTGAAGAGCCGACACCTGCAAACAGGGAGGGGGCTCTGACGGTGGCACAGGCAAGTGGAAGGTTGTGGCATGAAGGATGCTAGGAGGCTAAGCGTCAGAGTGGCGCCTGATGTGGTGGGGTGGAGGCATGGACTGGGAGAAGTGAGACCTGAGTCTGGGAGAGAAACATGGAAATATGACAAGCACGAGGTAGTTCCTTTCTGACGCGGACTTCCATAAGACACGCTGTACGTAGCGCTGTACTGTCGGCCACTTTCTGAACTCATTAGAGAAAACTGCTTTACCTTTGACATTAATAGAAAATGAATATCCAAATTCCATTACCATTTGAGGAAAAAGTCTATTAATAGGGGATAGGATGGTTCTGCAGTAACTGATTTCAGTGATTGGTAACGACGCTATTTGCCTTTCTACCGTCAGTGGTAGAATCATTTACTTAGCAGTTTACTTTATAATTTATAGAGTTTAAGACTTTATAAAATAGTTCATGTGTTACATTTTTATTATACCGAAATTTTGCAAAAATCTTGTTTTCCAATTCTGTTAAACTAGTTGTAATGTTTAACGATGTTTCCCAGTGAATTCACCCCTCTGTTATTCCGCTGTGGTAATGCTGTGCTTCCTTTCCTCTTCTGCTTTTTTTAAAATTTTGTTTTTAATTTTTTTTGGGGGGGGGTGTTAAGGAGGTAATTAGGTTTATTTATTTATAGAGGAGGCACTGGGGATTGAACCCAGGACCTTGTACATGCTAAGCATGTGCTCCACCACTGAGCTGTAACCTCTCCCTTGTCTTCTGCTAAAATGTTATGCTTCCCCAGTTTTTCTCAGAATCAGCCTAGAACTTCCCCTTGTACATACACTGTGGGGGAAATAAAAGGCATCCCGTGGAAATTCCATCCCCTTCTCATAATCAGTGATCACATCTTCCTGTCCTCCCACCCTGGAGACAATGTCTCTCCCCCTCCCATAGCCCAGTTTGTGCATTTACTCTGTAAGACTACCTCGTGTCTTATCACCTCTTATCTGTCCAGGGAGCTCTTTCCATCATTTATCTCCTCTCTGCTTCATCACCACCCTCTCCCTTCTTCTTTGGTACTTTCCATCACCAACAGGCTTCAGCATCTCCCATGTTACAACTGAAAAGCTCTCCAGGGCTCCACTCTCCTTTGAGACACCACTGTCTCTCTGCTTACTCAGAGCCCAACTTACCTTGACTCTCTCTGTAAACCCTCTCCTGTCCCAGCGTGGCCCATGCCTTTGTCACACTGCCCCCTCTCAGCAGAAGGGCGAAAGTAGACACAGGGGCATGTGTCATTGCTCACATTGCTTGATGTCCCGGCCGCATGACACATTCTGTCCCCAGACGGGCACGCTCTCCTATCTGTTTCCTCCTACGCGCCCGGCCCTTAGTGTTCTGTGTCAGCCTCTCCCTTCAACACAGCCTCTTCACGTTGGTGCATTTCAGGTCATCTTGTGAGCCCTGACCCATTCCTGCTCCTTCTTCTCAGGAAGTGCACGGATCTACAAATGCACTCTCTGGGCTGATGACGCCCAGGATCAAGCTCGGGTCCAGGCTTCCCATCATATGACCGCGCCCCCCACCCCCCAGACCCATTTATCTGACTGCGTTTGGAATGCCTCAACTTGCCGCTCTCTGAGGCACCATCAGACTTGACTTATCTTTGTCACCACCCTCACGCTGAGACCCTCAACTGTGTTGTTCTTTCCCAAAGGGCCCCACCTCCCGTCCAGATGTGGGACTAAGCACCTGTATTTATCCTTTGGCTTTTTTATTTAACATTTTTAAAGTTGAATTATAGTCATTTTACAATGTTGTGTCAAATTCCAGTGTAGAGCACAATTTTTCAGTTACACATGAACTTACATATATTGTCCGTGGGCTACCACAAGATCTTGTATATATTTCCCTGTGCCATACAGTATAATCTTGTTTATCTATTCTGCATATACCTGTCAGTATCTACAAATTTTGAAATCCCAGTCTGTCCCTTCCCACCCTCCGCCCCCTTGGCAACCACAGGTTTGTATTCTATGTCTATGAGTCTGTTTCTGTTCTGCATTTATTTTTTTTTTTTAATTCCACATATGACCGATCTTATATGGTATTTTTCCTTCTCTTTCTGGCTTACTTCACTTAGAATGACATTCTCCAGGAACATCCATGTTGCTGAAAATGGCATTATGTTGTCGGTTTTTATGGCTGAATAGTATTCCATTGTAAAAAATATACCACATCTTCTTTATCCAGTCATCCGTTGATGGACATTTAGGCTGTTTCTATGTCTTGGCTATTGTAAACAGTGCTGCTGTGAACATTGGGGTGCAGGTGTCTTTTTGAAGTAGGGTTCCTTCTGGATGTATGCCCAGGAGTGGGATTGCTGGGTCATATGGTAAGTCTATTCCTAGTCTTTTGAGGAATCTCCATAGTGTTTTCCACAGTGGCTGCACCAAACTGCATTCCCACCAGCAGTGTAGGAGGGTTCCCTTTTCTCCACAGCCTCTCCAGCATTTGTCATTTGTGGACTTTTGAATGATGGCCATTCTAACTGGTGTGAGGTGATACCTCATCATAGTTTTCATTTGCATTTCTCTGATAATTAGTGATATTGAGCATTTTTTTCATGTGCCTATTGATCATTTGTATTTCTTCCTTGGAGAATTGCTTGTTTAGGTCTTCTGCCCATTTTTGGATTGGGTTGTTTGTTTTTTTCTTACTATATCATATGAACTGCTTATATATTCTGGAGATCAAGCTTTTCTTGGTTTCATCATTTACAAAAACTTTCTTCCATTCCATAGGTTGTCATTTTGTTTTACTTATTGTTTTCTTTGCTGTGCAGAAGCTTGTAAGTTTAATTAGGTCCCATTTGTTTATTCTTGCTTTTATTTCTACTGCTTGGGTAGACTGCCCTAGGAGAAGATTTTTGAGATGTATGTGTGATAATGTTTTGCCTGTATTTTCTTCTAGGAGGTTTACTGTATCTTGTCTTATCTTGTCTTTGATCCATTTTGAGTTTATTTTTGTGTATGGTGTAAGGGAGTGTTCTAGCTTCATTGATTTACATGCTGCTGTCCAGTTTTCCCTGCAGAAGAGGCTGTCTTTATTCCATCGTATATTCTTGCCTCCTTTGTCGAAGATTAGTTGACCAAAAGTTTGTGGGTTCATTTCTGGGCTCTCTATTCTGTTCCATTGGTCCATATGTCTGTTTTCATACCAATACCATGCTGTCTTGATGACTGTAGCTGTATAGTATTGTCTGAAGTCTGGGAGAGTTATTCCTCCAGCCTCTTTCTTTTTCTTCAGTAATGCTTTGGCAATTCTAGGTCTTTTGTGGTTCCATGTAAATTTTATTATGATTTGTTTTAGTTGTGTGAAATATGTCCTGGGTAATTTGATAGGGATTGCATTAAGTCTATAGATTGCTTGGGGCAGTAGGAGCATTTTAACAATATTGATTCTTCCAATCCAGGAGCATGGGATATCTTTCCGTTTTTTTAAGTCTTCTTTAATTTCCTTCATCGGTGGTTTATAGTTTTCTGTGTGTAAGTCTTTCACATCCTTGGTTAGATTTATTCCTAGGTATTTTATTACTTTGGGTGCTATTCTAAAGGGGATTGTTTTACTTTCTTTTTCTGTTGATTCATCTTTAGTGAAAAGAAATGCAACTGGTTTTTGAACATTAATCTTGTAACCTGCTACCCGGCTGAATTCTTCGATTAGTTCTAGTAGTTTTTGTGTGGCCCTTTAGGATTTTCTATATATAGTATCATGTCATCTGCATATAGTCAGATCAAAACCAAGAGAAATGAAAATGGAATGAGGTGGATTTTTAAAAATAATAATAAAAATATTTTAAAAGAAAAATTTAAAAGCGATCAAAACTGGAGACAGAATTGTTTAAAAAGTAAAAATTAAGAAGGTGATAGAAAATAGAACGATAAAAAAGATGAAATAAAAAGACTGAATTTTAAAAGAAGGGAGGAAAGAAAAGGTTTGAGAACAGTGTATCATCAATAATAGAAGACCAAGTTGAAGCAGAATAGCAATCAGGTTGAGATGTCTTTTAAAAACCTTTAAAAAAGGAGAAAGGAACAACAAAAAATTTGAAACCTGTGTGTAATCAATGAGATCAAAACCAAGAGAAATAAAAATGAAATGAGGTGGGTTTTTAAAAATAATAAAAAAAATTTTAAAAGAAAAATTTTAAAGGGATTAAAATCGGAAACATACAATTGTTTAAAAAGCAAAAGTTAAAAAAGGTAACAGAAAATAGAACAGATTAAAAAAAATGTGGGGAGAATATGTTCTCGTGGAGACTGTGCTGTTAATGATTTTATTGAGAGGTCTGTCTTTGCCCGGTTTCGTGAACTCAGCTTGCTGTTTCCAGAAGCCCTCCGTTGGCGCTCTCGTCTGTGCTGCTCCCAGTGCCTGTTGGCAAGCAGAGCGCGCCCCCTCCCAGCACCGCGGTCAGGGGCTGCGTTCCTGCCAGGAAGGCAGGTGGCCCCCCCGCCCTCTTCCGGCACCGGTCGCTCTGCTGCTCTGTGCAGCTGCCCGCTCCACTCCTCCGGGTCCGCAATTGTAGGCGGGCTCGGGGAAGACAGCGGAACAGCCGCACCCCTGCTCCATGCCAAAACTCAGCTCCTTGTTTGTCTTGGTGGTGTGAGTTTGCTGAGGTCCCAGGGCGGAAGGATCCTATCTGCCTCGGGCTGCAGACAAGTCTCCGTCTGGCCTTTGAGGCTGCTGAGCCCTTAGGTAGAATTAAGGTTTCGGCCTCGCCCCTGCCTGGGTGCTCAGCGCAGCAAGATATGGTGGCTGTGCCTGAGCCCCGCCTCTCTTCGCCCAAAAACCTTCCGAGGATTTTCAGAGATGGGGGTGTGGCACCCTTCCCCCGAGGGCACATCAGCCGTGTTGTTTTATGGGGGGCCCAAGTTGTTCTGCTCTGTATCCTTTCCCAGCCACAGCGCACAGCACCTTGCATCCGCCCCAGTCCTCTGCGCAGCTCGCGTAGCCTGTCCCGGTCCCCTCCTGCTGCTTTGCCTCTAGGGCTCGGAGTTGCAGAGACCTTGTATGCCCATTTACCTTAGTTCTGTTGATCAAGGGCTGCTCCATACAGATCCGAGGTGGCCCCACCTCTGTCCCGCTGAACTCCCCGTTGGAGAGGGGTAGATTCAGTGAACGAGCGCTAGTCTTCCTTTGCCGCTCCCTCCCCGCAGGACCCGCCCCACAGTTTTGCTTTTTCTTCTTTCTTTTTTCCTTTTCTCCTACCAGATTCATGGTGTCTTTGTCTTTTGAAGAGGTTGATGTTCTGTTGGAGCTCCGCAGGTGCTCTGGCTGGCTGGGTGGGTCAGTGGATGTGAGTTTTGGTGTATTTGTGGGAGAGGGTGAGCTACGAGCATCCTTCTACTCCGACCATCTTGGCCCCAAGCTATCCTTTGGCTTTTGACTTTTTCATCTTTTAACTGCTGAACGATACCACCTACTTTCCGTTCAGTGGTAAGCATCTCTATTAAAGATCAGTTCTGTTAATAACTAACACATATTTCCATGGAGCGATCTTGTTTGTTTCCTGCTAATTTAAATATTTCTACATCACATATTCTTAGTGATAATATACTCCATAGTTACAGGACCTTTATCATATTCCAGAGGACACTGTGTCCTTAAGTTTCTCTCTCCTTAACAAACATGTACTTCTGGAGTCTAATTTCAGTCTTACCCATCTCTACTAGCTATAAACAATGTGAGATCTTGATGCATGTGTCATTTTTAATGTTGATAGATTCCTTAATATCCAAAGCACTTATGTGCATGAAGAACACCACTGTTTGTACTTTGATATCTAATTTACTTATATAGCATTCTTCTAAAGATCCATATTTTATTTATATAACCAATAAAGCAAAAGCTTATTCATTAAACAGATTTCCATAGGCCTTAAAACATTGATTGCACACCTAATGAATTTCTTTCTAATTATTTAATTCAAACCAGTCTGATACATTTGATTTTCTTAAATGCTTTAATTAAGCACTATTAAACAGCAGAGAATACACACATAGTATTAAATTTGTTGAAAACTGGATTGGTTCACTTAGGCTAATCACATCAAAAGTGCTAATAAATTTAATGGGTTTTTTTCTTGTCTATATTCTTACTCTCTTACTCATTTTTAGGGTTCTCTTGTTTTCATCAGCTTTACCCCCTGTACCCATCCATGTCCAGTGATTTGATAATCCTACACACCCTAAAGATGGAGAGCATTCCTGCTGCCCACGGTTGAAGGATTTGGTTTTATCCATCAGTTTATTACTGGGCTAGGTCATGAGAAGTCTTGGCGCCTTCCAAGGTGACTGTCCTTGAGCTGATGACTCAACAGGAGAGGGGTCCTGCTTTCATAGTTAACTGCTGTCCTTTATGGAAGGAACTGTCCAAACCACTGCCTCCGACAGTTGGTCACTTTTATTTTTCAGTAACTCTAGCTTTTGTCCCAAGGGTCAGTTGGTCTGGAATCTCATCTTCTCAGTACAGTTCATCACACGCCTCCCTGAGTACCACGTCCTTGCACTGACTGGAAGGAGCCACCTCTGCCCCTGCTGGGCCTGAAGGGGACTGCTTTCCTGTGGAAGTGCAGTCCGCGGGGCTCTCAGAGACAACTTTTGCTGTTGCTCGCCCACCGCGGAGCGCTCGGGGTTGATTTCTGACTGACCACCGTGAGGTGGGGATTATCGATCTCCACATTCCGTCCCTCACGCACATGCTGAACGCGGGCCACGCACCGTTTACCGTGAAGTCGTGGCCGTGCTGCCCCCACGCGTTTCTTCAGGTTTGTGCGGTTGTGGTAAAAAGTAAAATTGTGAAGTTACTTTTGATTGCCATCTGCCTTGCTTGGGAAATGGTATCTGAATACCCTCCCAGGCCATCACTGGCTGCGACTTTAGAACCAGATTGGTCCCTTGGCAATAAAAACAGGTGTTTGACATGCCATAAATACAGTTAGGCAGATGGAACGTTTAGAATAAAGAAAAATGCCCCTCACCGACTCATTTTAGTTCCCATCATCTTGTTCTTCCTGAATAACCAACGACTGTCAGTAGAAGGTTGTTTATGGGAGAACAGGCATGAAAAAGGGAAAGAAACAAACTTTTATTTATGGCTTATGAAAATGTAGAAAATGGATAAAAATAGAAGGATAGAAAGCGGGAATTATGCAAGGTACTGAATTCTTGTACATAGTTATCAACACGTCAGTTACCCTTAGCTTTGTACTCACTAGTGTCTTGATTGCGATGGCATCTAAATGACGTGTCTTCATACCTTTGATGAACACACTTATTTAAAGCTCTCTTCGCTTTCTGCAGGATTTTCTGGATTTTATCACCTTTCATGACACCAGATAATCTGCAACAATATTTACAAAAATATTATGTTTCAGAATTTTGTAGTAAGAAAATGTCACTTATTTTTACATTTCTCTTCTACATGCAAAGCATTTCCAAACTGTTATTATTTGGGCTGATGCATTTTCCCCTTGGGGTTATTTTGAAGAAAGAGAGGTTTCTGAGCCTGACAACGTGTGACATGTTAGTTTCAGGTGGTTTACTTCCTCTGCACAAGTCAGAATACTTATTAAAAAAAAAAAAAAAAGATACAGGAAAATCTCTGAGGCTGTCAAGCTACAAATATTCCATGAGCACCTGCCTCCTACTACATGCAGTCTGTGTGTTTTTAGAAACTTCAAACGTGGCAGCCGATCTTCCTTAAAAATTACGTGGTGTTTTCATTCAAAATGGTATAGGCACATTGGAAAAAAAATCTGTACATACATTAAAAAACAAAGGAAAAGTGTCGTCACAGCATCTCCCATGAGGTGAGGAATACTCATTATCTGTTTGGTGCTTGTTTCTTTCCGTGTATATACACAGACGCAAAAGTACCTCTTGTTATTTAGTACAACAATAGATTTGGTTCATACTTTGTACAGAATAGATATTCCTCTGTAACTTTTATTTTATCCCATTCATAGCATATCAAAGCAATCATGTTTTGAATTAACTTACTCTTTTAAGTTGCCCTTGTCTGAACACATGAACACTCAGCAGATCGCTGCCTGTTCGGGGTCCCTTAGCTTCTTTGTGATCTCTGTGCATCTCTTTGTCCACAGCAGGTATTTCTGTAGGAGAAACCAGTACAGGTTGAAGTGCCAGCTCAACGGGGAAACCAGATTAAAACTCCCCAAGGTTCTAGGCAACCTGCCCTTCAAAAAAGGTGGTAACAAGACACACTCTCAGCAGTTGGACAACATGGTTCTCGCCACCTTCACTAAGAACAGACAGTGTCAGTCTTTTCAGACTTGGGTGATGAGGTAGGCAGAGAGAAACCAAGAGGAAGTGCACCTTGTTTTAATACAGAGAACACATTAATCTTCAGGTGGGTTGGTTTTATCATGCGAAGGATCCATTTTGTCCAGATTCAGAAACTCAGGCCCTAAGCTCTGTGTTCTATTTTAATTCTGTATGAATGTGTTTCTTTGCTTCTTAGTGGTGGGGGGGGGGGTGGCTGTGTGACATTCCTTTTGGTATTTCCATCTAGAAGAAAACCTCTGCCCCATGACTGGAAAGGGGCGGGTGTTGGGAAAAGACTCGCACGACCTCACCTTCATTCTCATCGGTCCGAGAGGGAAGTTCTCTCACCGGCGATCTCCAGTTGGAGGGCATCTGGCGTGGCCTGTGTGCAGACTCTTGTTCCTTCTCGCTCAGAAGCTTACTCTGCCTTCAAGCAGACTTTCTCTCAGCACCTCTTCCACATGCAGGCACAGGAGGCCCGCCTCCTTCTGCTTCTCTTCTTTGCACAAAAGATGTCACGAAGATTGATTTTTTTCACAGGTCCAGCTTTGGCATCGATGTTTGGAACTTGCTCAGTTGACTCTAGTTTTTCCAACGACGGACTTTAAAGTTTAAATGAGGGTGGGGGTCATTGGGAGGTGGGAAGATTCTTCAAGTCTAATTTATCTTCAGATACGTAAGACACCCTACAGTTTGCAGATGCAGACTTGACTGAGATATTCACATGCCTTTTGTCTGAGCTGGTCATTACGAGAGCAGAGGCAGAGTCTAATATCCTCAGTCCTCAAAATACTTGAGCCACATAGTTGCTGTGCTTCTCCGCGATTAATCTTTTTTTAGGAGATTTTACTGTGCTGATTTCCTCTGCTCACACCCAAAGGGTGTCTAACTAGAGGGAGGTTTCTACATTAATTCAGATCGTGTATCTGTGACCGACAAGTCTTCAGCATGGTGCGATACTTGAATTAATATTTCTAACTTGGAGATCGTAAAGAATACTTTTTCTGGACTTAAAAAAATTGTATTATTCCTCATGGTTCTTGGGTTGTCAGGGCTCAGCTGGGTTTCCTTTCTTTTAATTGAAGTATATTTGACTTACAATGTTGTGCTGGCTTCAGGTGTACAGAAAATTGATTCAGATTCTTAAGATTCTTTTCAATCAGAGGTATGACAAGATATTGGCTATAGTTCTCTGTGCAACACAGCAGGTCCTTGTCATTTATCTATTTTATATCTAGGTGTGTATATGTTAATCCCCAAATGCTAATTTACCCCCTCAACCCTTTCCCCTTTGGTAACCTTAAGTTTATTTCCAACGTCTGTGAGTCTATTTCTATTTTGTAAATAAGTTCATTTGTATCATTTTTTAGATGCCACGTATACGTATTCTTATCTATGACTGATTTATGTTAACACTTAGTGTGACAATCTCTAGGTCCATACATGTTGTTACAAATGGCATTATTTCATTCTTTTTTATGTTTGTAGACACACACACATATACACACCACCTCTTCTCTATCCAGTCATCTGTTGATGAACATTTAAGTTGCTTCCATGTCTTGGCTACTGTAAATAGTGCCGCTATGAACACTGGGGTGCATGTGTCTTTTCAAATTAGAGTTTTCTCTGGATACATGCCCAGGAGTGGGATTGCTGGATCGTATGGTAAGTCTGTTTTTCTCTTTTTAAGGAACCTCCATACTGTTTCCCATAGTGGCTGCACCAACTTTACATTCCCACCAACCGTGTAGGAGGGCTCCCTTTTCTCCACACCTTCTCCAGCATTTATTATTTGTAGAGTTTTTACTGACGGCCATTCTGACTGGTGTGGAGTGATACCTCATTGTGCTTCTGATTTGCATTTCCCCCTTAATTAGTGATGCTGAGCATCTTCTCCTATTCCTGTTGGCCATCTGTGGGTCTTGTTTGGAGAAATGTCTATTTAGGTCTTCTGCCCATTTTTTAATTGGGGTTTTGTTTTGTTTTGATATTGACCTGTAAGAGCTGTTCATATGTTTTGGAAATTAATCCCTTTTGGTCACATTATTTGCAAATATTTTCTCCCAGTCTATAGGTTGTCTTTTTGTTCTGTTTATAGTTTCCTTTGCTGTGCAAAAGCTTTTTGCTGTGCATAATAAGTTCAATTAGGTCTCGTTTGTTTATTTTTGCTTTTATTTGCGTAACTTTAGGAGACTGATCTAAAAAAATATTGCTGCGACTTATGTCAAAGAGTGTTCTGCCTATGATCTCCTCTAGGAGTTTTATAGTATCTGCTCTTACATTTAGGTCTTTAATCCATTTTGAGTTTATTTTTATATATGATGCTAGAGACTGTGTTCTCATTTTATTCACTTACATGCATGCAGCTGTCCAGTTTTTCCAGCACCAACTATTAAAGAAACTGTTTTCTCCATTGTATATTCCTGCCTTCTTTGTCACAGATTGACCGTAAGTGTGTGGCTTTATTTCTGGACTTTTTATCCTGTTCCATTGATCTATGTGTCTGCTTTTTTGTCAGTACCATGCTGTTTTGATGACTTTATCTTTGTAATGTAGCGTGAAGTCAGGGAGAGTGATTCCTCCAGCTCCATTCTTCTTTCGCAAGAGTGTTTTGGTTATTTGGAGTCTTCTGTGTATCCATACAAATTTTAAAATATATTGTTCCAGTTCTGTGAAGACTGCCATAGGTAATATGATAAGTGATTACACTGACTCTGTATGTTGCCTTGGTTAGTATGGTCATTTTAAGAGTATTCTTCCAATCCAAGAACACAGTATTCTTTCCATTTGTGTGTCCTCTTTCAATTTTTTATACTTTTCAGAGCACAGGTCTCTTGCCACCTTAGGTAGGTTTACTCCTAGGTATTTTATTCTTTTTGATGTGATGGTAAATGGGATTGTTTCCTTAATTTCTCTTTCTGCTAGTTCATTGTTAGTGTAGAGAAATGGAATAGGGTTGTGTGTTACCTTTGTATTCTGCACCTTTACCAGGTTCGCTGATGAGCTCCAGTCGTTGTCTGGTGGCGTCTTTAGGGTTTTCCACGTATAGCGTTACGTCGTCATCTGCAGTGACAGGTTTAGGTCTTCTTTTCCCATTTGGATTCCTTTTCTTCCCTGACTGCTGTGGTTAGGACTTCCACAACTCTGTTAAACAACAGTGGAGACAGTGGGCATCCTGGTCTTGCTCCTGGTCTCAGAGGGAGTGCTTTCAGCTTTTCGCTGCTGGGAGTGATGCCAGCTGTGGCTTTGTTACATGTGGCCTCTGTTGTGTTGAGGTATGTTCCCTCTGTGCCCACTTTCTGGACAGTTTTTATCATAAATGGATGTTGAATTTTATCAAAAGCCTTTTCTCCATCTATTCTGGTGATCATATGGTTTTTATTCTTCAGTTTGTTAATGTATATCAGATTGATTTGCAGATATTGAAAAATCTTTGATCACAAAGTATGATCCTTTTTAATGTACTGTGGGGTTCAATTCGCTAGTATTTTGTTGAGGAATGCTGTGTTTTGCCCTTTTAGTATACGTGTGTGATAGCTTTGTCTGCTTTTGGTATCAGTGTGATGCTAGCCTGACTTTAAGAACTGAGTTTGTTAAGCATTATCTGCTAGTCCCCACCACTGTCCCAGAAGACTCGTGTGGATGCTTACAATGTACAACCAACCAAGTGCAGACTCTCCTTTACCAATTCAGCCTGCAGTTCTGACTTGGAGGATAGTTCTGCCCATGCTAATTTTGTGCTGAAATACATTCTCAGTCCTTATTTGCGTCTGGGCGTTCTCCTTCATAACAGGTGTGGGAAGGCAGTTCTAAAACCTGGATTTGCTCTCCCTCAGCATCTGACACCTTGCACAAGGTCCGTTCTGAAAGCCCACTTCTATTTCGGCTTGTCTTACCCCTTACGCCCCTCCTTCCGATTTGTAAGCACCTGGCCTGCTTGCCTGTTAATTAGGTTAATGCCCAATTAACCCTGGTAAGAGTGACACCCAACTGCCTTAAAATTCTCCTCATTGATTAATTCATATGTGCTAGAGTGGGTTTCTAAAAAGGGAAACTTTGAAATTAAGGAAGGACTAACACGCACTGGCTGGGGAAGAAGTAGGGAAGACTACGAACCGGAGAAGACATCTCCAGGCAGGAGGAACAGGATGTAAGGGGTATCTGGAAGGAGGTCACGCTAATGTGTCATGTTTCTCTGAAGCATCTTCTACGTGCAGGGTGGTGACCAGGGGAGATAAGACTAGGGCGTGTCCTGGAAACCAACCTGTCCCGGCCTGGCCGGCCTCAGGAGTGTGTGATGCCTCCCTGGGCAGTGGAGAGACGCTGATTCCAGAGCGTGGAGGGAGGGGGGCGTCAATGTGACATTTCAGGAAGGTAAATCTGAAATCATGGAGCGGGAATGAGAAAAGAGGTGAGGAAGCAGTTTTAGAGATGAGCGAGTGTGTGACAGGGTTAGACACTCTGAAGTCGAGTCACAGTGGAGAACAGAGAGAAATCACTGAACGGCTTTTCTCGTAAGGCCACTTTGGTCATTCAAACCAACCCACCCTGAACAAAAAGAATGTTTAAAAAGCCTGGACAAAGTTACTTTTAAAGACTTCTTCAGAGCATCAAAGAGCTGCAAAGACCCTGTGGAACTGCGAGACCAGTCATTTTGGGGAAAAGCCTAAACCCAGAGAAATCAGGTGAGTATTGGGCCCTTCTAGCTGCTTTGGCCCAGACATGAGTGGCTGATACCACAAATGTGGGTTTGCATCTGAGTGTAGCCCTTGCCCTGCCCTGGGGACAGGGTGACCAAGATCTCATAAGAGATGCTTCCATCTCTTTAAAGTGGGGCCTCCTATCGGTGAAAATCAGAACTAAACCAGCCTAGTTCCACTGAAACCACAGCATGCAGAGGCGGCTTTGCTTTGGGCTAGAGCAGAGGAAGGGCATGATTAACAAGAACAACAAAAATACGCCCTTGGGAAACGGGTCTAGACAGGATGGATTTGCTTTTGTACATGGTTGGCATCCGCTTTGAAAC
Source organism: Camelus dromedarius (assembly GCF_036321535.1). Taxonomy (NCBI): domain Eukaryota; kingdom Metazoa; phylum Chordata; class Mammalia; order Artiodactyla; family Camelidae; genus Camelus; species Camelus dromedarius. The sequence goes on from NC_087472.1 coordinate 109,903,101, forward strand.
TAACCCAGCTGGGAGTTCTGCGAGGAAGGTTAGGTTTGAGGACTCAACAGGGATGTGCTGCCTTGGAGGGATAGAACTATGGGAGTGAGGAGGAGGAGGAGAGGACCAGACGGAAAGATGCTGTAGGGCGTGCAGAGATGGAGGACCAGGAGACGGGGCGTATCAGCTTCTCCCGGAGACAGGTTCATGTGCACGGGATGTGAAGTGTCCTCAGGAGAAACCATTAAGGGACAGCGGGAAACCGGTTGGGGAGGCAGCCAGGTCGCTCCTGGTGGGAGCTGTCAGAAGCCGGCAGCTGCTGGGCCAGAGGCACAGAGCCGGGGCTCAAGGATCCTGCAGATCAGGGGCACCATCGACATAACAAAAGAGGAGGAAAGTCCCTTAGGCTTGTGTGATCCCAGTGTGCAGGGAAGTGAGCGGTAGCCAGCTCCTCAGAGAGGCCAAGCAGAGACTGAAGAGGTCCAAGAGGACTGGAACTCATCTGTGACCCCAGGGAGCCGTTTCAGGAAAGCCCTGGGAGGAGGAAGCGGGATTTAAGGGAGGAAAAATGAAAGGGTGAGAACTGAACACACAGAGCAAGAGGAAAGTCCCTGCTGGGCTGTTCAGCAATGAAGTACGGCGGCAGGAAGTCCCGTGTTGAGGGGGTACTCGCAGGAGAAGTGCTCTCCACAGAGTGCATCTGAATACGGTCACAGCCCCAAACGACTGCTAACAACTCACGTTTGTAGAAAGCCCCCATCGCGCTCCGACTGGAAATAAGTCTTACTAAACGGCGTTCCGTAAGTGCGTCACGTTTCGTCTGCTCTGGGAACAGAGCCCTGGCAGCTCGCAGGTGAGGCATGCTTCAGTTCCAGGGAATCCTGTCTGGAAAACTCCGGGGAGGGCTCTTCAGGCGCGCAACACTGTGGAATCCAGAAAACAATTACAGGAAATGACTTTGCACACACTTTGGTTTTGCAGCTGGGTAATCTGCACTTTTAACTCGAGCATGAAGTCCATGAACGAACTAAGACTTTCATACAAGCTGTGCTCTTTCCTGCCATCATAGTCTTTCCTCCCTCTGTCTCTCCCTCCTCCCACACAACAGGAACAGCTTACCCTTCGGTCCCCCAACAGCAGCAGACATTGCATGTGTCTTGACCCCACAGTGAGACGGAAGGGAGAGGGCCCAGAGCACGCCTACTGGGCACTTGGTGGAGTCCAGGGAAAACAAGCATCTACCCCAACTAGACCCAGGAGAACGCACCACTGTGAGGTCCACAGAGATCTGCCAGACCCCTGCTCCAAGGCCCCTCCGGCGCCCAGGTGCTGCCCTTCACAGGTAACAAAGAGCATTCCCTTGGTGACACATAGCTGCCTGAGGTGAGCTGACCGCCCTGGTAACGACCGAGAGCGCAATGCCGGGAGGCCTTGCCCCCAGCACCGGGCGCAGCCCCGGCAGCGTCCTGTCGCCCCACTCCCTCACGACCCCTCCCTTCCCCACCGTCTCAACGTCAGCCGCTCAGACACTTGTGCACAAGCGCAGCCCGCCCTCGGGGCTCCCGCAGGCACCCCTCCGTGTGGCCTGCTGTCGTCTCTGGCAGCGCCACCTAATAAACCCCTTCGTACTTTCATCCTTTGTCTTGGTAAGTTCTTTACGGCCCGCGCACCAGCCTGCTGGCCCCCACGACGGCTCTCCCCAGCCCCTCACGGCCCCGAGCCCCCAGTCTGCCGTCAGGGGTAAGCCGCAGCACCCCAGAAGGCCGAATTCCTACCCGGCTCTCCGGCGCCGCGGCTTTCTCCGCTGCCGGAACCCCCAACCACAGCTGCCTGCCGCCTGTGGCTTCTGCTAGCTGTCTGCTCTTTCCGGCCCTGACGCCACGGTCTCGTGCAGAAACACACTGGATTTCAGGTGCCACTGGGATGTTTGCTTCTGGCCCCAGACTTCAGCACTCTGGTCCCCCCACGCCCTGTGTACCGGCTTCAGTGACTGGAGCGCCCTGGCCGCCTGCCCCGCAGCTGCTCTCGTCACTCCACGTCCTCTCGGAGCCCGGAGCCGGCTCACCATCGATTTCCTCCTGCAAGTGAGAACACGTCACTTCACTCCCGAGCACATCCCACCGAAAAGCAAGCAGAGCCCAACAAGCACTTTAAATATGTGCACTGCTGTTTCCTTTTCAACCGACAATCTGTCTTGATTCTGTAGCGTTTTCCCCAGTTTATAAATTGCCAAGCAATCAGAATATCTCATAGGCTTCTCACGTATTTCTCTTGCACACAGTGGTTACTTGTTGAATTTTTAATCCAGTTAGGAGAGAGACGACCGGACAAAAAAAGTGAAAAGTTTCTATTTTTTGTAACATGCACTACTTCAAGGTCAAGAAAATTCCGTATAATACAAAGCTTAATAACTCACGTAGGTTGAAACACATAATCGATGAAATCACATCATCTTTTACCCACTCAAATAAAGCATGAGCGGATTTATTTTGATGATATTTCTATTCATTGATCCAACAACTATTTTTTAAAGCTGATAAGCTCTGAGTACGCTAAGCAGGTTGGACTGGGTCCCTGTTCTCAGGGAACTTCTATTTTCTGGGAAGTGAGTTTAGGAAGATTTCCAAGGATTTAGAAACAAAAAGAGAAAGAAAAGAAAATGAAAAGAAATCTCCCCAAGAGCAGAATTATAAGAAACAGTGTCATCTCTCCAACACCACACTGACAGAAGACACTGTCACTGCTTTGGAATTCTGATAGTGTCCTCTTTTTTTATTTTGCGGGGGGAGGTAATTAGGTTTATTTATTTATTTTTAGAGGAGGGGCTGGGGATTGAACCCAGGATCTCGTGCACGCTAAGCACGCGCTCTACCACTGAGCTGTACCCTCCCCCCCAATAGTGTCTTTAAATTAAAAATTACATTTTTTCCCCTCAAAAGGAGCATATCTTTAAGATTTTTTTTCTTCCTTACCTTATATAATGATCCACTGTCCTTCCAAGAAATGCCTCCTTGAGGAAGGGGTGTGACTGTCAAAACCTCACAGTAGTGACCACCCTCATCGTGAGACTGACCAACGCCAAAGCACTCGCTTCCAGGAATGCTTCTGTGACTCTGCACGTGTGACTTCTGAAAGCGGGAGAAAGTCTTGGAAGGTTCCAGGCGCCCTGCTGCGTCGGCATCTTGAACCTAGTATAACTGGACTCTCCGTGAGCCGCAGGCGCGTTTGTCTCGTCCGATGAGCACATTAGCAGCGCAGGCACAGCAAGAGATGCGTTGCTTTCATTTTTGACGGTACTGCCACACACAAGTTCTGCAGTCACTGCTCGCTGCGAAATAGAGGTAAATATACTGAATCTCCAGGACAGCGCCTGCAGCTGAACTGTATTCAGTTTTATTAAAATGACAGTAAAATTGTGATGTTTACCCAGCGCTCCTGACAGCACTTCTGTCACTCAGAGGGTCTCCTGCAAGGCCCCCCCGGCCCCCGGCACTTCTCTGCCCTCCGCCCCTCTCCCCAGGCTCACAGTCACCACCACCTGCCTCAGGCTCCACATTCACTTCATCTCTGTCTTCCAAAGCTGCCTCTCCTCTTTTGATTTTTTTTTTCTTCTTTTAATGGACAAGAGTCTGAAACTAGTGCTATGTCTCAAAAAAGCAACTAATTACAGAACTGCATATTTGTGACGTTTTATGTTTCCCTGTCTCCTTTTTATATCTTTAATTACATTTAAGAGTTTCAGGAATCCATTACGTACCGTAATCAAACATCATCTTGCCTGGTGCGTTTACTCCTCTTTTAAATCTGGATTTCTCAAATGACTGCTATTTTTATCTGTTTAACTCTGTCCTCTATAGCTCTCCTGGACAAACAGATAGGGTTCAGTGGTTTGTCTGCAAACCCCTGCAAACCGTCCAGTGACGTGAGTTGCCTAGTTAACCATATTTATTCTCTGACAGAAAATAAAAGAAAAGACAGAAGCAAGAGCCTGGACTTTACAGACAGACAAACTCAAATTCTAATCCTCTCTTAGCTTCTGCTTCACTCTAAGCCATCTCCTGAACAAAAATGTATTCATCTTGAGAGGGAGGGTCTAACTCAGCGGTAGAGCGCATGCCTAGCATGCACAAGGTCCTGGGTTCAATCCCCAGCATCTCCATCCAATAAACAGATGAATAAACCTAATTACCCCTCCTCCTAAAAAGATTAATTAAAACAATAAATTTTTTTTTAACAATTTAAAAAAAAAAAAACCCCAAACCTAAATGCATTCATCTATCAGATGAACATAGGACTTACTCTGAAGCTGTTATGAGAATGAAAAACATGAGAGAAGTTGGCAGCGCAACAAACTGGTTCCCTGTCCTGTAAAACAATGTTTGCAGGTTCTTCTTCAAAGCAGGGACACCAACCCAGGCCGACATGGCTTCCTTTTTTCCTGTCATCCTAAAATATGGATCAGTGCCTCTGTAGATTTTTCAATTAAAAATGCCATTAGGACCCTTGGGGACCAAAATGCCAATCAACTGTTTCTCTACAGCACACAGACCTCACTCCTGAAGTCACCTTCACATAAGGACAGAAGAACTGAACTGAAAAATAGGTTTCAAATTCCTCTAAGTATAAGATGATTTGTAACAGAAGGCGGTGTTGAGTTTGCAGAACTCTGACGTCTTTGTTTTTTAAAAGATGTATGCCTAGACAAGAGGTAGGAGGGCCTGTCACAGAGAGGCTCGCTACAAACTTACACAAGAAGGAAACATCTTCATCTGTTACTTCAGGAGGGAAACAGAACTGTCTGTGAACTAGTTAAACTCACTCCATAGAAACGTAAGGAACATTTCAAGGAGAAAAGGGAGGGTCATCTCTTCTTAGGTGAAAACCTTATTGCTAAGTCAGAGAAACAAAAAAGCACATTTTCCCTCTTAAAAATTTCTTACGCTTCACCAGTGGAGATTCCACAGTCTCTGTGAATCTCCTTCCATGACATCTCGGTGGGTGCGAGCAAGGAATATGGAGGAAGATGTCCCTGGATACCTCCATGACTTTGGCTTTGCTGTGGCCTCGGGCAGGTGTACGGACCTGCGTTATATCCGACACCAGGTGCTGAAACAGAGGCAAAACCAGGGCTCACGTGTGCTCAAGAGAAGACGGTTTACAAGCTCAGCATCATTGCTACCAATCACGTCTTTTCCTATAATGGGATGGAATGAATCAATAGAGTTGTTGTCATTTGTCAAGATTTCAGATCTAAATAATGATATTCCATAACATTGTCAAGACAGTATGGTAACAGGAAATAAATGTGGAGCTTTACAATATTTTAAAATTATGTAAATAGTTTTGACAGGAACTAATGTTTTGAAACAAGAAGCCTGGAGATACACAAGCACACCAAGAACAGGGGGCTTTACCAAGCCCTCCATAAAATAATGAAAGTATTGATTAAATGAGAGAATTCAATGATGCCTAAAGGAAGTCATTATCAGGGAGTGTCTCTGCTAAATTCAGACATGTGCTTCATTTCATTACTACTACAAACTAAAGGAAAATAATAAAATAGGAAGCAACATAATTAAGCTCTTACTGTATTTCCATCTAACCCTGGCATGGATATGCGACAACAAACGATGAGCAAAACTCAAACGATCCTACCTTTTAAAAAATGGACACTCCGAGTTCAGCATGATGAGCTGGAAAGCCAAGTCCCAGGAGAGCTGCGTGCACAGCGGGTGACCCCTTCCCATCACCGGACCATCTTCACCATCACTCTGTTGCTGTGAGGACAGACGTTTACCAACACAGAAGGTCTACTGGCTGTTAGGCAAAGTATTTAAATTGTAAGCAAGTGAATTTACAGAAGCAACCATCTGACTCCGTTTATTTCACAAATTTGAAACAGAAGTCTATAAAGTTTATGTGATTGATGTTTAAGGGATAAAATTTAGAATTTACTCCTAAAATCTCATGAATCTGTTTCAAAACTGCTTTTGTCCATGTGTATGTAATTTTGACCTTTATTTCCAATAAAATGGTTGTGAAACGGAATCTATGTGCCTTTTGCACACATCCTAGACTTGAGAACACTAAACTCACATGCATTTATTTTTAAACCTCTAAGAGTGTAAATATTAACATTTACCAATATACTAAGTGAAATATATAAATGTGATAAAACAAGACATGTCATGGTACAATGAGCTCTAAGATTGAATTATATTCAGTACAGTGTGAACCACGATTTTATCAGACACTTGAAAGCATTTTGAATAAAAATTAAGCATCAGTATTCTTAAGCAAGAAATGTGTATACCAATGTTTTTTTTTTACTGATTAGTTCTCTTTTTTGTTTTTTAATTTGAGCTGGACTCTGCCATTCATTTCCTTTCAAAATTAGTGCACGTGGAGTGGTACTGCATTTAGTGTTTTGGTTGATGTTTTACTTATTTTAATCACCCTAGGAAAGGTTATTCATAGCATTTCCTCTCTTTTTTCATTTTTCTCTATTTGTAATAATCTGAAATTTATTTTAAGTAATTCTGTCTAGTTTTATCTTTTTTTCAAAATCTTTTTTCAACTTCATAAAAAGTGAATGTTCCAATTCTTTACCCACTTCCATCTGCACAGAAAGAAGCTTTAAAAAACAAGGACTCTTAGATGGAACAGAGTTTGATTTGCTCAAACATGTGATACTAAAATATGTCAAGGACAAAATTTGAAAGCACCCATCAATTAGGATTAAACGTCAATGGAGGTATCAGTCATGAATATTTATGAGCTGAATGAGAGCATCCAAATATATCTGAAATGTACTTAACAAAATGTATTTTGAAATGCAAAGATAACTGTTTTCATTTCCTAGACTTTGACAGAAGAAGTCAACAGAAATAAAAGAAAATGTAGAGAATATGTACGCTGTGATCAGTAATGTTTGTTAATAGATACAAATTAAATGGTGCGTCCCAGGGGCAGACAAGGCTGTTTCTGTTTTTGCAAGTGTATGCATGCACCTTCGTTCACCAAAAGGATTATATGTTAGGTGATAAAGGATGTTAAACTAAGTTTTTAAAGATATGATTCTGAAAATATTCTTTGTCCTGAACACACACACACACACACACACACACACACACACACACACACAGTTTGATAACAGTATGGTAATGACACTACCCTCACCAAAATAGCAGCAGCGGCAAATGATGGGAAATTAGCCTTTTTCACCCCAAAAGGGGAAGTTTAAATACCCTTAGGACAGCCATAAGCCATTAAAATTCACCCCCTCTACCTACACCCTTTTATATTAGCTGCAGGCATTTTCTTCAAAACACTGAGCTGAAATATCTTTTTAAAGTAGACTCCACAGCTTTTAAGTTAATTAATGCCTAAATAGCTGGGGACTGAACCCAGGACCTCATGCATGCTGAGCAGGTGCTCTCCCGCTGAGCCATACCCTCCCTCCGACTCCGCTGTGTTTCAGACGTCTCCATAGATTTGCCCTTTCTGGAATATCCTCAGATTGCAGTCACGCAGCGTGCAGCCTGTCCCTGTTGGTCCCTTTCACTTGGCAATGTGCATTTCAGCTTCCTCCATGTCTTTTCATGGCTTGATGGCTCATCTCCGTCTACTGCTGAGTGACGTTCCGTTGTCTGGACGGCCCACAGTTTACTTCTCCATCCCCTACCGAAGGACACCTTGGTTGCTTCCCGTTTGGGCAGTTGTGAATAAAGCTGCTGCAGGCACCCACGTGCTGCAGCTTCTTGTATGGATGTAAGATTTCAGCTCCTCGGGGTAAATACTGAGGGGCACACTTTCTGGTTCATACGGTGGCAGGATGTTTAGTTTTGTAAGAAACCATCCAACTGTCTTCCGAAATGGCTGTACCTACTGCTCTGCATCCCCGCCAGCCATGGAGGGGAGTTCCCATGGCTCCACACCCTCGCCAGCACTTGGTGTGACCACTGTTCTGGCTTTTCAACATTCTAACAGTTGTGTAGTGCTGTCCCCTTGTTTTACTTTGCAATATAGCCTAATGACGTGATGGAGAACGCTCTTTTCATACGATTATTTGCCGTTTGTATACACTCTTTGGTAAGGTGTCTGTTCAGATATTTTACCCATTGTTTGTTTTCTTAGTGTTGAGTTTTAAAAGTTCTTTGTATATTTTTGATAACAGCCCTTTTCCAAATGTATCTTTTACAAAAATTTTCTTCCAGCCTGTGGCTTGTCTTCTCATTCTCTTGAGAGAGTCTTTTGCAGAGCAGAAGTTTTAATATCAATGAAGCCCATCTTATCAATTCTTTCTTTTGTACCCTGGTGCTGTCTTTACCATGTTATCACCAAATTCCAAGTCATTTCGACTTTCTCCTATGTTACCATCCAGGAAGCTTCTGTTTTTGCATTTTACATATAGGTTTATGACTTGACTTGACTTTTTAGAAGGAGTGAGGTCTGTGTCTAGATTCACTTCTTTAACATGTGGGCATCCAGTTAGTTGTTCTCACATCATTTGCTGGAAAGACTCTCTTCCCCATTGTACTTCCCTGACTCCTTTGTCAAGGACCACCTGACTACGTTTGTGAGGGTCTGCTTTCAGCTCTCTGTTCCATTTCATCCATTTGTCTGTCCTTTTGCCAACACTACACTGTCTTGGTCAAGAAGTATCTTTTTATTCCAATGCTCCCTTACATATTCGCTATTTCCCCTGACTTCTTTGCCTTCAAGGAAGGCATCAATAAATAAATATTTTTAAATGAATAAATTGGATGTCGGGTTAAAGAGGAAAACAAAACATCAGCGGCATTCATTGATCCGTCTCGTGTAGAAGCATGATGTGCTTGGAGCACGAGGGGGAAGTGGCTCAGCGGGAACTGGCGGTGATGTTGATCACAAGTGGGTAAATGTTGACACAAAGGGGATGAGGTCAAAGGTGGAGTTAGAGACACATTCATACTCATAAAAGTTTTCCACGTTAAGCAAACAAACAGAAGATCAGTAAGATTCACTATTCTTTCAGCTTAGTTATAAAAAGGAAAAGAAAAGCAAACAAAATGGAAAAAGCACAGCAAACTATAGATAAAAGTAGGAAGTTGAGGACAATGTGAATCAACAAAAGAAAAAAAATTGGCAAATTAATAGAAACGTGACAGTTGAGGATATAACCTATTTTCCTGCTCTTGACAGATTAAATGTGAATAATATGATTTAATTAATAGATGTATATGAAATTGTGTGGCTCCAGGTCTATTTATTAAACAACCAAATTTTCACAATTTAGTGTAATGCCAAATATTGAAAACCCTTTCTTCTAAACCAATTTATTGCCTTTGAATATACTCAACTTACAAATTTAGTAAAATCATTTTTAAGGAAAATTCATCTTAAATATAGTAAATGAATCTGAATCAATTTTTCCCTTTAATTTTTTTTCTCAGGCAGCGCTGCTTATCTGAACTGCAAAATATTAAAGTGATTTTAGTGACCATTTTCTGGGAACTCGTAGTAATGTAGATGCACAGAAGAAAAATCACTACCTCTGGGCCTACTTCTTTCAAAGAATCTGGGTTTAAAAGGGCTACGTGACTTTCCACGGCTACACTCTTAGGCACCGTTACTGAGGAACAGATGCTGAACCCCCACAGCATTCAAATGAACGCTTACCAACACAACATGATTTCCTTTATCTATGAAAATGTGGTATTACAATGTCAAGTGTTGTTTACCATATCAACTATTGAACTTTCAGAAGGGTTATTTATTTAAAACCCTTTCAGGCCTTTAGTCCACCAATGGTACTTCCAGAAAATGCAAAGACTGTCAGGTAAATACACAAAATACACATTGAGGGATTTGGAAATAACCTGTTCATAGTAGTAAGGACTGAAGCGAGCTAATGTATAATAAGCGGTGCTTGTAAAGCAGCCACTGACACCCAGGCAGCTTCCTGAGGTGGCGCCTGCTCCTTATCATGGTCACCTCAGCATCCCTGCGGGGTGGGTGTGACTGTCCCTGCCTTCCACACAAACTTCTTGATGAGGAATCATTCAGGAGATAAGGGATGTGCTTCTTGTTACAAAGCAAACGGACAGGCTGAGAATTTGAACTCCCGGCTCCCTAACTCCATCTCCACCTCCTTCACCTCCTCCACTGCCTAACTGAGAAGAGCAAGCAGAGCAGATGGCTACGGCGGTGCGCACCGCGAGGCCCGCGCAGATGCGTGTAGGTGCGTGGCCCCTGCGCGCCAAAGCACTGGAAACATCTTCGCAGAGAGCCATCCAGTACTACACAGGCTGTCTCTGATAGCTGCTTCTCCTCCCTGTTCCTATACATGCAGTCTAATTTGTCTCCCGTAAACACCTCACACCAGTCAGAATGGCCGTCATTGAAAAGTCCACAAATGGTAAATGCTGGAGAGGGTGTGGAGAAAAAGGAACCTTCTTAACGCTGTTGGTGGCAATGTAAATTGGTGCAGCCACTATGGAAAACAGTACGGAGGTTCCTTAAAAACTTAAATTTACTGCATGATCCAGAAGTCCCACTCCTGGGCATACATCGTGAGGAATCGCAAATTTGAAAAGGTACACGCAACCCAATGTTCACAGCAGCACTATTTACAATAACAAGGACATAGAAGCAACCTAAATGTCCATCAAGAGATGACTGAATAAAGAAGCTGCGGTATACATCAACAATGGAATACTACACAGCCATAAAAAAGTCATAAAATGCCACCTGCAGCAACATGGATGGATCTAGAAATCATACTAAGTGAAGTAAGCCACAGAAAGACAAATATACTATGACAACTTACATGTGGAATATAAAAAGACACAAATGAACTTATTTACAAAACAGAAACACTCATAGACATAGAAAACAAACTTACAGTTACCACAGGGGAAAGGAGGGGAGGGATAATTGGGAGTTTGAGATGTGCAGATAGTAACTAGTATATACAACATAGATAAACAACAAGGTCCTACTGAATAGTGCAGGGAACTATATTCAGTATCTTGTAGTAATGTCTAAGGGAAAAGAATAGGAAAAATATATATATATAACTGAATCACTATGCTGTACACCAGAAACTAACACAACACTGTAAATCCACTATGCTTCAATTAAAATACTTTTTAAAATGTTAGTTGTGTGTGTATTTTAATTTCATAAAAAAGACAGCTGAGCATATTTATTTATTATAAATAAGCCCAGTAAATTAGTCTTCAAATCAATCAGTAAAGTAGACAAAACCCTGTAAAATTTAATGAAAAAGCAGGAAAGATGGCAGAAGAGGAAATCAACAAAATTAGGCGTGGGAAGCAAGCTGAGTATGACAGAGGCAGAGAAGAGATGAAAGATTTGTAAGGCAATATTATGTACAGATCCCTACAGATAAACTGGAAATGTTTAGAAAGGTGGAGAATATCCTTCAAAAGTATAAAATACCAAAATTAAATCAACGATTTTAGAGGTAGTTGGAAATGCGTATAAATCAATAAAAGAAAAAAAGAGAAAAAGAGAAAGAAAGCCAAAAAAAAAAAAAAGAACTGATAGTCACAGCTCTGGGGTCACATAGATTTCCCGATGAGTTTTCTGAGTTTATTCAAGCTCAAACAATAAAATATAATTAATCCGGTGTATACATGTACACACACACACACACACACACAGGATGGGGAGTCCATTGTATCACCAGATGCTTGTATAACTCTGATGAGAAAATCTGATGAATACAGCAAAAAAAAAAAAGCATAGTTCACAGCAGTACACTCGACTCTTCAAAACTTCCTTTCAAACCTTTCCCAGAAAACAGGGAGAACAGTTACAAATGGAGCTGTTCCTGTTGGGAAGGGAGAGGTGGGTGTGGGACAGCGAAGGCAGGGTAGCACCTGGAACCTCACCTCCTGTTCTGAGTCACTTGGCAAAACCCTGAGCGTCATTAGACCTACCTCATCGTCCCCTCCAGATATGCACTTGTGCAGTCGTGCGCAGCTGGAGAGACACTCAACAGTCCACAGACACAGGACCACTAACCTTCCGGGGGGCCTTCCCGAGTGCACTCACTTGTCCACATGCCGGGAACACTCAGTCATCAAAACTGGCGTCATCGGGGGAGCTGTGAAGAATACTGATGCTACGGTCCCACCAGCAAGACATTCTCAAGGAAGCAGTCTTGAGGGTGGCCTGGGCAGGCAGATTCTTAAAATCTGCCTTAATGAATGCAGTGTGCAAATCTGAGAACAGCTTATAGGTCACCTAGGCCTCCTGATAAAGTGCAGATTCTGGCTGGCTCCCTGCGGGAGAGGTCGGTGATGAGGGAGTAACTGCCGGGCCATGTTGCTGCTGCCGGTCTGCAGACCGCACTCGGAATGGCAGAGAGCAGAGGAGTCTACCTTCTCCTCTCTGCAGTGTCCAGGAGCCCAGGTCCTTCTCCGCATCCTTGGCGTCATTTCGTGCCCTTCTTCCTACATCAGTGGGAAAACCCATGCTCGCTGGAGAGGGATTGCTGGAGACAGATTCCTCAAGCTCTGGCTGCAATCCACCCCCTTACCGGCCTTAATGCCTACACCAGCCACCCATCCCTCCCGTGGACTCAGACATCCACGCTCCCATCTGAAGAAATCACATGAGAATGGACTTCTCCCTCCCTCCCGGTCTCTATGAGATAGTGCGGCTGAACTAGACCCCTCCCCTCGCCAACAGACCATGACTCTCCCATCATGACCCCCTCAAAACAGGAGAAAATAAGTCTCTTTCTCTTCCCATTTTCTGTTTTCACCAACGGCCCCAAAGCTGCCTCCTGACATTAAAGCCCCTTGGGAACAATGACTCCTTTGTTATCCTGATTTCTTTTTTCCGTTGTTGTCTTAAACCAGGGTTTCTCCACACCTCTCCAGTGAAAGTGGTCTTTTCAAGGACACTGTAGGCGACGCCACACTCAATCCCATGGACCTCCCAGCACCATGTGACTCTCCCGCCTTGGAAAGCTCTCCTTGAGTGAGAAGCTGACACCTCGCTCTCCGCCCTCTTCCTCCCTGTCTCACTGGGTGCTTCTTCCCGGGCTCCTCTGTCTGCTTTCTGGTCCTCACGACCTGTAAACGATGCAAGGGTCCCGTCTTCGCCTTCACATGTTTCTATTTTCTTATCTACAGATACTCCCTCCAGGATCTCATCCAGCCTGAGGTCTTGGAACCCCACCTCTATGCTGATGATATTTCTATCTTCAGTCTGTATCTCTCGCTTAAATGAAAGATTCATGCATTCAGCTCTTCTCCCCTAATGGTTCTACATGGATACACAATACTCATCTCAATCTCTCTTCCCAGCTTGACTGAGACATAACTGACATATAACATTATGTGAGTTGAAGATGTACATTTGATGATTTGATACACATACATAACAGCGAAATGATTATACCGCGACAGGGTTAGTTAGTGCCTCCATCACCTAGTTACATTCCCTTTTTATGGTGAGAACCTTTGAGATTTCCTCTATGAAGAGCTTTCAAAGTATATAAAACAGTACAGCTAACTAAAGTCACAATGCTGTCCGTTAGACCCTGGAACTTACTCATCTCACAGCAGGAAATGTCTGACCAACATCCCCGCATTTCCCCAGCCCCGAAAGCCCCAGCAACCACCCGTCTACGCTCTGCTTCTGTCACTTCTGCTTTTTACGATTCCACATATACGTGAGATCCTACCGTATGTCTTTGTCTGCCTTCTTTCACTTAGCATAGTTCCCTCAAGGTCCACCCCTGTTGTCACAAACGGCTTATCCAACCATGAGAAAGAAGGAACCACTCACCTTAATCTCAACATATCAAAATCTGATGCCCTCAAACTTCACCAATGTCATAACCACACACACACACGGAAGAAGAAAAGATCCTTACTTCCCTTGCAGCCCTGTCCGTCTTAGTGTCAGCTCGACTCAGACAAGACTCAGAAACTGCCTGAGCTCTTTCTTCACACCCTCTCACCCCTTGTTTCATGAAGTCCTATGGCACCCGTCTTCCAAGCACACACAGGTTCGCTTCCTCCACTTCCCCCTCTAGAACACCATCATTGCTCTCCTGGAGGACAGCAGTCACACTGTACCTGGAGTCCTCGCTGCACGCTTTCCCTCGTACAGCCTACTGCCACCACCGTAGGCAGAGACACACAGCACAGGTAACACCAGCCTCGGATCCAGCCTTGCAGCAGGTCACCGCTCTCCTGCCAGTGAACATCCATGTCCTTGAAAAGCACCGCGGCCCTACATGACCCTCTTCTGTGAATTCTCAACAGTCTAGCTCACACCACCCATCCCAAGGCATCCTGTAAGCCCTTCTCTGAGCCTTGAACACTCCAGTCACCCTTCAAGGCATGGGCGACGCCCGTTTCTTCTCAGAACGCTCCTCCCCAGAAAGCCACATGGCTCGCTCTGTCTGAGATGTGACCTTCTCCACGGGCTCATAAAACAGGCAGGGACACTTTTCACCAAGTATTTCTCAGTATTTTGAATTTATATTAAGAAAACTGAAAGTCTTGCTGGCAATACCAAGTGCATCTCGTTCTAATGAGACATTTATCTTGCTAGCTATTAAGACAAAACCTGTTGGAGTGGTGCTTCTCAAATTTAAACGCGCCATGAAACACCTGGGGCTCTTGTTAAAATGGAAATTCAGATTCAGTGGCTCCGGGGAGAGGACCGAGGATTTGCATTTCTGAGATGCTCCCAGGGGATGTCCATGAGGCAGCTGAGCTACAATGTGAGTAGAAGGTCCTTAGAGGGTTTTTTAAAAAACGTTTAGAGATATGAAGAAATACTGAAATATAAGAAGGAAAGTAAGCTATCTTGTGCTCTCCCTACTCTTAATTTACCACTGGTAACATGTTGGAATATTTGTTTTTTCTTCATATGTAGAGCTTGGGTATCTCTTTCATGGTTCATTAAAACAATAAGCAAGCACAAAGCAAGCAGCAGTCAGCCAGCGCATCGGCGCTGAGTATATAAAAGTAAGCGGACACTGAGCCCCCCACCCTGCCCCTGGTTCAGCGCGCTTACAGCGACGGGAGTGAAAGAGAAGGCAGGCAGAGGGCAACACTCCAGCTTCCGTTGCTCGGATGGGACAAGGCACATACCGCCCTGTAAACCTGTAGGCTTTGGCAAGTGCCACCACTCAACATTCCGTTCCACGCATTAAAAACCCAGACAAGTTTAACAACAGCTCACAATCAACTCAGAGAACTTTGCACGTAATTTCTCCGTAACATTCATAGACGAGTTTTATCACTGATACTCCGGCTGCATAATGGATAATTGTACGGCGAAGACAGACACAGTGTCAAACATCATGGGAACTCAAGAAAAGCATTTCAGGAAGTTCAGTCTGAGTGAGCACACACATCTTGTGGTATTTTGCTTGATTTCCATTATGGAAACAATTTTATTCCGCGGATAGACACAATTACCTCAACTATGACGACCATCTCATTAAAATGGCATTACGTTTTAGCATCAAATTGGATGTTCTGAAAATTGATAAAGGAGCTAATTCATTTCTTTGTTCAGAAAAACAGTCTTTGAACAATGGTTTAACTGGGGCACTGTAAGTCTTTTTTAATGTTTTTGTTTCTGGACATTGCAGACAGCAGTGGCCGGACAGACAAGACACGTACAAGAACCACAACCCCTCTCTCCTCACACTACACTGGGGCTGCTCACTTGTCCGCTGACCTCCTTAGCATCCACTCCTTCGCTTCATACTCATGAACTGCACCTCTGCTAACTGTCTGCCACCGTGCTAGCTGACCCCGGGAACACAGAGACGATTAAGGATACTTCTCTACCTTTGAGGTTCGCAGTTGAAAGAGGAAATCATGTAAGTGGTTAAGTATTAATTCCTCAAGGGAAGGGAGAGGGAATGGAACTGTAGTATTGTGGGCAGAGACTGACCAGACTGATCTGCCGGAATCTTGGTTTTAATAGGTCTTGAAGGATTAAAAAGTTACCAAATGTATTCTAACTTTTTCATTCTCTTGGGGTAAACAGAGGAATTTGATGTACGTGCACAGTATGAAAAGGCCTGGAGACAGTTTCAACATGGCCAAGGTGGAAACAGTCGGGGGGGAGGGGTGTGGAAAAAATGAAACCTGAGAAAGTGTGAGGCCAGATTTTGACAGACTTTCTTTCTCAATAGAGAGCTTTCCTAGAACAAAGGGACACAGTTTTGCCCAATGGCACCAACATTTAAAAGGGACAACACTTTCAAAGTTTATGCAAATTAAACTATTACATTTACAAAGGACAGTGCGTGTATTCCTTTGGCAGCGTAGGGGGAAAAAAATACCTGCGTCTGGTGCCTACTCACAGGAAGAGTAAGAGAAAAACACCATTAGACGGTGCCCCAAAATGAACGCATCCTTCTGCGAGTCATTCTTCTTGTGGCAGAAAAGCGAGGCAGAAGTTGGAAGCTGAGGTGTTTCTAGAAAGCAGGAATGTCTCCGTCTCTTTCATTTTGTAAAAACGCTTAGTTTAAATCTATCGTAAAGTTTTGAATATATTTAATAAAACTGTCTTGCTTGCACTTTGATGAAAACTAGCAATCCTTCCCATCACTCTTCTCCACCTCTAGAATCCAGAGTCATGCTGTTTAAATTACTTTACCTGTTTCTTCAGGTATTTACTTTCTATTTTTCAAATAGCAAGCAGATGCTACCTTTGAATGTTTCAGCTTTAGAAATTGTCTACCTATTATTTATTGACTTCTGTCTGTTACCACTTCCCCTCAAATACTTTTCTTCTCCTATCTCTACCTTCATACAACCATCACAGGTATTAGCTATTCCGTATACTTTGTTTATATTATTAAAGTTGTCTATCTGTTATTCACAGCCAAACCAAGTCATGCACAGTGATTGCATGCTCATTGTACAGCTCTTTGGTTTTCCTGGAATTAGTAATTGTTTTTACTTATAAGCTTGCCTAATTTTTATTTAGTTCTTGTTGAGTTATAACCAATTTCTCCCACAGAAGCATACATCTGTTCCCAAAAATATTCAGACACATCTTTGTCATCTTGAACCACTGGATAGACTGTCTGCAGACACGGAATGTAGCTCCCATACTGATACTTCTCTTCACATTAACTTTTGCAATTTCTTTGGCTTCTCTCTCATCTCGACACTTCTCTCATAGACATTACGTCTTTACCTTCAACTGTTTCTCTTTTGGTAAAGCATACTTTTTAGTACTTCCTTCAGAAAAGAGAATATTTTTGAGATTTTTCAGTATCTGCAAATACTTACATTTCAGACTTGATCGATAATTTTGCTCAGTATTGGATTCCAGGTGAGGAATAATTTTCTGATGGGTTTTTGAAGGTGCTGCTCCACTGGCTTCTAGTCTCAAGCATTTCTGTTTACAAAGTTCCATAGCAACGTGATTACTGATTACTTTTATGTCAAGGTAGAGTTTCTTGACCTTGAAAACTACAAATTAGGTTAAATTCTTCATTCAAAATCATCAATAGTCCAGTTCATTCCCCATCTGTCTACCAGCAGCTGACAGCAGAATTCCTCTCTCGACAAACAGATCAACCCACAGGGAAAGAACTTTGGATGCTTTGACTGGTGGTACCATAGCAAAAATCCATGGTCTCTACCGAGTTACTGTATTGTGAAGTCCACCATAAGAAGCTGACATTTTAGTGTCACTCTCGAAGTGGACTGGTCAGTTCAGGATGACCAAACAGTGTAAGTTTTAACACGATGAATAGACCAAGCCAAACAAAAAGGAGCTAAAAAAGGAACTCAGAGGGAACAGAAATTTATTCTTAAAGGAAGGTGTCTCTGCTGTTTCTTCTTTTGTCTTCTAAAGTTGGATGCTTTCTGCATTAATTTAGAGACTTTCTTCTTACAAACAGAGCTAGGTGAGCATTACGGTATAAAATGTTAAAATATGACATCTTTCTGGACAAAGGTGAGGAATATCTACTAAAATAAAATCAGCATAAAGGTAAGATGCATTGGATGATCAAATGAGATTCACTGTGAAGTCTTACCTGGCATGGAACTTCACTAATAATTGGATGCTGATGACTCCAGACTTGCCTTCCCACACAGGCAATCTGTTCTTGTTTCCTCTGACACTCTGCCCTTGGTTTAACATACGCGCTCTCTTACTGAGTTAAGGGAACATCCTCCACACAGAAGGGACCTACTGCTTGCATGAAACATCTCCTTTTATGCTCAGTTAGTTACATCGCTTCTGCAACAGCTCCTGGGGAGGATGTCCCTAAACTCAAATGATACTAGGTAGGCCAGTTACATTCTGTTGGAAGTGGACAGATACGGACTCTCCCATTAGGAACCACCGTTTCAGCGTCTGCCGAGAGATCTGATAGTGATCTGATATTCTCTGGGGAGAATGGCCCTGGTCTCCTTTCTTTCTTTTTCTCAGTATCTTTAGTCAGAAAAGAAAATGGGTCCCCAGACGGCCACTAAGCCTTTCTTTTCCGTATATGTTAAAATTTCGGCATTTTTTTCTGAACTATTTTTCTTTTATTTTTAAATTTTCAAACATCAAAAAAATACAGAGAGTTAGTCAAGATTCAAGTGTTCAGATACCTTTAGGAAGTTAGATGAGCTAATATCAGTATTTTAAGACAAGCACAAGAAAGCAATAGTAGAAAAGTTTCCTGGGGACTTCTTGTAAGGAATGGGCACTTGTCCAAAAAAAAAAAAAGGGAGATTGTTCTGGACATACCCTACTTCTCTGTTCAACTCTATTGTCAAAAGGTCTGGAAATATCCATATTGCCTACTGGTGATGAAATAACTTCTGATTCCTTTTCACTTTAATAGTTGTTGCAGTTTCTCTTCCGCTGTTACCCTATACTTAGAGAATTTATTGGCCGCCAAATGGTCCACACGTGTTTCGGGTTATTACACCCACAGAGCGTTCTTGTTCAGCTTTAGCGCATGAAACCCACTGCGGCAGTCTCGGGCACTGGGAAACCGTATTCTCACAAACAGTAGCTGTTCCTGCAGTCAAACTGCATATGGGGCCAATGAATCACCAGACCTCTGACCTGGGAAAAGCGGCATAAATCAATGGTGCTCTGTAAATAATGTAGTAGACTGGATACTCAGTAAGTTTCACACCGAAGTCTGGGAGGAGGGGCCTTGGGTCCGGCAGAGTAGAGATTAATGAGGCTGTGTGTACTTCCTGCTCTGTGGGTAAATAACTCAATATTTGCCAAGAAAGTCATTGATGGAAAACAGTAGACCTTGCATTTACACATTCTGTATTTTGAGACCATACTCAATAGAAGTTAATTACGTGCTACAGTATCTATGATTAAATACATCTTTAGGGGAAACTAGAAAACTCACTAAAAGGAAATGGAAGAAAAAGGAAGCGAATTCTGAGCAGCAGTAGCAGAAACAAAAACAAACTTAAGTTGTGAGCACAGCCATTCGAAGCATGTCAAGAAGAGCCCCGTGTCCCTCATAGTTGTCACGTTCCTGTGCCGTCTAATCAGTACTTGCTGGGGCCTGTTCCTGTTTCCTCAAGAAGGAAAGTCCGAGGCTGGTGGGACGGAGGTCTCGAAGACAGGATAAAAGACGTCCAGATAAAGGGAAGAACGTGGTGAAAGGCCTCACCGTTTCGGGGAAAGACCGACTTTAACTGCATACGACGCTTAGGTTCTCCATGCACTAGACGCGGCCGGACTGTCGGCACCGTCACTCATCACCCCCCGACCTGCCCAGTCCAAGTGTCAACCCTACAGCCGTTCCTCACTCTGCTCCAGACCACACAGTAGGAGCTTTGCAGCGGGCTGGGTGCAGGACACAGGGGAGGGATTTCAGTGCAGCCCCCACGTGGCCCTGGAGGGTGGCCAACGGCCGTAGCTCTTCTGCAGGCCTGTTTGCCTTACGCTCTGCTGAGTGCTTCACGTATAGTTCCCGAGGCCTTCTGATCTCCATCCACAGCGGGTGGAATGGCAGCCAAGAGGCGAAGGGCTCAATGCCTTTCTGTCGCAGCGCCCTCCCACCAAAGCCGAGATGCAAACGTAAGTCCCACAGTGTCATGGTGCCTGAGTTTTGCTTATGTAATAAACTGGGATCTTCTTACATAGCAAGGACGGGGCACCAGAACGCACACCTATTTCATATTAAAATTTTATAAAAATATCATTGTATTTCTCTAAGAAATGACCACGATATGGGGAAATTAATATTCCTGTGGCATTCTAATTCCCTCATAATAATGCTTAATAGTATTAAAATGTGTCCTGTAGATGGAATGTTTGTGTCCCCCCCTCCCCCAAATTCAGATGTTGAAGTCCTAGCCCCCTGCCATGTGATGGCATTAGGAGGTGGGGCCTTTGGGAGGTGATGAGCTCGTGAGGGTGCAGCCGCATGAATGGGGTAGTGCCCTTACAAAAGACCCCAGAGATAAGACACAGTGAGAAGATGATGAACTGAGAAGCAGGTCCTCACCAGACACTGAATTTCCTGAAAATGCAATCTTGGACTGTCCAGCCTCCAGAAATATTAGAAATAAATGTCTGTTGGTCATAACCCACAGAGTCTATGGGATTCCTTCAGAACAGCCCAAATGAGCTAAGACAAGAGTTTGGGCTTTTGATGAACTAGGACACAAAGCACCTATGAAGACGTTTAGGCCAAAACGGGGCTTGTGTTCCAAATGGATTTAGTTTCTACCCACTTGTTAATGCATATTGGAAAAGAAAAGCCCGAACTGCAGAAAATGAAGCTAAATTGGTTAGTTCCCCCAACAGTAAGCCTGTAAAAATATATAATTTTACTTTTGTAAGACTTACTTCTTAATCTATATAAATTAATGTACCCCAGTTTAAAGATGCACAAGAAACGATACAAAGAAAAGAGGAAACCAGTGACAAAGCAGGAGGAAAACACAGGAAGGGAGTAAATTTAGCTAAAAGTGGGCAGTTGATGTGGTTAGAATCAGGCTAAACAGCAAAAGTGAAATGCCAAACTAAAAATAATGAGCAAACCTGCACGTGAACTGGGACGGTGCATTAAGCACACACAACACATCGCATACAACTCAGACTAAGTATGCTGGGCGAGCAGAGGGGGAAGAAGTGTGAAGATGGAACACGGGAATAAAATGTGTAGCACCGCCAGCTCCGGATCAGAAAACGTCACCTCTAAGGATTCTGATTTTGGTAAACAGAGGAAAAGTCAAGTAGAAAAACTTACATGGTTAGATTCAGTGATTATTTTACACCAGAATCTCTGAAATTCTATCTTAAACACAGGATGTTGTTATTCAAAATTGTTTTCCAAAAATATTCATTTGTCTCACTGAATAAATGTATGTCTACTTAAAGAAACTGGAAAATAATTCGTTTACCTAGAGAATCCAGGATGAAGCCAAATGAAGGCAATAGCGGATCTACATACAATGAAAACCCAATAAAACAATTACAGAGTATCACCTTCAGGTTCCGTTACGTTTAAGCCTTACAGGTGGTACAGTCAGTGTGAGTATCAGCAACATAACTGCACGTGATGAATTAAAAGAACAAATGCACATTAGCTGTCATCTTAACATTCCAACCTTCTGGTAAATCTACCTTCAAGATGTTCCCCTTCAGCCGAATGACGTATTTATGTGGATTCAAAATTCCTGTGAGCATTAATGGGAACTCTGATGCTGTAATGAATGCAAAAGCAGGATGTTAGGGTGACCCATTAGATGCTGTATTTAATTTATTCCTAAAATACATAATACTGCTTTGCTGTGGCTATTCCAACCCGGGTAATTGGTTGCAATTAAAATAATGAGATATGCTAAATAATGACACCCGCAGTACCAGCGCAGAGTGATGTGTCATTTATAATTCCTATGTCATTTTTATGCTGATACACTTCTTCCTAATTATAATAATCTCTGAGCTAACAGGAATACGTTTCGTCAGATGCATTATATTCCGGAGGAATTACTTCACATTAACTATGTTAATGTGAAAACCATCTGACTGCACCTAAAAAAATAATGTCGACATGTAATTTGGAAAATGAACTTTGGAAGACTGTTCGGTGCTACCTACAACCTGAATACATGCTTACTCTGTGACCCGGCATTTCCCCTCCTGGGTGAATATCCAGCATAAATTTGTATGTGTTTTCACCAAAAGACATGTGTAGGAATGGTGACACTGCCACTCTGTAGTATTTTTAAGCCACAGACTTTTGAGAATAAAATTAAGGCCTTCTCTCTGACCTGCTTGAGTTTGGAAGCAGTGATGACGCTTTGGAAATTGGATATGGGCACTTCGTGGCAGAATATTTCCCTAATTATTACTTGTGATTTAAAGCAGGTTAGTTCAAACTACTAGATATAAAATAAATGAGATATAAGGATATAGTGTACATTCCAGGGAACAGAACCAGTATTTTATAGTAACTTTAAATGGAGTGTAATCTATAAAAATATAAACCTCTATGTTCTACCCTTGAAACTAATATAACATTGCAAATCAACTTTGCTCTAATGAAAAAAAAAAATAGTTCGTATCCTTGATAAGATGATAGTTAATATTAGGCAGGTACTATTTATTGAAGGCTGTGTGTAAAACCAGATATCCTGGTTGCCTGTGTGAACATTGTTCTGATTAGCTGACATGTATGAACTCCGTTAACCTTGAAAACACCTTTATGAAATATTATTATGCCTTTTTAAACAGCAAGAAAATGAGATCTCTAGATCAAAGTCAAATAAATAGTAAGTGACAGGTGCTATGAAGAAAACCAACCAGGAAAATGTTCCGGAGGCTGAGTGGTAGGGTTCCTTCATACTGTACGCTTAGGCCTGGCTTTTTTTGAAGTGACACCGAAACTAACACCTGAAGTTAAGAAGGACTCAAGACATGTGGACGTCCCGGGGAAGATTATTCCAGGCAGAGGGAGCAGCTCTGTAGGAATTAGTGGAGCATGTCTGAGGAACTGAAGAAGCAGCCAGTGGAGCTGAAAGGTCATGGTGGAGGGGTGGGGGGTGGGGGTGACCCTGGAGAGGGCAGTAAAGGACGTCACCTAAGGCCCTTCAGGCCAGGCTGTCGGTTCTGCTTCCACTGAAATGTGATTGGAAGGACTAGAGGTTCTGAGCAGGAGCGATAAGTCACAACCCAAACCATGGAATTCTTGGTAAATGGATCCTGAGTTGTGTCAAGAGGAAGAGTGGTGGCTGGGAGACCGCGAGGAAGCTCTCCTAACAACAAAGATGAAATGACGGCAGCCTGGGAAAGTATCGCTAGTAGAAATGAAGGAAATTGGATAGATCTGGGATGGAACTTAAAAGGAGAGTCGGCAAGGCTTGTTAATAGAGTCTGTGAATGGAAGGGGGACGAGAGAAAGGAATCAGATGTGTAAAGCTGGGTCCTCAGGCTGTTTACCGAGATGGAGACACTGGGACAGAGGGTGTCCTTCAAAGCAGCGGAGGAGGAGCCACGATATACATGAGTTTTTGCAACAAAGACCAGGTAGTTGGAAGACCCAAAGATTACAGTTAGTTAGCCAGATATCTCAAGTGAAGGAATTTAGCACTTTTCTGTGTGTGGGAAGGTGCAAAGGGTCAAGCTCATTGAAACCGTTCTTTGATACGCGCCTAGCTGTCCAGGGGCCAGTATCCTGTTCTTTCACACCCCGAGTCCCTCGGGGCACCCTTGAGGGTGGAAGCCGAGGCCTGGCGGCCTGCTGGCCTCCTGAGCTGGCTCCGGCTCGCTGTCAGGGTGGCGGTGGTGGCTGACGGCCTGGGGGCCACAGCATCCTTTGCTTACTGATACGGCAGGCAGTATTTTTCATCCACATCATGTTTGTTCTTCCTTGGTGTCATTATCCTTCACAGATGTGATGTGTCACTGACCCCTGAGACAGAATTATGTAGGTGTCTCCCCTTTTGCCGAGTCATCTCAGGAAAGAAACACGGTCCACTGTGCGATGCCCACGGATGGGTTTGACAGGGAGGCTGCTTTATGTCCCAGAATTGTAGCCTCAACGTAACCGAGGAAAGGACTCTGGACACCCCCAAGAAACTTGAGACTCTCAGGGAGACAAGCCATTAACAGCCTCAATAAAAGACAGTCACGTCCGTTCATTCGATGCCCACATACGCTGACAAACATAACGTGATGCGCCAACTCCCAGACGAAGACAAAGCACAAAATGAAAACAAAAAGAATAAATCAGGACGCAATCCATCAGAGACCCTGGAGGAATTTGGTGCTCCTAGGTATGCAGACTTCAGTTCCCTGAGCAGCTTGGGTGGAGAATTTAGGTTGACATGTATTGAAAGAGAAGCCAAAGAGATTCATTGCTCTCCTATTTTCTTTTGCTCATAAGAGAAAACACACATTTATTTGCAGAAACACATCTCTTCCTTCCCCTGAGCCCCTTGCCAACTCCCAAACTAAAATTCAAGGAATGTTTTGTTGTGTGGGCTGTTATGAGCGACAGATATGTACAATAATGCACCTGCAAATTACAAAACCTCTACTCATACAGGAATCTCTCTACAGAGAGATTCTGTAGAGAAAAGATGGGCAGAGAATATCCAGCTGTCTCTCAGGAGACACGTTCTGGAAGGTCCAGGAAGTGTGCATGCCTGATACCCCGATAATCTCTGCTGACGCCAGAAAGACTGCACACGTTCAAGCATCAACACCTCAACTGAAGCTCTCCCCCCACCCCCATCCGCCCCGTATCCAGACATTTCTGTCTAACCAGGAACTACATTTCTTCTGCAACAATAGATTTTGATCTTGCTGCCGTTTTCAGAACTTTCTCGAGCTGGTATTTGGGGAAGCAGTTTGCCAGGGAGGAAGGAGACCGACAGCACGATTTTTCAGTGTCTTTCTCCGTTTTTAATCCCTACAGTGAGAAGCTGCAGATGCAGAGGTAGCTGGGTGACTCATTCCTGACAATGGCATATGCGACTGCAGGACAGGTTCCTTTCCTCCCTTATTCAGATTGATATTCTCTGCCCGAGCCAGAGGATTAAAGATATTCGCCCCCAAACTGCCCCCTCTCTGAATGCAGAACATAAGAAGGACATTCTCATCCTCATCTTCTGAAAAAGCTTCTAGTTCTGTCAGCAGCACAGCCATACCTCCTCGTCCTTTTTTGACACACTGAGAAGAATCAAAATGGAAATGATTCATACCTCACACTCCATGTCGTCGGCGTGGCCGCTGGAGCTCACACAGCATTAACTTCAGGAACAGCAATGGAAATGTCCTTATGCTAAGCACATCCGACTCTCCGTCAGAGGTCAAGTTCTCTAAA
This sequence comes from Camelus dromedarius, assembly GCF_036321535.1. Classification (NCBI taxonomy): domain Eukaryota; kingdom Metazoa; phylum Chordata; class Mammalia; order Artiodactyla; family Camelidae; genus Camelus; species Camelus dromedarius. The sequence goes on from NC_087472.1 coordinate 109,928,401, forward strand.
TGACAGCCAACTGCCTTCTGGGACGAGCCTATCTTAAAAAAAAAAAAAAAAAAGCAAAATTGCTACAAATCTCTGCCCCAGACTAGGCAAGAGGAAATCATTTTACAATAGTTGAATGTGCAGAATGAAACACGCTAAAAGGTGGGGATGGGAATGGCAAATTAGAAATAAAAAACTAGCGCCTGAGCCACTCCAGGAAGTGAGATGACAGACTACCACCTAATGGCTGAGGATATCTGAGCTCATCTTTACAAAATGCCAAGAAAGGGGAGCCAGCGTTACAGAGTGGTCCGTTCACAGATGGCAAGGCATCTTGTCATATATAAAGTGGCTGTGTTCACACAAAGAATAAAAAGAAGGGGAAAAAAACACCCTATTTTGATATGTCAATTAAATTATTGGACATGAACTTTCAATTTCATTCACCTTTAAAAAATTAAACAGGAGCAATTTTAGCCAAGCATGATCAGAAACATTCCCAAGAGAAGCTTTTCCCTTTGACTAGCTCCCAGCTTTATGCTGTTCAAGGCCAGTGTTTTAGATCTAAGGCCCTTTAATGAGTGACCGCTCATGGCAGGGAGGGGGGAAGTGATGGAGATGCCAGGGGGAACCATTAGCCCTGATGCTGGCAACTGTTTAGGACTGGGTTTGTAGTGTTTCAGTTATCTTTATTTTATTTGATACTTCTTTTGGAAGAGCACTTCCTAAATCATCTACTCACAGCCTGTATCCCAACCAAGAGCAAGTGGTCATCTCTGTCTCGCAAACGGGCTGTGAGTCGATGGCTTCCTGCCATGTCTCCTTAAAACCCTTTTGTCTGCCTGACTCTCTCCCAACCCTGCCAAGTCCTTCTGTTTCTCTCCGTGCGCCTCCCACGCCCACTCCAGTCCACCGTCCAGACTGATCCCCTAAGATTATAAAGGGGGTTGTTTTTATGGGACGGTCCCTCAACCTCCCATGGGCCCCCGTCCTGATTTGAATAAAACCCAACTCCTCCCCCAGGCGCTCAGCCACGTGAACCGGCGCCGCTACCTCTCTGAGCGCATCTCCCACAACCTTCCTCTCCCTGCCTCACACCCTGAGCCCTCTGGACCTTTCTGGAACCTCCCAAAGTCCGTCTGAGCACCGTGGCAGTTCCTGGTCCTCATGCTAGAGAGGCACAATCCCCACATTTCTTTTCCAAGGTTGGTTCCTCCTAACCATTCTATCCTTCAGTCCACGTGTCGCATCCACCACTCTCTTCCTGCCCAGCTCCCACCAGGTCCTCAGTCTCTTCCATTTTCTACAGAGCAGCTGATAAAAACGTCACCCTCTCTCCATCGTTCTCCTTCATCTTCTTCGTTGTGCCTGATTTCAGCCCGTAGTATCTCATCTGCTCCTGGGTCTGTGTACCATCGGTCCCCCATCCCTACAAATGTCAGCTGCATGTGACAAGGAGCCTTGTGGGTCTCACTCGCTCTTCCTTTCCAGCACCTAAAACCACCTACCCACCCACAGGCATATACAGAGGATATACCTCTCAAATATTTATTGAGCCAATGGATGACTCCGATCCTTGGCGCCTCCCAGAAGCGAGCAGGCGGCAGGCAGGCAGGAGAGCTGTCAGTGCGGTCCCCGCCCTGGAGTTGCTGCTTTTGCCCTCCTGACACGGAGGTCTCTGTGACCTCAGAGGCTGCTGTGAGGTGGCCGCTGTGGACGGCCGCCCACTCCCCGGGCCCCTCCTGTTGGCCCCTGCTAATCTGCTGTTAGCCATCCCGAGTGAACACTAGCATTTACTCATGCCGCACGCTGAACCTGGGAGTGATCACTCGTACGGGTGTGCTCTACCCATGTCCCTGGGGAGGGGTCAGCACCCCCATGGGGATGAGATGCCAGGAGGAGGAGTGGTTCCCACGGCTGGATGGCCTCCAAGTGGAGGTGCCAAAGACTGCACTGCCGGCGTGTGGCTCGGAAGGACCAGTCCTGGCACGGCCGAGCGGACCTCCTCCTCGCTTCTCAGTGTTGCCAGGAGGACGGCGTCCCTGACTGGTAGGATGTATCCTTCCAGGTACGCGGCAGTGAGTGTGCTGAGTGAACGTGTGTGCGTGTGTTACTGACGCAGGAGGCCCTGAGAACACGTGGGCAGGGACAGGCAGCTTAACTGGACCTTCCTCCCTGCTCACCAATTCAGGTATCTCCCTGCTTCCTGTGGGAACCAACAAAAAGGCTTTGTTACAGACTGCAGATGCCTCACAAATGAGCATTCCATCTCCCGGGAAAAACGTGTCCCCGTCAGTGGTAACAATACAATCTCCACATCAGGAATCACGGTGGATGCCTGCTCTGTGTGGGAAGTGCGTTTCCGGGAACACAGCACATGTTAATTTACAGAATTCGCAGAGCATGCCACATCTTAGGTATTTTTGTTATCAGTAGCGTTCTGCAGGTGGGGCAGTTGAGCAGAAAAGCAAATTCCCAGTCTTGCGCATTTATTTCCCAGACAGGTACATAAGGGTACCCTGCAGGACTGACTTCACAGGAGACGTCTGGGGGATACCTGCTGTGTTTCCACACTTACAGAAAAGAGGGAAGGATGCTGGATACAGAGAGAACAGGCATGGAGACAACTCTGCCCTTTATTAACCTCTCTGACCCTTGACGTTCTCATGGTAGAGTGAGATGAGTGCCTGCCTCTCAGAACCCTGGGGATTTGAGTCAGTGTGAGGTCATGAGAAGACATGTCCAACTGTGTGCTCTCTGTTCACACGAGGTATTGAAAGTGCTTCATCGGGGGGAGGGTGTCACTCAGGTGGCAGAGCGCATGCTTAGCATGCATGACGTCTTGGCTTCAATCCCCAGGACCTCCATCAAAACTAAATAAATAAGTGAGTGAGTAAACAAACCTAATTACCCCTGCCTACAAAAAAAAGTGTTTCATCAACAGACAACCGGGCTCAAGACATGGAAACAACCTAAATGTCCACCGACAGATTACTGGACAAAGAAGGTGTGGTGTATTTATACAAAGGAATATTATTCAGCCATAAAAAAGAATGAAGTAATGCCATTGGCAGCAACATGGATGGACCTAGAGATCGCCATTCTGAGTGAAGTAAGATAGAGAAAGGCAAACACCATATGATATCACTCATAATGTGGAATCTTAAAAAAAAAAGACACTAGTGAACTCATCTACAAAACAGAGACAGATTCACAAACACAGTAAACGAGCTTATGGTTGCTGAGGAAAAGGGGGTGGGAAGGGATAAATTGGGAGTTTGAGATTTGCAGCTACTAACTACTATATGTAAGAGATAAACAACAAGTTTATACTGTGTATCACAGGGAACTACGTTCACTATCTTGTAGTAACCTATAATGAGGGAGAATATGAAAACAAATATGTATGTATATATATGTGACTGAAACATGATGCTGCACACCAGAAACTGACACAATACTGTAAACTGATTATACTTCAATTAAGGAAAGTAGACAACTGGGCTCTTTTAGGCATTTCCATAAATGTTCACGGTTGCGAGTCTGTGGGTGAATCTGACAACCGGAGGGCATCTCAACTTCAGGACACTGCAACTATGTTCATGGAGAAGGCACCTGACGTGCTGTATTTTATGATGATAAAGAATACAGTAGGGCTTACGAGAGGCTGGCCCAGAATGTTCTGATCGCCCTCTCTAAACATACATGCGTGCCCACCACACGAAATGGAAACTTTATTTCCATTGCAGTCCCTTTAGATCCTGATAAAAACCTCTGTGAACCTCCTTTGCATGTTCTAACACTTAGAAAAAACCCCTTTTAATGCTGGTCTTAGAATCACTTTGAGCACCTTCACCCCATCCTGAGCTCCCTCGACTTCTCGGCTTCTTTTTCATCAGTCCGACCCATCCCTTCACTTCATTGTCTTTATTTGTCATCCTCAAGGTATGTGCTTTACAGAATCATCCTTGATCCTTCCAAACACGCCTTCCGTTTCATGTGCTGGTCGTTTCCTTTAGCCTTGTAACGGGGACCCCCTGAAGATGCCAGCCTGGGAAGCTCCCTTTTCACCTGTGCACGTACCTTCTTAGGACTTCATTATTTTGTACGGATTTTACCTTCATCAGGAGTGTTCTCACAAAATGAGAACTGCACAGCAGTTCCATCAGCTTTTCTGACCTCTCTTTGTAACGTTGCCCAGTTCCCTTTCCCTGATGCCCTCACAAAGTTCCACCGCCTCAGGGATCCCGTCTTCTGCGAAGCACTGATGATTTTCTGGTGGTTTTTGGTCAAACTCTGTGTTTAGCTGGATGCAGTGCCAGGTAACCAAACCAAACCAAAGCAGTCTGATTTAAGAGGAGGTTTAATAACCTTTGCATTTTCATCACATGCACTCTTGCCTAAATTTAGAGAAGTGGCTACATTTCAAACAAGCACAGCGCACCTGCCCAGCAGGAAGCGGGAAGGGTTTTCTGAGCCCTCAAGCCCCATACCAGTGAAAGAGGCTAAACTCTCCAGAGCTTGTCTTGATGTTCTGAACGGGGGCTAGAAGGTTCTTGACCAGGGAGGTAGTCAAGGGATCAGGGGACGTAAGACCTGGCAGCGGAGGCTTTGTCCAAACCAGTATTTCTTTGAAGGGATTACCATCATTTTTTTTTTTAAATATGTCTGTACACACCATGAACCACCCACCCATCTACCCATGCGTCCATCCCACCATTCAGTATATCTGCTCTCTCTCATTCACTTGTCCCACAAATCTGAATCCTGGACCGCGTTATGCCAGATGGGGTTTCACTGAGGTTCAGAAGCAGACCCAGTGCTGGCCCTCCGGGGGCTCAGTGTTTTAGTAGGAGAAAACACTGCCTTGGGCAGGCACAGCAAACCTGGAGGACACACACGGTACCAAAGTCACGCTTTACAAACTGTTTCAGCCCCTCTGCTGCGCCCTCTGCGCACTACACAAATTTTCAATACGCATCAGTTGTACGATCCCCCAGCATGACTCTCCCTCACTGATAAATACCCAGGTGAAGCTAAATCCCAGGCGGGGGGAAGAAATGAAATAACTTGCACCTTGTCCATCACAAGGAACGTCTCTCAAAGTAATGGCCACGCGAGGAGGCTTCAAACAATCGATTCCCCAACTTCACAGGAAACCACTGGACAAAGTGCAGTGCCCCAGTTCTGGAAGGGTCTGCACCACCAGCCCAGTTGGTTGGATGCCCCTGGGGGCGCTAACAGTCAGTTGGGTTTCCCACAGGCATCCTGGACTTTGTGCCAAACACATCGGGCGAAGGCTTTGATGCTTCTGGGCTGTAGTCCCCTGGCCCCGGGAACCCACCCTTCGCCCTCTAGAAAATCGCCACCGTCAAGAACCACCCTCTACTTTGTCTTCATAAGTGATTGTACAATTCCCAGTCTACTTTCCATTTAAACTCTTGAATATCCAGCGTTGCTTCTTCATTTTAAATGCAATGAATCAGTAATAGAAGTCGATTTCATTAATTCGCCCACTGTATTCCTCCGGAGGGAAAGGCAGGTAATGAAACTCACGTTAGGGCGGGTATACTGCGTACCTCTCTCTGCTCCAGGGTATCAGGCTTTTGTTTGGTTTATGATGAGCCACGGACTATACAAATAAATAGTTAATAGAAATTAATTCTGTTGTCTGTAAGGTACTCTTTTATTAAGTTTTATTGAGTTTAAACTGTACAGTTAACCGCGGGCGTGTAAGACATTCTCCAGTGGATGTTTGCTGTGTAATAAGGGAATTAATGTTTAAAATCATGTAAGACTTTTAAATTCTGTGAGCGCAATGTACTATTTACTGATTTAAATGGAAAGTTTTTAAGTGAATTATGTATGCAATATAAATGAATCTGATCCTTTAGATTCCATACAAATAATGGTCAGAGCTTCATGGTTGAGCATAATTTAAAAAAATTTTTCTATCTTACATGTATATGAATTTAAAGGGACATATATCCTATATGTAAGCACACACACGCATACATGCTTATGTATGCATCTATGTATACATACCTACACACGGAGGCACTAGACTAATTAAGTCACATACTATATGCTCCAAACATATTTAAATATGGTTTGATTACAAATTGGTAAATATTCAATATATTCAATTCTGTATCATTAAGAGCTCAATGTTTTAATGAAAGTAGAAAACAGAGTATAATTCAGGATCACTTATTTGTCTTGAATTCAAGTGTACGAGTGGCGATTCGGAGATCAACAGGAATGCCTACGTAATAACAAAAACAGAACCTGTGTATTTGCCCAAACTGAATTAACTCCATTTCTCTAAATTCAAGGTGTATGGTAAGTTGAATGTTTGATCTTAGCGACTGTTACCTTGTCAGTTTAACACTTCAGCACTGAAGGAGGCATTTCTCTGTTCACACGGACTGCGCCGTGTATGTCTTGATCCGAACATACCTTCCCTTTCATGTTTGGTATCTAAGCACTGAACATGTGTATTTCAAGTTCGTCTGTGTGACCCTGTGTTCCTCTCTTCAGAAGCATCAGTAATGCACTTGGCAAATAGGTTGAAACATGAACTGTAAATTAACAGTGTTAAATTCAATATTCAATATGAAATGTTGATTCTCAAAAATGTACTAAAATGAATTAATGAAAATATGGCCAGACTCCTCACTCCAGGGCATAGGACTGTTTGAACAATAAGCAAACAAGACGTAACTGAACAGATGCAGTTAAAACCGTGCTTTGATTCGCGTGACAGACACTGTATTATTAAGTACCATGACTCATCTTTGGCTTGGGATTTTTAACGTGACTCTCGAGCAGAGAAACCCAAAGATTACCAAGATAGAAAAGCTTATTCACATGTATTTTTGTGTGTTGCTGACACTTCCACAGGTTTTAAAAAAATACGTTTTCATTGAACACGATACTTGAAATATGATTAGGCAAAACATCGTCTACCAGTTTTATGGTCATCAATAATGAAATGCCTAAAGGCTTGAGACAGGTCCCTATAACTCTTATTTAAGGCTGCCGCTACTGATAAGCCACCATATAAGTTATGAAATGCATTTTTAAGAACTCAGCCGTGATATCGTAGTATTAGAACGTGTTATTAAACGGTACGAGGGACGATGGTAGGTTACTTCAGGGAAGCCAAATGCAAGCCTTTCCTAGTTCATGCCTACGAAGAGCCCACGAAATGCTCTGAATTTTTTTTTAAAGGAATTTGAAATAATCAAATAATGGCTTTAGAGTTAATCTGAAATTGTGGCAAAAGCAAGATTTGGGTTTGCATTTCTATTCTGTTCATCAAGTAATTTCTCCCTAGAGGATGCAGACAGCAATGCTATCCTCAAACTGTTTTGGTGAGCATTTCATCGATTTGATTTGAAATATTTTAGGCGGTTTTGGCCCACGGTAGGAACTTGATCACTTTCAGTACTTTTCTTTCTGGGAAACATAACATCAACATCTGGTGCAGAGCCTTGTTTCCTGACTCCACGGGGCTGGGAGGGTGGTAACACGCTTCTGCGCTCACGTGCCCTTGACCCTCCACTCCAGTGTGCAGACTGAGACTCTAGGAAGGCAGGAGCCTCTTCCTGCGGCAGCACAGCTTTGCCTTGGCTACCACTTCCGGCCCCAAGGCCTGACGCTGACATCTCAAGAGTTTTCCTGGAAACGCAAGAACTGGGAGTCTGGAAAGCCGAAGACACTCCTGAAGGAAGTGCTGAGGTCCAGTGTGGCCAGTTTTCACGAAGACGGGATGTGTCTGCTGTACCCAAAGTCAAATATGTCCCCCTCAACCTTACACCAGAAATTCCGAATGTCCAACCAGTCAGTGATGCTCAGACTTCCAGGTGCCAAATCGTCACTCCATGTGCTTGTTAAAGATAAGATTGCCAGAAGGTGGGACTCAGGAATCTGCCCTTTAAATACGGTCTCCAGGTGATTCTGATGCACGAAGCCCGAGGACACTATACTGGAAACCACTAAGTCGGGCAGTGGGCTTTGCACGTCAGCTCTGACCACCCGGAGGTGCCACCAGTTCATCACTGAAGTGTCCCACCACTTGGCCTCAACTGGGTCTCCAGTCTCTAGTAAGCAAAACCATTGTTAAAATAAGAGCTAAATACCAGTTAGGGACAAATTGTCTTTGTTTACTTCTTTACAGGCAGAGGTTGTCCAGAAACACAGCACCTAGCAGAGAATGACACTTCCACTGATTTCCCTAGCCCTCAACAGCACTGTTCAGGGTTGGCTCCTCTAAGCATCTTACATAAAAGTGCCCACACTCGCCCTAACCCCACCCCAACCTGTAACACATCATCTGCTTATTTTCCTCACGGCATTTAAGCCCCTTTAAAGCAAAGACCTTGTGAAATGTATTTTCGCTTGAAAACTCAATGACCTTGTGAAATGTATTTTCGCTTGATAATTCTATGCCTCTCACCCTCAGTAGAATGTTAAGCTATATAGGACTCCTAGGTGTAGAGCTGTCTATCAAACATCAGAAAGGTTGGATGAATACTGAAGAACTGCATGGAAGGAGAGACGGAAGGAGGGAGGGCAGGGATGGTTTTATGCATTTGTAAAGTACTAGGTCTCTTATCTAGATTTTCTCTAGTGACTGACAGCAGAAACCACCTTACTTCTGCAGTTTGGCTGTGCTCCTACATCAGAACCTTCATTTCTGGTGCATTTATTACTTCTGCTGCAGTATTTTTTAAGTCTGAAGGCCTTTGTTACCACATGCATCTGTGATTCATTGTGAGCTAGTATATTTCCAGGCTGTGGGTAAGGGCTAAGGTTCCTGATATGCACAAAGTATATCCCTTAAAAATACCTTAAGAGATTTTGAAAATTCTAATTCAAAAAGATACACACACCCCAATATTCACAGGAGAACTATTTATAATAGCTAAGATATGAAAACAACATAAATGTCCATTAACAGATGATTGGATAAAGAAGATGTGAGATACACACACACAGAGGAATATTACTCAGCCATGAAAAAGAATGAAATATTGCCACTTGCAGTAACATGGATGGATCTAGAGAATATTACACTTAGTTAAATTAGACAGGTAAAGACAAATATTATATATCACTTATATGTGCAATCTAAAAAATAAAAGAAATGAATCTATATACAAAACAGAAACAGACTCACAGGCAGAGAAAACAAACCTATGGTTGCCAAAGAGGGAAAGGGGAAAGGGATAAATTAGGAGTATGGGAGCTAAAAGATACAAACGACTATAAATAAAATAGATAAACAACAAGGATTTATTGTGTAGCACAGGGAACTATATTCAATATCTTATAACTGTAATGGAAAATAATATGAATAAATATATATATATGTATATATATATATATGTATGTATATGTATAACTGAATCACTTTGCTACACACCTGAAACTAACACAATATTGTAAATCAACTGTCCTTCAATTTAAAGACATACTGTAAGTCTGATTTGCTACTAAGTGTTCTGAGCTGCACTGTCTTGTGCCACATGAATACACAATTCCCACATAAACACATGTGTCTGTGATTAAATAAATTCACCTACATTAACCCATTCTTTCAAGATGCAGTTCAAAACTGCCTTCTTCACAAATGCTGCCTTCGTCATAAACCTTCAGGTGACTCTCTCGTCCTCCAATGCAAGAATCCTTTTATAGCTTGACACTCAGCATCAAAGCCTGGGGATGTCACTGGATTTGTCACTGTCAAACATTGTCACTTGACCAACTTCAACCACTGCTCACCCCACAACATCTGCCTCCAACCTGGACTCCTGAAATAGTCAGTCCTCCCCATTCTTGTAATCATGTTCTATAAAGTCGTTATGAATGCTGAGTTAGTCAGTACTGACCCGTTGCTTCTAGGGAGCTTCAGGGTTAGGTTTTTGGGTGCCTCTGGTCACAGCACTGTCACCAACTGGTCAGCAGAGAACCTTGTGTGGAAGGTGTCTCTGTTTCCAGGCACCTTACTGGGTTGATACTGTTGAGTCATCCACATTGGCCTTGGGGCCATCCGCACTACGTTCATGCCTGCAAGATGTTTGTCTAACTCACTTATTATCTCCCTAAAGCACACTGCAGCCTTCTTGGACTTCCAGACGGCACTCGAGGACTGTGCTCAGGTGTCAGTCCCAACACCAGGACACACAAATGTGAAAACGTGGCACTAAATAGTCCAAAAAAGGGACACTTCCTTAGAGCCTGAAAGCTGAAACCCGAAGGCAGCGCCACCTTGTCCAACCCCAGCTGAGCCTGTCCGAGAATGGGCCGGAAAGTACCTGCAGAACTGATCTTCCGGTTTCAAACATATTACAGCGGCACGGGTGGGTCTGCAAATACGGTGCAAATTCGGAAGGCGCGGGAAACGAGGGCGGGGAGCAGGCATGGCTGCCTCCTCACTGGCCTCCCTGTGTCTCTTGTGGTCCAGCCACCAGGCGGCAGCCAGGTTACCTGCAGACAATGCCCATGAATAACCGGCAGCTTCCCAGCTGCAATGAACAAAGTATGATTCAAGCACCTTTCCGGGCCCGCAAGGACCCCCAGAGATGACTCTCCTTCCCCTTTTCCTCCTTTGTCCTTACATTCTTTGTTTCTCCGAGTCTCCGTCGGAACCTGCCTCCCTCACTAGTCCCTCCTGCCTTGGCCATGCCCAGTCATCTTTTCCTTAGACCCTGAGATCTAGGCCTCAAGGTCACAGTATCAAGGCATCCCCTGATGCTCTCAGGTCGTGGTTCCCGTCAGCTCCTCCACCTTCCGGTGTTCTGCACTCTTCCTTATCGGAAGCCGTTTCATTCATTTGCTAGCATGTTGCTTATCTGCGCCCACAGGAACAGATCTCTGATAACAGGGCCTCTGGTGGTCCTCGCTGCACTGACAGCGCAGAGGGCAATGCCGCCGGCGCACAGCGGTGCCCAGGATGCAAGTGTTGGATGGGTAACTTACAGAGCACTCCTGTGTGCTACTTTATGGTACGAATTTATGTGTTTGTCCCCATTCCCCCTATAATAACGTAAGCTCCCGGCCAGCGCAAATGACTTAGGCTCTGGTTTCATGCAAAGATGTTTATACTCAGCCTCCTCTGCCTGCTGCGTAATGGGCGGTTAGCAGGCTATGGTCTCCAGCAATGCCGCACGTTTGGAGAGCTTTTTGCACGTTATAAGCGAAAAATACACTTATTGACTAAGTGGCCCCAGTTCTGGCACTGATGTGTTTCAGTTATGTTTTGCTTTGTAACCAACAATTCCAGTACATATTGGCTGAAACCAGCAACCATCATTTATATTTTTTATTTGTCATACGTCTGCAATTTGGGCACGTCTCCGTGGACACAGCGTGTCTCTGTTCCTGCGGTGACAGCTGGCTGGCTGTAGTATAGCTGGGGGCCCAGTCATCTGAATGTGATCCCTCACACACGTGGGCATGATGCCGGCTACCCCGGGACCTCAGCCAGGCTGCCGGGCGGGCACTGGCCTGTTTCCCCTCGGTGTGGCTACCTGGCTTCCCTGAAGCAGGGTGGCTGGGTTCCCAGGTGTGACTGCCATAAGCACTAGGAAGAAGCCGAGTTACCTTGGGTGCCAAGGTTTTGGAGATGGCATCCGTTCTGTCTTGGTCCCATCAGAGACCCACCCAGAGCCAGGAGAGGGAACTTAACCTGATCTATTGTCTTGAGAAGACCGTCAGAGACAGTCTGCCTCAACAGATCACATGGCAGTTCATCTCCATCCAGGCAAAACGGTGTGAAATCGACGCTTTTGCTCCTTCTGCTGTTTGTGGTTTGTGTATGTGTGTCTGGCTCGTGCACGCAGCAGGCAAGCTGAGCCAAACAAGACCAGAACGTGGCCTCCCGTGGACCAGTGGGTGTGTCAGAGCAGAGGAAAGGTAAAGTGCCACGGATCGCAGGCCTTCCCCTCAGGACGGAGCAGAGCCCCCTCAGTAACACAGCCGCCCCAACTCAGTCTGCTAGCAGAGTGTACCAGAACACTGGCGACTGTGAGCGCTTCCCACGGACCCTCTGGACGTTCAAACCTGTAACTGCAAGCCAGATTTCTACCAGTTGCAGCAGCTCCCTTTGTTCTTTTGCTACTGGCTCCCCAAGAGAAGAAGCCTTCCTCTTGCTCCCCGCTTAGTAAGAGACATCCGTTTCCTTAGCCAGCAACCGTGTGGAGCCCACAGCGCTCACCTTCGCTCTCTCTTTTTCCACAGCTTCAGGCATCTTTTCAAAGAACGTGACTGAGCTACTCGGAGTCAGGAGCTCTGCCACGACTTGAAGACACTGAGATTTCTGTCAGTCTCTACCCTCAGGTGGATGCAATGTGGTAGGCGGGGGAGGGAAACCTAGCTCTGGTTCTTTCGGTCTATCTTGAAAGGAACGTAGCATTTTCAGCTCAAAGGGAACTGAGGTACTTGAGTGACGTTCAGTTCCTTCACACGGTCGGAGCACGTGCTATGAAACCCCAAAGGCTTCTTCAGAATTAAAACAGCTCAATCAACACCCAGCTTTCCAGCAGACACCATTCCCTCCTGAAGGGGAATCGTGACGATTCATATGTGGATGGAGAAACGGACACTGAGAGCACGCACATAAATGCTAACACAGAATAGTCCAAATTCAGCAAATACACCTGGACAGACATCCGCACACACAGAGTGAATCATCTGAAAGAACCGGTGAAATGGGGCAGTATCTATTTCCATAACATTTTCTTCTCGGGCAAAACCGCACTACATCTACAGACAAACATTTCTGTGAAAATTCAGGTGTGTGGATTTGCCTACATGTGTGGCAGCTTTTTTTGTGGTTACGCTTTGATAAACTATCACCCAACTTCTAAATGAGCAGCCATCTTAATAACTACTTGAATATTTCAACTTTTTCCTCTGTAGACCTGGTGTGTCATTCTGTTTTCCATTTTGTGCCTGGCTTTTCATGCATTTAAAGTGCTGGAGCAGCTGTTTATTTGGAAAGGTTCCTTTATGGCCATAATAATCTCCAACTAATTGCACATCAAATATTTATTTCTTGCACATTAAATTAATGAAGCAGTTTCAACAAGAGAAAAATTGGACCAGGTTGGCAAAACGGTGCCTATAAATTCATGAAAGATTCCCAGTTCTTTTTTGGCAGGACTTCTCTGATACAGATTAATAATTTTTAAATGGGAAAATTTCCCATTATCTAGTTGTGACTTTTTAAATAGGCAAGCTTGCTTTATTCAAATGCTTTTCTCAATTTTTCCTTGATAGATCATATTATAGCTTATAGAAATGAAAAAAAAATAAGTCATACTATTGATTTTCAAATACATTATTTGCTTTCTACTCTGCCTTCAATTTAACATAATTTGTTTTCTTCACTCTACTTTTGAAACTGTAAATGCTTTCAATGGGTGAATGTTTTTCAGCTTTATAAAGGTATGGCTGGGGAGAGGGTATAGCTCAACTGGTAGAGCACGTGCTTAGCATGCACGAGGTCCTGGGTTCCATCCCTAAGACTTCCTCCTAAATAAATAAATAAATAAATAAATAAATAAATAAATAAAGCTAATTACCGCTCCCCCTAACCAAAGATATGGATGATACACACAGAACTGCACTATCTAATGTGTACAATTTGTTGAGTTCGCACATATGACAATACCTGCGATGCCACCCACATAATCAAGGTAGCAGCCATATCCAACACCTCCCGGTTTCCTTGTGTGCATTTGCTGTTTGCTTCTGCGGTAAGAGCACAAACATGGAACTGACGTGCAACAACACTTAAGTGCACACTACGGCACTGTCATCTACAAGCACTGTACTGCACCGCGGGTCTCTAGAACCTGCTCATCTTGCAAAATCTATATCCATTTTTATACCCATTGAATACCTCCCCCACTTCCCCAGCCTCGAGCCCCTGAAAACCACTATTATATTCTCTGCTTCTAGGAGTCTGACTATTTTAGATACTTCGCAAAACATCCTTCCATTACCTTGGCTTATTTCACTCAGAAAGACACTTCTCCAGGGATACAAATAGCCAACAGGTGTATGAAAAGATGCTCAACACCAATAATTATCACACAATTGCAAATCGAAACCAGAGTGAGACAGCACCTGTTACGATGATCACTGATCAGAAAAGCCAGCCAAACAACCAACCAACCAAAAAAACCCCAGCCCAAATCAAAACATAACATCTTGATGAGGATGCTGAGAAACTGGAACTCTTGTACACTGTTGGGACTGTATAACTGTGAACACTATGGAAAATGTATTATCCTCAAAAAATTAAAAAACAGAACTACCATATGACCAGCACCCCACTTCAGGACGTATCTCAAAGCACTGATCAGGATCTCAAAGAAATATCTGCCCTCCCATTTTCATTGCGTAACTATTCACAACAGCCAAGATGTGGAAACACCCAAGTGTCCATTAGGAGATGAATGAATAAAGAAAAAGTATATACACACAATGGAGTATTACTCAGCCTTAAAAAGGAAGAAACCCTACCTTAAAAGGAAGGAAACATGGATGGACCTGGAGGACATGATGCTAAATCAACAGGTGGACTTAAAATTTTTGCTGATTAAAAGTAGTACATGACTAATTATTCTGAAAACTGGTTTCCACTTCCAACCTACTTTTTTTTTTCCTTCTGATACATTCTCTGGAAGATGTCTGATACTGTTTCTTTTAGACACACTGCTGGTGTATGGAAAATGACTAATGAAACAGTTTCAGGAAAGAATTTCTCTGAACAGTTGGTCTGTCAATGCTAAGAATGAATGCCTATGGGTTTCTTTCATCAGAATAAATGATGTTACAATTTTCCAATAAGATCATAACGCACAATTGCCAGCAAACATTACTGAGTGTTTACAATGCTTGGTAGAGAACACAGCTCCAAAAAAGTGTCCCAAAGGACACTCTGGAGTTCTTATCTAGTTGCTGACTGACTGACTGTTAAGTTTTAGGGTCGTTAGTTGTCCTCTTTTGCACTACACTTTTGAGTACGGTTTTTGGCTTCAGGTACCTGTGAATGAAACATGGTTTGCATTTTTTTTTAGAAAGGTCCTTTTAAAGCAAGTTCTCACCATGCTGTTCCGTTCAGACAGCAGCAAGACCATACATCTGCATGGTTTATTACAGGCTTATCTTGGATATATTGTGGGTTCAGTTCCAGACCACCGCAATAAAGCAAATATTGCAATAAAGCAAATCATACATTTTTTTGATTTCCTGGTGCGCATGAAAGTTACGCTTACACTACACAGTAGTCTGTTAAGTGTGCAATGGCATTATGTCTTTAAAAAAATCCAATGTGTGTACCTTAATTTAAAACACTTTATCGCTAAAAAAAATGCTAATCATCATCTGAGCCTTCAGTAGGTCGTAATCTTTTTGGAGTAGTAACATCAAAGATCCCTGATCACAGATCACCACGACAGATACAGTAATAATGAAGGAGTCTGAAATACTGTGAGAATTACCCAAATGCAGCACAGAGAATGAAGTGAGGAAATGCTGTTGGAAAGACGGTGCTGACAGATTTGCTCAATGCAGGTTTGTCACAAACTATTTGTATATCAAAAAAGAAAACAAAACAAAAAAACGGGGAGTATGTGCCAAGCAAAACAAATCAAAGCGCAATGAAACGAGGTGTGCCTGTGTAAGGAATTGGCCCCGTGATTATGGAAGCTGAGAAGCCCAGGACCTGCCATCTGGGAACTGGAGACCCCAGGAAGTTGGTGCAGTAGTTCCAGCCCGGGTCTGCAGACCTGAGAACCAGAGAGCGGACTGATGGCGTAAGGGCCAGCCCAAGGGCAGGAGAAGACGTTTGTCAGCTTCCCCAGTCAGGCAGAGAGCCAGTTCTCCTGTCCTCTAGCTTCTGTTCTGTTCACGCCTTTGACGGGTTGGAAAACACCCTCCCACCCTGGAGAGGTCCCTCTGCTTCCCTCCGTCCACCCATTCAGATGCTCATCTTATCTGGAAATACCCTCACAGACACGCCCGGGACCATGTTTCACAAACATCCGGGCACCGCGTTGGCCCTGACACGGAGAATTAACCATCACCTGGACTTTCAGGACATATCACATACCCCCAGCAGGAATCTGTGCCATCCCACCAAATTTTTATCAGCATCTCTGGTTTCTACTGACTTGATGCCAAAAGGTGCCCTCCACCCCTAGTTCTGACAACTAAAAATGCCCCCAGACATGGCCTGGTGTGGTCTGGGGCACCGTCACCGTGCAGAGCCCCGCTGGCCGAGCTCAACCCCATCCCCGGGGAACGTCCCCATTAGACTCTCCCATTTTCCGTACCAGGGAGTTCCCTGGAGTGAATTCAGTTCAGATCAACGAATCTTTCAGTGTCAAAATGAGAAACACACCAATCACTGTGGATGATTCCATCTGAACAATGACAGGTGTAAACTTCTGTCTGCTCCTCTCACACCATTTCCAGGCCTTTGAAGAGGAAATGAAATATTACTGTCTAGATCAGTGGCTCCCAAATTTGCATGCATATTAGGCTCAGCCAGTGGTTTGCACAAAACTTCAAAGACCACACGGCACCCCAGAAATAAAATCAGGATCTCTGAAGGGGGGCACATAGACATCACTGAAATCTGATGTTCCCCACGTAAGTCTGTTGAGCGGATATGAGGAAGCTGTTGGAGGATTGGAGGACTAATGTATTGTAATTAATCAGTCATCACATTTGTTGTTGTAATCCTGAATCTGGTTCTTACACAATTTCCATTATCACCTTGGGGACATAATGTCATCTGACCCTGTTTTTTAAAATCTATCTATAATACGTAACTGTATCTCTAATACGTAACTCCTGTGATCACCAGGAGACTGAAGAGATGACTTGGATAAACTCCAAAATACAGTGAGTAGCGCCTAGGAAGTGCCTAACAGTGCCTACTACGGTGACTATTCTTTGCCCCATGTCACCCTTTTCAAAAATCACTTTGAGTTCACTGTTTCAATCACAATCACATTTTCCATCATTGTCCAGAAAGCTGGACAGACAATTAAATCAGAGTCCCATCACCAGAACAACATTCTATTCATTATTTTAATCTGTATCTTGGTAGAAAGACATATGTTTTCAAGTAACTGTCTTCAAAAACTCTCTTTGCATGGGCGTGGTCTACACTGTGAACCACCGCACGCCTGGGAATACCTTTCACTCGCCTTCACCTTTGGGGAAAATCTTGGGTTGAATTCTTGGGTCAGGAATACTAACCCTTGATCAACATTCCGTAGACAGGCCCCATCTTTTAGCACATGGTGCTCGAGACCAGCCCTGTCTTGCTCTCTCGTTCCATGTCACCTGCTTCATTTCCCAGGGGACTGAGAGATGCTACTTCACTTTCATTTAAGCTACGGCAGCCCAGAATGTCGACTGGATTTCATTTTTATTAACTTATTTACTGACTGCAACCCCAAGTGAAGCCATTCAAACTGGAACCTTGTTATTTCCTCACTTTAGTTGAGTTTTCTTTTGTTACAAACCTTGACTATTATTTCTGCTCCATTTACTTTCAAATCATCTTCCAGAACACTAATTATAATTTGATTCTTTTCTTTTCACTTATAAATTTAGTCTCTTGCCATTTAAATCTATTTTTCCTATTTTTCTGGGAAAGTGTCCCATGTTTTTGCATGCCAGAAAATGGATTATTTTTTTCCTGTCAGTTCCATTCTTTCATAATTTCAATGCAAATTTAAATTTGGTCATTGAGTCTTGTGTTTCTGTTTCTTTGTTCTTAAGTCCTGTCTGAGTACATTTTATCCTGTTCTCTTCTTAACACTCCGTGAATGCCTTTGTATATACAATAAGGGAAGAATATATTAACTCTCGATATTCTGATTACAAAATAATCTCAAGTCGTTATAAAGCTGATTACGTATCAGGAAGACCTAGAACATTTTCCAAATGATGCTTCAGGAAGAAATTCTCTTTCAAAGGTTTCCCCCTTTGCAAAGATAAGGCAGCGGCAAACCTGGAGAAGTCTGCACCTTACACACAGTTCTCTGAAGAGCAGCCCTCCCATGGGAACCACTTACACATCCACAGATAACCCATAACAGAATTAGAAAAACATTCCAAAGGACTGTATTTGTCTCTTCTTTGAAATAAGCGTCTATCTCACACCAGATTAACCCATCCTGTGAGGGAGCAAGACGGCAGAGGACTGACTCAGAGGCCGGATGGTACGGAGGCAAAGTCCGAGGAAGGCTTCATCCCGGGATCTTCCTTCTGTGTGGTCAGCGGTCAATCAGTAAGTGCCGATGGAACCACAAACGCAAGGTAGCCCTTCAGGGACTGACCTCCTGCTTCCAAGCAGCTTACAAGGCTTGAGGGAGGGAGTGACTAGGGACAGGCTTGCTGAGGGAGGATGCTGGCTGGTGGAAGGCCCTGGCTAAAGGATCGGTCTAGGAGCCGGTGCCACGATCACCTCAGTGGAGGTTAAAGCACACACAAGTCCTGCAGTGCAAGGGCTGAGTCGTGGGGGACAGAGGCTAAAGGCAAGAACGCTAGGTCACAGCAATAAAGCCGCATCAGGAAAACTGAGAGCAACTTCCATGCGTGATTGCTGGATGCTTGACACCCATCATTTTGCTTAATTATCTTAACACTTTCATGCAGGGTTGGGGAGGGGGCAAGTGTTCAGAGCCCAGATTTGGGAAGACAGATCCGACAGCGAGCGCCCAGCATCCTGACACGTACGTCACCTCCCAGGCCCTCTGCGTCTTCCCCTGTAGGTGGCGGGGCCCCCAGCAAGTGGACTTAGTGCAGGTGAACCATTTCACATGGCGCCCCGCAGTCAGAAAGGACTCGGAGTGTTCGTTAAATAAAGCCATGCCCACTGCATCCGGTATTTCAGCTGGGTGTGGTGACGTTCAAGAGACGTGTGCAAGTCTGTAAACCAGGCTGCTGAAGAACCACAGCGTGTTCTGGATCTCAAGTCAGGGGAGGCAAACAGACCAAGAAAAAGATGTTTGTAGAGAAAAGAAGCAGCCAATTCAGAGAAGCAGCAGCTGCGGTCTGGCTAGGATTCCCTCCAGAAAGTACATTTTCTCCTCTCCTGTCTCTCTCTTTCGCCCGTGGCTCCAAAACTCCCAGAAAGGTTGGACTTTTGCTTTAATCACTGGGGACAAAAGAAGAGAGCAAATTCCATGCTGACTAAATAGGGCCCGCGTCCCGCTGCCCTGACCAGACCTCACGAGGTGCTCTAAACTGGGAAACAGGAGGCTTTGTGAGAACCAGGAGAAGGCAGACCCCCTGCCTGCCACCTGCGACAGGAACCGGTTTAATAATCTTGCTTTCTTTAAGAAAATTAGCATATGTGTGCCCATCACACTTAAGGTGTCATCCGGGGCCACAACTGCTGATGAAACGACCACATGTCACGCGCTCACTAGATGCGCAAGAACAAAATCACCTCGTGACAACAGGCTAGAATCCAGACAGAACAACTGGCACCTTCCCCTGCCGTAGGGTGCTTGAAATGCTCAAACCCACATCCTCCTGCTTTTCTCGTTTTTATCAGACTTTGAGCCCAAGTAAGCAGCTTACACACATGTAAGACACTATGAGGACGCTTGGCCAGAGTCATGGCCCAGACAAGCAAGGACCCACCGTCATTTTTAATATCTATACACATGCAGCCCTCACGGGGTTTTTTATTTTTCTTTTCTTTCAGAGGTACAATTCCCATGCTGGGAGATTTTGTTGCCAAATAGAAGTCCCTGTGACCAAGGCACCGTGAGGCCAAACTGGAACATCGGAGTTTGAGGCAGAGAAGGGTTTACTGCAGGGCCGAGCAGGGAGCACAGGGTGGCTCTGGCCCAAGAAAACCCCAAACTCCTGGAAGGGGTTCAGCAAATCATGGTTAAAGGCCAGGTAAGGGAGGTGGGGCTCAGGGTCCGTGATCAGCTCATGCCCAACTGGGTGATGGCTGACGTGGAGGTAAGAGTGTGGTCCACATGGTCAACCCCTAGGCGCCAGGTCTGGGGACTACATCCTCTCCATCATGAAGCACTTAATTTCTTCCCTTTGGGGGTGGTTTTTAAACATCTGAAAAACTCAGAAAATATATATGAGATACTATTATCTGGGTCCTTCAGAGAGGATATGGGGAGCAGCCTGACTCTGGAAGGCCCCCCAGGGTCCTGGTTGGTTAAAATTCTCCTTTGAAGGAAAGCCTGTGGGATGCAGGGGTGAGAGACTGGTAATGGTGTCTCCCTGTGGACGACTGATGAAACCGAGGATTTGACGTGGATGGTGGGGGAAGGCACTGGAGGAACGTCCAAGTGAGAGAAATCCCATCCAGTTATGTTCCAAGCTGGCGTGGGCAGTCACACACGGCGGTATCATCCGCCAGCACAGCGCTGACCCTGCACCGTCCTGGGGCTGGGGGCTGACGTGCGGTGCGCCCGTCGGGGAAGGCTCGATCCCGGCGGGCCTCCCCAGAGAGAGGTCCGTACGGAAAAGGCACTGCTGATTCTATCGGGTCTTTTAAACGTGAGACATCCTGCCTCTCTGCTTAGGCACGTCCACAGGTGAGTCTTCAGAGTTACCCAGTGAGGCGGGCATGAACACACCCACTTCACAGTGGAGGAAAGTGCGGGCCGAGAGGTGGAATCCACCGCCGGGCTTACAGATCAGACGTGGGACCAGGAATACACCCAGGCTGTCCGAGGTGGGAGCACACGCCCTGTATGTCAAGTCAACACACTGCTGGGCTCAGGAAGCGGGAAAGGATGGGGTGAGGGAGCCGGGGCGGGAGCGCGGGCTGACACTGCTCCGGCTTCCTCTGCCGAGATAGGAGCACGACGTGCTGCCCTGCAGGCCGTGCGCTGCTGTATGCTGACAGACTCCTGAGCCAAGAGGGGTGGGGACACACGTCCCACCTCATCTCAGGACCACGGGCTGGTGGCACGGTCCCCCAGATACGGGCTTGGCCATGGATTTCCAATCCAGACGGAGACGCTGCAGGCTGTCGCTCTTTAAGTTACGATGAATCAGCACATAAGAGTTATTCCTTCCACTGCAAGGTGTATCAAAGGAAGTGACGGTACGGGGTGGGTAACATTTACCGGAAGGACTAAAGGAGCTCATCGGATCAGGAATGGTACCATCATTCTACAAAGGGTACCCTTGATTAAGCCAAGATCCACTAGCCTTTCTTCAATTCCAAGTCCGGTGGAGTCTGCACGGACAGGCACCGTTAGGGGGCTGACCGTCAGTGAATGGACGTCCTAGCTGCTGGGCAGATGGTTTTTAATGTGAACCCCCCATACTTAGCCTTCTGTATGTCTCTTTCTCCTGGGCAACGCCACACAGCTTTGCTGGCCCCCCAGATATCCAAGCGTTCTCCCCTCTAAGTCACTGTGACTGAGTTCTATTTTGTGCAGTGGTGATTCTTTTTTTTTTAACCACTCTGTCCAAGCACTGGCCCCTCGGAAAGGCAAGGTTCATGCCCACAATATTATTTGCACATTTTCCCTCTCCAGTATCATGGATTACAATTTCGTGTATTACTCAGCTGGGCGACCAGCAAGAAGCAGCCCTCAGCAGGCAGACCAGGCATGGGTTTCCCTGAGAAATGCCCATGTGTGTGCACGTGTGTCTGTGTGTTCTAGGAGAGTCATCCTTGTCCTTCTCTTGGGATCACTTATTCAATCAAAGTATTCCTATGTCTGTAAAGAGGATGCACTGGCAGAAGGAAAGAACGGTCACTGGTCTTGAGCCTCACGATGGAAGAATCAAATCGACTTCATCCTTTCTTTAATCTTTCTCTAAAGACTTTCTGTGGTTAGTTATTTTATTAATTATCTGAATGTGTGATGTTGTATGTTTTTTGAAAAAACAGGGCAGTACGTTTCCGTATGTTTTATGTCGGTAATAGAGTCGTTGGTTACACGTGTACCCTAAGGCTATAATGCTGAGCACAAGAGCAACGCTACGAGGAAAAATACAAGTAAGAAGCACCCGAGACTTGCAGACACTGATGACTGTATTTAAGAGAGATAAAACGCAAGCCTACACTGTACAGCACAGGGAACTATACTCAGTACCTTGCAGTCACCTACAGTGAAGAAGAACACGTAAAGGAATCTATGTGTGTGTGTGCGTGACTGAAACATGGTGCTGACACAACGCTGTAACTGACTCTGCTTCAATTAAAAAAAGAGAGAGAGAGAGAGAGAAGCATCCAAGCAAGACCGACTGCCAGGACCTGAGCTGCTGTCCCCCATTGCAGGGCAGGAGCCCACGGACAGACACTGCGCGGTCTGCAGTGGGCAAACAGCGGTGCCGCTGGAGAGGAGGTCAGAGAAAGAAAGTGCTCGGCGACACGGCAGAATGGATCACAAGGCAAAATGTCTGTATCGGCAAAGACCTTCAGAACCCGGTCTAAAACGGAGGGCTTCCCCATGTTACCCCTCCCATGTCTCCCTTGCCTACGTTAGCAGGGAATGCTGCAAGCTAGATACTGCCGGTCTGCAAAGAGCAGTAAGGACTGGAAAAAAGACTCAAGAGATTTTCTTACCCGTGAAGGAAGTTTGTATCACTGTGGGAAATCGCACGTTTCATCTGGTTGTGTAGACGGTTACTTCTAAGGGGAGAACAGTTTGGAAGATTTGATCCCATTTACATTTCCCCTACAAAATCTTCTGTTTCATTATAGAAGTGGTCCTGAATAAAGGCAAAATAAACCAGTACAGAGATGGATACTAATAAAATATTAATGGTGAGGGTGAACTTCCAAGAGGATTGAAAGTAGCAATAGTGGACACAGCTCAGTGGTAGAGCACATGCTTAGCATGCACAACGTCCTGGGTTCAATCCCCAGTACCGCCATTAAAAAAAAAATTTATATATATATATATATATATATCATGTAAATATTCGTCTTTCAGGAAAGGATGAGGTCAATTTCACAGACTCACAAGGACACTGGCCTATTGTTTCGTAACAACTGAATGCCCAGTGTCTCCCTGCTTCTGGACCTATGGCCCAACATCCCTGGCCGTGGCTGCTTGGCGTTCCTGTTTGGTTTCTGTTCCAAGGAAATCATTTCCTTGTTTGGGTGTTTGGCCATCACTCTTCAAGTTTTACTTTGTACGTTTTCTCTCTCAGTTCATATTAGAAGCAAAGACAAGATCTCACAGTGAATTTAAAATTTCACACAGAACGGGCAGAGCTATGGACTGAATTGTGTGCCCCCCAAATTCACAGTCTGCAGCCCTGATCCCTCATGTGATGGCATTTGGAGGTGGGGCCCATGGGACAGGATGAGGTTTGGATGAGATGGAGAGGATGGGTCCCCTGGGATGGGATTAGGGTCCTTATAAGCAGAGGAAGAGACACCAGAGCTTCCTCTCTCCACCAGGGTGAGGACACGGCAGGAAGGTGGCCGTCTGCAAGCCAGGAAGCGAGCCCTCACCAGAACGCGACTGCCACAGACTGACTGTTCGTGTTCCCCTCCCTGCAAATTCACACGTGAAATCCTAATCTCCAAAAGGACTGTTCTCTGAGGCGTGGCCTTCGGGAGGTAAGGCTACCCCCTCACGACTGGGATTCGGGCCATTATACAGGAGCCCAGAGGGCCCCTCACCCCTCGCACCACGTGAGAACACAGCAGTGAACCAGGAAGCAGCATCTCACAAGGCACTGGATCTGGTGGCACCTTGAGCTTGGACTTCCCAGCCTCCAGAACCGTGAGGAATATGTCCCTAGAGTTTATACGCCACCCAGTCTGGGGCATTTTGTTGTAGCAGCCTTAATGGACTAAAACCCTGACCGTGCTGGTGCCCTGGCCTCAAACGTCCAGCCTGCAGAACTGTGAGAGAACGAGTGTTCGATGTTTAAATCTGTGGTATTTTGTTAAGACGAGAAGCAACAAGAGACATGACCCCTCCACCGAAAGGGCCAGGGAACTGCATGGAGTGAGCCAGTCGAGGCTGGGCCTGACGACCAGGATCCATAGGTGCGTCTGCGTGTTTGTGAGCATCTTCACAGGTAAATTTATTTATTTTTATTTTTGGGGGGTAATTAGGTTTATTGATTGAATTTTTCTTTTTAATGGAGGTACTGGGGACTGCACCCAGGAGCTCGTGCTCGCTAAGCATGCGCCCTACCACTTGAGCTGTACCCTCCTCCCCATCACAGGTACATTTACTTGAAATACTTTGGACGTGGCATATTTTGTTGAACACATGACTAGAATCCAATTCCTACTCTAGAATCCTCTCCTGACCTTTTAACCTTCATCTGCCAGAGTTCTATTATCTCCAAACGGAGAACAAGACATGGTAACATTTCCTAACAGGGTTACACCTCCTTGGAAGCTTCCGGAACAAGACAAGGTGTAGCTAAATCAATGACTTAGGTAGAAAACACATGGAGAGGTAGCCAAAAATATAACACTGGTTCATTATCAACAAGTGATTCAATTTTACGAGAGAAATAAAAAGCTTTTGAAAGACAAACCATTCCAATAATTACATCCCAAACAGAGAAACTCTGTGAAATAAATAAAGCCATCAGAAATCTAGAAGTATAAAAAACGGCTACTTTCATGTCACTGAGACATCTCTGCTCTGTGAGACAGTATCACCTATTTCAATCTTGAGCTATTTTTGCATTCGGTCCATCTGTGCAGGTACCACATTTAAGGCAGACGTGGGATGGAGGAAATCACGCCTACTCCAGTGATTAATTTAGAAGATTCACTTGAAAAATAGCCTTACCTTCCTCTAAATTAAGAAATATTTACTCTCACTCTGCAGATGTCGAATGAGGAAAGAAATGATATGGCTCGTGGTTTCAAGAGAAATGTCTCTTCGCAGTGTTATAAATTGTACCTTGCAAATTAAACTTCTACAAGCAGAAGTCTTCTTTCACTCGGGGAGAATAGACATTGTTAATATAATGCCTTTCTCAATTTTAGGGTTTCTGCATATGCTTATGAGAAGTTAAAAATAGCCGTATGTGACTCAGCTAACAACAACAACAAGATAGAAAATGGAGTAAATCAGTCCACTGATTAAGAAAAATCTAACTATACAAGTTGCCGTAAAGAATAACAACTCTTATTTTTGCAAAAACATGCTATCCTATTTCAGTCTATTCATATCACATAGTGGCCCCATATACAATTTTTAGAAAAGCATAAATTTTAAGTAGAATCTTTTTTTTTTTTGCTTTGAGTATTTGATTTCACCAGATGGATGAAAATGGTTTCACAAAACTGCAAATGTTTAATTAAAGAACTGTGCATTTAAAAACAGTCAAATCACACACAAATGAACAACATCGACATATTTGTAATTCAGGTCTACGTATCAAGGGATGCAGACAATAACAAAATCCAGTGTTTCACCTCAGCAGGGGGAGCCAAGGATGGAGGCATAGTGGGGGTGAGCCTTCTGGGTTTCAAAATTGTTGTATCCACCAGAATTGTCGGAATATGGTAAGACCATTAGCAACTTGACCTCTGCCCTCACATAGCTTCTACAAATCAGGACAAACAACTACTCTACGAGGCAGAATAAAAAGCCCAGAAGAAGTTAAAAAAAAAAAAATGGTGACAATGCTAAGTAAGATTCATTCCAACAAAGGTGGTGTGAAAATGGGGCGCGAGGCAGTGGGCGATACTGGGGGGGGGGGGGTGGCCTTGGAACCAAGCCTCAAATACAGACGTATTCAAAGGGCAAGAAGACAGTCTGAACACGGCAGACGAAGCCCATTAGTGCGTCGTGTGCATTTAGCCTACTTTGTGAAACGAGCTAACCTCTTTTCCCTTCAGGATTTCAGTCACCTTGATTTGCTGAAGTTTATCCTGATGGAAGCATTATGATGGGAAAAAAGACAGAATGAGGGAGAGGTGGTTCTGGGGGTGGGACGTGTATCCCAGAGGCAGGCAGGCAGGCAGGCAGCTCAGGGGTGGCCTCCCAGATCCAGACGGTTACAGCCACAATGGCACGTTGGGCACCAAGACCCCAGACCCAGAGGAAGCAGCCAGGAACCGGGCTGGGGAAAGACCAAATGAGTGAGGAAGTTACAAAGGCAGCCAGCTCCGTGTTTTGCTTGGCGCTTGCCCATGCATTTTCTCGTAAGCTGTCTATTCCCAAATCTGGTACCCACTCTCCTTCTCCATCCCTGTGTGAGGCCAGCAGGCCAGGGGTACTGGGGAAATGCAGAGAGCCCTCTAAAGTTATCAGACTCTGCGGTAACAGGACAACATGCTCAGAGCAGGAGACCAAGAGCAGTTGTGTGCATCAGGTGGAAACTGAGCGTGGGGGACCCGGAGACACGCATCCCTGCAAATGTGATTTGGCAGCAGCAGAACTCGGGCCCAAAGCCACCTTTGGAAAATCTCTTTCCAAACCCCGAGCGCAAAGTGAGTTTCCCCATCTACGATATACTAAATAATACACAGCAGGCAGAGCCATGAGCACAGTGCACGACGTGGTATTTCCAGAAGCCTTTCTTTCCCCAGATATTTTCAGCTCTATGTTGTCAAAAGAATAGAAACAGACACAGAAAACTTTTTGTCTTTACTGCTTAAACATCCCTGACATGCCTGGGCACTGTACAGATGGAAAAGAAAATGCTTTCAGGATGAAGATTAAAAATGAATGACTTTTAGATTTGAAGCATAAAAGCCAAAAGAAAAAAAAAACATTTTACATTTTCTCTTTCAGTCAAATATATAGTCCAGAGTGTTTCCTCTGAAAGGAGACAGGGCTTAAAAATAAATCTTGCCTATACTTTTTGAAATGGGCTTGTGATTTTCATCATAGGAGGAAAGGGGATGGAAGTGCTGTACTAGCAAACGAAATGGATGTTCACCATCGGGACCACACTGGTGAATTATTTAAGATCGGGAAAGAAATACCCATTTCCCGTAGAGAGATGGCATTGCAGACTAGCGACAAAGGCAATGGAATAAATAGGTTTCAGGGAAACTTACTGACTGCTTGCTTCAGTTTACAAATTAAAGAGAAATTGAATGCATTTTAATGAATGTAACCATGCACAAGCAAAGAGGAAAGCATATTATTTGTAGCTGGCACACACCGCAAGGGAGAGGTGCAATTTCATAGGAGTACAATCTCTCCTTTGGAATTGGCTGAATGATTATCACTGCTGATTCTTGATGAATGTGCTTTCTATCAAGTGTTAATTCAGACTTTAAAAATCAGGACTCTGCATTTACCTTGATGAATGTTTACTGATACCGACACGTGGTAGGAACAGTACCATTCACACAAAAATGGAATCCCTCCCCCTGCTCGACACCTCTTGCCACCTGAAGGTAAATATCCACCTCCCGTGGCTCCAGGCTGCTAGGACTGGAAGAAAGCGAAAGCACACGATGCAGGAAGAACAGTGTATTCCTCCATCTTTTCTTTTTCAAGTTTCTCTCTTATATTACTGCCCACACTCATCTTAGAAACCTCAGGTCTTCCTCAAACCCAAGTGAGTTTTCCCCACTGGCTGCTCCTAGGGTCTGGGCATACGCTTCACCCCTCTCCCCATCACTGTGTGTATAACTTTACCTAAGCCTCATCCTCAAAAAATCAGCGCACAGGTCGGCAGCACTACGGCAAAGCAATCGGAAAACCCAGTTCTATCCGAAGTCCCCACCCTCGGCTGCACACTAGAATGAACTGGGCAGCTTTCACAAATTCCAGGGTCTCTCCAGACCAATTAAATCAGAATCTGGCAATAACGTTTTAAAACATCCTCTGCTGATTTTACCGGGCAGCCAACAACTCTGGTCTAAGAGAAGGCCATTGGCTCATTCTATTAACCATGTAAGGGTATTTACAATCAGGGCATTAAAAAAATAATGCCTTAACTCGCCGGTTTCTTAGAAGAACGTTGTTCTCCTGAAATTAACTAACAGGTGTTGAGTGAGTCAAGAAAAGCAGGGATTTGTGATTTAACGCGTTATCACACATCAGAGGTGGAACTGAGTATGACAAATACTCTAGGAAGGGATGCTTTTAAGAACATACAAATAAAACAAATGCAGAACACGAAAACCTTTGGAATGCATTAATCCAGGACTCCCAAATTTGGGGGTCACTAAATTTTTTTTTCACAGCATCAAAGTTAGCATCCTGCGAACATGAGATTATATGATTTATCCACTAGGAAAAGGCTATGTTAATGCCATAGGATCACTCTCTAATTCCAAGTCTTTTCTCACATTGCAGCCCTCAATCTGAAAGACCAGCTAAAAACACAGGGAAGGGCTTTTCTTCACCAAGGAAAAGCCATCTCCAGATTCTTCAGTTGAGACTCATTTTACTGACTTGCAAGACGAAGTTTAAATATTGAACTTCAGAGCTGCAAGGACCGTGAGGCATTACCTAGGACAAAATTCCAAAATTCCTACTGCAGGATGTTGTGAAGCAGGAGTTATTTGAATACACGCGCGGTGATACCACGACAACAGCTGCTGACTGACCAGCAGGCGGTGTCACAGGAAGAACAAATCTGACTCCACGTGAGACCTGTTCCTTTAGCTCTAAGCCTGTGCTGCACCCTGGGCTCAGTCATGCTGGTGCTGCACCTTCTGTAGAAGGATGTTGCCTCGAGCCTGAAATCTACAGGAGAACCCATTCTCAAGGCTCTGACCTTTATTTAAGACTGTAACCCTCTTCCATTCATACAGAGGTAAAAAGTTGCAGAACAGAGGATAACATCTGTCTTGTTGGAGGTTTACAGGAACACTGTGACCTGACCCCTGTGGACAGCTGCAAGAACAAAGCATTCTGACACCAAGAAGTCCACAATAACCAACCACATTTAGTATAAAAGGAGTGTGAATTCTGACTTGGGTAGATGGTTCTCTAGGAGTTAGTCTCCCATCTTCTGGGTCTGCTGGCTTTCCGAACAGACTGGTTATTCCTTGCCCCAACACCTCGTGTCCCAATTTACTGGCCCATCGTACGGTGAGCAGAATGAGTTTGGACTCAGTAACAGCGAGTCACGCTGGACAAAGGGAGGACTCGTATCCCCAGCAGGGCTCACACTACTCAGAATGGCGGCATTTAAAACTTACGAATTGTTTATTTCTGGAATTTTCCATGTAATATTTTTAGATTGCGGTTGACTGAGGGTAACGGAAACCAAGGAATGGGGGGAAGGGTCCCTACTGTATATGGAGGAGACACACGCAGACCTTCCCACAGGGTAGCTGCGACCAGCCTATATGACATCGTCTCAGCAGGTGTCCAACTGTTAAGCTGCAGGCAGAGGACATGCTGGGCTGCCGGCTGAGAGGGGAGAGCGAATTCCCTTGGCCGCTGGCTCTGAGGAGACACGGGGGCACAGGAACTGAGAGATGTCCTTGGAACACACAGAACAATGAGGATGCAAGGAGAACTGAGTCTTGATTTTTTTAAGACAATTTTTTAGAGCAAGTCTGCAACTAAATTGAGAGGAAGGTAGGAGATCTCCTACCTAACCCTACCCCCACACATGGACACTAATGCCCCCCTGTTACCAACACCCCTCACCACAGAGGTACCTTTTTCTTTTAACCAAGCACGAACCTACATGGACACATCGTAATAACCAAAGTCCACAGTTCACCCGAGGGTTCCCTCAGGGTGTTGTATACTCTGTGCATTTGGACAAATGTACAGTGATGTGTATCTATCATTATAGTATCACATGGAGCAGTTTCACTGCCCTAAAAAGTCTCTGTTCTCTATTCACGACCCTCTCCCTCACAAGCAACCACTGAGACTGTCACTGTGTCTACAGTTTTATCTTTTCCACAATGTCATAAACAGGTGCAACCATGCAGCACGCAGCCTTTTCAGACTGCCTTCTTTCGCTAAGTGATACGCATTTAAGGTTCCTCCACTGACACTGATTCTCAAAAGTAATGGATGGTCCAGAGGAGGGAGTGGTGCACATAATCGGGGCTGGAACGAACTGGGGGACGACTTGAAAATTAAAATGTCCTTTATGATGGAGATCTGCCAGCAATTTTTAAGGAGGAAAATGAGGTGGTCACAGAATGTATAGGGTTTCTTGATGTCAACCTTTTTGGTTTAAATATTACCTTGGCAAATGTGCAGCATAATACGTGCCTTCAGGAGTCTACAACTGCTCCTCCTCATTTTCATGTATTCTACAGGAGGGCTTCCTGAGTGCCAGAAAGCGTGGTGCAGGCAGAGGAACATCGGGTGTGCATTCAGCCTCCCCACCTGACAGAAAGCCACTTCTGCAAATGCTAGATTAAGCTGCATTCATTAATTAAGGTATTCACCTTGTGCAACAATGCCTCATTATCGCTGACCTAACTAATGAAGAATTCACCAAGATTTAGATATCACCTGGAAAAACCTTATCTTTGCAAAGCAAAGCTCTCCTTCATATACTGGTCAAATTCCTAAAGTAGTAAACACATACGTCCCTTCAAACTGTAATATAATTTAGATGATTCCTTCCACTCAAGTGAAGTAGTGAGGCTTATGGATTTTCCATCTCAACGTACAGTTTACCCTTGTGACATTTTCAAGATAGAATCTACATTTTATTCACTGCATCTTATTCACTCAGACTTTAACAATGAAGCAATCATTTGTGCATATGATTGTGATGGATACAAATTTTCAGTATACGTAGTTCTTAAGGGTGGAGATGTTTCTATTTCTTTTCTTTTTTTTTTCCCTTGAAGTAGAAAAGGTCTAATTTTAAGAGCTCATGAATCTATATAAAATCAGAACCATTACCTGTGCTGTCTGTTGCTATGGTTACATACTCATGTGATCTGTAGCTCTGACAGAATTCAGGTATCTGCAGAGCAATATCATTGCAAAGACATCAGGGAAAATTTAAGCAGCGAGGGGAACCAAGAAAAATAATTTACAAAAAAAAACCCCAAAAGATTTTAAAAGAAAAAGGACACTCTAGTAAACAAGAAAATTTCTTCCTTTATTTTGTAATTTATTTTCTACTTTCATGATTAACCATTCACCTATCTTTATATATGTATGTTCTTTCTCTCCATGGGATCTGTTTATTCCACTTAACACTTAAAGTGCACATACTAACTGGCACAGGAAAAAAGGCAAAGATTTCTTAGCTACGGAATATTGCATAAAAATAATGCAGGACGTTTGTAGAGATTAAAAGGTTATTGGTTTTGCTTTCAAATCATAAACTGCCAAGAGCTATGCTTTTGTAAGGAGATTTTCCTGGCACCAAACCTCTATTAAAATGTATTGAATGGCCTTCGATGAAATAATACTCATTTTGCTTCAGTGAACATTAACTATCTGAGTTAACAGTTAGGTTTGTAGTTGGAAGATGCAAAGGAAATATGGAATAAAACAATGATTAGGTATTACTACTGTTGTAAATAAAGCAAGTCCATCAGAATTCACGCCTGGTTACATGGTTGAGAGCTAGGTAGCAGACTGACAGACGTACAAGACATGTTCAGATATTAACTGCATAATTAATTAATTTCATCAGACATGATATCCACCTGAATCCATTACAGACAAAGCATGTGCTCGTCTCCTGGGATCTCAGGAAATCAGGTTTCTTAAACGACATGTTAAAGTGACTGGTAAATAGTGATGCTCTGTAGGCATGCTATATTGGACAAGTCTGTTGAAATAAGTAAAAGAACATAGGATTGCAATTGAAGTATTAGAAAAGAAAGCAAATAAACCAAGAGAGAAAAAGAAATATATGCTGATGAAGATGAATGAACAAAGAAGAGTGGTTGGCAATAAAAGATGAAATGCTGTGAACCTATCCAGACAGAAGCCTGAGATGTGAGCAGTCAAGACACAGGTAACTTTAAAGAAAGAAAACTGGTGATGGAAATAGTGTTACTTGTAAGCTCTCAATGATTTTGATCTGTCTCCTCACACTGACCGTACCACCTAGGATCTTCCAGAGAAACAAAACTTGTAAGATAGACAGTTGAGAAATGACAGACAGACAGACAGACAGATACATACACAGAAACATAGATACATAGAAACACAGAATGGATGGATGGATGGAAACATATATGGATACACAGATAGATAGATACATAGACACGTAGATACTTATGGATGGATGGATGGATAGACAGACAGACAGATGCGTAGATGACAAAGGTAGACAGATGACAGGTTGGTAGATAGAGGGATATCTACATAGGTCTGGAGGTCTATCCATCTATTGAGATTTACCTTTGAGAAATTGGCTTGTAGGTCTGTGGTTCTGGCAAGTCTGAAATCAGCAGGGACAGCTAGAAACATAGGATTTCTAGATTACAGGCTTGAGGCTGAATTTCTTTTACTCTGGGAAATCTTGATTTTTGCTCTTATGGTCTTCAAGTGATTGGATGAGGTTCACCCATATTAAGGAGGGTGGTCTCCTTACAGTCAATTGACAGCCCGTGTTAATCACATCTGCAGAATACCTTCATACCAACATCTGCACTAGCACAAACACTCGTGTAGAAAAGATGAACAGAAGAGATGAAAACTCTAATTCAAAAAGACACATGCATCCTGATGTTCAGAGCAGCACTATTTACAACAGCTAAGATATGGAAGCAACAACGTAAGTGTCCATCGACAGATGAACGGATAAAGAAGTTGTGTGTGTGTGTGTGTGTGTGTGTGTGTGTGTGTGTGTGTGTGTGTAATGGAATACTACTCAGTCATAAAAAAGAATGAAATAATGCCATTTGCAACAGTATGGACCTGGAGATTATCTGAGTGAAGGAACTCAGCAAAAACACAAATATCATATGATCACTTATATGTGGAATCTTAAAAAATGATACAAATTAACTTATTTACAAAACAGAAAAAGACTCAGAGACACAGAAAACAAACTTACAGTTACCAAAGGGGAAAAAGGGAAGGGAAAGGGCAAATTGGGAGTTTGAGAATAAGAGATACAAACTGCTCTATATAAAATAAATGAGAGTCCTGCTGTACAGCACAGGGAACTAGATTAAATATTTTGTAATAACCGATAATGAAAAAGAATCTGAAAACAAACATGCATATCCTTTGCATATATATTCTTTATATAGGTGTGTGTGTGTGTCTATACACATGCAAATACATAAAGGGCA
Source organism: Camelus dromedarius (assembly GCF_036321535.1). Classification (NCBI taxonomy): domain Eukaryota; kingdom Metazoa; phylum Chordata; class Mammalia; order Artiodactyla; family Camelidae; genus Camelus; species Camelus dromedarius. The sequence continues at coordinate 109,961,555 of NC_087472.1, forward strand.
AGGTCTCTCTGTGGCTGCTGGAGGTGGGCGACTACTCGAGATGGGGTCGGGTATCCACTATCCAGACAACTCGCTCTGTTCCAACAGTAAGCTGGCTGGTAGCAGCAGGAAAGGCTGACGTTCAAGCCCTTCCTACAGGGAAAAGAAGATTCACTGCTGTGGTCACACGACCGACTCCAGCTATTTCTTTCTGCTTCCAGCCAGATTTACTAACAGAGTTGTCTATGACTTTCTCTCTCTTGTCTACGACTTCCCAACCCGCTGCAGCGTACCATCTGCCCCAAGCACGCTCTGGAAGTGAATCACAGACACTATACGCGTCTCTGCAAACCGCCCCGCCTTTCAACAAGCTCAAGTCTCTGTTCCGAGTCTTCTTTTGCCGGAACAGTCACTTTGCAGCATCGCAGACAAGTGTGGAAGTAGGCCCACTGGTGACACGCTGCATTAGTATTACGCATTGGCTGAGTAAATGTGTGGACCTTGTTAATATTTTATCTGTCCTTTAAAAAGCTGCTCTCCCAAATGCTTTGGGAGAGGAGACTGGTAATTTATCATCATCCACACTGTCGCCCTACAGGGCATGTTTGCAGCTCAGGACGATAGATTACGGGGCCCCCTGGATTTTCATCTGTATCCACCTCCCAGTTTCTCCTTTCTCCCCCTGCCATCGGTGCTTCTCAGTTTAGAAGCAGCAGAAAGTGGTACCGTTGGTTGCTGACTTTAAATAAATACCACCTCCGACCCTGTCCAAATGGGTCTCTCCCCAGTTAGTCCTGAGCATTTGATTTGAATACGATAAAATTAGGTAAATGCACATTTGGCAAAAATACAGCAGCACAGTTGGTTCTGGAGGTGGGACCTGGCGGCAGAGAAAAACAGTACAGCAAGAAGGCTTTTCACTGTTCGTCCTTTTGTACCTTTGACTTTTGTACCATATGCATGCGTTACTGAGATACGTTAACCAAGTAAGTACCTGAACCATCAGATAAATATGCTTAACTGCGGGGTACCAAAACCTGGGGTGCTTTCTGAGGTCTGGAGAGTAAACCTCAAGCAACCTAGTAGTTCCACTCCTGCACCCTAGGAAAGGCACTCGGAGACCCTGTTACGCTGAGGAAGCCAAGTGCAGACCCTTAGAGAGCGAGAGGCCGTACAAAACAGGCACTGCGGGACCGCGGCCAACGGACAGCGCAGGCTCCACGCAGGTGAGGGAGGCTGTATCTTCTCAGCTCCTCCACCTCACACCCCGTGCCCTTCTATCAGCAGAAAGTAGGATTTTTGTTTTTCATGTTTTGCCCTGGCAATTGTGTTTTTTGGTGTACACCTACATTTTTTAAACTCTACGAAACGCAACTACAAAATTAACACACTGTGTACTGTCCATCTGGATATACATCACATCTCTTCCCACCTTAGGACCTTCGGTCTTTCAGATTTCTACTCTGTCAGCTGCCTCCCGTAATGAGGGACGCCCTTAGGGTGAGTGGAAAGAATAACAGGATGGTCATCACCCTCAACACTCGCCCAGGCTTCTCCCATCTTTCTACCCTGCCCGACGACCTTCAAAATAGGCTCTCTTGAACTTGGCCTTGACCTAGAGGCTCCCTGGGCAGCAATGCAGTTCCTCCGTCCTTGGGAAAGAACATCTTTGCAGCACCAAAGGGTTGAGTTTCTCAACTACAGAAAAGAGCAAATGCTCCAGGAAACGCTCTGCCCTGGGCGGACCACAGAAGACCTGGGTTGGGACTCTTGTTTTACTAAGTCCAAGCAAACCCAGGAATCCTCCATCTGCCTCTCTGACTTGACTTTGGGTCTAAAAGCCTCCCCCTTTTCCTCTTCTTTGCATGAGACAGAGAGGAGGGTCCCACGTGTAATGGACAGATCATCAGACATCCTCTGCCTGTCTTTGTGTTGGTCCAATGCGCCCAGCATGGATTTCCATATCTCATCACCACGGCCACACTGGAATAACTCAACCCTGGCTAAGGGTTTGACTAAACCAGCCCAGAGTATGTTCACTGTAAGAACGGCTTCACTCAAACTCAGTAAAGTCATCTGGGTAGGCGACAGCCCAGACCGGGGCACACCTGAAGGTGAGCTCGTCCCTCACAGTCCGTCTTCCCGCCACACCTGCAGGACACATGCATCAACTTCCAAGACACGAGCCCTATTCTGGGTCATCTACTCCTTTTTCCGTTTGACTCCTAATAATTTCCTCAGCCGTCCACATCCTTCATAAAACCCCATGTGATTTTCCTAAATAAAAACTTGGGGGCATCATCCCAAATATCAACCTAGATTCCATGGAAAAACCTGCTATGACTGAGAACACTTAAAGAAAATGCCTGAGGCTCTGAAAGAGGTGTTTAAAAGAACGTTTTTAAGAAGTGTCAGTATCACTGGCACAAGGATGCAGCCTTACGAGTCGACTGCTTTGAAAGGAGATGTTCATTTGGATAGAGGAGTTTTGGTGCCATTTTTCAAGGCAATTCAAACATCAGGACCATCAATCTACCGTAAACAAAAACCACCATAAAAAGAAAAAGAAAAAACAACATACAGTTATTATCCTCACCTCCTGCATTATCCACCCATCTAATGCGAAATGATTAGCATTATGTGGACGTCGCTGTCTAACACTTTGGACTCCTGGCTTAATGTCACTCTTCCTGCCGACGTACAATGCTTTACAACCAATATCCGTCCCAGAAGGCATCCTGTTCTCCCCACAGCCGACATTGCTAATGAATACGTCAAGGAAGGAAAGGAAGCATGCACCCTTTCCTCAGCCTGACTGCCCCTTAAGTCCATGTGAATACGTGCTATTGACCCTCAAGTCGGTTTCCCGCAGGGTGTACTGTTTGGGAAGAAGCTGATTTGCTCCTGTCTGCAGCGAAGCAGATGGTGCAGTGACTGAAACAAGCATCTGGGAGATAAGGGCCAGGCTCTGCAGCCCTGACACTGTCACCGAAGCCACCATCCAACCTTTCCTACCTCGGGCTCCTCGACTCTGCAAGCACAGGCAGGGCTGGGGCTGGACTCCAGCGTCCCTTCCATTTCAGGCTGCAGGGACAGTGTGCTCCTGCGAGTGTGGAGGGGAAGGGGGTCCTGGCAGCGGAAATCTAGGCCCTCCCTACCCAGATTTGCACGACTCCAGGAGAGCCTCTGTGTCACTGTGCTGAGGGCTACCCCGGACGAGCTGGTGGAGAAGGGCCAACGTTCCTGTGGGGCCAGGCGTCCCTTTCCTCCTCAGCTACGCTGCTAACCCCGCTCTGGGACACTTGTGAAGGAGAGAAAGAGAAGAAGCTGCGTACCGAAGGCGTCCCCACTCAATTCCGCGACCAGAGAACCAACCAGAGGACACTCAATCTCCCGGGCATTTCCCTCGAGCTCTGTGATGATACATCCTACTGAAGGGGGGCGTTCCCGTTCCGCGGGCAGCTGCAGGACACGCCAGGCTGCCCAGAGCAAGGCACCAGACGGCGGGCCCTCGCTCCTTCTGCCGTGTGGTTCAGACTGCTGCCCTCCAAAGGCGGCACCGAGGAGGGGCTTGAAAGGTTTCAGAGACCCCCCAAGCCTCCATCAACCCCCCCCCCAGCGTCACCGCAGCAGATACACAAGCTTAGCCATCCAAAACGGGGTGCTCACTATACAAACATGCCTTCAAAACAGCCTCCACACCCTCACTTCCATCCTTTGGGCGCGCCTCGGTGCCTTCACATACATCTGCAGTCTCCAGGACCCGGATCCGACGGCAGCGTTCTCCCCCTTTAAAACACAGCACAACAAAACCCAATCCCTGAACTGCTTGTTGCACATGAACCACAGTGGACTGGAGATCCAGAATCTACCCTTTTAACCGGAAAGCGAGGTAATTCTTTGAACACTTGAAAACTGCTGTCCATACCACTGTGGGTCTACCAGATTGACAAGGGGCGGCTGGAAAGGAGGAGGGTGTTTAAGGAGCCTACAGCGAACGTGCGGTCTGGTTTTCTCCGTGACGGAACACTGCCACAACCGGGAAGATGGCGGGTGTAGTAGCACCTCTCTACTCAACACACGGTCCACGGTCCAACATCACCCAGAAGCTGTGTCAACTCAGAATTTCACGCCCATGCTCAAATCTGCATGTTGTCAACATCCCCATCGGATGTGTGTGCCCGCTGAAGTCTGAGAAGGGCTGGGAAATAGAGGAACAGGGCATAAGGGAAATGACGCACCAGGGGTCCCCCTTCCCAGGCCCAGCGGAGAAGGAGACTGATATTCACAGAGCACCTACTGTATCCCATTGGTCTGCTGGGTACATTTTATAAGGCATGCTAGTTTTATTTCTTTGGAGGTTCACAAAACCTTAGGTTGAGCAATTTGCTCAAATTAAGCTATGTAATTTGTGTCAGTTAATAGAGTTTATAAGGGGTAGAGAAGAGTTTTAACTCCCAGTGAATTTTGCTTCAGTTCTGACTGTCCCACCACGAGCCTGGCAAAGTAGGCTGCGGTCAAGGGGATCCAGTTCGTGGACTCACCAACCTGACCCCCTGCACAGGAAAGAGAGAACCCAGCAGGCCCGGGCTGCGCAAGCCCAAGAAATGCCCACTGGGGTAACTCACCTTTGTTCGACCTCTGTGAATTAAGCTTTTGGAATGTCCCAACTGCTAAGAGTGCTTCTCACACTTGGGACCGTGAACCTTACTTCCAAGACCGTCTGTGTAGCTGTCAAGTCATGTGACTTGCAGTCTGCTCTCCCTCTAGCGGTCTGGAGCTTTGTAAACCACGACCCTGGATGGAGACGCTGAGTTCCGAGACTTGAGTTGGTGCTCCTGGCAGACTACCCTGCCCGTGTCATTACAACTCGTGCCTGGAGGAACTAAGCGTGCCCTGTGCTGCCCCACGGGGACAGGTCTCGCGGAGACTCATGCCTGGCTTCCCCGGGGCTTCGCCCCACGTACCTCTTCCCTCTGCCGATTGTCCTTCGTATCTTTTCACGGTGACCAACCGGAACCATGAGTGTAACAACTTCTGAGTCCTGTGACTTCCTCAAGTGAACCCCTGAACCCAGCGTGGACTCAAGGACCCCTGACACATCCCTCGGGGCTCACAGCCCCAGGGCCGTGCTACGAGGCTTCAACAAGCTGGGAATCACCCGAAGCCTTGATGCAGCATCTCGGGGGCAGGTCCCGAGACTGAATTCTAAACCAGGCTTCTCTAATGGAGAGAGACCCATGTGGCTGTCACACAGACGGTGCATAGATGACACTTTGAGGAGCAATCAGGAAGAGGCACAGATGGAAGGAGAAGGAGCTAGATCACTAGTTCTCAGATCTGGCTTCAGATTAGAATAATTCTCCAGACAGTGTTAACACAAACCACACCCCAGACACACCCCTAGACAAATTAATTCAGAATATCTGCGAGCAGAGATTCTCCCAGCTTTACTGAGGTATCACTGACAAATAAAAGATGTATCTATTTAAGGTGTACAAACGATATTTTGATACATGTACATATTGTGAAATGTTTACCATCAAACTCATTAATATATGTTACTTCATATAGTTACTTTTTTTTTCTTGGTGAGAACAATTAATATCTTTTCTCCTAGCAAATTTCAAGAGAACTGTACATCTTGATGAGGGGGAGACCTTCCCCACTGGTCTGATCTCCAGGACTTATGCATCCTGCAGGCATCAGTATTTTTGGAAATGTCACCAAGCAATTGTAAAATGCAGCCCTGGTTGAGAAGGGCTGGGCTAACTCAGCCCTCGGTCTTTAAAACGTGCACGCATCACTGTGAGGGGGTATTTGAAACAATCTGAAGTCACATCCATGTCATAATTGCTCATTAAGCTTTGAAAAAATACATGACCACCACATTATTTGTAGACCATCACGCCAGCTCTCTACTGTAAAAACGCAAGATTCAAGACCACCAGCTGAGACCGCTCCGCCCCTCCAGGAGGAGCCCTGTTTCAGGGCGCTGGGTCACCCCAGGTCAGGACGCAAAGCTCTTCTCTGTGAGCACATGCGAGCTAATAAATGCACGTGGGATGAGAGACTTAAGCCAAATCGCTATTTTGTAAATTCCTAATAAAAGCATACCTATCAAGGAAGAATCAATGGTGATGAAAACCATTATGTAAAAGCTTAATGGGCAAAATGAATAAAGTAATATTGGATTATTGACCTAAAGAAGTAAATGAATATCCATGAGTCCCTGGTGATAAGAATGAAATATGTAATAAATACATAGGTGAGAACAGACGAATCTCCCAGGCAGAAGAATTCTAAATAACGTATGTTTTCTCCATCCTTCAGGGGGTGGAGAAAAAGTCCCTAAGAGTGACTTTCTTCCGAAGAGGACAGTTGGGAGTTTTCAAAGAAGTAACGTTACAGTGGAGAAACCTGACGGACACTCACTCAGACAGGTGGTGTCAGGTCAGGCTCAACCGTGAGACATCACATGTGCAGCCTGGATGTGATGTGATGAAGACGACAGTTTACCCTTGTGGTCTGCCTCCCCCAAGCCCCCAACCCTTATCTAATTGTGAGAAAAACATTAAACAAATTCAAATTGACACACACTCTACAAAATAGGGGCCAAGCACTCCTCAAAGCTCTCCAGGTCATCAAACCCAAGGAAAGTCTGAAAAACTGTCACAGCCCATAGGCACGTAAGGAGACATGATAGCTAAATGTAATGTGGCATCTGGATGGGATTCTGGACCAGAGAAAGGACATTGGGGAAAACTAAGGAAATCTGAATACTGTACGGACCTTGGTTACAGAAATGTGTTCATGTTGGTTCATTAATTATGAGAAATGGACGCTATGAATGCAGGATGTTAATAATGTGGGAAATGGAGCATCGTGTATATGGGAACCGTCTGTACTTTGCTGCCATTTTTCTGTAAATGTAGACATATCCTAAAACTAAAAAGCACATTAAAAAAAAAAAAAAAAAAAAAAGGATTACTGCTGGGAACTGGCTATTCACCTGGTGCCAAAATGCCACCCTAGGAAATCGCTGGTTACAGGGAGGTGCGGGGAATGTAACCCTGTAAGGGAGAGACGGGCTGTGAATTCAGTGATGGGTCTTAGCCCGTCTGTACAGGACAACCAAGCCCCACAGGGCCGCTTAACACAGTTAATCACACAACACTCAGGAAGGTTTCAGGACTAAAATGTTGACACTGAATCTAAAAAGCTCTAGAGCTAACTTCCAGGGGGACAGGAGATACAGAGACAGACGGCAAGAGAACACACCACGAGAAAACCATCAGACAAATCCAAAACACCCCAGAAAGCAACTGGTTTTTTGTTTTGTTTTGTTTTCATCACGTCAATGTCACCAAGTTGGAGATACTGATTTAGACCTAATGATACAATTGCGAATAAATTCTGCTTTGAACAGAGCATCTATAAACACTTTTTTTGGAGGCACTAGGAAAATTTAAATATGGCCTGTGTCCGAGGCGATATTCAGAATATTCCACTATCAGTTTCGAAAACATTACTGTGATTTTGGTCAAGATACCCTGACCTTTTAAAAAGATATTTTGGGGATGACATGTCATGGTGTCTGTAATTTATTTCAAAGAATTAAAGTATTGCTTCAATCAACATGATGCACCCATGAGTGTATGAGTCAGCTTTTGCTGTGTAACAAACCTCCCCAACACTCAGTGAGGTAAGCGCATATTATTTATTCTGTCTCACATGTCCGTGGGTCCTCTGCTGGTCAGCTGGTCTAGGCTGCGCTTCCTGCGGCACAACTCCATGTATTTCACGCAATCTTTGCAGGGGCCCGTTAGCTGGGATTTCTCCCTCTTACAACTAGGTCAGACACCAAAGCAGCGTGACTTCATCATACAAACAGATCAAAAGCCTCTCTGGCATCTCACTGGCCAAGACAAGTAACACAATCAAGCCCAAGGCCAAGGAATGGGGAGTACACTCTGCCCCTAGTAGAGAGAACTATAGTCCTAAGGCAAGGAATATGGAGACTGGGAGGGGTGGCGTCGTAAGCAATGACGCATGGGGGTTTATTATTCAATAATGAGGACTTACTATGTCATGCCCTAATTTTTTTTCCTGTATGTCTGCCAATTTTCACGACTCCGACCCCCTCTCTTCCCTGAGATGGTCTCCATAATGTTCTGTTTGTAGTCACTACTCTCTCTGTGCACAGTGGCTGAAACAGGGCGTACACATTCAGTACAAGTCTGTAGAAGGACGGCAGGCATCCACCACATTGCTCCCATGTCTGCATGATGCAGAAATAATTTCCTCTTTGTGAAGTTATAAAACCACCATCTTAACTGGATTTGTGGGTGTCTTTCTTGGCTTTCTTATTATGAAGGTGACCATGTCTGCTACTGCCTTGCAGTTCTATGCCTCTAGGAGTCTAAGCAACTTAAAAAATGATTCTGAGAGCAGACAAAAAGAAAAGGGGTACTTCTGGAAACAGAAAATGGTTTTGCCTGTCCAAAGAAGGATCGCTTACTTAGTCCCTATACATCAAGCCATGATCAGAGGAGTAAAAGGGCCCAAGAGAAGAATTTGTGGTAGTCAAGACATGAAGAATTCAGAAATGACAAGGAATCAATAAACTTCGGTGCTGTGGAGAAAGAAGAGCCGTCAAGATGTGAATAATAACAACTTGCAGCATTCTTACCACAAAAGAATTTCCAAAATGTATCAGACACAGACAGTACTGTGCAAAAACCCGCCTGGATAAGCAAAACAGAATGAAGATATCATTTTTGAGAGGAAGAAACAGTTTAGATACCCTTTGCTGTTCTAGAATCTTTCACATCTATGACCCTCTTGTACCTGGGCAGTACCAGGAAGGACAGAGAAATGGCTATCTCCAATTACATGATTATAAAACGCAACATATCCCGGGGAAGCTAATGTGCGTGACCAAAGTTTAACAGCAAATCAGTGGGAAGCTGAGTCCAGAATCCATTTCAATATGGCGAGTGGAAAACCATGGGGCTTTGTCAATTTGTAGGAAATGGTATGAACCCAAGTATCAGCCCCATCTCATCGCTAAGCACTTTACCTTTAGCAAGTTATATCTCTGAGACCAAATCTTTCATCCAGAAAACAGATTTTTTTAACACATGGAGTTTTATCAGAAATAAATGAAATGTTGACGATTTATGGCTATGTCCACCTTCGAGACACTCACATGTAATACAGCAGAGGAAGTATTTGCACAAAGGTCAGCACACCATGCCTGAGAGCCAAATTAAGCACACCACCCACCTGTTTTAACAAAACATGGGTATGTTTACGAATAGCATTTAACTGGGATGCAGCCACACCCACTGGTTCATGGACTGTCTATAGAGCCTTCAAGACCCAACAGCACAGATGAGAAGTTGCACCAACAGAGACTGTGTGACCTAAAGAACCAGCCTAAGATATTTCAAACTTCTGAGGCAAACCCAGAAACTCTTGAGTTCGGTCAGACGTCAGCAAACTACTTGCAGGCAGGTTGTTCCAAGTTTCAACACTCAGTTGCTGTGTTACCTTCCTTTCCATGGTGCCACAGCTTTGCAGAGCCGGGTGTTGGGTTCTTGCTGTGTGAAAACTCAAAGTGCAACAGGAAACGAGGGTGGGTGAGTGCAATCTCATTTCAGGTCTGGCGAAGTCATGCAGTGCCCTACCCATCCCACTGGTAAGTAGTCATGGTCAGTTAAGAATGAAATAAAAACATACATGTTTTCAATTTTCTATATGTTACTTTTTCCACGTTGACTGAAGTGCTGGTGTATAAATCCTTACGTTGTTTGGACCCAAACAGTAGGACCTTCCTTTCATGCCAGAGGGATCACGAAGAAACCGCTGAGACCCTAAGGAATGCATGAAGACTGGGAACACCCGGCCCAGCCTGGACCATCACATCGGTGAGGTAACCCTGACTGCCCTGTCTTGACTTTTGCATTCAACGTAAGTCTTGTTTGGTTTCCACTGCCCAAGACAACAGTCCTTGATGACCCCATGGACAGTTTTTTTAGAAGTCGCCTTTCTGAAAAAGCCACCTTGATCTGGACAAACTATTGCAGTGAATGCATCCCAGCCACTGTGGGCACTAGGCAAGGACGACCCTAGAGGGATGCAATCTCCCTCCAGCACTGGCTTCAACCTCCAGGACTCGCTCTCCAAGACTCCGCCAGGGGCTCACACATGTCAAATCTGACCTTATTTGAGTTCTTCTGCAAAAGTTGCATCTCTGCATTGCTTTTTGTCTCTTCCCATCAGCTCCCACCAGTCCCTAGGAGCAGCTGGAGGTTGGGAACGTTCTCCCCTTTGAAGCCACCGCTGCTACTTTGAAGCCTGGAGCTGCTGGGACAGGAAGTAATCTTCACTGGGTAAAACGCAGGGTGAGCCAACCCAGGAAACGCATTTGGGACAACAGGCACTCATCTTCTTTTATTCCAAACAGATGGATGTTTTCACTGTTCTCCTCCCCTGTTGATTATCGTTTTAACCTCTTCATTTCTAACTTTCTACACTATTATTATTAGGCTGGTCTACAGACCCTTTACTGACGATACCTGACAAATACTCAGACACTAGTTACTGTGACAGTCCGCTGGCAAGATAATAAAGGTGATTTTCATTCAGAATGCATGCTTGTGGTTCAGTGACTCTGGCCCATTTACAGTTCCCAACTTCCCTATTTCAGAGATGAGAATAATGCTAATAATTTCACTGACAGAAAAAATCCTGCGCTGATATGGACTTCTCTGTTTTTATATTCTAGGCAGAAGGAAGCTTTATCTTGAGTTTGGATGGTCTTAAAAATAGAACCTTACCCAAGGCTATGTATGTTTTGAAAATAAATTACTCCTCCAAATTAGGTGGGGAAACAAGGTTCCGTCTTCAGAAGGGAACAGCAGAGCCTTCATTGAATAGGGAACCGTTAGCAGGCTCTAGCTTTTAGCTGACTGTCCTTCAAGTCTCTGGGTTGTGATCGAAATGCACAGTCCACTCCTGTCCCTACTGTGACTTCAACCACAATAGCGCCCAAGACAAAATTCTGGAAGTTTGCCAAGCTCCATCCTGAGGGTAAACTGAGAGTTTCCCTGAATTCTCCATGCTCCTCCATCTCTGGCCTTGGGATCCAAGCCTCAAAGCCAGACTTCTTATTCCAGAGCCCAGCTGACCACCCTCTGGTGCCCTTGTCCTCATAGGTGGTCCCTGTCTGTTCCTCTGGGTGGGTGACCAGGTTGAGTGACCTTCCCCAGGTCTAATCTCCTTTCTCTGGGTGGGTGACCAGGTTGAGTGACCTCCGCCAGGTCCAGTCTCCTCTCGGTGGGTGACCAGGTTGAGTGACCTTCCCCAGGTCCAATTTCCTTTCTCCTTGGGCATGGCCTTCCTCTCAGAGGTTCCTGCTCACATTCCCCTGAGATCAGTATAATTTGGGAGGAGGATGACCTGGTCGTCGAGACCTTTGATCAGTTGAGACACCTCTCAATTGGCTTAATCAACGATCATCACCTGTTCCTCGGTGCCCTGGGCTCACCATCTGCCCACCTGTTGGGTCACCATTGATGCTCTGGGTTGGACATCTTTAAAGACCCTTGCTCAGTTCTGTCCAATTCGTGCTGCCCTATCACTGTGGACTAGTTTTCATATGAACTTATCTAGGAACCCTGAAGACTCCAGTATTAAATGGAACTGCCTCAGTCCTTACACCCAAGTTGGACGTGGGACACGTCCCAGCCTCTCAACCAACGTTTGGACACTACGTGGGCATCTGACCATTTCTTAGCTCTGATGACTGTGCTGTAAAATTCAGTGACATCTAAGTTCTCACGTCTGCCTTTTAATCCAACGGGGTCTGAATTATGAGGAAAGACTTTTTCGATCGATGTAAATGGACAGTCAGCAAAATGATGATGTCAGTGTTGGAAAAAACTTCGCCATCTGCTAAGGCCACTGGAGGGTGAATTTTCTGGAATGTTCCATACTGTGAATCTAATCAGTAATTCATATAATTCTGTGAAACGTTAACTGAGGAACTCCCAATGCTGACCGTTTCGCACCTACTGGAGCACTTAATTTGCACCTACCTTCGGATCAAAGGGGAAAGAAAGGGGTCATTACCACCTCGACCCCAAGTAGAACTTGAATTAAAATACTGAGCATGTTTTAGCTTTCCTGTGAGTTTTACATTTAGACAGACGCAGCTTGAGGCTTCTTTCTAATAGCAGAAGTGATAGATTTTGGTGAAAAAGATAAGCTTTCCCCATTCTCTGTTATTCTGGATTTGTGTTCTAACAAAATAGGATCGTACACATTTGATTAAGTTAAACTGATAAGTGTTTTACGGTAATTGCCTCAAAATGAATGTAGATAAGTAAAAAAAAAAAAAAAAAGGAACACTATCCCCAACTAAATGGGATGTTAAACATGGGCTTTTTGGTCTTAAGTAAATCAGGTATTTATCTGCTGCCAACAGCAAAAAAAAAAAAAAAAAAAAAAAAGTCTCATTTAATCTTTGTCCCCAGTCCAGGGATGGAGAAAAGCTTACCTCACATAGTATGTTTGTAAGACAGCTTGTGAATATGTCAGTGCTTATGTTTTTATGTAGGACTTAAATGTACAACTTAAAATTAAATATTATAAAGAACAAACTGTCATCCAGTAAGTATTCGTCCAGGTCAGTTGTCTTCAAAAGGGAAGCAGTCTTCCCGCTAGCAGCCTTGTGGAAACACCTGGAGCTACACTGACGGTCACTGCCGAGGGGAAGGAGGCTCCTGGCAGCTACTGTGAAAAGACCAAGGATACTGCTCAACACTCTACAATGCATAGTACTGACCCTCTTAACCCTACAAGAGATAATTATCGATCCTCAAATATTCACAGTGTCAGGTTCGAGAAACCTAGGTCAAAATAAATGTGGTATTTTCAAGTGTGAGGAATTCACTATGAGCCAGGCACAACACTTACAATCTTTGTTTAAACTGCCTCATTTATGGGAGAAAATATTTCCAAACGATGTGACTCTCAAGGGCTTAATTTCCAGAATATACGAACAGCTCATACAACTTAATAACAAAAAAACAAACAGCCTAATAAAAAAAAAGGGCAGAAGAACTAAACAGACAATTTTCCAAAGAAGGCATACAGATGGCCAATAGGCACATGAAAAGATGTTCAATATCACTAATTATCAGAGGAATGCAAATCAAAACTACAATGAGGTATCTATCACCTCACACTGGACCTAACGGCCATCATTAAAAAGGTCCACAAATGATAACTGCTGGAAAGAGTGTGGAGAAAAGGGAACCCTCCTATACCGCTGGTCAGAACATAATTTAACGAGCCGTTACAAAAAACAGTATAAATTCTTAAAAAAACGAAAAATAGACTTACCATATGACCCAGCAATCCCACTCTTGGGCACATGTCCAGAGAAAACTGGAAAAGATACATGCACCCCAGTGTTCACAGCACCGCTATTTACAATATCCAAATCATGGAAGCAACCTAACTGTCCACTGATAGATGACTGGATAAAGAAGCTGAGGTGTATTTACACAATGGAATACTACTCAGCCATAAAAACAGAATGAAATAATTCCATTTGCAGCAACATGAATGGACCTAGAGATGATCATACTAAGTGAAGTAAGTCAGAAAGAGAAACACAAATACCATATGATATCACTTATATGTGGAATCTTAAAAAAGTGACACACCAAACTTATTTACAAAACAGAAAGAGACTCAGACATAGAGAACAAATTTATGGTTACCATACTGTATAGCACAGGGAACTATATATATTTAATATGTTACAGTAGCATATAATAAAAAAGTATAGATACATACATGTGTGTGGGTGCATGTTTAACTGAATCACTGTACCGTACACCAGAGACTAACACAACAGTGTAAATCAACTATACTTCAATTTTTTTAAAATTGTCTCATTTAATGCTCATAGCTTTTTAAGGAGGTTCTGCCCATTTTTTGTGTAAGATGAGAAAATGGAGAATGAAAAATTTAGACACTTATTTACCTCAATTAGAAAGAGGGAGAGCCAGGATTCCAGGCAAGATCCATCTGGTTCCCACGGCATCACGTGTAACCTCAAGACAAGCTCTTCATTCCTTTTGCAGAAACTACCTAGTTTCAGATTAGCAAAACAACTTCGGAGTAGGCACAATGACTCTCATCTGATAACTGAAGAGATTAATTGAGAAGGTTCATCACTGTCCAGGATCGTGCCTGATAAATTCTGCAGTCAGCATGCAAGATCATTCTTCTGACTCCTTATCTAGGCCTCTCAAACGCATCATTTCATGTCCACACTGGCTGGATAACTCACTGCAGTAGCAGAACCCTGCCTCCCCACCAAGGATGTCCACACCCTAATCCCAGGACCTGTGAGTATGCTGCATTGTCTGGCAAAGAAGAATCAAGGTAGCACGTGGAATTACGGCTGATAACTAGGTGACGCTGAGACAGATTACCATGAATTATCCGGGGGCCAAGTGAAATCAACTGGTACTGAAACCCCTCACCAGGGCCAACTGTGACACACTCATCATGCCTGCTGTCACGGGAGCATCACGGTCCACCTCTCACTACAGAAAACAAAAGGCCAAGTGTGTGTTCTCGCAGCCTCTCAGACAGCTGGGCAGAATCTCTAACCAGACATCACTCACGAGGATGTTGAGACTGTCCACAGTGATGCAGAACATCAGGCACGTAGGAGATTCCCGCTAGCCGTGCAACAGGTGGCCACAGCACCTTTTACAGGGGCCAGTGGACCCTGGGTCCGCGCTTCTTGGATAAAAGGACAGCTACGTTATCAGCCACCTGTGCTGAAGACAGAGGCGTCCTCATCAGACTCTGGTGTGGTTTTCTCAGTGGCCACACCTGCTGGATCTCTCTGCCAAGGATTCCCGTAAGTCCCACCCACGTTCTAAGCATGTATCTCTGGCTTTCTAGGTGATCATGCAAGAGGCTCGGTACGACTTCAACAAACTCCTCTACCGCACCATCAGCCTGCATCAGCGCCTGCTCCTCGGAGCTATGAACCCCGAGCCATAGGAAGTGGACAACACCGGGTGCGTTCGCTCACCTGGGACACTAGTCAGCTGGTGGGAAATGTCGGGACAACATGGGATCGTGGCAGCTACACGTGGGCACTGTGAATGGAGGGGCAGAGGACGTCCACAGGAAGAGCAAAGTGAAGAGAGAAGGAAAGATAAAGCTTTGTGGACCCCTTAAAGCAAGCCAGGGTGATGGACAAAATCACCTGCTCTGATCTTCCACCAGAGCACCCAGGTTCCAGGTTTCCTCTTCCCCAGTGCCAAGGGTTAAACATATATAATGAGATTCTCATAGAAGAAAAGGCATTTCAGGAAGGCCAGAGAACACACAGATTACAAAAGTCACTTAAACTGGTAAGTTACAGGAAGTGAGAAGCAAGTGCAGGGAGAATCCGGTTAAATACCAGGAATGCTTTGATAAACAACAAGTTCCTACCATATACCAACAGGGAACTATACTCAATAGCTTGTAATAACCCATAATGAAAAAGGATCTGAAAAAGAATACATACACACACACACACACACACACACACACACACACATATACATAAAACTGAATCACCATGCTGTACACCAGAAACTAACACAACATTGTAAATCCACTACAGTTCAATAAAATTTTTTTTAAATATTAGAAATACTTAAATAGGCCCACCTTTGCTATCTTACTTCTGCAATAATGGGCAACTATAATTACAAGTCGTGATTTTCTAGAAAGAAATGGTGAGTTCTATCCTTTTGCAAATGTCTGAAGTCAGAAGTACTGGTCTACTAAAAGGGAACTGAAAGTAATTCATAGTTCCGTTTTCTTGCCACTAAGTTGTCTCATCAGGCGTTTTCGCAAGCCTGGCATGAGTGGTATTTTGTCGAGTGGGTAATCCTTGGGGGGCATCCTGTGTACTGTGTGATGTATGGCCACATCCCTGTCATCTACCCACTCGATGCTGGTAGGACCCTTCTCCAGCTCGGACAACGGCAGAATACCTCCTTACATCACCGAACATCCCCTGGAGCGGGGATACCTTCCAGCTGAGAAGCAATGCTGTGATGTCTACTTGACACTTGACAGTCTATGACTAATGCTTGGCAGTCCTTAAAGATGACTCTCACGACTGCCCGTTTATGTCTGATTCCAGTGTCTAACCATGAACGTTGTTTTTATGAACCACTGGTAGCTCAAAAGATTCTGTTAAAATACAGTAAGATCTGTTGGCTGGACATCCATTTGAGTAAGTCTAATTAGTTCCAGCCATGGAGTCACAAAATCATCTCATTCCACATTATTTCCTTACTCTTGCATGCCAACAGAGAGCTGACAGGGCTCATCAAGGGTGGAAAGTCACCATCCAGGGCCAATTCTGATATCAGGACAAGGTCAGAGGAAGTATGATGTGGCTGAAGAGACAGCCTAAGCCATGCAGGAAGCTGGTGGGTCTCAGCTTTGTGGGAAAGGACAGGACAAAGTGGGTATTACCGGTACCCACGGAATCCTCGCAATGGCTAGCCATGCGTCCCCTGGGAGCATACACGGTTTAGGTATTGGATCCTCAAGATCTCCCCATCAATTTTGCTCCCCTTCTCTGTGGTCCATCCTTATTCCCCAGATGTCCAGTCTATGCGTCCGGGGTTCTCCTGCCACGTATCCCGAAAGAGGAGCCTGTTGGCCCAGCCCCGCTAAAGCTCAGTGTGACCCAGATGAGCAGTGAGGGGGCGCGATCCCTCACCCTCAGTCTAATTGGCCAAAAAGACACTTAGCTGGCACCACCCTGTGCTCAAATGGTAAACCCACAAGTTTTAGATGTATCTTTCTCTCTGGTGGGCTGGTTCTATTTCAGAGAGACGTCCACGCGTTTCAGAAGAGGAATCGATGCAAACCAGCAGCATGGCCACGCAAATGAGAAAACAGTTACACCCGTGGTGTTCTCCTAAGCACTGTATTTCACATGGCAATTCCACACGTCAGCCTTATTTCTGTAACCTAGTTCCCAGCTTCTTCTTGAATCTGAAATTTATAGGATCATCTGGAGTTTTAGGATTTGAAAAATAGCAGCAGTAATCTTTTCACTTTCTCTGGGCTTTCTTATTTTGAACTGCCTCAAAAAATAAATATGTTTTATGGCCCCGAACTTCAAGTAGGTTTTAAAAGTCATTTAAGGCTGCACTTCAGTTATGTTTGGGATCAGATGGTGATGAACGGCCCACTCTGTCTATCCCCGCGGGATAACCCACTGCTTTATGAGGTTGGAGTGTGGCCACTGTCCGAGAAGAAAAACAACATGAAGAATCGTGACCAGAAGAAAAAGCATCCAGTCATGGCTCTCGGATGCTCTGCTGGCAGATGGACCGTATTGATGGGTCTCAGGACAAGGTCAGTGGACAAGGTAAGCATTGCCGCCTTCCAAGGAATAAAAGGAGAATAGATGTAAATGAATGGAAACACCCTGCTCATCGAGCATTCATGGCACGTAAGTCAAGCAAAGTCAAGGTGGCGCATAATTGAGCAGGACAACAGTTTCAGACATACCCATTTTAAATCAGTTTGACACACAGTATGACACGAATGCCTGTGTCTTCCCTCCTCCGTGGCACTGACAACTGGTTTACCATGTGATGAAACAGGAAGAATTTACAATACTGAACCCTGTGAGCTCCGTGAGCTCACTCTCTAATCTTTGATTCTGGCCCTAACCCAAATCCCTGGTGATCCAAAACCTTTTCCTTAGCTATCTCCTGGATTCTTACACCGGAACGTCTTGCTATTCTCGACGGCTCAGTGTTTGAACACTGCGCTGTGTTCTTTCCCCCCAAAACTGCCGCTGGCTCTGACGTCTTAATTCTTTTATTGACATCATGAATGTCCAGGGTCTGAAAGTAAGAAACTAAAAGGCCCTTGCTCTATTCTCCCACAGGTGATATATAACGACAGTGCGTTGACTTTTTTTTTTTTATTGTTTTTCAGGCTTCCCTCCTGTTAAGCACCATCCTCCCAACACCCACCAACCCACTGAGATGTTTGCTCTCCATCAACACTGTCCCAGAGAACTTGCTGTGATGAAGGCACTATTCTATTATAGATGGTACCCAGTCAGCAGTGGCTAGGGACATGAACTGTATCTATTTAAAACTTACTTACTGCAGATATTAACTACTACATACAAAATAGATAGACCACAAGGTCCAACAGTACAGCACAGGGAACTATACTCAGTACCTTGTAATAACCTATAATGACAAGAAATAGTAAAAGGAATATATATACATATGCATAACGGAATCACTGTGCTGTACACCAGAAATTTACACAACACTGCAAATTGACTATACTTCATTAAAAAAAAAACTAAGAGTAAGATTCACTCAATTTAAAGGGTCACGAACGGCTAGCGGCTACTATACTGGATGCCCTAGTTCTGGAGAGTGAAGGCAAGAAAGTGATTAAATCAAAGCCCATGAACAAGGGTCACCTAGAAGTCCCAGGGGACAGCCAGTGATGTTCTTAAACAAGCAGATACTAAAGCCATGATGCTCAGCCAGGGGCCATTTTCTTCCACCCCACCCCACCCCACCCCATGCCAGGAGACATTTGGCAAAGTTTGAGGACATGTTGGTTTGTCAAATGGGAGCAGGTGCGAAGGTGCTAACACCCTTATGGGGTAGAAACCATGAGGCTGGTCCACAGACTTTAACATGCAAGACAGCCCCCTCCCCACCCCAGCAAAGAATTACTCAGCTCCCAGGGTGACGGTATCAAGGCTGACAAATCCTGCCATAACTACAGACTCTTGGAAACTGAATCTTGCAACTTAAGTCTCTCCAAAGCTCCTCTCGCCTTCTGGAGAGCAGTGGGGCTGAGAGGCTCACTTCCTATCATGATTTCAGAAAAAAACAGAAACCGCTGTGCTCAACCAAGGTGGATACTAAATCTGCCTCCTGGGATGTCTGGAGTTCTGTCAAGCAAGAATACAAACAGCACTTCAGACAGAATGTTTACTTACCCTTCCTTTTACACTGAGCCACAGAGAATAAAATCACCGCGTTTCTGCGCATCTACTGAGGCACGCCCGTCAAACTGACGGATACCACTCATCTGACTAGTGCTGGGAGCACTGCCACGGTGGTCTGTCCAGCGTGGTTTAAGATAAAGAATGTCATAAATACTATTTTTACGCCAATTTGGAGAATCGGCTCAGTGCATGAGAATTGTAAGCTATCCGGCGTCACACGCGTAAAAGCTGCATTTTCCAGTTAGGTTTTGGGTGAGGCTGCATAGGGCACGTTCACAAATATTTGTATTCCCAGGCCACACGAAATCCTCTAAGAGTGAGACAAAGAGTTCTAGGAGTTCTCAGAGCAGCAAAGCAAAACCTGCACATCACAGGACGGAGGGAGGCGGATTTTGCTGATTAAATTACCAACGACCGTTGTGTAACAATTCTGTGTCGCCAGCTCTATTTTGTTTCTGTGGTAGGAGTTTGGGTATGCCATGCTGCTGTTTCCATGGGGCCCACGTCAGCATCAAATTCTTTCTACTCCCTGAAATCTCGTGGCCCGGGAATGAAAGTAACTACAGATACGGTTTAAATCAAAGACAAAGAGGGTTAAGTCGTTTCCAAACAGAACACGTTTTCACCTGCTCGTCTGGCTCCCCTGATTACGTTTCCCTGTTTCACATCAGGAAGATTATAACTGTGATTAGAACACTCAGAGGCAGTGTCAAATATTGACTCAACTTCTGAAGGCTGTAGTTAATCTCTTTTAGCAGTAAACTCAGCTGCGGATGGAAACCTCTTTAAGCAAAACATAGGTCTTCTAACTCATCCTGAAATTATGCTAAAAATTAAAACAGGGCCACTTTCTTCAAAACCAGGCCTCCAGACTTCAGGCAGTTTTGCACGACTGAGAGGTCCTGGGGCATGGGCCGGTCTCCTGGAGAAATCGTCGCTTACTGGCTCTGTGGTTGGATAAAGAACTGCACCCTAAGGAAGCTAGAACTCTCCGGTGGAGAACGGACCACGGGAGCGGAAAAGCCTTTCAAGATCTCAGGGCGGATGAAACCAGTTTCTGGCTAAAGAGAATTGCTCATGTATTTTCCCCACTTTAAACTTTTTTTATTACAAGGATTCATCAAACTTTATGAGGAACAACAGGGGACTGTACAAAGTAAAAGAGGAAAAAGGCCCCAGCTGTAATTCTCATTTTTATGGAGGCTTACCAGGAATCACATGCTGTAATGGGTAAGATTAACAACTACAGGAACCAAACACCGTCAGAGGTCCTGCAAATTAGCACAACTCTGAGAAACCCACCTGGAAATACGTTTCCAAATGGAAAAAAATCTTATAGCCTTTGATTCGGTGTTCATATTTGTAAAGCCCATCCTGAACATATCTGAAACATGATCGCAACTGTCGGGGAAGCATGCTCACGTGGCCAAAGCTGCCAGCATCCACACAAATCACGGGACGTTAATTGGGTGGGATATTATTTAGACAAGGTAGCCAGTTGAGAATGTTGTGCCTGGGGCTCTGGAAGCTGGACCACGGCCTCTCCCATCGCTGGCTGGTCTGTAATATGCTGCAGAGCGTGTGGGAAAGCATGCTGAGAGGTCCTAGATCATGTATCGTCCTGAGGTCACCGGAGGGGGAGGGAGGTGGGGGCTGGGGGTGCACTGCCTGTGCTTCCAGGCAAAAGCCAGGACCCAGTGAATGAGAAGATAATAGAAGAGAAAGGAATACATCCTATGATATCACTTATACGTGGAATCTAAAGAAAGAAAACATGATACAGCGAACTTATTTACAAACTGGAAATAGATTCACATAGGAAACAAACTATAGTTACCAAAGGGAATAGTGGAGGGATAAATTAGTAGGAGTTTGGGATTAACGTATATACACCACTGTACATAAAACAGATAAACAACGAAGTTCTACTGTACAGCACAGGGAACTGTATCCAATACCTTGTAATGGCCTATAATGAAAAAGACTATGAAAAGGAATATATAACTTGTATAAGTGAATCATTTTTCTGTACACCCGAAACTTACACAACATTGTAAATCAACAATACTTCAATTAAAAAATAAAATGAGCACAAAATATCACTGGCCTTGAAGAGTGAGTGTCAGGACTGCATGCTTCCAACATGTCAGAGAGTGGAAGAGGGTTACCCACGAAACAAATGCTTCAGAACCGGTAGCTGTCGTTCACTTACTCTCGTTAACAATAGCACCGTATCTTTCAGAAGGCACTTAACAACCGCCCTAAGGATGAACATATAGAATCTTTCTTTTGTGCCCTCATCACAAGACACTTCCTTGGACATAATGCCTTTGTTCAGAAGCCTGACAGCGTTTAATTTGCATACCTGTTGTCAAGCTCATTAACCTTGAGGAAATGTGAAACATTTAAAACAGGTCTTAAGACTTGTACAGTGCGAAGCCAGCTGTCTGATTACATGTAAAGTAATGATGAGGAACACAACGCTGATAAATAAAACATGTCTCAAGCTGTCTGGAGGCATTAGCTAATTCACTCACAAACCCATTTCCAGTGGGGCCACCATGAAGGGAAAGCTCTTTAGAAAACACTTACTATGTTTGAATTTTGTGTTTAAAATGAAAAGGAAATTCCCTTCTATCATAGTAATTTTAAAAATAGCTGTACGTTGTAGAGCATTAATCACACACATTTGTACATACCAACTTTCTTTCTAGATTAAAGCTTCTACGATGATATATGTTCTACTTCCTCTCTTGCAGTTTCTGCGGCACCAAAGACAGGGACTTGCATCCCCCAAAAAGTAAAATACCCATATGCCTGTTCGCCTACAGTGCACATCTCAGCTGACTGCACCAACACACTCATCACTGTGAAGCTGACACCTGCAGATACTCCAGAGCAGATATAGAAATGGTCTGCGGGCTAAGGGGAGCCATGTGGCTTCCCAGGTCTTTGCAACAGCCCTGAAGGTGAACCTACGTTGATTTTTCCAAGGGGATTTGCTGGATAAGGCAAATACCGCAGTTTTCTGTCTTGCTTTTCTCCTTGAGAACAAGCTGGTTCTGCTGCGGCTGCTGAAGGAATATAAGAAATGACCGAGATACAGAAGCCTGTTCTTCAGTTCAACAACTTGGTTCATGAGAGAATCTCACTGCCTTCGTGCAAAAGTCTTAGGGTGGACAAAGCTGCCAGGACAGCATCCTCACTCCTGCACTGGGCTTTCATCTAGCACAAGACAGTCAACAAGTACTCTCGGGTCCCACTGCGTTGGGCACAGGTCTAGCTCTATGGACACAACAAAACAGACAAGAGCAGGCATCCCAGGGCCTTCAGGATGTGGAGGCTGAACATACATCAGATGAGTAAGGACAAATTCTATCATACTAGATCGTGACAAGCATGGAAAAGATAATAGAGCAGAATGAGAGATAGGAGTATGAGGCTGGGGGAAAGGTGACTAACTCTCCCTTCATTATTATTCGTAACCAAACCTCTCCCCTTCCTCCCTCCAGACAGACATGTCTAGGATTATGTGTTTCGATCATATTTGTATTTTTCTTCTCGTTCCTAACGTGACAGCGCATGAAACGCACCTGGCAGTCATTCCTGATTACAGGCTCTCGGTACTTGTGACAGCTCCACTGTCAACATCTTCAGGCTGCGCACACTAGGTTACGTCTTGTTTTGGTTACATGGTTGCAGTCAGAGTGCCTGCAATTCTCCTCTTTGCACAGGACGACACCCCCCTGGTGGTTCATTGACTTTGACCCGTTAAAGTCTTTTCATTCATTAAACACATGTTGGAAACCCAGAACCAAATCCCAGTGGAGAGCCCTGCAAAATACAAGGGCAGGATCTCCTGTCCTCTCCTTCAGAGACTTGGAGAAAGTGGGAGACCAGTGTGCAAACAAGTACTGTAAGTAAACTGTCATGTGCGCCACATCTGATGTCTACAAAACAGGAAGTGATGTGCGTAGTCCCATCCCTCAATCCAGAGTAACAGACGTGCACTGTGTGCTATTTCGTGTGGTCACAACCTTCCATGGGAATCCTGAGCAGCACTTTTCTTCTCTCTTTGAGAGGTGGGTCACGAAACAGGCATTCAGGTACTTTTTTTTTTTTTTTAAATAACTTAAAGTATAGTCAGTTACAACATGTCAATTTCTGGTGTACAGCATAGTGATTCATTTATATACATACATGCATATATTCCTTTTCCTATTCTTTTTCATTGTAAGTTACTACAAGATATTGAATATAGTTCCCTGTGCTATACAGAAGAAACTTGTTTTTTTTAATCTGTTTTATATATAGTGGTTAAAACCTGCACATCTCGAACTCCCAATTTATCCCTTCCTTACCCCTTTCCCCCAGGAACCATAAGTTTGTTTACTATGCGGGTACTTTTGACTTCAAGAATCAGGTATCAGTTTCTGCTACGTGAAGCCCTACATGACAGTTTACTAGGTTTTTCAATAAATAACTGGAAGAGTTTAAAAAAAACAAAACAAAACAAAACAAAACCAGAATCCCAGAAACAAGGACCACTACTCTAGAGATGTCAGCTAAAGGCAACTTCCTGGAGAGTAACCGTAAACACAGTGCAGCCTCTTAACGTCCTGGCCTCTGAATCTCAGTCCCACAGTTCAGTCTCCTGAAGAAATGGATGATGATCCAACCTGCATTAGCCGTGTGCCCTTGGATCAAGCAACACCAACCACTGGAACCAGTGTTGCTGAAATTCGGGCTTAGCCACTGACAGCCATGGGCAGAGAAGGGGTGGGAGGCCCTGAATGAGGTTTCACAGCCAATTTACACCTGGCTTTTACAGCATCACAGCATCTTGGATAAGACACAGGAGGAATAAGAAACGTGGGAATGAGGAAAGGCAAAGAAAGTTGGAGACATGTACCCTCAAGTGACTAATTTTCAAGTAAATGAACGGTTATTTTGAAGACAACTCAAGCCAACTCTTTTTAGCCTTCATAGAGCAAGAATAAATGGATTTAAATGCCTTTTAATAAAGGAAGGTGTGGTTAGAGATTAGAACAAATGGCTTGACAGTAAAAGTTTTTAAGCACTAACCTAGGATTCTCAGTCATGAAAGGTAGTAAAAGAGATCCAATACTTCATCTTCAAATTCACTTAAGTCACTGTTTCTTTTATATAAAATTGATGGTTATGAGAAGGCTTTGGGGTATGGAAAAAGAATTACCAGAAGAAATAAACAATGTTTACAGTCGTATTTGAGAGTTTGGGAATTAGGCAATCTCACAGTGTCCAAAGAATGATGAATAATTGATAAGATCAGTCTTAAGCCAGCTATTTTTAAAAAAGAGACCTGATACATGATGAAATTCACTGAAGTTGATCACTGTACGTTTTAGAGTCTGTGTCATGGGATTGCCCCCAGGTAAGAATGTTCCTTCGCTGAAGTGCCCTCGGGTAGGGACTATCACTTGGAGGAATTTCAAGTCAGATATCCAATCTTTGTATTTATCAGAAGACTCTGAGCATTTAGGCAGCTTCAAACACCAACTCTGTCATCAGAACTGTCGTGCAGGTTTGGTAGAAAGGCACGTTTATTTCCTTCCAACATAATATACAAATTAAAGCATCCCCACGTGGTTTAGAGAATGGGACAGTGTTGATGAAAAACTGGAGGACAACATAAATGAAGTATTGTCATTACCAGCCACGTGTTAGCAATGCTGGAATACAGCAAATGCGTAAGCATCCCAAGTTTTCAGGGTACTGTCATCAAACTTCTCTCCGTAACAGCACGGGTTCTCCACCTTGAAATCACGACCACACATAAGCCTTTGCCGCCATCAGTTGTCAATTTCACTCTATGGAGGAAAAGTTCAGTTTCAAGTCTTGCAGCGGGGGATGTACCCAGTGAGATCCCTTCCTGCATTTGTTTAGGGAAAAGCTTGGATAAAAGACGGGATGAGGCACTGCTCGGGTTGTCAAAACAAATGCATCCGTTTCCAAATTGTGTTCTTCATACACAGATCTCTATGCGGCAATGCCTCCTCATCTGCTCCCCTTCAAATAAAGCCTAAAAGTACACGTTCACCACTTGCATGCTGTGCTCCTGCTGGAACTGTTGGGTTGTTGTTTGGAAAACGGGGTAACATGATTTGTGTTATATTACTAGGATCAACTGTAAGGAAGTCTAATACTAAGGGGTAATCAGGAATTAGCCAGAAGGTACCTAGTGGAATTTACTGACATTCACATTCACAGACACACGCACGCGCGCACACGCACACACACACGCACACGCACACAAAATGTATTCTTTCGTTCAAGAACTATCTATGCATTGACTGACTCCAGTGTCCTATTGACTTTGCAGGTTATAACTACAAGCAAAGAGGCAATTAAAAATATAAGGCCAATCTTGTTTTTTTTTAATTAGGGAGAATTCAGTGTGATGATAAAACCCAGACCTGTAGCACAGTGCCCCAATTTGTGTGTGTCATTTCTTTCCCAACAGCCCACACTGCAGCATGTAGTTTGCCCCCTAATTACCTCGACCCCAAAAATGGTTCTCCCCAGGCCATGTCTGGGGTCACATCACATTCAGAACAGTCTCCTGCTATGCCCTGCATGATCATAAATGAGTCGAAGAGGCAGACTTCCCTTCATTCTTTCAACGTCCTTGTCATTTGCCATTATTCTTGCTACTGAGTCATTTTATATTTTTAAATCTCATTTTACCAAGAACTTCAGCCTAAGACCCAAGGGAAATTCTAAACGCTGTCTTCTAGCCCTCACACTTCAGGGTCAGAACAATGAGCAGCCTCTTTCCCTGACTCTCAGACACCAGTAGCTGCCGTGAACATTCCCCTCAAGGCTGGCAAGACCTAGATGCGCTCAAGGGAGGCAGAATCCCAGAAAGCTGGAGTGTTTCCTGGTGAAGTAAACAAGCAGCGTCAACTGTTAGGGCCTGTGCTTTGAAACCCAGATGGAAAGGTACTGATGCCCGTTGCCTGGAGCACAGCGTTTGGGCAGCATACAGTGAACACGGCAGCCAGGAGTGTGCGGACGGCTGTTTCACCAACAGATCCCTGGAACCTGACGGGAGGTAACCCAGCTGCCACTCGACAGAGGAAAGCAGTGGGGTGTGGGTGCGTGTGTCCGTGCACACACATGCACGAGGGTGAAGTGACAATGCGTTAGTTTGATTCAAAACACATACAACTCAGGGCCGAAGGGGAATAATCCTGCTCATTGTGTAGAGTCACCAGTTTAACCGACAGCAAGCTGGAACACAGTCAGATGCGCCTGTCAGCTGGGGCCGCACGTGAAAGTTACCGCGCGGCACCACTTGTGCTTGGTGGACGTGCCGACTGGTTCAGTGAGCCCAGAGGGTCCTGCTTCCCCATTGCCAGCACTGTCTTAGTCTGGACTCCCCCTCAAAGCAGGAGTCAAGGTTTAGGCTGCATATCATTTACTGGGGAAGAGGACTTGAAGAGGGGAGACAGGGAAGGGGGAAAAGCCAAGAAAGAGGGTGCTAACAAATGGGTAGCCCTGCAGAGGACGGGACTCAGTCCCCCAAGAGACTGCAGAACATGCCTCAAAGTGAGCCAACTGGGGGTCTGGGAAGCTGGGATATCTTACACCAACTCTAAACCTTATGGTTTGGGGTCACTGGCAAAGCAACTGCCCAGTGCTCGGGGTCTCCTCCTTCCTGGGGTCAGACAACGCCCACTGGGTGACCTTTGGGGATGGTGCGTACATGGTCTGGGTGACGCCAGCATCTGCTACGCTCCACACTGATGTCCCAAAGTACAGCTGGTGCTCCACATCTGGATCAGAGGCGGCCAGTCTTGCCAATCTCCCATTCCAGGAATCCACCTAACCTTTCTCCAGAATTGTTAGGGGAGCTCACATAATTGAACAGCATCCCCCCCAAGCTGGACATCCTTGGACTCACAGGTCCTGATTGGTGGTACAGGGTGTCAGGTAGATTCTTTCTCCCAGAGTTGAGCATTTGGCTTAAACTAGCTTGAGTTTCTTCTGTTACATCTTCCCATGGGTAAAATTCTTTACCACCCCTCAGAGTCGCCTCTTTCCTCTGTGGGTCTGGGTGGAATGCATGAGTGGGAGCAGGTCCCCACGCTGGCCACCAGCTGACCCGTCTACATCCACTGGGCTGGATTCATCCAGCTTGGACTGTAATGTTTAGTTTATGCTCAAGTCTGTCCAAAATCCATAATACTTTCAAGGCTCAAAGGGAAGAAGAGACATGAGACAGAAACTCTTTGTAGGGCTATGAAAACTCACAGCATAGCTGGTACAGAAATAGATGACACAGGAGGGCCACCCAAGAGCATTATTAGAAGTCTCTGAACCTTTCTGTCAGATTTTTTTTAAAGCATCCTGTTACACTTCCTTTTCCCTGAGTAATTTTTGCTAGAAAAATGACAGTACGTAGCAATGCTCTAATATCTGCAGAACTCAAGTCGCTACCCAAGTGACACCTTTCCACCTCTAGAGCCCAAAAAATACCTTTTAGCAACGCCTGAGTGATAGCTCTCCTGCTCTGGAAGGAATCTATCAACAAAGCACAGGCTGCATCCCATGTTCCATCCTGTGCAACAGTCAGCCAAACAAAAGCCTTCACAGCCCTGAAATGTGCTTCAAAGGTAAGGGAGAGGAAAGTTATGCCTTCACACAGCTCTGCTGCCTCTGAAAACAGCGTCTTGTTTGTTCGGACTTAGAGGCCATGCTGATTATGGTCCAGGCTCTTCAGCCTCCTGGGATTTGTGGCTAAGTCATCCCTCAGGATAAACCTTCTTGGGGGCAGTTCTAATACACGAGATGAGGAGCTTGCTCTTTTAATACGACCAAAAGTTCATTGTGCGTCCTCACAGGAAATAACTGTCTCAGGATACGTCTGCAGGTTTCTTCAAAAGACAGACTTTGAGGCAGACTCAAGAGACTGACCAAGCTAAACGCAAAGGAGAGAATCCTATTCACAAGTTCGCTCTTTCTTATCACCTAGATTATTACACGTGACCTGTTTGGGCACCGTAATAATGGAACTTTACCACGTTCCAGAGAAGAATTTCAATTTTACAAACACAAATGGAACGCAGTAAAATTCAACAGTAATGATCTCAAACTTTGGAAGTTCATCAATATTTATGGAGTTGGATTACAGTCATTTACACATGCAATCACCATTTGATGCCATCTTCTGTGAGTTAATTTTAAAGTTTAAATGCGTGCGGTAGTCATGATGTTTTAGTATTTAGTTGCGTGTTACGTGGCTCTAAATGCCAGAGTTAGAGTTACACTGAAAAATGCATACCGAAATAATCAGCTTTCATTATTTTCATCTCATAGTCACACTTTGAGTGGCCAGTTAATTGAAAGTGTGTGCAGTTAACATGTTTCACAATTTGGGTATGTACATTAAAATATAACATTAAAATGCATTTTGCTAAAGCAGTGTGGAACATACGATTTGGGGAGCTTCAAAAACCATGATATTTAAATCTAAGTGTTCCCCGTGGCCTCTGAACAGGGCAGATCTGGACTGCTACAGGTTTAAACCAGACGGGTAAAACTGACCTGCTACCTTCCCACTTTTTTTTTTTTTTTTCAAAACAAAATCCAAATAAATGAAGAGAGGATTTTCCATGTTAATTATTTCTGTATGAGAGGACAAGAGAAATATTTGTTTCTGTAGGGCCAGGCGCAGTGTCTAGAAGACAGTGGGTAATCAACAGCTGTTCATTCAGTAGATGAATGAGGCTCATGGGCAGGCTTTAAACAATGAGCCTGACAACCAGAGGAGATTATGTGAAGCAGCTGTACCAGCCGTTGCCCGTTAGGACTTGGCGTGTCACCGCCCATGACCTCAACGCGTCACGGCGGCCACAGGCCCGCCTGCCTTCCTCCTTCATGTGTAGTAAGAATGAGAAGATACGGCTAACTTCCGTCACTGGGGAGTCCTTAGTGATATCTGAGAAGCGGTTCAAGGCAGTGTGAGGAGAAGATGCCAGACTTCTGGTGGTGGGAGACTGAGTGTTAGGTGGGGAGCCGGGTCACTCCGGGTGTGATGGAATTCAACCACTCAATCCCAAGACTGTTGAAACTTTTCTGGAAAAATATGCAAAACCAGTGTATATATGAGTAAGCTTAAATATTTACACACACACACACACATATATATGTATATGTATATGTATATGTATATGATGTATATGTATATATGTCTGTGTATATGTATATTTAAATTTTTTAATGAAGTACAGTTGATTTACAATGTTAGTTTCAGGTATACAGGTAAGTGATTCAGTTATACATTTTTTTTCTTCTTTTCAGATTCTTTCCCATTATATACTATTATAAGAAATTGACTGAAGTCCCCTGTGCTATGTAGTAGGTCCTTGTTTATTGATTTCATATATAGTAATTCATGTCTGGTGATCCCCAACCCCTAATTTATCCCCCACCGCCTTTTTCCCTTTGGTAAACCATAGTTTGTTTTCTACGTCTGTGAGTCTGTTTTGGGTTTGCAAATACAATTTCTATCATTTTTTTTCAGATTCCACATATAAGTGATTTCATATGATATAAGTTATTTTTTAAAGGCAGAATGAACCTCTCATTAAGCAAACCTATTTGATTTATTAGTTACTTTAATGAGGAAAGTCATCACCCTAATAAACCACACAGCTGACCCTTTGGTGTCCTTGAAGACCAAGTGAGCCGTCCATATTCAATAAGAGTCTCTGTGTGTTATTTCATTAGTGATTCATCTTTCCCAAACCTGCTCTCAAATACTACTATAAATAACCCTCACGCTCTCCACTTCATACAAACAATAACATCACATTGATGTAAATACATGGGGCAGCGTGGATGTGTCCCTCTGCTGTGCCCAGATGGCTGCAGAGCTTGAGTTGCTGGTGCAGGATTAGGGGAGCCCCTCTTCCATTTAGGTGCTTACTGAGCATGACCCAGAATCTAGAAACAAGGGCTCACTGTCCAAACTCGGTTTTTGTACAGCCCACAAGGTAAGAACGGGTTTTGCATTTTTAAATCTTTGCGTGGGGCAGGATGGGGGTTAAAAAAAAAAAGAAGCTATCATGGCATGTGAAAGGTCTATGAACCTCAAATTTCAGACTCTGGACATCAAGTTTTATTGAACACAGCCACGCCTGTTCGTTTATGTGCTGCCTGTGGTTAATTCTGATCTCTAGCGACCAAGCTGAGTGGTTGTATCAGGGACCAAAGGGCCCCCAAAGACAAAATATTCAAGATCTCGCCCTTTACAGAAAGCATTTGCTGATGTCTGGTCTAGAACTCTTGAATACTCTTGAAGGTTAGATTACGTTAAAAAAAAAAAAAAAACCTACAAAGTGATCTCATTTTACTCTTTAATATTTTATAACACAAACATTTGAAGATGCTCAATAATAAATGTTTGGAGTAAAGGAAATCCCAAACCACTAAGAAGTGACTAAGAAGGCAAAAGCCAAGAAGTTAAAATAACAGAAGAGAATACTTACAGTTTAAAACTGAGCTAAGGAATCTACAATTGCAGGAAAAAAAACTAAGGAAAGCCCTGAGCTCATGGTACACCTGCAGAACAAGAGGAGGAAACTTTGTCTCTCTGGCTCTGTCTCTTTGTCTGGTCTGTCTGTCTGTCTCTGCCTCTCTCTCTCAGTCTCTGTCTCTTAGGTCTCATGTGGATTTCTAGCAACACTTACAAACCTATAGAATTAGAAAGAACTCTGTGCCGACGAGTAAGCCTCATGAAATAGGTCTTTAATAGGAAACTGTACACATACGAATAGCTCCAAAGCTCAGGACCATGGCTGAAGTAGAGGGGGTGGTGCTAACTAAATAAAATCAGACTTCTTCCGGTTTAAAGCTCCTCGGACATAAGCCTAAGATGTTTTCTGTCTTTTCTGTTTTCCCTTAGGAAGTGCTTGTGGGAAATAATCCACATGTCTGACATAGCCCCCAAATCTGAAATTACTCTAGAAAACTTTGTACCATGAACAATAGGAATCCCCGGCTTCTGTGATTTTCAGGGTGGGATGTCCACGATACAAGTTAACGAAACCAAGCTACTTTATAAAGAAAGGCCTTAAAATGAGGGCTCGAGAGAGGTAAGCATCCATTTTCACTGACAGTTGGGGTTTTCACTTTAAGCCAAATGATCTAAAGGAAAATGCTGGGGACCACGTACCACTTTGGGAGATTTTAAATTCACAACATCAGGAAATCCATAGGACAGTAGTTCAACTCAAAGCTTCTTTTCTTGAATAAGTTTTTTTGTTATTTCATTAATATTAAACAACAGCCTTGAGTGGGCAAAGGGGGAAAAAGGGTTAATGGAATCTATATTTCATCCTTTTTCTGCACAAACTAAATGGACATTTCTCTGCCCCAAGAGGATGGTCAGACGCACCTTTACCCTGAAATAACCACTACAGTGACATCTTTCAGGATGCAAAAAGCCATGAGACGCCTGCGTGTGTTATCCCTGTCTAGACATCCAACTCCACTCCTTTAACAAGATGACATGGATTGGCAAGGACAGGAACTCAGTTCTTGGAAATAAATAATTGACGGTTATAAATGAACAGAGAATTCCCACTGCTGATCAGCAGAGAGAGACACCGCACACAGGTCCTCATTCAGAGTTCCCATGTCATTCTGGAGAAGACTCGGCTTTTCTGAGTTGAGCAAAGCCCAGAGACAGAAAAAAAAAATCCCGTAAATATATGACTGGATGAGAAACATGCTGACCGCTTAATGACAAGAGGATGGCAGAACGTCATTATGAAAAATCTGTTTGGAGACCACACTCTCACCCCAAAGACCAAAAGGTGCCATCTTAAATGCCATACATCACTATGGAGCAGAGGGCTTGCCAGGAAGTGGTGCTTTGCCATCTGATCTGAATGTGCATGTGTTCTTCTCTGAAAGTCACCTTGGGGGCTTTGCACACAGAGATGATTATATCTGTGTCACAGCACCACCAAGGCATGCTCCAGCAGGACTGGAAATGCTGGAGAATAAATACGGCACCGTGGCCCCAAGGTAAAGCAGAAAGCATCCAGCAGGACCAACAAGAGGCTACGTCGGGTCCCCAGCCCTGCAGGTCAAGCTGATTTGTCCCGTGGCTCCACACGGAGGAGGCCACCTGATTCAGTCCAAGGACACCGTTCTGGTCCGTGCGGTGTCCAGTGTGGCCCTCTGGAAGAACATCCTGGGGCACTCACTACCTTTACGAGACAGGTGCCGCTCGGCAAAGCCATGTCATCTGTGTGAACATCACATTGATGTAATACTTTTGCAAACTTATTGAAAAAAATAAAAAACCCTTTTTGAAATTTTGTGATTCTACCAAATGGTATCTATCAATGGCATTCAAGATATTAAGTAAATAAACTGTGGTGCGTGGTGTGATCTTAATCCTCTCACTAACAGCCAATCCATTTCAGGATAATGAGCTGCAATGTGAAAGCACTATGTCTCATAATTCAGTATCAAATTATCAATAATAGGTCCTGATAAAGTATGGAAGTGTACCACGCTTGATAAGGATTCACTGCCGATTTGCTGTTCTATCTGCTTGATGGCATCTTGCTATGAACAGGCTAATTTTTACTCTTCACAAGGACTGGCGTGAACTCATCATGTTACACGTTTGTCTTATTGATAAAAGGCTACAAATGCGATTTTTTTAAGGGAAAAAAGTTGGTCTCCTTAAAGCAACTTTATTAAAGATTTAATTCAACACTTATTCATATATAGACACCTAGTGAAATAGGAATAGAAGTAAACATCTTTACCTGATAAACTACTATAAACCTACAGTTCACAGCGAGTGCGAGAGAAGAACAAATTCTATTCAGTTTTGTACTGAAGACCATATCCCATGTAACCAAATGCTAAATGCATACATAAATTAAAAGGGAAAAGATTGGATAGAAAAATGGATACCATGGTTTTTAGATGAAATGACTGCTCCATGGAAACCCCCAAATATGCCACAGATCAATCAGCAGATAAATACAAGAATTTAAAAGTTGGCTAGTCACAAGATCAATATAAAAGTTATCCTGCATTTGAACTTATTAGAAACAACTCAGAAAAAAATTTATTTTTTTAAATTATGGTTTCTCATAAGAGATATGGTATTTAACAATAAAATTAAAACAAATATACAAGAAGTGTGTGGAGAAGCACATTAAGGAAACACTAACACATTCTATGGTCAATTAAAACTGTTGGTTCAAAAGCAGACAAACCTGTCCAGAGAAATACTGGTAGATGTATGCAGACGCGATCTAACACAGAGGTAGCACGGCATATCCTCCACTGACAGATGGACTCATCAATCAATGGCATGGAATAATTAGTGATCGACAGAAAAAATAAAGAGCCCAAACCTTACCTGTGAACAAAATTCATTACTGACAGGTTAAGGACATGAAAGTAAAAGAGAAACCTGACGACACTTTCTAAGAAAATATAATGTAATTTTTTCCTGGGTAGAACAGATAGTTTCTTAAGACACAAAAAAGAATAAATTATAAATAAATGGACTTAAAAATTCAATCACATTAAAATTAAGGATCTCTGCTCATTAAAGGCACAATAAAGAAAGCACGGGAGAGGGGAAAACTACAAACAAAGAGGGTATTTGTGACTCCAATAATTTATAGTAGGCAAGTAACTGAAACACTGAAAGTTCCTTAAATGGGTTGGGAGGGTACACCTGAGTGGTACAGTGTGTGCTCGGGGTGCACAAAGTCCTGGGTTCAATCCCCAGTGACTCCATTAAGAGAAGAAAGCAAACCAAGCCAAAATAAACCAACAAAAAACCAATTATTCAAATCAAAAAGAAAACAACACACAATTTAGTATAAAAGTGGACAAAACATATAACAGAGTTCTCACAGATAAGGAAACAAGACTATCTCATTAATATATAAACAGGTGCCCAAAATAATCAAGAAAATCCAAATTAAGACTGCAAACATATCCTTTTCATAGCTACAAGATGGATAAAATGAAGAAGACTGAAAAGTCTGAATGGTAGGAAGCGTCCACTGGAACTCTTACTACGACGCTGGGCCGCTTTGGGTGCAAACTGGCAAAACTACTTAGAAGCAACTTGTCTCCGACTTCTAAAGCCGAATAGGAACACATTAGCAGCTCAGCAAGTCAACTGCCAAGAGGAACAAGCCTTATATCAATGTCTGGATGTGCACCCCACAAGAGTAAGAATGTTGAAAGCAGCACTGTTTATAATTCCAAAAATACAGAAAGCCCCAATGGCAATTGTCAGTGGAAATGATAAATCTATAATGGGAATAATAAAGAGCTTTGTTGAGCCCAACTGAGAACTAGATCCCAGAAGACAGCCTCTCAGAGAGCTCTGAGCAACTGCTCCAGAGAAGCATGGTTTTCAACACAGTTTTATATCTTGTCCGGACAGAGAACATCAAATATGACAGGGGTACATTTCTTCAAGTTTCAAAAGGACATATTAGCCCATACGCAGCAAATCAGTACGGCCTTGGCTCCTGGGAAGACGGCCTGATCATCAAAGGAGTGCAAGCATTCATGCCCCAGGAAGGGAGGCATCCTTCTCTAGCTTCAGAATGGACATTCTTTACTTCTGGACAAGGCACAATTTTCTTTACCAGTTAGAGCACGTGCACAATGTATGTCTGATAGACCACAAGACAGGCTATTTTAGTGAGCCTAAAATTCAAACCAAATCACGATTAAGCCGGAATGACTTCCCTCTATCTCAATATGTGAACATTTCTTCCTTCAACAGGAATAGGATAAACAGATTATGATACACGCACACAATGCAGTATTTTACAGCAATGAAAATAAGTGAACTATCACTATGTAAGCAAAGTTGGCAAGTTTAAGACGACCAAGTGCAAAAAGAGAACCAGAGTACATCCAACAGGATATTTTCACCAAGTTCAGAAGCAAGGAAACTAACTGATTGTTTAGTTTTACACATACATCCTGATGAAATGGTCAGGAAAATGGAGTAAATAATGAGCAGGGAATTTAGTGTGAGCGGTGATTCTAGCGTGGAGTAGGGATGGAGGGATGGTGTACTGAAGGACTGCCCGAGTATATGCAATTGTGCATGAGAGCAGTGGTCACGTCCTCTTTCTCAGGTCGGGTAGCATGTGACTTATCTTTGTGTCTCATCATACACATACACATGCGTGCAGACTCACACGAGTGTACCAAATATTATACCAAAATAAAAATAAAAAATACTGAAATGCCAAAAAGATGGCAAGAAACTGTCAGGGAGGAAGACACTTTACTCAACCCTTCTAAATTCTTCTGGCTGGTCTAAGAATTAAATTGATACGAGACAGATGAACAGGAGAAAAATCAAACAAAAGTTTAATAGCATGTATACATGGGAGACAGCCAGGGACACTGAGTCACTCACTAAAATGACCAAACACCTCACCTTAAATACCATCTCCAGCTAAAAGACAAAACAGGATGTGGGGGTAGTGGTTTGGGACTTCAAAGGGGAGGAAGGTAGTTCACACAAAGATGGAGAAGCAAATGTTTGTACGCAAATGTCTGCTGGGCTAGGCACAGACAGCGGGACACAGAGAGGAAGTATTTTAACAAACAGACTTGCTGGGTTCCTCCCAGTCTGCACTCCTGGATCACAGGACAGCTACCTGGGATGATGCTCCCTTCCTGGAACAGGTCCTCCATCTACATTCTTTTAGATAGTTAGGAAGAAGGTCAAAGTTCCTTCCTGAGTCTTTTGAGCCTTGATTGCTTTCAGCTCCAAATAATCAGTATGCTAAAGAGACATTCGAGGGTGGCAAGTTCTGCTCCCCTACAGAGAAATCTAAGTAAATGCGCTATAGACAACAATAGCCCATGACAACAAAGCTGACTTTATTTTCAGTGCCTTGAATTTCCTAGTTTAGCCTCCCGCCAGTCAAGCTGCTAGAAGTTAGCCTCTCTCAAGGTGTCCCTGAGCTGTTTCTATGAGACTCCCAGGTGACCACTCAGGTGTCCTCAAGAACAGGACATGGAGATCGTCACTCTAAGTGAACTAAGCCAGAAAGAGAAAGAAAAACACCGTATAATACCACTCATATGTGGAATCTAAAAAAAAAAAAGAATAGAAAAGAAAAGAAAAAAGAGGACACTAATGAACTCATCTACAAAAGAAAGAGACTCACAGACGAAGTAAACAATGTTATGGTTACCAGGGAAAGGGGGTGGGAAGGGATAAGTTTGGGAGTTTGATATTTGCAAATGTTAACCACTATATATAAAAATAGACAAAAAAAATACTGTTCTGTACAGCACAGGGAACTATAGTCAATATAGTAGTAACCTTTAATAATAACCTTGTAATAACATTTAATGAAAAAATATGAAAACGAATATATGTATGCATATGTATAACTGGGACATTACGCTGTACAACAGAAATGGACACATTGTAACTGATTGTACTTCAATTAACAATAACAGCAACAAAAAACAGGCTTTCCAGTTTTCCTAGTTACCATCTTCTGTTGCATAAGGACACATGAATCAAAACCCTCACATATATGCTAGAGAGGAAGAGAAGTTCCTTTCAATCCATTTCAGTCGTAATATTCTGAAATGGAGTCCTGCAGAATCTTGTAGAACTGTCCCTGGTGGAAATCCTGAAGAATGCATTGACAGTTATCTATCTCCCTGAACGAGCTACAAGCAAAATAAAGATGAATAAGCAAAATCTGAGGGTTTGAAACTGCCATTTTTTTCCCCATAACTGTTTTAAGACCCTCAAATCCATGGTGCACACTGATTTAATACATTTAGAGTGCATACCACATGCTGTGCACTACACATGAGGCAACGCACTGAGGAAGTAAGATGGGCATGACTGTGTCTCCCTCGATCCTAACAAAACCGCTGGAGAGCCCCCATGGGCGGATTTAAGGCAGAAAACAGAGCACAGAAGCAAAGGTACTGATCCGATGCTAAAGAAACTCAAGTGCATAAGGGTGTTTATAAATAAGGCACTGAAGTGGGATCCCATATGGTGGAGGAGACAGGAGCGACCCAGGACAATAGTTGTTACGTAACTAAGAGCTCTGGGCAGCCGTACAAGACGGTGCAGAACGTGTGCGATCTAGCCTACAAGAAAGACAGGGAGAGCCTTGTGCAACGCAGGACATCAAATGGAGTGGGTCTCTACAGAAAACACTGGTTTTATTGGCCATCATTTTGACAACGTACAACTTTTTAAACTTTTAATCTTTGTACACACTTCTAAACTTTAGAATAGTTTTAGATTTATAGAAAAACTGCGAAGTGCAGAGAGTTCCCAGGAACCTCACATTCAGTCTCCCCTGTTATTAACTGGTTAACTGTGACATTGATCACAATTAATAACCAATGGAGACACGTGATCATTAAACCAAGTCCATGTCCCCCCCCCCCCCGATTTCCCTCGTTTTCACCCTCATGCCCCATCCAGGAGACATGAGATTTAGCTGTCACGTCTCTTTAGCTGTGAGAGTTTCTCCATCTCTTCTTGTTTTTCACATCTCGACAGTTGTAACACACACTGGGCAGGTGTTTTGGAGAATGTCTGGTAATTTGAGTTTGTCTGATTTTTTCTCGAGATTAGACAAGGGTTACAGGCTTTGGAGAAGAACACCCAGAGCTAATGGCCCTTTTTCTTCATGTCACGTCAAAGGTACATGACGTGACTGTTGATGACGTTGGGGTGGCCCACCTGTCATCCCAAAACATGCCATGATGGCATACTCAGTATTTTGTATTAAAGTTACTTTATTAAAAGAACCAATACAAGAGGGGTCATGAACCCTCCTCTCTGTCTGACTGAAAGCAGGAGATAGAGGTGCCCTCCTTGCATCTGGAAGTAAGACACCCTTATCTCCAGAGATAGGGAACTCGGGCCCAAGAAATCTGTATAAACAAACATTGTCACTTCTTTAGTTTACTGCCCCAAGCCCAAATTCTGTTTAAATTCCTCACCAACTGAGCACCCAAAACCCAAGTTTCTTAGTTCTATCAATTACAAATGCATTGTTTCCTTGTCTAAAAAGTGTAAAAGTTGCCTGCTTTGGCCACTTCTTAGATCCCATTTCTCTGAGAACTTCTTGTGCGCAAATTGAAATGAATTTTTTTTCCCGTTAATCTATTGTGTGTCAATTGTATCATTAGTCCAGCCACAAGAATTCAAGACGGGTTGAGGCGGAAATCTCCCCCTCTCCGATAATGACCTGGTTACCTGGCTGAGGTCATGGCTGTCAGGTTTCTCCATGGTAAAGTTACTGTTTCCACCTCCTTCCACACTGTCCTCCTCGGAAGCAAGTCACACTTAGGGAGTGACGAGCTATTTCTGGACTGAGGGCACAGGAACTACATAAATTACTTGGAATTGTTCTGAACAGAAGATTTTACTTTCTCCCCCATTTATTTACTCAGTCATTATTTGAATAACTTATTAGTTTGTATCAATTACATATATGAATTTGAATCAATAATTTGTTGTGTGAACCTGTCGTCACCTAGGCATGGCAAAGTCACATCTGGCAAAGGCACTCATTTTCTCCTTGTCTTCGACTTACAAGGTATAAGAGTAAAGTGTTCCATGAATACTAACGTTAAAGACCTCAAGCTTTTTTAAAATGACAAATGTGAACAAATCTTTATATAGATATATAAAATAATTCATTTCTGTGCTGTTTTGTTAGAGCTTAATATTAGGGATAATGTTTTTAGACCTCCTATTTCACATCCCATTTGAAATCTGTGCCATTCCAGGGAAATTTATTATGAACAGACGAATCACTGATGGGCTGTCTGGACACTGGTATGTCTTCTTTTGAATAATAATCTCTTGGATAATATGTTGTTTTTAAATATTTTAGTGTACTTCGTAAAAAAAAAATTTGTTGTGTGAATATAGACTGATCACATACAATTTTAATACTTAAAATGTTGACTCCCCATAAAAAAATACGGGCCACATGTGGGCCGGAAAGACAAAGATGATACGATCTCACTTATATGTGGAATCTTAGAAAAAAAAGGACACAAATGAACAACTTATTATTTATAACTTACATGACTGACTTCTTGAATATGTGTAAGAACATTTGACTGTCCTTTATGACTGGATTACTGCATTCTGTTGATTCTTATTTGGGGATTGGCTTTATTCCTTTGATAACTATGTCAGTTTAAAAGCTAAAGCTCTAATCTGTTCTTAGAAACAATGATCAGGACATATATGTAACTAAAAAGAGTGCTGTATATCGTCTATGTGTATTTACATGCAATATAATGTATATGTGCAGTCAAACTGTAATACAACCGAACAAGGAAACAAAACCTCAACAACAATAAAAATACTGGCCACATGCCTTTGCGACCTAATCCTTCAAAACAAACAAACAAAAACCAAAAAAAAAAACCCCTGATATTATACAGGTAGACTGTATTGCCTGTCGTATTTACTGGGCTATTGAGTTACCTTTGGCTTGAATAAGCTCACGTGTGCATATGATTGAAACAATCTCATTCCACATGTAAAAGCACATCCCATGAAGAGTGAACACCTTACTCATTCTTCCAGAATTTCCAAGTTTCAGATTTCCAAGTTTCTAACTTAGCAAAGATGCTCTCTGGGTGCCACTGAACAGTTCTGTAAATTGAGTTTGTGAACTTGACCCAGAGTTCCTCCAAAGAATTAGGTTTTGATGAATGAACAATAATACTAAGGCATTTGCATCAGTCCTGTGCGCACCTAAAAATGATTTAAAGTTAAAATTGCACATGGCCTTTCTGACTCCCCTTCTAAATGGGATGTGGTTAAAATGCAGTATTTCCCCAGCATGGGTCTGAGAAAACAAGGGGCCTTTGTTTCACTCTGATGTGGAGGGTAGCTAAGACTCCTTTAGCAAGTAAACCATTAGGGAAATGGAAAGTAGCTCCCAGAGCATCGAGTGTTTATGCTAGATACTTGGAGATGTGTTGCAAAAGATTATTTCTGAATCCAAGCTATGCATTTTTAAAGGTCACCTCAGGAAAGAAATCAGTGTGTAAGCTCTGCTGATACATATATAATCATACAGAAATGACTGTGTTTTCAAAGCTCTGTAATTGTGATATTTTAAAACTAGCCAGATCTCTCCTAAGACCAATAGGAGCCAGACAATTTCATTTTGATAAAACTCTCCAGCAAAAATATGGTTTTAATAATGCAACCTTCAGTGCTCATTCTGCTACTTAGCACTGCAGCGTTTCGATCACAAAGGCGGCATGGGAGCGGCGGTGCCCGGCGCTGGCTGGAAGACAGAGCTAACGGGAGGGGACTTACACCTCAGTTCTCGGCCCAGAAGGAACCATTCCTGTGGGCACCTCGAGTGAGGGTCACCTTTCTTCCGCTGGAACCGAAGAATCCAACCAAACGTTGAAGTCTCTCCAAGCTCTCACAGAAGCATGACCTCAATGCCAGCTTTCCCTTCCCGGCTCTATGGAAAAAGCAACGTGTTGGTCCCCACTTAGGATGCCTGCGTCATCTCAGGCTGAGACTGGGAACCTACATCCCACTTTGGTCTTCTCCATTGGAGAAGGTGCTCATGCTGTTCTCAGATGTGCAAAGAAAACATCTCCTGTGTTGGTTGGAAAGTAAATCAAGAGTTTCTCTCCTCATGAAGAGCGGGAGATGATCGCAAACTTTCAACCCATCAGTTCAGACCAGGACCGTTTCTTCAGTTTAGTCTCTTGAATGTCTTGGTCTCCTGGTCAATGCTCCACCTTGCCAAATCCATGGCCCCATGTTTCTCTCTCAGATGACAACCATGTGTGCAAGCAAACTACCATGATCTCTCTGAGCTGGGGTGAGGGGGCCTTAGAGCCACATGGAAGCCCTGAATCCTCACTCTTCCCTGCTTGAGAAGGTCCTGTTCCTGGACTC
This sequence comes from Camelus dromedarius, assembly GCF_036321535.1. NCBI lineage: Eukaryota > Metazoa > Chordata > Mammalia > Artiodactyla > Camelidae > Camelus > Camelus dromedarius. The sequence goes on from NC_087472.1 coordinate 110,002,651, forward strand.
AGTGAGATCTGTCCTGTCTAACCTTCAGGGAGGATGTACCCGGGAGCCCATAGTCCCAGCCATGTGTCCCTGGTCTCCAAGTCTGTACATGGCAACCTTCCTGTCCTCTCCCCAGCCTGTTGGCCCTCAGGCCTTCTCAGGACATCTATAATTCCTCACTCAAGGTTATGTAAAGTTTCACATCCCCTACATGTCACACAAAGTCTCAGGAAAGCCACAAGGCTCGCCCCCATCTTCTCAAGACATATGCCTCAGACAGTATCTCCCTGCCCTTCCCAGACCATCAGAGAACATAAGCCATTCCAAGAACTGGCTTTCTGGCCCTCATTAAAATGTCCAAAAATGGTAGCTGCTGGAGAGGGTGTGGAGAAAAGGGAGCCCTCCTACACTGTTGGTGGGAATGTAGCTTGGTGCAGCCATTATAGGATATAGTATGGAGATTCCTTAAAAACCTAAAAAATAAAATTACCCTATTATATATGCACTTCTGGACACATATCTGGAAGGAACTCTAATTCAAAAAGATACATGCACCCCAGGGTTCATGGTAGCACTATTTACAATAGCCAAGACATGGAAAAAATCTGAATGTCCATCGACAGGTGACTGGATGAAGAAAATGTGTATACAATGGAATACTACACAGCCATAAAGAAGAATAAAATAATGCCATTTGCAGCAACATGGATGGACCTGGAGATGATCATACCATGTGAAGTCAGTCAGAAAGAGAATGAAAGATACCTTATGATTTCACTTATATGTGGAGTCTAAAGAAAAAATGACACAAACGAACTTATTTACAAAACAGAGACAGACTCACAGACATAGAAAACAAATTTATGGTTACCAGGGGGGTAGGAGGTGGGGACGGATAAACTGGGAGTTTGAGATTTGCAGATACACACTACGATACATAAAACAGATAAACAATAAGGTCCTGCTGGATAGTACAGAGAACCATAGTCAGTATCTGTTAATAACCTACATTGAACAAGAATATAAAAAGAAATAAATATATACATAAAACTGAATCATGCTGTACAGCAGAAATGAACACAACACTGTAAATTGAGTATACCTCAATTTAAAAAAAAAAAAAAAAAAAAAAAAGGAAACAGAGGATTGGCTTTCTCTGGGAGCTTCTCATGTTCCCAGCACAGACCAGACAGATGGCTCCAACATTGCAGGACATTTTCGTACCATCTCAATGTTTATGTAGCTCCATTCTAAAACAGTTGGGGTCGGGGAGGGGGTGAGGATGCTGGTTTCTGATCACTCTCTCTCTGCCTTCCCTGGCTTCCTCACAGTCCACTGGGACAGAGGGGCAGACTTCCTATTGCATTTCCTGTCTGTCTGTGACTTCCACTGCATCACATTCTCCTTCAAGATGCCAACCCAGCCTTAGGGACGGCTACAGAATGCATGTGTATGACTCCCCAAAATTCATATGTTGAAACATTTCCCCAATGGGATGGGACTGGGAAGTGGGGGCCGTCAGGACGTAGTTAGGTCATGAGGGTGGAGCCCTCAGAATGGGAGTAGTGCCCCTGTAGAAGAGGCCCCAGAGAGCTCCCTCACCCCTCCCACCATGTGAGGACAGGGAGACGGCTGTCCAGGAACCAGGAAGCAATCTCCCACCAAACACCAGATCTGCCATGGTCTTGATGCTGGTCTTCCAGCTTCCAGAACAGTGAGACGTGAGTTTCTGTTGCCAGTAAGCCACACAGTCTATGGAATTTCATTACAGCAGCCTAAAAGGGCCAAGACAAGGGCAGAAGTCCTCACGATACCACCGAAGACGCGTTATTTGGCCAGTGTGGCTGTTGTCATTTATGACTCAAGTACCCTGGGAAACAGAGATTACTGAAAACAAAAATAATGTCCTCGCAACTCAGATTTTGCTTAGGAAGACTGCAAAGCGAGTCACCACATGGAAAAACACCCCTCAAGTTTCTGACCAATTTCATCCTCATTCCTTCTCCACTCGTACTTATATTTAATAACGGGGCCGCGTCACAGCAGTACGTATCAGCTGGGGCAGTAAATGATATCCCATGCTGTTCCTCACACCTGTAGCGCAAAGCCCCCCAGCGGCAACTCTCAAATGGGCTTGGATTAGCTGAGTTGAGGTGAACTTGCTTGCTGCAGGACCCACCTTAGGAAGCTGTTATCTGCTCCATTTTCAGGCCCCCGGGGAGTCTCCTATTCTGATCAGCTGCCATAGCTCAATTCAGGGACTGCTGGGCATGGATGTTTTGTCCAGGAGCACAAAAGGATCACTAACAGAATGACAGACCACTTTCCAAGTCGGCCCAGCATTAGTCTGATAAAAAGAAAAATGAACGAGAAAACTGCCGGATAGAAAGTCAGAGATCCTTTCTGAGTCCGTCAAGCAGAGGGCGGTGCAGGGAGGCCTGGGGCTCCCAGCTGGATGAACTGTCTACTTAATAACATCTAAACAGTGCAAAGGCTCCAGCCTGCCACAGGCAGCACGTCTTCCTTCCTACGGTAACTCCTCTGAGTGGCGCCACGTTGCTGGCCGGAAGCGAGGAGGCTGCGTCCAGGCAGCTCACTCTGATCATGACAGAGGCTCTGGGACCGCCAGCCCTTTGGAGAAGAGGGATGAGTGTGGGGTCCAAAACCAATTGTGTCCTTGCAAAAATCAGTTAGGGTGACTCAAGGGGAAAGGGGAGCAGTAGCTGCCCCTGAGAAACACCTGTCAGAATCCATGTGCAGACTGGGAGATGGGGATGGAGACCGGGAATGAACTAAGGCAGGGCAAGGCCAGTGGGGGACAGGAACAGGTGCATTCTTTGGAAGGAAGGGTGCAGGGATGTCAAACCGCAGAGTGAGGAAGAAGGCAGGACACACACCCTCTAGGGAGCAGCAGGGGAGGGCGCTTGGCCACATGCTACCTGCACGACCAGGGGCACTGAAACCTCTCCCGGCCTCAGGTGCCCCCGAGGGAACTGAGAACTGTTGTATCTAACTTTTGGCACTGCCTGCAGGATGAGTGACAAATTCACATCACACGTCCAGTTCTGGACAAGAGGCAATTTCTCTGTCAGGAAGCACCATCATCTGGTACAAATACGGCCGACTGACACTTTCTTTTTCTTCCTTTTTAAAACCCCACTTCCTTTTGTGCATTAACTACAGGCTTACAATCATACAGTTTAGAACCCATTCTTGTTCTAATAAAGTAGCGGATATGTATGGGTAAGTTAACTTAATATATTTTCTGAAACAATTTTGGGGTTGATTGCCAGCTATGTCGCTCACTAGCTGAGTGACAGCTTATAAATTGTATGAATTCTCAAGAGTCTGTTGCCTCAGCTCTATAAATGGGGTGTTACACAGGATTTTGTGAAAATTCAGACGTTGCACATGTAAAAACACCTGGTATGTGTATGCCTGTAAGTATGTATACAGAAGGAAATATGTGTGCATGTGTACATGAAGATGTGTATATGCTCATACAGTTACAGGCTTACATATACGCATTCATATACACAAGCATTCGGAATATACTGAAATGTATATGTATAAACATATATTAAAATATTAATTCATTTCAGTTTCTTTTTTCAATTTTTCAGCGAGTCAGACTCTTATACTCTGTGAGTCCCAGAAAGTAGCCTTCAACTGTTTATGGCTGTGCTTAAGGTCTCTGGTGATTTTTTGTTCGGAAACGTTTCCTGCATTCCCTCCCACCTCCGTCACACCAAGTCACCCAGCTCTCCAGCGATCTCAGTCCTAACGGGGCGCACCATCCTTCAGGTTAACAGGCGTCTGGAACTTTCAGACGCCCAGAATGCACAGTGTGACCCCAACGGCTTGCAGTGTGTCCGTCTATCTTCTGAACAGCACGTCCTCTGACACTGCTGCATTCCAAGCCTCCCCACCCCGCCCATGAGGACACAGGCTTGCATGTTTCTGTGTTAATATGCTGCCTTGATTACTGATCCCCTGTGCTCTGGCACACCCCTACCCAAGGCTGCACCTGGGCTTCCATCTCTGCTTCCTGTGGGGTTTTCTCTAACAACTACTGTGTATCTCCTCCATTGCCCTCTGTTCCCCAGGGCCTTTCTGGCCCACAGGAGAGATGCTGTTTCACGGTGCACATACCTGCCAGCTCTTGAAAAACAACGAGACTGTGCAGGGAGCCCATGGCCATCAGCCTGGTTTCTCAGTTTATTTATCTAACAATAGCAACTCAATTTTCCCCTCTAGCCAGATGTGAACTTGAATGTATGTGTGAGTGTGAGTGAGCTTAAGGGCAGGATTTGAGCCACAGCCCATTCTCATTTGGGTGCTAAATGTTTTCTTTGCCTTTTAAAACTCATCTCACTGTTTAGGGTAAACCGACCCCCCAACATCGTCACCAAAGGAAGGCACTTCATGAGCTCATACTCGTCCCTCTGTTTCCACTGTTCTGTTTTCAAACCATAATAAGACAACCGGTAACGACCCACGTGGTGCGACTGTCACGGTGCAATTCACCGGAAACATTTGTCTCTGCAGGACGGCATGCTATTGGTACAGGAGCGCAGGGACAACCTGGTGGTGACCAAGAATGTGCTTGAGAAAGAAATCTTTTTCTAGAGGAAGGGTCTCTGTCAGGCACATAATGCTAAGGCAAGGCAGGGGCGCTTCAGTTGATTCAGATTTTTGAACTGGGTGAGCTTTATTCTCTTCCAGACACTGACTTGCGTGGTAAAGACCAGTGCATTGAGTGAACAGGGAGTTTCCTGCTTCCCTGGCACAGCTATATTGCTCTTTCTCTGAGACCTCACTCTTTAGCTTACAAATATTACCCAAAAAGGTCGCTTGAAGAGAAAGGTCTACATCTTATTCACTGAAATACTTGATGCTTGGCTTAAGTTCTGTTTCTATTGTTTTGCTTTTGCTTTCTTTGGCAGGAATACCCTCTATGACCTTGCTTCTCGAAGTTTTCACCTTGGAACAGGAGCAAAGGCTTCAACCGTGAGCCTGCTGTAAGTGCAGACCATCAGCGCCTACTCCCAACCTGCCAAACGAAGAGTCTGAATGCTCACAGGCTCCTGAGCTGATTTGTTTGCACCGTAAAGTTTAAGAAACAATGCACAGAGACATGGCAAGGACATCCCATTTTGCAACTTTAGTCCAGTGAATCTCAGATTGTGACACATTTTAAAATTGCATTAGGAAATTTAATAAAGAGATTTTGACCTAGCTGGTCTAGGGAGGCATTGGGATTTTTTTTAAAAGTCCCCCTCTTTCAGGATAGTGTAAGGCTAAGATTAAGAACTGCTGTTTTAATTAGCATTCAGAAGAAAAGAAATCTCTAGCCTTTGCAAATTACCATGTATGTATACATGTATATATACATACATATTTATATGTCTATATTTCTGTGTATGAATATATAGAAACATACAATTTTGTGCAAGGAACCCAAAAACTGATCAGGGATGGTTAGAACTAAAAATACAAGTATGACCCTACATGGGTTGAGAAGACTTGAAAATCTTTGCATAGGAACAAAGACACTTTGTGACAAGGTAGAGCTTTTAAATTCTAAGACTGTTTACCCACAAGTGCCACAGAAGCATTTATACCTCAGGACCTAAGGATGCTGACACCAGCACACATCAAGAACTGTGAAGGAGATTTTGCCTACTTGCAAGTCATCAAGATAGCAGGCTACCGCTTCATGGACGTTTGCAGGAGAAAAAAGACTGCAAGGTGATAAACAAAAGATGGATCAGTGTTCATAACACAGCCAGGAGCAGGAGCAGGAGCACCACCATGGTTTTATCACTTGTACTTGCCCCCACGGCCCATGGGTGAAGCACATGGGCTGGGACGGGCGCCCAACCAGCTGTGCGTTGCATTACAGGAGAGGAATCCTAAGCTAAAGGAACCTGAATCTTTCATAACAGGCAGCAGACATTCTTGCCCTGTGCTTTGAAGGAAGACACGATTCTCTGTCTTTCCAGCGCTGTTCACTATTCCAACATCCTTGAAAAGATGGTCTGGAACAAAAGGTAGACAGCACCTAACTCTCAAGGCACATCCAAGACAGACAGACTCCATGGGAACTGTTGTCCACAAAGTGCCCAATGATGAATGTGATGGTGTTTTCACCAAGCGCTGCTCCATCAGATTTCAGTTTGATGAACATTGTTTCCCGATGACTCAACTGATTCACTCAGGGGTGCTTACAAACAGCAAGGAGAGTTCATACCTTTATATCTAATTGAATCACTTTCTACAGTAGCTTTGTTTAAAAACAAATCTTTAGAGAAAGAAGTATAACTTTCTCATTGACCATATCAAGAATATATTAAGAATATTCAAAATAGATTTGAACTGAGATGGTGCAGTTACTGCTAAAACGCTGACTATAAAAATCTAGTTGACCGGAGACCAAAAAAAAATGCCATGATACTGAACAGCAGTGTAATGACCTTATCCTTCCAATAACAAATTTCCAGGGGGCAAACTAGCATGTAACAGTTATGAAGGATTTAGATGGAGTTAATAACTTCAATAGGTGAGGTGATCTGAATAACATTTAAAAATACAGAAAAATTCTCAGTCTAATAAAAAGTGAATTGTACAGATGTGCTTTTGAAGTAGGCCTTCTTAATGAAGAGTTCCGTCTCCATACATCCATTCAAGCCAGAACCTTCGACATAGTCATGGATCAATGGATCTGTTTTCAATATTTCCATTAAATCATCTTTATAAAGTTTATGAAGTATGCAGACATAGTAATACATAATAGTTAAATATTACTGATTATAAATCATAATAATGAGACAGAAAATATAGCAAAATACAAAGCAAGGGCCACAAAATTACCTTCTCTCACATGGACTTGACGTTGACATAAAATGGAAACAACAGAAACAATGACAATTGACATATGTTGATGGGAATAATTTGCCAGGCAATGCACTGAGCTTTGTATATAAAGGGTCCTGTTAATTAAAAAAAAAGAATACCACGGTCCCCACACTATAATAGTCATCTTCATTTTATGGATAAAAAAGTAAAGATATAGAGACCTTATGTAGTTCCACAAAAGTCACACCAACTGTGGCAAGGTTCTGAGGGCAGCCACAATCAAGTTATTCAAATCTGTACTTCTGCTAATTAAAAAAACCTAAAATGCACCTCATCGATGAATTCGGTAAAGTTCCTGGATACTAAGTTAACGTACAGAAGTGTGTTGCATTTCTATACACAACAAACTTTCAGAAAGCGAAATTAAGGGGAAAAATCCCATTTATCACTGTATCAAAAAGAATAAAATACCTAGGAATAAACTTGAGGTAAAAGAACTGTATTTAGAAAACTGTAAGACAGACACTGATAAAAGAAACAAAGATGACACAAATAGATGGAAAGATATACCACATTCATGGACTGCAGAAATTAATATTGTTAAAATGACCATACTACCCAAGGCAACCCACAGATTCAATGCAATCTGTATCAAAATATCAATGGCATTTTTTACAGAACCAGAATAATTAATTTTAAAATTTGTATGGAAACACTAAAGACCTCACAAAGCCAAAACTATCTGGAGAAAGAACAGAACTGGAGGAATCATGCTTCTTCGCTTCAGACTATACTACAAGGCTACAGTAATCAAAACAGCATGGTACTGGCACAAAAACAGACACAGATCAATGGAATAGAAATAAACCAACGTTCTTATGGTCAATCTATGACAAAAGAGGCAAAAACACACAGTGGGGAAAATATATTCAGTTTAGCAAACTTTCTCTCAGAAGAGTTCATCCAACAAACAACGTGTGGTTACGGAATGTTCATTATGAATGTACTGGCATGGTGTACTACCATTATTTTACAAGCCCTTCCCACTGAACTTTATTAAAATAAAACAGATTCTCATATGTTTGCTGCATATCACAGGTTGCCAGGAGAGAAACGCTCTCGGGCTAAGTCAAGAATTGCTGACTCACTGTATGACCAGGGCTGGAGGCAAAGAAATATTTGTAAACCAGGGCTAGGAAGAACAGAAAAGAAGAAAGAGGACTGAGATTTCCAGGTGGAGTTTCTCCATCACCACTGGCCATTTCACTCACTCAGCTTTACCCAGATGTCCTCTCCTTGTTGACTTCCAACAAGAACCAGTACAATCTCTTGACCCCTTTATGGTAACAGAAATCTCTTGACCCCTTTATGGTAACAGAAAATCTGACTTGCCCTTGACCTTGCAATGGATTCTGCCCCACCCTCACCCCCAGGCCATGTATGTTGTCCAACTGAACCTACTGTGAGGGCAGCAGGGCACAGTCCTTTCCTCTGTTTGCTTGGACTGCCCCTTGAGTAGGATTTGAGAGTTACACAGAGATTTCTCAGAAAAGAGAGGGCAGCACTTCTTAAACTTGACCTGCACAGGAATCCCCTGGGGTCTTGGTAGAATGCAGATTCTGATTCTGTAGGCAGGTCTGAGTCTGCATTTCCAACAAGCTCCCAAGTGATGTCAGTGCTGGGTTGTGGACCACTGATTTGAAACTTGGCTGCAGTTGGAATCTCCTGGAAAGCTTTAACATACTAATTTAATAATCAGCAAATTGAAAATTACAGTGAACCCCCCAACAAGGGCAATTCTGTCACCCGGTACCCAGCTGGCAATGTCTGGAGACATTTTGAATTATCACAGTGTAGGTGGGGATGGTAGGTTACTGATACGGAAAAGGTAGAGGCCAGGGATGCTGTTGAACATCTTGCAATGCACAGCACAGCCCCTCAGGAAAGTGTTATCCAGCCCCAAATGTAGATAGTGCCCATGTTGAGAAACCCGTGTGGAGGCTGTTACTCAAAATCATGCCTGAGAAATCTGCTATTTACTAGTACAGTATAAAATTCACTGTGCAATACACTTCATGGATGAGTCATGGGCGAATATATGTTGAAACCTCTTCACTGTTCACCTAGTGTTGATAACTGACTCTGAGACACAGCATAGAAACTAGCCAGCTCTGTATTTAGTTCTATTATCAGAAACATTGTGACAGGACAGCAGGAGTCCCCCAGATCTGGCAATTTCTGTAGTGCTGCTCCTTGCAATTGTTCTTTAATGTAAACCATGAATTCTGCAAGGCAGATCTGTGAGCAGGAATCTTTGCACTGTGATGCTTTAAACATCAAACTCCTTAAGAAAGGCTTCTCTGTGTTGCAACATGTTATTCTTTGCATAGGCAGCGGAGCTAAGTGCTTTATAAATGGTGTGTTTCATGACCTACTTGAAAAGTAAGCCATCCTACATCTGCAGAACTACACTGGAGGGTGGTTAGCACCACTGAATCATCAGAGAAACTCAGCCCTCTGCAGAAAGTTGCAGCTGATGCTACCTGGAGAAATACTAGCCAAGAGCTTTTTATGAATTTTATTCTGTACAATATCTTAGCCTTTATTTTCTATGTTTCCTTAGTAGCTCTGCAAAAATTCTTCACAGAAGGCGAAAAAAGAAAAACTCTGCTGGTGTTTTTACTGAGGCACAGAAATCAGATATATGTATAAAACAACTGAAGGGAAAAGCATATTTGTCCTCCAGAACTACAGAAGCTAAAATCGAAAGAATGGAAAATGGTAATTATTAGGGAGCTTCATTGATGTCATTTTAAAGAATTTTATAAGAGTGCCTTTGATGCTGATTCGAACTGTTTGGTCATAGCTCTCCATGAGTAAAAACCTATGAATAAATCAATGACCATCTACTTTGGATATGTGTGTGTTTGTGTGTGTGTGTGCGGTGTGCGAACGCATGTACACACACACATACCTTGAAGGATGGTCTTATGAATGCAGAGTCAGGGGTCAGATTTCTGACACAAACATATTTTAACAAGTAGGTCAAGAGCAGAGGGGACCATGAACAGTGTGTCAGCTTTCTGACTATCATTCCCAATCATTTAATTGATTAACTAATGATCGGCACTGATTATGAAATATTCAAAAGCATTAGGACATTACAGAGACTGAGACTCGACCTGTGCCTATTTAAATACTTTTAGAGACAGTCTGTATAAAACAGATCCAACCTTTGAAGTCTCTTCCATTTTTTTTTCTGCTTCAGAAATTAATCATGTGCTGTATTTCACGTTTTCTTGTAAAAAAAAAAAAAATGAGCAGAGGCAGAGGGTATTAGCTAACTGGGGATGCTCCTCAGTCTTTCCCAGGGGAGGGCTGCCCAGCTGCATTCTCCTGCACAAAATAACTGGAAGCCTGGAATACCCTTCCCATCATTTCAGCCAAGGTTCTTATCACAGAGATTGGATCAGCAAAGAGGTAAGAGGCAATACGGATGGAGAGGGTGGTTGCGACAACAGGTTGAGTGAAGCCACAGTCACCTCCCGAATATGACCCTGGTCCTGTTCCCCAACGGGGATTTCTGATACTGCTCGAGTATCTGACTGCATGACCCACGGGGTGGAGCTTTGGAATCAGAGTTTTTCTCCAGGGCCTCAGCTAAATGGACGTCCTGACAGGTGTGGAAATGATTCAGTGCTTTGACAACGTTTTCATAATGTGTCCATCTGAGGTGTGTCACCAGCACTGAACAGGTGTGTAAAGATGTGTCCAGAGCTCGAGTGATTCACACGCAGGTCCAGACACAGGATTACAGCCTTGTGAGGCTTGATGAGTGGGGCAAACGTTCTGGAGGAAACCAGGTCCTGGTCCTCACGGGGACTGTTCTCCGGGGTCTTGGCCAAGCCCCAAAAGTGCTGAGCAGAAAGCCTGCCCTCCTCGCCCTGCTATCACATGAATTCTCAGCAGAATCACGTGTGAGAAGCATCTGGAAACGACCTGCAGAATGTGTGTCAATCCAATCACTGCAACGCATGCCGATACCTCAGCGTGTGCTTTTCTGATGCCAGCTGGGCAAAAGCTACTCCTTGGCACATGTTTTGGACCCCTGTGACTTTAGAGGTTATTTTCTGTTCACAATGACTAAATAATAATCGTTTAATTTAATAATACACATTGATGTCACATTAATAAGATATGTGTGTGTGTTTACTTGGGGCACTCTGTATCTGGGTCATTTATTAGCTTAAAAGGATTCTTTTAAATAATTTTTTTTTAGTTCAAGTGTAGTCAGTTCACAATGTTGTGTCAATTTCCAGTGTACAGCATCGTGTTTCAGTTGTACATATGCATACATACATTCCTTTTCCTATTATTTCATACATTATAGATTACTGTAAGACACTGAGTTTAGTTCCTGTGTTATACAGAAGAAACCTGTTGTTTATCTATCTTACATATAGTGGTGTGTATCGGGAAATAAACCAAATCAATCCTATACGTTTCAAAGGCTATCACGGCCTTTATTAAATATCGACAATTATCTGTGCTGGACTACACAGCTGTCCTTCATGGAAACAGCAGACATCAGCCCTTAAACTGTGAATTCTCACACCGGGCACCGCAATGAGGATGTGGTCTATCCCCAGGATGACCAGCGTGAAGAAAAGCACAGGGAATTAGGGTAACTTAGGTGCACAAGCAGTTACCAGCACGTGGACTCGGTTCCAGGCAGACAGCCAGGGGAACTCTCGTGAATGCATGGCTGCAAATACTGGCTTTCATGTGAAGCACCATTTCAAGAGGCAGTGCTGCGAGACTGGCAGTTGTGAGAGTGTGGAGACGGAGCTGCATGTGCCAGGGAAGGTCTCAGACAGAGCGGAGGCAGAACTGGAGGACGCTCAGCTTCCTGATGGAGGGGCAGAATGACAGGCACCGAGGAGGAAAGGGAATAGTTAGATCAAGAGGTAAGGACCCAAAAGCCCAAGGCTTCTCACTCCTCTGTGTAAGTGATGGCTGGTCTTAGCCTCACCAGCCCCGCGCAAGCCCCTGGAGGAGGAAGGAGGGCTCAGAAAGGGAAGCTTACGCGCAAGATCCCAGGCAGGATGCCATCCATGCCCTGAGGGTAGACACAAGCTCTGTAGGTGCACAAAACATTTTTCAAGTGTTATTTCACACGAAGCTGCAAAGCTCAACCCTACATACAGCAGATGCCAAATGTGGCAGTGAATATACACAAGTGAAGGCATCACGTAATAGAAAAGAACAAACCTGACTCCGTATTAGATCTGTTCCTTTGGCTTTAGCCCTGTGCTGTTCTCTAGGCTTAGTTTTGCTGGTCCTGCACCTTTTGCAAAAGAATGTTGCTTTTAGCCTAAAATATTTCCATAAAGGACAGGAGAGCCCATTCTCAAGGCTCTGACCTTTAAGGGTATTTACACTTTTCCATTCGTATAAAGGTAACAATTTGCAGAATAGAAAATAAAATTTGTTTTGTTAGAGATTTTATAGAGGCACCATGACCTGACCCACACGGACAGCTGCAAGAACAAAGGATTCCAAGAACAAAGAATTCCTACACCAAGAAGTTTGCAACAACCAACCACACCCCCTCCCCTTTATAGCATAAAAGGAGCCTGAATTCTGACTTGGGGAAGATGGTTCTCCAGGATGTTAGTCTGCCACCTTCTGGGTCTGCTGGCTTTCCAAATAAAGCCATCATTCCTCGTCCCAGCACCCTGTCTCCCAATTTACTGGCTTGTCGAGTGGCGAGCAGGACAAGTTTGGACCTGGTAACAATCATACGCCATTTGTTTAGAGCAAATATAAGGATCCCACTGAATGCACTGGGCTTATTTCACCGCCTTCTGTGCATGTGCTAACAGGAGATGCGCCTATTCCGTGCTCTTACAGAATCAGCATCTGTCACCTTTGTCCCCATCCGTTCGATCACATGGGGTACGCATGCATGACGGGTGTTTGCTAACAACTCACCCAGATGTGTCATTTAATTCGGCCGATTCTTCCCATCAGCACAGGAAGAAATACTCAAAGAGCTCTCAGGATTCAGGGGCATTGCAGGCACACATTTTCAGGTAATTGTGCACCTCAGTTCCTCTCTCATTAATGAGTTTAGTAATAAGTCAACACCGAAGTCTTGCCCCAAGGATTGATTCTTGTGTGTACGCTGAGAGCAATAAAAAGAACCTGGGTGGTTGTGATAAAAAAGAAAGCACTGGGCTTCAGGAGATTATTTATTTACTTTAATAAATATTTTAAAAGTGATAGGAAAATGCTGCTGCCCTCTGAGTAATTCTCACCATTGTGAAGTCAAGATTTCACTTAATATCTTCCTCTGGCCATCAGCAGATGTGTTAATAATCCCGGCTGCCAGGCAGTGACTACCAGTGGGGGACGGGGACAAATGCCAGACATTAAGTCGGTGTTTGTTCAAAACATGAAATCATGAGATTTCAGTTAAATTGAGGACACAGTGAGGACACACGTCCCCTTACTGTGACAGAAATGAACACCTCATGCAATCATCATGTAATTATGTTCCACACTAAAAAGTTATTACGACCAAACGCCCCTTCATGAGCAACCTATGGCATTTTTCAGGAAATAGAGAAAACAGCATTAAGATCTTTTTTTCCTTCATATATCACATGTGTATAATAAAAACATCAAAATCGTTTGAAATACCACTGCTACAAAAGATGGTAACAGTAACAACAGGAAAAAAACCCTTAAATTCTAAAAAGTCTCCTAAACTTTTATTAGCAATTGGGGAAGGAAAAGTTTATAAAGGAGGATGTCAATTGGTCAAATGCAGTTATCTTTTCAACCTGAGCAGACTCATTTCTTACACACTGGGCATAAGTATTATAAAGCATAGACCAGCACGTACAGTCCCTGCACCACGGTACAAATTAGCTAAATGTAGCACATATGAGTTACAGGATCCTTCCATTCTTTGTTTATCTCTATAAATCTTTTAGATAAACAATGCTGCTTTATAAGAATCTTTTGTTCCCCAAATAAGTCTAGGATGTTATAATCTAGTAGAAGACAAAAGACAGGAACATTTCATGGATCTGCCCTGAGCAACATGGAGACCTGTCCCAGTAAAACGTCTTCTAAAGGTCTTGTAACACGGCTGGAGGAACTGAAGCTGATGGCCCAGTCCTCAGTCATTACTGAATAATGCCCGTGATCTGATCCCATAACACCCTTCATGGAGCAGGTGTTTCTCTGGATCACCTGACATCTTGGCTCCTCACGGTAAGATGTAGTTTACCCTCATGTTTCAGAATGCATTACTTCGTGGCTCTTAGGGAAGCTCAGGGCCCAACCTGGCATCCGGTAGTCTCCAAGAAAGAAAACCAAAGCAAACCCCAAGCTTACCTTCAGCTCTTCCCATTTAGATAGGATTTCAGGAGCTATCTGATGCCCACACCCCTACTCTTAGAAAAGCTATGGGAAATAAAGAAACCCCTGGGGGTGAAATCAACAAAACAGGTAGAATTTAATTGGATGCCTTTCACTAAGATAACGGTTACTTCAAATTCTGTCAAATACAAACCTGCCATGGGAGGAAAATTCTTGTTCTATACCTGAAGATGAACTGCCTATGTTAAAAACAAATAACAACAACAAAAAAAATGCACTAATGCTTTCTTTCTAGGGAACATACATATAATTTTTCTGTGAACTGCTAAGAATACATATAGCCTGCAGTTTAGAAGGGTGTGCTGTAAACTTCTCACACCATCAAATTACGACATATATTATACGAGGCAACCAGGTAGAAGATGAGGAGAAAGCTTCAGACTTTCACCCCTAAGTCCAAAGAGTGAAATTAATCTGTGAACACATTGCCATTACAGTGAAACAATGGCTTGGTTTAATTTAATTCTTGCTACTGAGTGACAAAATCTATCATTGTTCCTCAATATTATATTTCAAAAATAAGTTCTACAAGCTCTTTTTGACTCTTTTAAAATGAGTGGGTTTAAATATCATGGTATTTTAGGACTTGCAGCCAGTCAAATTGTAAGTTAAACTTCTGGAAAGAGAGAGGGAACACAAGAAAGGTAAGAAAAGGAGAAAGATGCCCACTGTACTGAAATATATGGAACAAATATTAATACTACAGGAACCATAAAATTCAGGGACAGGGATATTTAGATATATACATATATATTACACACACATATATATTTGGATATATAAAATCATGTCACAAATGTACAGAAATATAATATATATGCATAATATACATATGATATATATACACTGCATAGATATATTTACTTCTATAATCATATTCTCACGATCACATATTTATATAATATAAACCTATAATACATATTAGTGGTTCCACTGTATATGGAGTATTATTTTACTAGTTCAGCACTTCTGAGGGAACATAAACTGAGAAAAGTAATCTGAATTCACCAATTTAATGAGCCTCTTTTTAACTAGATCTCAAATTTATGGAAACTGAGATGGCCTCATTACATACCTCATCAGTACATATAGCATTGCCTCCCCCTGTAAATGGGGGCAGCATAAAGACAAAGAGACAAAAAAAAACTCTTTGTGGAATCTCCTCCTTGAAGTTGGGTCCCTCTCAGCAGTTCCCTTCATTTCCTTCTAATCTCACTGACTCCAGAAATATTTGGAGAAGGAACATGAGATGTAAACTCTCACAACAGTGACTAGGATAGGTGAATAGGAGGTGAAGTGATTCACATGTGGGGTGGACCTAATAAACTGCCATTTGGTTATTCACACAGAATTTCTTCTATCATAATTTTTGCCTAAGTTTGCTAAAAGCAAGAGGGTTTCCCTTCTACACATCCACATTGGTAACAAAATCCACAGCTCCACATATTTATGGAGATAGGCAAATGTAAGCGCAGGGCGGGGTGGGTGGTATTTCTCATTTGTCTCATTCCAATAAAAAAAATTCTCATCACGACCATTATTAAAGACAGGACCTATCAAATATGGCTCCACAATAAAACTGTTTCAAAATAGGAATCATTAAATAAAGAATAATATAGTTATTCTGTGATAGAAATCTTAAATTCCTGTATACACAAGGATGTCTAAAGCACATATAACAAACTATGTGATTGAGAACGACAAATTCCAGGCAAAATAAAATCCAGCAGAAATCACCTTCCCAAATTTAACTAATCCACACATTACCTGTAATTTCATATGTTTGAGAGGCCAGTTACGGTTTCACACCTCGATCTCCTTTTATAAATACAATCTTATTTCAATTTAAAGATATTGATAATGAAGGAAACTGAAGACAACCTAAATAAAATGGAAGGGCATACCATGCTCATGGATTCGAAGGATTCTTATTATTAAAATGACCATAGTACAAATCCACAGCTTCAATGCAACCGCTATCAAAATACCAATGGCAATTTTCACAGAACTAGAACGAATAATTCTAAAATTTATATGGAGACACAAGAGACCCCAAATAGCCAAAACAATCTTGAGAAAGGAAAACCAAGTTGTAGGTATCAAACACTCTGATTTGAAATAATACTATAAAGCTACAGTAATCAAAACAGTATGGTACTGGCACAAAACCAGACACACACAGATTAATCCAACAGAATAGAGACCCCAGAAGTGAACCCACACTTAAATGGTCAATTCGTCTATGATAAAGGAGGCACAAATATACAACTGGGAAAAGACAACCTTTTCAATAAATGGTGCTGAGAAAAGTGGACAGCTAACATGCAAAACAGTCCAACTGGACTACTTTCTCACACCGTATACAATAGTAAACTGAAAACACATTAGAGTTAAATGTCAGACTTGACACCACCAACCTTCTAGAAGAAAACACAGGCAGTAAACTCTTCAACACTGATCTTTGCAATATTTTTGGATATATCTTCCAGGCAAGAGAAATAGAAGCAAAAATAAACAAGACAACACCAAACTAAAAATCTTTTGTATAGGGAAGGAAACAATCAACAAAACGAAAAAACAACCTACTAAATGGGAGAAGATTTTGCAAATGATATGTCCAATAACAGGTTAATATCCAAAATATATAAAGAATGCAAACAACTAAACATTAAAAAAAAAAACCCAATTAAAAAAATGGACAGAGGATCTGAACAGACATTTTTTCCAAAGAAGATGCACAGATGGACAACAGGCACATGAAAAGATTCTCAACATCACTAATCATGAGGGAAATGCAAATCAAAATCATAATGAGATACCACCTCACACCTGTCAGAATGGCTATCATCAAAAAGGCAACAAACCACAAAAGCTGGAAGGATGTGGAGAAAAGGGAACCCTTGTACACTGTTGGTGGGAATGTAAATTAGTGCAGTCGCTGTGGAAAACGCTATGGATGATTCTTAAAAAGCTAGAAATTGTGCCCACACAATCCAGCAGTTACACTTCTGGGTGTTTTTCTGAAGAAAACAAAACACTAATTTGAAAAGATACATACTCCTCTATGCTTACTGCAGCATTATTTACAATAGCCAAGGTATGGAAGAAACCTAAGTGCCCACTGGTAAATGAATGGATAAAGAAGATGTGGTGTATAACTGTTACTAACATCTCATTCTCTATACATTCATTATAAATACATATACGAACAAACATAACAAAATGTAAATATACATACAGAAACAGAGAACAAACAAGTGGTTGCCAGAGTGCAGGTAAAGGGATGAGTGAAATAGGTGAGGGAGATTAACAGGTACAAAATTCCAGTTATAAAAGAAATAAGTCACAGGGAGGAAACGTACACCATGAGACACAAAGTCAATTACAGTCTAATATCTTTGTATGGTGAGTGATGGTATGCAGACTTGTTGTGTTGTATTTTGTAACATATAGAAATACTGAATCGCTATATTGTGCACTTGGAACTAACATAGTGTTGGATTAATTACACTTCAATTATTTTTTAAAAATTTGTAGACACTAAGGGGAAATGCATCAAAATGCTAATTGCGGTTATCTCTGGGTTCTGGGCATTCTGGGTAATTGCTATTTTTTACCTTACATTTTTATGTATTTCTAGTTGTCTGCAAGGATATGCTTGTGAAACTAGAAATAAAATGATAGATGTCATTTAAAATAAAAGATACCAATAACATGAAATCAAATGTATTTGAAATTTCTACCTTATTATTATTATTTGTAATAGAACTAATCAAGAGTTTCTTAAGTCAAATCCCCTATGATTGTGTCTTTTCTGTTACTACAAGACCAAAGATCTGGAACATGATTAAGAAACTCATTCTTTGCAGTAGAAAATATTGGAGATCAGAATGATCATGAGAATTATTTACTTTATGGTGATGATTATGATCAGTTTGGACATAATGAAATGTCTTTTGTGTCTTTTTATTTAAGAAAGCGTATGTGGTTCTAAAAAGTTGTAGATTTTGTTCATGTTCCAAAGGAAAAGAGAGAAAAGCGACTATTTTTTATTTTAGGACTACATGCTTAATAGGTAGAGTCAATTCTTCATCAACGGATTTCCACGTTGCTGTGTGTTGCAACCTCTATTCTTTCCAGGAAAGAAACTGAGGAAAAGGTGATTGGAAATAGAGATGAACAGTGTCTCTAACTTCTGCATACATACTGGATAAAATATATACGTATGAGCTCTGAAACAATTATCCCCATCACATGGAGAAACTTTCACTCCATCTTCAGGATCTGCTCATCTTAAAAATGGAGAAAGTTCTAGAAAATCCCACACTATTTGACTACCCAGTGTAATTTCTTCTATTCCTGAACCTTAATGGTGTTTTTTATCTATCTTTCCAAGCCCACATCTTGACTGTGTCCCCATGTTAAATATGAGAGCCTTAAGTTGCATAAGAAATGCTCACATTAATGATATTCAAAAGTACTAAATTGATCTGTCAGGGCTCAGTGCCGCCATGAAATACGTCTAGTAATTTGGATCCTCTCCCTCCCTGGGTATTTTAATGCCATAAAAGACTCCTAATTCCAGCGTATAATAGGTATACTGTCTTTTAAACAACTTCCATTTTTCTGCAGTACATACATGGAATAATAATTTCTGTTTAATAGAGAGCTGAGCATGTAGCATTACAGAAACCAAAGCACTCATTCAACTCCATTACAAACTCTCTGCCATCTGAATTATCCCTGCCTGTGGTTACAGACTGGGCAGGCCTGGTTTCTTACACAATTAGCACATCTCAAAACACACAAACCGGGGAGACTAAAATGCCACTGACAACACGCATCCAAAACAGAGGTGTAAACAACTTGTCATTTCAACAAGCCTTTGTCAAGGAACACACTTAATTACTCAGAAGGATTTGTGAAGATAGGAAATACATAGTCAGACTTTTCTTGAAAGTGACATGATCTAAATATAGTTTCTTCACATTTATTAGTCAGAGAAAACAATTAACTACCAAAAAGCTAAAAAAAAAAAAAGCAATACTGACATGTTATAATGAAAGTCTAATTCCAAACTACGAAAATTTTTCACTTTTGAAAAATAAGAAAAAGTTTCAAATGCGTGGCTTTTAAATGTCTGAATCCAGTATTTGTTGTCTAGTTGTAATCAACACTATAAATGTATTAATCAAGATATTCTATATACTAGAAAACCTAAACTGGAGGAATACCTCCCTCAGAGCAGCCGGCAATTTTTAAAATTTGCTTTAGTCCTCTATTAAAACCTTTGAAGTAACAGTATACTTATTTAAAACCATCTAATTTGATTTGCTAAAATTCTTCCTAAACCTCCAACACTATCAGTCATCTGATGTCCTAAGAACCGTTCTCTACCCAGTCACTCATTATTGAGAAAAATTTATCCACGACTCCCATCTGCCAAAGGACTTCTTCTGATGACTTAATATTATTAGTTATTGCTGTTAGTAATATTATTTGCAATTAGGAGGGTGCTTAAACGCGAGTAAGCACTGGTGATAGGGCTGTTCTGTTTTTCTTTTTTTTCCCCCCTTTTTCTTTTGTTGGTGCCTATGCGTATCAGAATGCACGGTAAACAGATTCAAGCTCTTTCTCGGTGGATAACACGGCTGACATTTGTCTTCAGGTGCTTGTCCCCAACAATGCTGACTCATCCTGACACTTATCCGTGTACATATGTCCATTTTCCACACATAGATAAATTCATTTCCATGGAAAAAGTCCACAGACTAACTTACGCACATCCAGTGGAGTCTACAGACTCCTGGGAAGTTCACAGACTGGCTTCCATGCCCGAGGGTGCCGACAGAAGAGCTTACTTACTCCCAGTGAAGTCTGCAGACCAGCTTACTCACATCCAGTACAGTCTGCAGACTGATGTACCCATCCCCAGAATGTTTGTTTATCAAATAGTCATTGCTCCAGGGCACCCCGTTATTGAAGGAAACGCATTCTATATGACAAGTAATTTGATTAAAGCAGAAAGGGTTTCCGTAATATTGTCAGATTAACATGACACACCTAAGTTGCCCTAAGACTCTGTTCTCCTAAGTCACCCATGTGTGTCTTGGAGTCCAGGACCAATCTAAATAGAAGCACCTGGTCCTCTCTTGAGGGACCCAGTTGACATCTTTGCCAATGTCTCCATTTTCCAGCACACAGTGTAAGCTGGCAACATGCCTCCTTTGATTGACACAAAGGTCCATTGGGACTACACGTATTGCTCAATGTCAGTGATTGTTTCACAGTGGTTCCTAATCTAATTCACATCCTGTTTTCTCTACATGGGTTCCAATGTCTTTTTATCTTTTTTTGACCACCAGACGATAATGGGGACATTGCTTTCATTGTTTCCTTTTTATTTATTACTTAACAAATGTTAACTGACTCTCTTCTATATCAGGAAAATGCTTAGTACTACTGATAATGAAGTGAACAAGTGACATGTGCTCTGTGTCTGCCCGGGAAGACTCTGAATTAATGATAAGAGTATAACCTCAAGAATAATGATAGAAGGACTCACTGAACATTTCTTAAGCAGCAGACACTGTAAAAGGCATTAGAAACACAATCATGAAAATAACTCCAATATTTTTGGGAAACTGAATATAAACTCTAACCATATTCATCAATGCTCTTTCCAAAACAGTATTATGCTTAGAATCTGTATATTTAATATATAATTTTTCTTACTTTAATGCTTTTTTTTTTCTTATTTCTGCCTCCTGGTGACTTTCGCCCACGAGATGTACAACTGCCCTCGAGGTTTCAAAAGGGGGAGTTCATTCCTTCCACCGTATGATTGTCAGATGTTTCAACAGCAAGGTAAGGTCTTTTTTCTCAAAGTAGCAGACGCACAGATACAGAGAACAAACTAGTGGTTACCAGGGGAGAGAAGGAAGAGGTGAGGGGCGATACACAGGTAAGGCATTAAGAAGCACAAACTATTATGCATAAAATAAGCTACAAGGATATGCTGCACAGCCACGGAATACAGCCACTATTTTATAACAACTATAAATGGAGTATAAACTTAAAAATTGTGAATCACCATATTGTACAACTGTAACACATATGAAATAGTATGTAACATATCAACCACACTTCAATAAAAAGGAAAAAATACAGTGTCTTTTTTCTAGGTTAAACATCTCCACCTGTTCTAATGCTTCCCATTCTCTCTTTAATTACAATTACTTTTATATAGTGGGGCCAAGAAAGGAACTGAAACCTCCAAAAAACAGAATCTAACGTGAATACATGACTTTGATATTTCATATCCATACAGGGCAAATGTTTGATCCCCGATGACCTTTGATGTTCATTGTGCCATGAACCCATCTATTATCTTCTTCCCCCACTTACTTTTTCAGAGCCCAGATCCAGACTTTCCTTCACCCTAAAATCTCTCGCTTAGAGTCAGCCCAACAAGGAGAGGAGCCAGCCGCTGAGGCAATGTAATTTGTGGGCAGGGAAGTGGCCAAACTCCCCTTTCACTCCTGCACTGCATTTAGCAGCCAGCCATACTCTCGAAAGAAAACATGGAGTTCTTCAGTGAAACACTGAAACAGAGGGAGAAATTCCATTAAGCCATTACTGCCTGTTCATAATTTTATAGTTTTATGAGCAAAATTTGTATATTTGTGTAGTGCATCAGTCGTCTAGCTGACTGAAGACAGAAAAGGTGAAGCTTAAATGTATTGAGTGGACACTGATTAGGAAGTGACAAGACCACAGTGTATCAACAGCAAAGACACAGAAGGACACAAGCAAGTGCTTAATTCATATATGGAGAAAACAAGGTATTGGCTAGGAAAAAAATGTGATGATCACGAGCTCCTTGGATGTTCACGGTGAAAGCTGGTGATTTGGGACCCCCCCCCCCCAACCCTGTACTTTAAGTATCTGTTTGTAAATCCAAGTCGAGGCAATAATTTGAAGAGGGACTCCTCTGTCACCTGGCAGACGACCAGTCATGGCTCTGCGTTAAGACGGACGGATCTGGCGGGGACTGAATTATCACTTTGTTATCTTCTGTTGAATCTATGGGCAATAACTCTACAGAGAATGAAAAAGGAAATTCAGGTCTTTGGCACACACATTGAAAAGCTCTCTTCAGCTTTCCCATTGCCTCTGTAGGATGCAGGGAAGGGGATGATGAACAGGCATTTCTTCTCTGACTGTGGCTTGGCTTAGATCTCTGGTCACAGAAGTGGTTCACTGCAATTTCCTTTCGGTACTTGAAGGTACTTCGACACTGCCAGGTCGAGAACACAGGCGCAGATATGCACATTCAGAGCTGGTCAGTTGAGACGCTGGATGACTGTCCTTCAGTCAGTGTGCAGGGCGTGACCCAGGTTATAGCATTCCAGGACAAGATGTTTTTATCAGGTCCCAAGGATGTGCTTTATCTCCAGGCATACATACACTTCCAACAAGGATCCATGGAGCCAACCTTACATCCTAAAAAGGCAACTGCCCAGTTACCTTCCCAACAGCCTTCTGAGCAAGGGTCAGTATGTACTGCACCCACCTCCTTTCAGATCCTTATGTCCAAGGCCTCTGGACATAACTTTGAGGCATCCAGTTAGACAGACACCTGTGCCTAACTAGGACGGGTCTCAGGAAATCGAGTAAACTTCTACCACTATGATTAATGGATTATGCTGATGCGAAGCATTCTGAGATTATTTTCAAACACCCTAAGGAAGAAAAGAGAGAACTCAGAGTGTCCATAAGCTCAAAACCAAAGCAGATTTCAGAGTTTTGCTTTTCTTGTTGTTTTTAAGAGAGACCAGAGTAAGTAGTTTTGGTTTTTCTTCAAGATACTGTGTAGTTCTGTTTCATCAGAATATTTCCAACCTGCTAATACAGCGCTGTTTAGCAGGTTGGAAATAATACCATCCTGTTTATGTCAGACACCTGTGCACAGTTTCCTCTCACCTTTCAGTAGAACAAAGGTTCAAAAGTGCCAAGGTCTATTACAGCAATCTTAAG
Organism: Camelus dromedarius; assembly: GCF_036321535.1. NCBI lineage: Eukaryota > Metazoa > Chordata > Mammalia > Artiodactyla > Camelidae > Camelus > Camelus dromedarius. Next base: position 110,025,979 of record NC_087472.1, read on the forward strand.
GGTGCAAACGGTAACTCTGATATTTTACTGCAATCTTTAGTTTGGAATCTCAGAATCACGGCTCCAGCATCCTATGTCAGAGTAATGAAATAACACCTGCTTTCTTCTCAGAAAATTAAAAAAAAAAAAGCATTGCGTGTCTGTGAAATAATATCCAATTTAGTTTGTAGTTCTCCTTTAAATGTCAAGAAACACAAATCTTGGGAGACAGTCCACCACAACACTGATTCTCTAGAAAAAGAGATTTCTGTTTTGTTTCTTGTTTTTATCTGCCTCTTTTTTCTGCATTTCCGCTAATGGAGAATTATTTTCCTCACTGCAAGTACTGAACATATAGCCAAGTTCACCAACTAACTTTCATAGTTCCTAGTCTTCGTGGGACTCTCAAAATCATTAGTAATTTGGGAGCACCAGAAACTTTGCAGGTCCGTTGTAATCTTTGTGATTAATAACCTAGCTGAGCATTGCTCTGACTGATCTGCTTTTCCCAGATGTGCTCGCATCTGGTTTCAGATGGTAGGGACCTCTGTCCTTATGGTGCTGCTTCTAATACCTCAAGTCTGGGTCCCTTAGGAGGAAATTAAAAAAAAAAAAATTATTCCCCATTTTAAAAGAGAGAAAACTTTCTCTGTCACAAACATGGTGATTCATTACTTTTCTGCACAGCTCATCAGAATTCTGCACTAATTTTGTCCCTAATAAACTGCCGTTCCTGAATTTTCAGGCTTATATGAGCAGCAAGCAGTCTTAATAGTAATAACTATAATTTACTGAACAGTTAAATATCTGCCAGGTATTCTGCTATGCATTCTGAATATACCATTTGATTTAATTCCCAAAGCAACCCTCTTATAGAAGTAATATTAACAGCCTCAATATTTTTTTTATGAGAAAGCTGATGCTTGGAGAATTGAAGAATTATATCCACCTTCACCAACCCGAGAAACAATGATGCTAGGATTTGAACACAGGGCTCTTTTGCTGCAAAGTTAGCAGGCCAAACTGCCATGTGATTCAACACCAGTGTCTACTATATTGCTTTATCTTTCAAGCAAGAATCTAAGTCCCACAAACACAGGTCCCCTATGGGTTTTGACTATGTAGCCCATTTCCTGGTGTTTAATAAATATTTGAAGATATCTGGAAGGTTTTCCTGCTTTATTAGTTGATTCCGTCCAGAACGAGGAACTAGTACAAGCATGCCTTAAAAGTGATGTAAACCCACTGCCAAAGCTCAGCCTTCGTACCTCGATTACCAAATCAAGACTCGAGGAGAGAGTTTTGGATGAAGTAGAAAAGGCAACTTCATTTCTTTGCCAGACAAAGAGGGTCACAGTGGGCCAACATCTTCAAGTCTGTGAGTGTGCTGGAGAGAGAAAGTAGGGGTTTTTACAGTAAAAGTTCAAGGAGTGGTTCTGGTTTCCATACACATCAACAAATTATTGCAATGTTGTTCTTGTTTCTGCAGATGCAGTGGTCGCCTCCTTTCAACTGGGTATGTTGTTTATCTCCAGTTATGGGAATCTACTAATAATCTCGTGCTTAGAGCAAAGGGTATTTAGGAAGGAGGTCTATGGAAAAGTGCTCTAAAGAAAAACTTGGAATCTGAGATTCATGGTTCCAGCATCCTTTGTCAAGCGACAATGAAATAACACCTGCTTTCTTCTCAGAAAATTAAAAAAAAAAAAAGCATTGTGTATCTGTGAAATAATATTCAATTTAGTTTGTGGTTCTCCTTTAAAGGCCAAAAAAGTGAGGTTGATATTTGTTTCTAGTATTGAGGCAGGTTGAGACCTCGGACCTCTTACTGCAGCACCTGCACAGGCTGGGACCTGCACTTTGAGCAACAAAATACAAAGAAACCACCAGGACTTAAAATAACTGCAAACATATGCAGTTGGGACGAATTATGGGAAACAAGATACTGAAAACAGAAATCCAGCTGCCATTTCTGAGGTGTTGGGAGCAAAAGCAGGGCATTGCACACGATGCCTGCACACAGCATAATCAGGGTGTTGGACAGACCACTCAAACCGCCCACCTCTCCACTCCAACACCTACAGGCTAAAGCATGAGACAAACCATCCAAATCATCATGCAATTAAGCAGTTACAAATACCAGATGCTCACTGATGACAAACCTACTTTGCACCTTGGTGGCATAGCTGTTGATTGCATAATGGTATGAAACAGTACAACTCTGCTCCTCTTGTATTAAGGTAATTGTTATAATAATTAACATATTGTGTTGACACAGAGGGACAGAGGATGGTATATTAAATTATAATAAATTTATTCATTTAACCAAAAGATGATTGATTGCAACCCTGCAACTATGGCAAAAGGTAACATACTCTTCTCTATTCCAGTGGGGCGATCTCAGTCAAACAAGGATATACTAAAGAAAAGACTGCTTATCTAGTACTGCTGTAAAACCACATAACAAACATCCCTTCGCTCAGTGGGTTAAAATAAAGTGCAGTTATTTAGCTCATGAGGAGGACGGGCAGACATTTAGGTTATGTTTAGCTGGGCAGTTCTCTGCTGTTTGCTGACTTCACTCGCAAGGTGTGCCATGGTCTGGCTGTCAGCTGAGATACGTCACCATAGATCTCTTATTGCCAACAAGCCAGCTCAGGCATGCTCTCAGGACTGGGGGAGTAGTGGGAGCATTCGGAAAAGCACAAGTTCTTTTAGAACCTCTGCTTTTCATCTACTTTCCTTTGCTTTGCATTGTACACTTCAAATTAATTTAATAAACCATATGGTTCAAGCATCTTAAAAAATTATTTAATTTTTTACTAAATAAAACCTTTGCTTTTGTCACAAGTGTTGACATCCATTAGCTAAAGCATGTAACAAGGGTGAACTCAGTACCGTGGGTGCAGACCGCTGCCCCATCTAGTGCCATGAGGCGCCACAAACTCACGCTGTGAAGGGTGTGGCTGCAAGAAGGGGTGATGGATCGGGGCACTAGTGCCATCTCTGTACCTCAAGGAACAGCTGAATACGGTGCAAAATACATGTTAGAGAAGCCCAATGGCAGCCATGTAGATGATACAGAATGTTTTGAGCACATCCTCCTCACTTTTTTTTTGTTGTTGTTTTTGCCCCTCATTGTTTAATTCAACAAGAGTGCCTGCTACCCAGTGTGGACCTCATACCTAATTCATCCCGGCAGCTGCCTGGGGAGACCAGGATGATGAAAACTGGCACTGCCTAACCACAATGCAGTTATGCTGTTACATCTGCAACAATCAACGGGTAACCCACGCACAATCTTTTCTAAGCCAAAATAGTATCTTTTTGCTCTAAGTCATAAAAGTGAGAAGTCTCAAATGAGTAACTTACACAGTGTTGAACGGTTACCATTTCATGAGATAAATATTGATAAAAACTGGGTGTGTGGACAAACTTGAGAAAGACTCTCCTTCTTGACAAACATGTAAATAAAGATCTTTCTTTCAACAGTAGAACATCAACTTCATTGCCCTCAGAATAATTCTATTAAAGGCATTCATTCATGGACAAATAGTGCAATGTTGAATTTAGTATACAACTTCCTACAAAAACACAACTGGAATTATACATCTGTTGGCAAAGTATTTTAATTGGCATATTATCTCACCTAAACTTTTTAATTTCTAAGTGTTTTTTTTAATCAAAATATGTCTCCAGAAATAATCACCCCTCTCACATTAGAGTAACTCCCTTTGATTACTCATTAGGTATCTGTTTTTACAATCAGACATATAAAAGCATTTTTTGTGCTGTCTTTAACATAAACGGCCCATGAGACAAAATCCCTCCAGAATTTGGCATCAGGAGAAAATTCACACGATGAACTTGTTTGCTTCCTGTATCAGATTTCTTTAAATAAGATAATTTTGTGCCTTATCTTACTCCAAAAAGAACAGAACAAGCATTAGCACATACTTGCAGTTTCTGCATTAGCCGAGGTTTGAATCCCTGGAATTCCCCTTGGTAAGCATTTGCCTATGTATACTTTATAATGAATTCTTTGGGCATGTTGGGTAGAGGGTATTGTCTCAGTTGCCCTTTGCTGCAGAGTTATACATTCCACATTTAGTGGTTCAAAACAGAGACTGTTTATTTTCTCAAGATACGGCAGGGTGATCATTTGGGGAGGGCTCAGCGAATATCCCTCAACACCGCGGCTTGCGTATCTCTGGATCATATTTCTGGGGCCTCGGCTGGGACAGCTAAGGTGTCATAGTGAAGAACAAGTCCGGCTCCATGTTAGATCTGTCCCTTTGTCTCTAAGCCTGTGCTTCGTCATGCTGCAGCTGCGCCTTTTGTAAAAGAATGAAATATACAGCAGAGCCCCTTCTCAAGGCTCTGACCTTTAAGACTATAACACTCTCCCATTCATCTAGAGAAAAAAAGTTGCAGAACAGAGGATAATATTTTTCTTGTTGGAGGTTTATGGGAACATGACCTGACCTACCCAGACAGCTGCAAGAACAAAGGATATGGACACCAAGAAGTTTGCAACAACCAACCACACCCTCTTAATCCACCACAGCAAGAGACAGGGTAAGTTCTAAGTGATTCACCCCCACAGGCAGTCACTGGGACAAACACACAGACTTCTGCTGTAACGGAATGCTAGACTTCCACTTAAGGAAATGAAAATCCAAACCTGGTCAGTGGCAGTTCAAATATAAATGAAAGTAATTCATGTATATTTCAAGTGAATACAAGATTCATCAATTAAGGAAACATCAGAGATTTCATAGTGTAAGTGAATTATAGAGTCAGTGAAACAGAACTTAATTGCGATATATTGACACAGCTTGTGACATCTTCTCAAAATACTTAAAAGAGTGAATTGAATTATAGATGTCCTGGGGTTTAAAACAAGTTTTTAATCTCGTTTTCTGTTATACTTTATCTTTTCCATTAATGTAGACAGATCTTAAAATAAATATGGGATGTGTATGTGTGTCTGTTCCCACGTCATCTACAAGATGCAGCATGGTACTAAGAAAACATTAAAAATCAAAGAAATAGGGACCTCGAAATCATCCCCCGCCCCCCCAGCAACTATCTGCCTAAAACCACAGTCAGGTCTAGAAATAGCCAAAAATGTAAAATTACCAAATTAAGTCACCAGACTTTAAAGAGAGGAGAACACAAGTTCATGGGCTTGTTTCTTATTAAGTACGCATTTCCCGATTCTCTTGAATTCTTGACTGAAGGATAAACACTGAGGTCTCCCTCCATAATCTCAGTTTTGCACAATCATCTCAAAGCGAAGCAAGATAGCTACCACAAAGGCAGCATTTGAAAGCAGAGATTTCTCTCCATCTCCCTTTCCCCTCACCCCTCTTCTACACCCAAATGGATATAATTGTGGCTTTTTCATCTGAAGTGATGCCCATTTCTAGCACAAGAAGGGCAAAGACACCAGAGCTATCTTGACAGCAAGGCCTTTTTGCAAAAGGGAGCAAATGAAATGCACTCTCCAGCGGCTCTGACAGGAGACAAGGTTCAGCAGTGAGTGTTCAGTTCAAGTACTTGGATGTCTCATTCAGACCCAAAAGGCAGAAGGCATCATTCGACAAGGCTAATTATAGGGCCGCGGCCATAAAGCAATCTCTGTAATCTCTGGATGATTTCCTGTCTCCCTTTATAAGCAGGCGGGCACACCTAAGAATAGCTATTAGGGAGTCGACCTCCTCTTTGGCAGGAGGTGCGTTATTTCGCCGTGAACTCAGGGCTGCCATTACTGTCATAAAAGCAGCCCATCTACAGTGACAGCTGAGAGTTAAAATGTGATCCCTGTGCAGGTTTCACAAAGACATGCGGTGCTTTCCTGAGCATCCATACATAGTGTGCTCTTCCTTCCATGGGACGGAGACAGAAGAATAGCCAACGGATGAATCTTCCCCACGGTGGTGTGAGACTCCCTTTGAGACATACTGAGGAGTTCAGCAGTGTGCCAGGGACCACAGGTCTGGCGCAGACCTCAGGAGCGTCTTATGCCAGCCGCGTAGGGAATTAGCTACCCTAAGTGTCTAGTCTACTGTCAAAGGTCCACGTTCAATGAATAGGAAAAGCAATTAGCTGATAGGTTACCCTACTGCTGATAATCATATTGCATGACAGGACCCAACAAGGTGGCCTGTTAAGATTTTCAGATGCATGTGATCTTCAAAGTATTTCCTCTTCACAAATACTTTGTAAAGGAGGTCTTGTAACGATCGCTGTCTTACAGATACGAACGCTGAGTCTTAAGGAGGTTAACTCACACACCCGAGCTCCTGCAGGTGGAAAGAGGCAGGGGCGAATGTAATTTTGTCTGGGTCCTGAATTCTGATTTTCACAGTCCTGAGATTCACATGCTATTTATCAAGTTCTTGACCTAAGAGAGGCGTTCGAGAGATGGTCAACGCTATCATTACACACAGGAAGATTCTGCCAATCATTTTTCAGACACTGCTACAGAAAAAACAGGTAGAAAACAAGGTGCTACTGTAGAGCACAGGGAACTATATTCAGTATCTTATAATGACCTATAATGAAAAAGAATATAAAAAATAATCTATATACATGTAAAACGGAATCACTTTGCTGTACACCTGAAACTAACACATTGTAAATGAACTGTACTTCAATTAATGCCCCCCTCTGCCAGAGACACCGGGAAAAAGCATCCTTCAAAATCTAAAATGTAGGTATTCTGCAGTCAATGACCTGGCTTCCCCAACAAATTGGTAGCACAGAAAAAGGCCGAGGGTGACAGAATAAAATTTGAAAAAACAAAAAGACATACTTTGGAATACAGATAAAGGTTCCCACCATACACAATTCTGTTATCCCTCACGGAAATCTTTCACCTTATAAAATTCAGAATTTCATCTTGAAAGCTTTCCAGCACTGTTTAGCCATTCATCTTCCATCCCGGTAGGGACCTTGAGCTAAGAGAGTAAGTAATTGTCCGTACACTACAACTTTTTATTAAAAAAAAAAAACAAAGCCTAACCCCAAAAAGATAATAAAGGAAGCCTAGCTTGAATGTAACCATAAAGAGATCAAACAAGCCTACATAAAAGACATTCTGCAAAACAGTTAACCTGCGCCCTTCAAAAGTGTCAATGTCCGGCCACACCAAGACAGACTCAGGAATTATTCCAGATGAAAAGAGACTAAAGAAACAGGGCAGCTGAAGGATAATCGGGACCTTATTCTTACAACTGGCAGCATCTGAATCGGTCTAGAGAGAAGAGTTTTGGATCCGTGTTGAGTTCCTGATTTAGATCACTCAGCTGTGCTTATGTAAGACGACGCCTCATTTTACTGCATTGTTCCTACAGCTTTTATCTGTGTGAGTTCTCAGTGTGCTGCAGGAAAGCACTGCTGAATACTTCCATAGGATTCAAGTGTCTATACCCCGTCTGAAAAACACATGCCTCCCAACTTTGCTGTCTTGCATGCTCACCCAAAGTCTTCTGTTCTGAATTCACATTTACGTTCAGTGATTTTCCTTCAACTCAGTATTTCTTGGAATGAAGCACAGTGCCACCTCCCAGCACAGCAGCCTGCTTTATTTTAGACAATCTGCTAGCAACTTTAGAACACAGGGATGCATGAGGAGGGTAAAGCAGGAACGACCGTTTTCCGGAAGTGAGCGAAACCCTCCTGTAGGACCAGGCAGCCCAGGGAAGTGTGCCAGGGTGATCTCAGAAAGCAGTGTTGCGCAGAGCGTGCCTTTCAGACCCAGGATATCAGCGTTCCCCGGGAGCTTGATACACAGGCCGATTCCCGGGACCTGCTCCAGGCCCACTGAATCAGTGTCCAGGGGCTTGGCTGGGCCAGCCACAGTCTAAATACACAGTGTTTCTCAGACATTCCTTGTTTTTCATACCTCTGACAACCATGAGAAATAGTGGACAGGTATTTTGAAGAACATTTCTTCTTCTGAGTTTGATGTTTTTCTCATGATTAGGCAGGGTTTGGGTTGCAGACAGAGGTGAAGGGCCTTTCTGCTCACTTCATATCCCGGGAGACAGAGTCACAACCTGACTTACACTGGTAATGACCCTCCTCTTGACTTTGAGCTAGACCGTGACCACCTAGCCAAGGTATCTCCTGGGCTATTCCTGTGGATGTCAGGGTGGCCAGAAAGAGGGCGGGAACTTCTACCCAGGGGACAGTGCAGGTCACATTGCCAATGGGACATCCAAACGGAATCAGTGGCAATTCAGGTCTGTCTTTCAGGGGAAAGATCTGACCGAGACAGACACCCACTCCCAGCCACCTCCCAAAGCGCCATGCAGAATGAGGAAGTGGCATCAACAATCCGGTCATCGTTCCCTGAGCAACTCTGCATCCTGATCACACCCCACGTTCCTCATGCTCACCCGAGGACAAACTACCTCAGTGAGCAAACCACCTTCAAAATTTACAGTGACAGTGCTCCCACACAGTATCAACGTATTTATTTGAACTGAAAAATAGAATCTTGGTTTTTTTGTTGATAAATGATAGGTCCAATTTCTATTTTTGATCAGACCATGACAACTGATGACTAGTTTTACAAGGTTCATTATGGAATGTACATTTTTCCACCAGGAGATCTGAATCTGCTGGCCCAATATGTCTGCCGAAATACATCTGATATACTGTATGTGTATTTGATATATGTATTACGTACCTAATACATGTATATGTACACAGATGTTATAAGACACTGATGATGAAATACTTTGCCAGTGCTCAGCATATGAACATTTTAGATGACAAATTTAACATAGATGGGGAAATAGATTTTTCAGAACTATTTTAAAATAGTGGGTACAGGAAGAAAAGGTTTGGAGAAGAGCGTGTGGTTCACCATTCACATTTAACACTTGAGTTTGCACATAGCTGATCTACAGACTAGGGGTGGTGAGCGAAGACCTGAGAGTGAGGGGTTGGGGGTGAGCAGGAAATGGAATGAAAGTAGTGGAGGGACTGAGAGCAAACCATAGGAAACCATCTAGTAGTAGGAACAGCTGACTTATTTGCAGATAATAAGAACGGTTTTTTTCATCAGCGAAGGAGTAAGGGAAAGAAAACAGAATCTCTACTCCGAATCTTGGAGAATTTATAAGCAAAGAAAGTACTGGAGCAGAGGGAAGACTGCTTTGCTTTGCACAGAAACAGTTCTTAGGTTTCGACACCAAGATTCTCAGGGTTATACACGTTACTTTTTACATTTCTACAACCAAAGCGCAGACGTCAGGCTCCATATGGAGCACTGGAACGGAAAGCTGGTCCCTGGAGAGAAGACTGAACAGGAAAAAATACCCACTCAGTCTTAATTAGGGTTGGTAAATAGGACTGCAGAAAAGGCCCCTAAATGAATGCATGGATAACATAATGGCAGAGAGGCAGATGTGAGTGGGGTTGTGGGGAGAGGGCACATGGGGGTGGGTCATGAGGAGGGGTGGGGGCAAGTGTTGGTTTTAAGAACAAAATAGGAAACATGAAAAAAACATACAAATCGTGAGAAAGGGTGGGCGTGAGAAGCATGTAGCCTATATTACAGGGGACTCGACAGCTGTGCTCACACGTGAGAAATCAACAAGCCAGAGAAAAGAAATAGGTCATGGGGGTGAAAAAGAAAAAGCTGTGTAACCTCAAGGGAAGGAGAAGGGCACGCAGGCTATGTTGTAAGTCAAAATCGTCAGCGCTACAAGAGGAGGACTGAAAGAATAAAGTATGAGGTTGGGGGAAAATGATCAAGGAAGTGGAGACTGACATGGAAGGGATGTGAGGAGACTGGAAGGCTTAATACAGGACTGCAAGAATAAGACCCTGAGAGGTGAGAAGGACGTCGTGTCACTCTCCAGGAGGTGAGTGAATAAAAGAGTGGGTGGATGTTTCTGGGGCATGAGAAGGCATGCCCTGGCACTGCCTCCCATCCAAACCCCACCACACAAATTACTGAAGGATCCCAGACAAAGAAATCCCTGTAGACCGCAGAGGAGAGACAAGAGTGAAAAAGCAGCAGAACAGTATCCATCCTATGTACAAACATTGTTTAGAAAGAATACTTCCCTTGACTTTATCCAAATAAATTGAATGGATCATCGGCAAAATGTAAAGAAAGAAAGAGAAAAAGAGAGAGAGAGACAGAGAGAGACGTTCAACGTGCTTTTCTTTTTCGACAAAAGATACGTCGTATCTATAATACTCTTCTGGTGGTTTAAAGATGTATCATCCAGCCTTATAAATTCTACTAATCCACAACCACTATATTTAGGTGTTCTTTATTCCAAGATCAAAATGAATATATTTTTAGAGATCTCTGTCCTGAGTTGAAATTATTTCAGCTTCCTATATGGTTCTTCATTTTACTAATGCTGCTCTGTGAATAAGACGTATCTTTGTCTTTTGGCATTTGGAGGATGTCAAGAGACAAAGGTATTCATTCACCTGCAGCATACAAGCAGTTTTGAATGAATGAAAGGGGACAGGATTTTATGTACAAGTAAAACAGTTCCCTCTCAAATAAATAGTCATGCAAGATAATTCAATTTTAAATGCCTTGTGGGGTACTGTGTGGGCTACAGTGACACAGATAGACATTTCCTAGCTGATGAAATGTATGTGCTTTCTAGCAATTACTTATATTACAGGGGTAATTATCTCAAGATTCATGAATGAAACAAGACTACACTAATGATGATGATAGCTTTAAAATCACACTTTTATCTCTCATCCATTTTTATGTATCAGATAGAACAGAAGAAAATTTCCAGAAAGAAGCAGAGGAACAACATGATAGAAAAACCAATCAATAGAAACTAACCTGTGGCTAACAACAGAATAAAACATTAAAAGTTACTGTAACTGAAACAAGTTTCTACTGTAGAGCACAGGGAACCATATTCAATATACTGTAGTAACTTACGGTGAAAAAGAACATATGTATGTTCCTATAGCACTGAAGCATTGTGCTGTGCACCAGAAACTGACACATCGTAAACTGATTATGCTTCAATAAAAGTATGTATTTTCGAAGTAACTGTTAACTGTAATCTCTACATTTGCAAAGTGAGGCAATGACACTGAAGATATACAAATGACCCAGACTGCACTTATGAACAAAACTACAAAGTCTGAGATGGAAATACAGGACATCAGGTGAACAGAAGATTAGACATTGCAGAAGAAGAAAAGATTAGCAACCCTGATGCTGCAGCAACAAAAACTATACATAATGAAATACAAAGAGAGAAAAAACTAAAAAGGAGTAAGACCCTCCATTCGCTGTGGGACAAATTCAAGCGGCCTGATACACATGTAACTGGACTCACTGCTTTTTATACAGACTTTCAGTGAAACCTCATTGCATTACTGTCTCAAATCCAGAGCACCTCTGCTTCAGAGATTTCAGGGAGTAAATTTATAATAAATGTATCCTAGATTTATACCAGAATCACAGAGGGGAGTCACGGAAACCAGGTGATTAAAAAAATCTACCTACTTCATATACAATCTTCTGACCAGTCTTACTTCTAGTCCAACTTCTACCCTTACCTAGGGAGGTAGCTTTCTATCTAAATTTTGAGCCTTTGAGGGTTATCTTATCCTGAAGGAGGCAAGCTGATTTGCACAAGAGTTTCAACTTTGGTCTGTATCATAAGTTACGATTTATCCACATGCTTTTTAACTTCCAAAAAAAATTTAACCCGTCACTGCCTAGTTGTGTCATTATTTATCTGTGTTTTCATCCCTATGGAACTATATATTCTTTATTTCCATAATTTTATTAGTGGAGTTGGAAAAAGTACGTTCATAAAGGAGCAGTTTGACCTATCATGAATATCCAGAAGTCGTAGAATTTCCTGAAGTAGCTTTCAGGACAAAACTGTGGCCGTTGAACTTTATAAGCATCATCCTCTTTAAGAACATGTTTCTATTACCCTTATACATGAGTGTCTTAAATGAATACTGAAACCTCATGCCACAATCATCTATTCTCATAATCCTATCTGCTGCCATACTGTGTTCTGGAATTTACTATCAAAGGGAGAAGTCTGATTATTTTCCTCCTTTGAACCATTTGTCCATTAATATTTTTACCCTGTCAGAAAGCTTATAGGCTCTGTCTCTCTCAGGTTGACATTAAGGAGGAAAATCAGCAGAACACAGGGGTGCCATTCATTGTGTGGCTCACTATGACATCCAAGGGTCCCCTCCTTGGACGCCTTTGGCTCTGTTACGCCTGACTGCTAGTTAACTTTAACTGTTATAATCACGCTGGACTTCCCTCTATAACACATCTTCCTCTCTCCAATTTTACCTCTTCATTTTTTTTTAAATCTCAATAATAGGATAATGTCTAGATTTCACCTTCCAATTCACCCTTTTTAAGTACCCAGTGAACACTTCCCCGCTCTAACTGTAATTTTAAATATTCAGACACCATCCCCATTTAATCTCTCCCATCCTTGATCTATCCTCCCATGACTGCTCTTGTTTCATAATCCCTCAAATTCTAGTGACAACACCCTTGAGAAGATTTCTTACGGGCATTCAAATATCTAGACAGTCACTATTCTGTTCGCTCATCACTGTGGAAGACAGTTTATGATTTTTTGCCTTACCGTTTCTCTGTTTGGGGAGCTGGGCATTGATCTACCTTAGGTGGCTCCCAACTTAGGTAGTTCAGTTTTCATACAAACGGGAGAAAAAGACTAATCGAGTCTTGTTTTTTGTTGTTGTTGTTGTTGTTTTGTTTTGTTTTTGATGGAGGTACTGAGGATTGAACCCAGGACCTCGTGCATGCTCAGCACGTGCTCTAGCACTGAGCTCTACCCTCCCCTCCAAATCAGGTTTTCTGCAACTTCACTTCTCTCTATGGCCAAAGCCACGGTCCCTTGGGAGTCAGAAGGGCTATGGACTTGAGGGCTGCTGTCGACAGAGGCAGCCTCTCTGGTGGGGACAGCCGTTTGTTGGTCTGGTGTGGCTGTGGACAGGTGGATGGAGCTGAGAGCACCGCCTGTAGCTGACACAGCAGCTAGCCCGGGAGCAGCGCGGCGGCCCCTCCTTGCGAAGACTTTGTCCTAACGTAGACAGACTGGGCAAGATCGTAGATCCCAGGACAAGGATCATGCTCCACCTTGCTCCCCCTTTCAGAGTGCCCCGAGACGGGCACTGTCTTCTCCCCGGTGTTGTCTGCCCTCAGCCTCATCTCGATTCCAGCTCTCTCCTTCTGCCTTATAAAGGGTATGCCTCGGTGAAGCTTTCCTTCACGTGTAAACTGCCCTTTAACAAAACTGTCCTTCTTCCTTATCTGTATCTCACACATGAGAAGCACCAATTGCCACTTTCCAGAAATAAATTATTCTTTCATTATATACATGTTGGTCATTTTCATTGGATTTGGAAAGGAGGAAGGTAAATAGAAAGTTATCTTGAGTTGAAAATCTCTCCTGTTCAGTCATTGTTTAATCTGGGCTAATCAATTCCAGTTCCTTTCATCTATCTGCATGTAATTTATCCCTTTAATCTTCTTTAATAGTCTTCCCTAAGCCCTCTCTAAGATCATTAACACTCTTTTATATAAGGCCACATACACGGGACAGAGTTCCCCAATTACGAAAGGATATTACCCAGGGATGCAACGGCACTTTTAGCCAATAATCGTAAAGTCTTTATTCCACAACTGTACCACGTACAGTACAGTGCAGAGGTTCAAAGCACGGCTATCATCAGTGTGACTTTGGTCTTGCAGAAGGATAACTTCAAACCCCGTTGGACTTTCCATCCAGGCACAAAGCCAGCACCCGACTCCTACAATTAGGTGGGGCCATGTAACACCTGCTGTGGTTCTGGACAATGGAACGTAGTCAGTAGAGACGGGCGTGAGGGGTGGGTAAAGCTCAGTGGTAGAGCACATGCTTTGCATGCAGGGGATCCGGGGTTCAACCCCCAGTACCTCCATTAAAAAAAAAAAAACTAAAGAGAGAGAAGCATTATATAAATAAATAAATAAATAAATAAATAAATAAATAAATAAATAAATAAATAAATAAATAAATAAATAAATAAATAAATAAATGGAAGGTTAAAAAAAATGATGGGCAGCATTTCTAAGTCTGGCTCTTAAAACCTGACTGCAAAATCCTTTATTATTTTTTTAACTGAGTTATAGTCAGCTAACAATGTTGTGTCAATTTCTGGTATACAGCACAATTTTTCAGTCATACATGAACATACATATATTCATTTTCACCATGAGCTACTATAAGATCTCGACTATATCTCCCTGTGCTCTACAGTATAAACTTGTTTATCTATTCTATATATACCTGTCAGTATCTACAAACCTCAAACTCCCAGTCTGTCCCTTCCCACTCCCCTCCCCCCTGGCAACCACAAGTTTGTATTCTATGTCTGTGAGTCTGTTTCTGGTTTTATATTTAAGTTATTTGTCTCCTTTCTGTTTTTAGATTCCACATATGAGTGATATAAGGTATTTTTCTTTCTTTTTCTGGCTTACTTCACTTAGCGTAATCCTTTAATTAACCCCATTCACAACTAAAACATAAGTGATGACTAAAACTTGGAGATCTACTATTTAGCTCTGAAACCTTGTGTGTTTCTCCTGGACCATCGACTTCTTCTTCTACTTCAGTCACTGCAGTGGTTGAACAAGTCTGTGCAAGAATGGGACCAAAGAGATGTCGCATGGAGTCGCTGCCTCCCCCTGGCTAAGTGATAACGCCAAGTTCTACAATGTGAAGTGACCCTTCTACACCAATGGGAGACAGAACACAAAAGGGCACTCAACAGATGCATTCCTTCTGCTTTTCCCTTTACTCAGGGGCTTCTCTGTTCTGTCCGCAGACAGCTCACCAGGCTGAGTGAGCACAACTGATCCTCTAAGCCATCTTTTATCTATAATGAGACGCAAGAGATAATCTATGTATCCGCACAATTTGTTGTGGAGTAGAAGCAGGTGCAGTCACACAGCCTCCTGCTCATCCTCACTTCCTCCCCCTCACTTTCCATATAAAACACCTGAACATAATCCTTTCCTCAGGCTCTGTTTTCCAGTGAAGCCGAGATAAGACAGATCATTTCCCACAGAATTTGCATTTAAAAATTAAATCCTTAAAGAAAAGGAACAAGGAATTTGTTAAGAATTCTCAATTATTTTCATTCCAGCACAGAGTTCCCAAGAGGACTTGGCGCCTGCTGCGCTGCACCAGGACGGCAGCCGCGCATTCACTCCTGGCCAGTCTCGGCCAGAACTGCGCAGTCATCGATAATTGGAGGCGTAGCAGTTACAAGTTTATCAAGCTGCTTCTATGCCGGATAAAGGTGATGGCTACTGTGTTAGCTTTCTAGGACTGCCATAACAGCGCCCCACTGCTGCGTGGCTAGCTTAGTAGATACTAATTTACTTGTGGGTCCACAGGCTAAAAGTCAGAGATCACGTGTTAGCTGGGCTGGTGTCTGCTGAGGCCGCTCTCCTTGGTGTGTAGATGGCGGTCTTCTCCCTGTATCCTCACATGGTCGTCCCTGTGTGTGTCTGTGTCCTAATCTCTTCTTATAAGGACACCAGTTCTACTGGATAAGGCCTTAATGACCTCATTTTAAACTCAGTTACCTCTCCAAGGGCCCTGGCTCCAGACACAGCCACATTCGGAAGCACTGGAGCTAAGACTTCAACATATGAATTTGGGCAGAAACAATTCAGCCCTTAACGGGCGCTACGCATCCATAATTTTTGGTCTTGGGCACCACGGAACTGTTGAATCATGAGTCAAAGTGAACATCTTGATACCTAGGTGTGTCAGCTAAGGGTCACTGGTTGAACACAACAGAACAATTCACAACTAACTTGAGAGAAAAAGGAAAATGATTGAAAAGAAACAGGCATAGTCCATGCAATTCAAGGAATCACCAAAACTTTAGGGCAAAAATGGAAAGCATAGGTCAGCTGCAGGGAATCCAAGTAGCAGGAGATGGTAAGTTCCCTCCTTCGTCCACACCACTGCTGGGATAAACTCTCATCACAGGATTCTGCGTCCCAGGGGAGCATCCCGCAGGTCCAGCCTCGGTCACTGCTCACTCCCGGACAACAGGCGGAAAGGCCATTCATGTTCCCAGCTTCACCAGAACTACACACAGTCTAGGGGAGCCAGGATTCTCCTAAGGGAAATTACAATGATGTTTCACTAAGAAAGATAAATGGATAGTCGGTGGCAAAAAAGGAAAGAAAAGAAAACCGTGTCTCTTTCAGTTGATTAGCGTTCCGCCAACTGGCTAATCTCCGTGATTCCCATGGCGGACAAGGATCCAGTCTACAAAGCTGGGAGGGACTTACCGCCTCTGCCATCTCCCTCTTGCCTCTGTATTTTATTCTCCATTAGCTTGGGCATTACATATCATTACTCCTTTGGCCACGGGCTACGAGAGCAGGGACAACTCCACTGAATCAGCAGGCAGACCCGCAGCGCGGGTGACAGCTGCTCCAAGGCATGTCCCCCGCCCTTCGTTTCCTAGTTTTCGATTACTGCTCTTTGCTTCCACAGTGTTGAAATGCTGCCATATTTTAGTTACAGCTCTTTCCAGAAATCTTGGCTGTTCCTTTTGCTGTCACAGCCTGCGAGCGGCTCTATTAAAGAGCCCGTGTCTTCTACAGTACGAAAGAAATAGAAGAGCAGCTTTTTAAATAACTATTACAAAGAAACCTGCCGTCTGGAGGATTACGGTTGCTTGTCCTTTCTTGATTTTTTGGCTCCACGGGAAGGACCATCTAACTACAGGGGGACATTTTTGTTTCATGCTGTAATAAATCCACGTATCATATTTCACATCCATGAGGACCCTGTGTACAGATCCCACTTCATAAATCTCATATCCCATCAGACCCATCATGGAAACTGAGTCCTTTTAAACACTGGTGTCCTGGCCTCTCAGTTTTGCATCCAATCATCCATTTAGACAAGCGTCACATGTTCCAGTCCCTGCAGACATAAAGGAGTCCAGATGTCCACATGCCAAGGAAAGCACGGTTGTCCCCTTTGCCATCCCATACTAGCCTAGGACACAGAACAGAAGTCACCCAGGGTAGAAAGTAAGTACTTGGGACTCGGTGGGCCACAGGATCCCCGTGGCAGCTAGTGAACCCGGCTGCTATGGTACGAAAGCAGCTGCAGATGACAGATAAATGAATGGGTGAAGCTGCATTTCATTAAAACATTACATATATGAACAGGCAAGAGGCTGGGTTTGAGCCAGGGTTTGTGGTTTCCTGACCTACAACCTAGACTTCTGCCTTCACCACTAATCTACTGAATTCAGACCAATCCAACAATAACAACAGTAACAAAAATAATTGCCATCTTTTTAATCTTATTATGTATCTGTGTACGACATGTCTGTGCACCCTGAGCCAATGTACTCATCAGTATAACAGCCCTGTAAGATAGTTGTCTCTTTTGACAAAACAATAACTAAGCTTAGTAAACTAGTCTGGTTAGCATCGCCAAACATTTGGAATGAAGCTTTGGATTCCATACGTTTAGCTGTTTTAATCAGTGTTTGAATCAGGAAGGGCTGGACAACATTGCAATAATAAGCAATCCCCAAGACTCAGCAGTTCAAACCAATGAAAATCTATTTCTTCCTTATGGAAAGTTGAGGGAATTCTCCAGGTGCAGCTCTCCTGACCAGAATGCTTGCTTACAGATTGTTACCTCTGCACCAATAAATTCCACCTTCCTACAGTAAGAGGAGTCTAGAGAAGAACTTCTCCAACTTGAGCATGCATATCCATCATCTGGGAGCTTATTCAAGTGAAGTTTCAGATACAAGAGTTTTCGGGGTGGGGCCTGAGACCTGGAATTCCATCACTCCCTGGTGATGTTGGGTTCTGGTGACCGCAATCTAAGCAGTAAGTGGTACCCTGGCAAGAAGATGATTCTAGATGAAGAAAGAGATATCTGGCCAACATTATATTGACCAAAACAAGTCACAGGGCAAGACATAACTTGAAGAGGATAAGGAAGCAGACTTTATTCCTTTGACAGGGTGTAAAGGAAGCACACCGATCGGGAAGTAGTGTAACATCTACTCAGTCCAGACTCGGCTGACTTCAAATCTTTATCCATTTCAGGGTGTTATACTGCTTATCCTGCTGACAGGTGGAGGTGACTTCTAACCCCCATCCTGTTAGCTGGGAACGCTGCCTCTCCCTGAGAGTCCTCCTCCCTGCAGACTGCATCCTTATCTCCTGCCCCCTTGCTATGCAACATGTGGTTCCTGGTCCACCAGCATCACATCACTGGGAGCTTGTTAGAAATACAGAATCTCAGAGTCTCCGCCAGACTAAATTAATCAGAATCTGCATTTTAACAAGATCCTTCGGTGACTTGCATGGACATTAAAGGATGAAAATTGTGCTGTCATCCACCCCACAGACAGCAGAATTTCACTTATGGAGAAATTGTCGAGGCCACGAATTGTGCCTAAAATGACCCTCATTTTTCCACCACTGCAGGTAGTTCAAGAACCACACCTGAATACCAGTGAGCCTATAAAGAAAAGTAGCCATTTGTCTAAGGGGACCAGCTGCCACATGAGGAAAACGGGAAAAATTATCTAGAACAAATGCCGAAGGAAGGAGAATTGCTGGAGGAAAAAGATGGAAAATCCAATAAGAGCTCAACACACATTTAAATGGATTTCCACTCAGTTATAAGATAATTTACTTCTAGCAATGTCATGGACTAGATATTTTGAAACTCCCCCTTATTATAAAGCATCCAGAAATGACAGACAAAATATATTAAAACATCCCTCCAAACACATACATGAACTCAAAAAAACAGTAAGATGAATCCTGAGAAATGAGATAAAATGAAATAGAAAAATGAATTAAGAGAATTAAACAAACTAGTTCACGGCCCACACCAGCCCTTGGCTTATCTGCCCATCCCAGCAAGCAAGAGCTTCAATTCCAGTAACTGCAAAGGTGATGGGGAAAAAGTCCAAGACCCTCAGAGGACGAGGATCAAGCCAGAACCCTCAAAATGTGACCATCTCAGTGAAACGGTGAGCTGCAAGCGACAACAACAACAACAAGAATATCTGAGACAGGGGACAACAAAATGTTTCTTTTTTGAGACTGGCTTCTGTGTACTGGGGGAGGGGACTCCTAAAAGTTCATATAGGTTTCTGACATAAATTCACACCAATTACATAGTTAAAAAAACTTCAAGAGATCTGACGTAATGTGGCTTCAGGTTGGCAACACCTCCAGGACCCTGACAAATGAAAACATAAATCTTCTGTAAAGGAGCTGGCTGAAAACTCAGGCTGCAACGATTTCTCCTGTCTACAGTTCTTTCTAGAAAACATGAGGTCACAGTCGGAAGCCACAGGACACACGACAAGATCCGGAGAACGAGAAAACGTGAGCAGAAAGAGCAAGCGACAGATCAGACGCTTCAGATACTAGATTTACAGAATACAAAATATCAAATAGATACTAGATTTACAGAATACAAAACATCAAATAGATACTAGATTTACAGAATACAAAACATCAAATAGACACTAGATTTACAGAATACAAAACATCAAATAGATACTAGATTTACAGAATACAAAACATCAAATAGACACTAGATTTACAGAATACAAAATATCAAATAGATACTAGATTTACAGAATACAAAATATCAAATAAATACGTTGATACAATTAAACAAAAATGATTAAAATCATGGAGAAGGAGAAAATATTATCAGAATGCAAAAGAAAGCTTAGAGGAGTTAAGAGAACATCTAAAATTTTATATATATATACATACATACATATGTATATGTGTGTGTATATATATATACACACATGAAAATGACAGACAAAATAAGTTATTGTTTGGTGCGTGGGAGGCACAGTTACATGATTTCACATTTTAATGGTGTAAACAGTTTAATAAGATAGGTATTAACTGGCCTAAAGTCACATAGCTAGTAAGTCTCAGAAATTGGATATAAAACCCAGCAATCTGTTACCATTATATGCCCTCTTGACTAATAAAAAATAGGATCTCTGAATGGCTGAGTGTAAACACAGAGGAGAGAGTGGTAAAGAGAAACTTAGTGAACTGGAAAAACCGAAGATAATATGGAAAGAAATGCAGGAAGACACAGCGAGGTTACAAGCAGCAGGAGAGTGAGAAGGTGGGCAGCCAACTTTGGAAGAGATGTTTTCTGTAACGCAAGAAATTGACAATCTATCAGTGAATAGATTCAGTGAATACAACAAAAAAATTGTTGTATTTCTCCAGAAGAAAAAATTCAGAGAAATCCACACTTAAAGACAGTAGTAAAAATGCTGGACAGTAAGAACACTGATGTCAAGGAAGAGATGACAGCACACACACACACGCACAGATAGATTACCACCAAGATATTATACGTCTTTTGAGAGCTGACTTCTCAACAGAATCACAGGCGGCCCCAGGGCAGTGGAAACCATTGGTCAGTCTGCCCCGAGAAAACAACTATAACCAATAATTGTACTCCCAACAGAACACTCTTTCAAGGACAGAAGAGATAAATACCTTTTTTAGATTAAAAAAAACTGGGACAATTTACTATAAAGAGAGGCACACTAAAGAAATTGCTAATGAAGGAAATACTTAGAGGAGAAGGAAAGTGACCCCAGAAGGAAGATCTGGAGTGCAAGAGGGATTGAAGAAGAAAGAAGGGAGTTTTGAAAGAACTTAATGGAAGCTTTATAATTGATATGAAAGTATAAGTGGTCGAGAATCATCAGATAGTCCTGGACAAGGGTACTTACGGACTAGCAGATATCAACTCAAACAGAGTAATTAAGGTGGTGTGACATTGGCGGACAAAGTGTCCAGTGCAATGTATCGGCAAAGCAGGAGCAGATGCCTACACACACTTAACTGGTGGCTGAACTCCTCAAGCAAGGGTAGAAGGGACTAGGCTTCAGGAACACAAGTAAAACTGTGACCACACTTGCCACAAACGATAATGAAGGAATGACCAGTAAACCTATAAAGAGATGTTCAACTTTACGGGTCATCAGGGAAATGTAAGTTAAAACCACAACGTTGCATGTGCACCCTTTTACAACTGCCTGATTAGGAAACACTAGAATGTACCAATACCCAGTGCTGTCTAGGAAGTGGGGGAAGTAAAACTCTCAAACACCTCTGCTGGGCGTGCACACTGGTACAGGTACTTTGGAAATTAACTTGGCGTAATCCAGAACTTTGAAGTTGCCTGTGCTCCATGATCCAATAATCCCAGTCCTAAGTAACCACTTGGAAAGCCTACAGGAAATCTGAAACGCGTATATGGAAGACAGGTGCATGCCCATGAATTTCATGGCATCAATATTCATCATAGCACAACATAAAGAAAAAGGAAAAAGATGAACGCTACGTGTCTCGGTCAGCTGGAACCGCAGTACTAAACACCACAGACTGAGCGGCTTCAACCACAAACACCGATTTCTCACAGCCTGCAGACTGGAAGTCCAAGATCAGGGTGCCATCTTGGTTGCGTTTTGGGGAGGGGCCCTCTTCCTGGCTGGAGGATGGCCGTCATCCTGCTGTACACCTCACATGATGGGGAGAAAGAGCTCTCCTGTCTCTTCCTTCTTCTTTTATAAGGGCATTATTCCCACCTTGAGGGTTCCACCCTCAAGTTGTCACCTAACCCTAACATTCTTCCAAATGCCGTATGTCCAAATACCACCACACTGGGGATCAGGGCTTCAACATAGGAATCTGGAGGGACATTCAGTCAATAGGGCCACCCACATGACCACTTTAACAAGAGTATGCAAAAATAAATTACAGTTTAGTCAGGGTATAATATAATACACATACATTCCATGCATATGTTATATACATAATAGTTCACAATGTGTTTTTAAATTAATGTAATTTTTTCTCTTATGAAGAAGCATTTATTACCAGAGAAACTTTATGGGCCTTAATATCCTACGATATTGAAATGTACTCATATAAATTCAGACCATTAATCTTTTATTTTATTTCAAAGGGTATTTCAAAGGATAGCCATTAAATGCCATGTACTAAGTTCTAGGCATATAACAGATAATAAGAGAGCCTTTGGTATCCAGAAGCCTGTAATTTCATTTGTAAATACTGGAATCCCAATAGATCGAAATTAGTGTGTTAGCGAAGAGGTACCGTGTGCTATGAAAGCACAGGGAAGAATAAGAAAGGCGAGCAGCACTACTGAAGGGCAGCTATAAATCACGCAGTCTGCAAAGTTGTTTTGTACACATTTTTCTCTTCCCATCTGCCAGCAACCACCCTGTGATGCACAACTGTCCTTATAGTACCAGTGAGGACACCAGACTCGAGAACAGGAGGGAATCAAAACCCCCAGGCCCTCTGTGGAAGTGCAGCCACCGGGGCAAGTGTGCAAGCACTCTGGACACGAACGCGGCACCACCGAGAACTCGGAAGGTGCACTGACTCACAACCCGGCAGCACACACTCCTGCTGCCAAGTATATCCTCACCCAAACCAGGACTGAGACAGGCATTCCACTCCTGACCTCGCTGACTCCCACATCCTTGCTTTTGATGACCTCCTGCTTTTCAATCTTCCTTAGTCACAGACCCAAACCGCAGAGGACTCCTTTGAACACCAACGTCTTAACATCCCTGGCGGCCAAAGCCTCCCTGTCATTTTGACACACTGTATTCCCCAAACAGGATGTTGCTTCATTCTGTCTCCTGTACATACTGTGCTGCACAGCTGAACAACACAATGTTTTACTCTCCACTCGACCTTTTCCATAAATACTGGCACTTCTGCACAACAGGAGGTCTCTTGGTGTTCAAGATTAAATGAAGGGAGAGATCCCCAAGTGTTCCTTCCTGAGTCTCGTATTTAACTCAGGTGCTCCTTGAAGTCACTTACTAGGAAAGCCAAGTTTGTAATTCTCAGCCTTTTGAGGCTCTATCTGCATTGTCTGTGGCTGGCAAATGAGAATAGTGCACTTGCCTCAAGACAAGTTTCAGGGGAAATGATTCACACGGCATGCTGCCCTGATGGTGGTTGCTGTCCGTGTGTGTGGCAGCAGCTGAAAAGCTCCACACTTGGCAAGAGGTGCCCTCTCCTCTTAGCAGGACGTGCAGGGGTACAGCCTGGTGGTTCACAATCACAGCCCTTTACTAGAAGGTCCAGCTCCTCTTTCCACCATGACTCCCAGACACTGGGTTCGCCTACACATGACGTGTGACCATGGTATATTACACTGCTGTGGTGATCGGGCAGGACCAGAGCTTCACCATGTCCTTAGAAACCGGAAAGCTGGTCAGTCTGTGGATTGTTCTTGCTCGCACAGTTTAGGACACTTCATTCCTGAGAACCTAGCATCAAGCCTTCAGGCACGAACAGCAGATGCACATTTCATGGTGCATCCAAAGACATGTTTTTGATTCGCTCTTACCTCACTTTAGGTCGAAGCTGTGGGGTAGGGGGGGATAGCTCAGTGGTAGAGCACATGCTTAGCATGCACAAGGTCCTGGGTTCAATTCCCAGCACCCACCTTAACCAAAACAAAAACCAAAAACCAAAAAAAGAACAAAAAACCTCTCAAAGTTGTGTTGAACTATCCTCAGGACTAGATGCTACATTGACAGCAGGTCCAGCCCCAATCCTGATGAGCTACTGGAAATGAACAATCCTACCCTGATGGATCACCTCATACCAGACGGTCTCACCCTTCTCCATCATCACTTCCGAGAATATTCTGCCTTAAAAACCCATCTTCCCCCTTGGCGTATTGACAGGGAGGTTCTGATTTGGTGGTAAAATTCAGTTCTACGTGGAAGGATGCTTTTAAAACCATGTTTCACTGGTGGGGATTACTTGCATAGAGATGACCAAATTAGGGGGAAGAGGTCCCAGTTTAACGCTCAGGGTGGGAGTTTTAAGCAAGTTGGGCTTGGAAAGGTTACTTCTTTTCTGTGGAACATAGATTCCTCATCAGAGAGGGTTCCTCTAGGATTCACGGAAGGGATCCCTTATCTCAGATGCCAACTCACAGGGTCTGTGTGAGGATTCAACGATGGGAAATAGTCTATAACTCCACAGAGGTGACACACTGTCACAGAACCTGACATTGGGCAAGGTATCTGAAGGTAGGATGGTTCGACAGAAATGGAAATACATGCTTACCATACGCATGGTAAAAACCCATGTAAACTGCAAAGCATTATGGATGCTGAAGTTATTATTACTCAGGCACCCAGGGAGATGCCCTGCTGACTCTGCCAAGTATCTATAGTCTGCTTTGGGCCGGCTACAATGTGCACTTTGAGAGGGTAGCACTCCCACACAACAATATGAATATGTCAGAGACGTTCAGGTGTATTTACAGCCTCTTGTTCAGATTTCTGTGGATTTCCTTTTTTTTTTTTGCCAGTTTTAACTTCACTATTTTAGTATCATGAAATACAAGCACAAAACATTGTACAAGTATACTCTTTACTGCGTGGAGACGGAGTAATACATTTGTGTTCTCACCCGAAAGAATGTTGAGAACGGTTTCCCAAATACCTATTTTAACGACAAGGGAAACTGAGCAAAATAAATGATTTTATGATACACCCCCATTTTTGGGGGGGTTGCATAAATGGACGGAGCATGACTCCCCAGCTACGACCTAGGAGGCGGACACGGAGAAACTCAGTGACAGAGCTGTTGCAGCTGATCAGCAGTGTCTCTCCTCTGACTGACTGCAAGGCAGGTACTCTCAGTGCCTGAACGGTGACTGCTGCTTTTCCCTATCAAATTCCATCCATAGCAGGGAGACATGCAAGACAGACAGTCCGAGACGGTCAATTCAATGTCTTTAACAAAGTAAAAATGCTGAGTGTTTACTAAGAAAATGTAATTTAACAAGGAAATCTACACCTTAGATAATTTCTATAGCAAAAGATGATTCATTAGAAGGAATCAATGTAATGCCTCAATAAATAGTGATTAAATGAAGATATTCAAGGAAGAACTAGCGGTTATGGTTAAAAACACTGAGATCAAGACAAGTGACCGACGTGGAGTCTTGTTTAATAAAATGAGCTTCCCCTAATTTCAGATGTCATCTTACCGGGGAAAAAAGGGAGGAGGGGGATGTATTCTAACAGGCTTGAATGAACCAGAAAAACCATTCACATCAGCAGAAAGCTTGGATTGGAACACTTAAGCTCTTATGACTGCCTTCAGTGGGAAGAATTCCCAAACAATTTGAGAGCATTTTTACAACATTCAAAACAAACTGTCACACTTGAGAAGGGGTGTAAAATTCGACTTTACTACAGTGTTTGAAGGAGTAAAAATTAATATGCTGCAATGAATGTATTTATCTCAGAACAGGATTACACGTGGTAATAATTTCGGGTTGTTTTCTGAAAGATTTCTTTCGTTTTGTAGTTTATCTACACTAAAAACGAAAGCAAGTGGTACTTTTCATTGCTTTGCATATTCAACATGCTTTCCCCCATAATCCTTACATAATCCCACATATCAATCTTGTTTACATGTCTAATTGGCATATATTAGTGCAAAGCAAAACTAAAAGAGAGCTGGTTCACACAGCACTTTTAAGCCATGCCAGAAGACCCTCAGTCTATAACCTCCAACAAATGAGCTGCAAAGTACAACTAGTATGACAGAAGTCAAGTCACCGGACGCACAGGTCAATGCGTGAGCTCTCACAGACTGACCCGCCCTTCCCGTTTGCCCGGAACTTTCTGCCCACATGGTGGACACGCATGATTCCACCACCTGAGGCTGACAAGCCCTAGGCTATTTTAAATGAGATTGTTTTCTTAATTTCCTTTTCAGAGTGTGCATTATTAATGTATAGAAAGCAACTGATTTTTGCAAGCTGATTTTGAATCCTGCAGCTCTGCAGAATTCATTTATCAGTTCCCACAGTTTTCGGTGGACGCTTTAAGGTTTTCTGTATGTAAGAGCAACACTGGTACTTTTTTCCCTGCATCTTTGCATTGCACACTTGTCCGTGCGGTCCCTGAAGAGACACCATCTCTGTAGTGCACAGCCCTACAATATCTGGATAATTGATTCATTATTTAAAAAAAAAAAATCACAGCAACAGAGGGACGAGATGAGCACAAGCCCAAACTGTTGGATGGCCCTTCATGGAGATGTTTCAATAACGAACCACAGCTCGGAGAGCAGCTCCTGCCTCCGTGCCTGGCTGATTACCCACCAGCTGGCAGTGACGGGCTTTTAGTCACATCCCAGGATCAGAAACATACAATGAATTCAGAGAGGGCCGCAGAGGGAAGGGGAAGGCAAAATCACTCTAGAATCTTTGCCAGGCTCATCTATTCTGCAAGTCACTTGTTAAAATGAGCTAGCTTTCTTCTAGCCCTGGCTACTTCCAGCTTGGCTTTTTCCCCCTCACAGTCGTGGGTTTTCACCCTAAAGTGTGGATGGAATGCAGGAACGTGGGTATAGAGCCTCCGAAAGCAGCTCCTCCCTTCATGCAAATTTAAACTGAAGTCGGAACTGAGACACTAAAATTCCAAGGTGCTCAAATATTACAAGTTCCACTAGCTGATACAATGGGCTAGGAGATTAAAACAATGATAATCTTCCCAGCGTGGGAAGAAATATTACCCTGAATAATTTACAGAGCGCTATCATAAACTCGCAGGAAATGAAATTCAGAGTTGCCCATCTCCTGGCCCTGAAATTAAAAGAAGGCACAGAGGGACAAAGAGGGGTGGAAAGACAGGGAAAGATGATTATCACCTGAATCCTGGATCTTGGTAGTCTTTCCCTTTGGGGTAGAACGTGGAGGGTGTACACATTAGAAAGATTAGAAAGGGCGCAGTTAGGGAGGAAAGAAACCTCAAGGAGCCTAGCTTCAGTACTAAGTAACCTTTCTCTTGAGAGAAGGTGAGACCCACATCCCAACTTCCCCTTCGGGGGGGGGGGGGGGTCAAGTGACTGGGCTCCAGGGTAAGGAGTGTCCGCGAACTGTCGCCTGACACCATGACAACCTTACACGTGAGCCTCCCCACACTCCCACTTCCCCCCGCTTGGAGCCACGGCGTGGAGAACCTGGAAACTCCACATGGACGACCGTGTTTCCGTAAGAAGCAAGGGCCGTGGGTCCCAGATTCCTGCTTGGGAAATACCAGTGGTGATCTTTACAGGACTGAGGAAAGAACTTCCATCACATGTGCGGTCGTCACACGTGTCTGGATTTGTTTTAGCAGCTAGAATTCCCTCACTAACGTGGTATCTGAGTAACCTCAGGTAAGACATGCCATGTGTCTGAGATTCCGTTTACTCATCAGAAAATAATTTATGAGAAGGAAAGAAAGCAAATGAAAACAAAAATCATTCCTAGCCAAATGTAGTATTAGCATTACCCTCATCTGATATGAATGTAGAAATATGCAGGTCTCACCTAAGTACGCACCTGAGATTTAAACGCTGTATTTCGTTGATTCTAAGCACCGCGTGTGAAATTAGCGCGTGTCTTACAACAGATGGGCATGGTCAAAGTGACATTTCGAAACATTTTCTTAGCAGTATTTTTAATGCAGCTACAACTTTCAATGTACGCTGTGAGATTTGATGAAGTGGCATTCTCTCTGCTGGATTCCAGGACTGTAATTGCCACAGATTCTACTCCTCCGGGATTAAGCCACCCTTCTCCGCGGCTACATTTGGGAGAAAAGCTAGGGTGTTCCACAGTCAAGGCCAAGGGAATGAAATCCGGCGTGGTCTGCTCACAGGGCTACATCCTCAGGGTTGGAGACTGTCAGGACACCAGGGACCTTCTGATGTCCCCAAGCTAAGTATCTGCCTGAGACAAAACGTTAATATAAGGATGGATGCAACGTTTAATTTTGTCATAGCAGTGGCAGCACGGACACACGGAAATACGGCACGAGGAGGAACCACCGTCAAGTCCTAAAGCTCCCGTCGCACCATAACTAGACGATGATTGATTTCTATTAAACCTTGCTATCTGCATTTGATACGTCCCACTGACTGCACCATAATATTAAATAGACAACAATTCAACAGATCGTTGACATCTAATCTAAACATAATTCCTAGGAGTTAAGATAAACATGTGGAAATTCCAATGTGCCACACTGTCTACTCTCCCATGACAGATCACCAGGATAATATACTTTTTTAAATGTCCATGAAATGTTTCCCTGCCTTTGCTCCTTCAGAGAACTCCTCTGAACAAGCCGCAGCTGCAGATGGCTCAGAAAGCCATCTTCCTTATTCAGGCTTGTTCCGTGTCTTGCGGACAACTCAATCTAAGACCCAACGCTGACTTAAAACAGACATCCACGGATGATGGCCCCAGGCCAAACCTGGCCCAGTGTTTGCTTTTATACACTGCAAGAACTGAGGATTTAAATTTTTTTTTCTTTGCATTTTCAAACGTTTGGGAGAAATTAAAAAGAATATTTTGTGACATGTGAAAATTCTGTGAAATTCAAAGTCTTAGTGCCTATAACGAAACCTGATTGAAATACAGCCATGTTTGCTTCTGCATTGTCTCTGGCTGCTTCTGGGTCATAAAGCCTGAAATGTTTACTGTGTGGTGCTTTGCAGAAAAAGACCTAAGCCTGCTACTCCAAGGAACTGAAGCAACGTCACCTGGGGTCTCGTGTGAAACACCCAATCCCAGGCCAGGCGCCAGAACCACTGACTTAGAATCTGCATTTTAAAGACTTTTTCAGATGATTCATACAAACCTGAAAGTTTGACAGGTACACTCTAAAGAAAATGGGTACCCTAGACATTAATCAAGACAGGGCTGTCAATTTGAGGAAATGCAAACAAATTGATTCATAGCTCACTGGAGTCGTGGGTATTGTAGTTAAAAATAAAATAGCAGACGATGAGACGTTAGTTTTCACGGCGCGAGAATCTGAGGAAGTTTGAGATTTAACCCTGAACAGCCACAAAATGGAAACAGGGAATAAGCATCAGCCTAGATTAGTTTTCTTAAGTGGACACGTGCCTAATCACAGGTTTTCGTCTTTGTTTTTTAATTGACCTGAACTGTTCCTTCTGCTGCTGACTATGGGAGAACATATGTTCTAAGGCTGTGAGCCCCAACACAAAGCACCTCCACGGGCCACGAATCATAACCCACTGATCCGTAGCCAGCCATCCGAATACACAGTCAGCTCGGCTTTGCCCTTGGACGCTTTCAGCTGGTTATCTCATTGCCTTTGGGCAAGGATTTCTTGGAGATGACCCAGGGGCCCTACACTTAAGAGCAGCTGAAACATTTAACGTTCTGTTTTTCTTAGATTTCAATCCCTGTTTCTTCTGATGGTGACCCAGGCAGTTTTTTGGAATTTTCTCTCCGATCCTTCATCATAAAGGAAGAGCCGACAAGTTGAGGACTGTAGCTTTTTCTGGCACAACTGTTAACTCAACCCCCAAAGAAAGCTGGTGTAGAGCCCAGGTTGTAAGGGGCGACCTCCAAGAATGATCGTTCACCGGGCTTTCTCACCAGTGCCTATGTTTTCTGTTGGTCCTGTTCACATTCAACGAGCAACTCCAAAAGGCCTAACGTTCAGAACGTTGGGAAGGAGGAAGATAAAACATAAAAACAGCCAGTAAAGTACCCCAGTACGGAACAGTCACACTTACCAGTCAAGTCCACTCACTTGGCAGTCATTAAATTGGTTTGCAGAGAAGTCAGCCGTCACAGGCTATTGACAAACTTAATCAATCATCCATCTCTTCTTTTAATTCTTGACAGCGTGCTGATGTATGCCCACACAGGGACTTTCGGATTCAATTTCTACCCGAGGTGATGGCCCCATCAGTTTTGGTCTCGACCACTATGGCCTCATTTACAATGTGTCGCAGTGAGTTTGCCCGTAATCGTTCCTATCCGTCCTGTTACTAGAATGCCTGTTATTCTGCCTCTGACTGAATGCAGAGCCAGCCCTACCTCATTCCACCGGGGGGACTCGGAGACAGGAATACTAATACTGCCCATCACCACAGCTGGTTCCCCACGCGAAATGAACCCTACAGTGTGAAAGACAGCTCCTCGGCGTCTGTTGTTTTGAGTCATTTGTTGGAAGAAGCTGTACTTACTAAGTGGTCTAATTTTCATCTTAAACCTTCACAGTTATTCATGCAATCCCCATTATAAATACAAGTTTTATAAGAAGAAAATTCTGCACTGGGCCCCCTTGATGATGAAAAATGTACAAACAGAAAATGGACAGTCCAGTGTTTCCAACCAGATTGAAAACAGATTGAAAGTCATTCATATTCACTAACTGTGATTCTTTGAAATCGGTGATGGGCACTGTCAATTTTGGAGTATTGGTCCCCCGGAAACAAACCAATGCTAGCTAACTTACGGGGATAAAAATTTTTTTTTCTTAAGTAAATAAAAACAAAGAAACAAAAATAAGGTCAGAGAGAATGAGAGCCAAGCCCTGACAAGGAAGGCATCTCTAAGATGCAGGCGGCAGGGGCTGGTGGACTGCTTCACTTGGGTACCACTACTGCCATGAGTCCCCGGCAGCCCTTCTTTATCTACTGTTTAATATCCAAAGTCCCTAAAGAGAGAGCCAACTGCCCTCATTTAGGTTATGCATTCGCATCCTTGGGATGCCATGAAGGCTAAGGGGGCTGTCTCAGCCTGTCATCGCCCTAAAAGAAGCCAGGATGCTCTAGTCAAGAGAGTGCGATGGGTGAATGGGTAACAGCTATT
Organism: Camelus dromedarius; assembly: GCF_036321535.1. NCBI lineage: Eukaryota > Metazoa > Chordata > Mammalia > Artiodactyla > Camelidae > Camelus > Camelus dromedarius. Next base: position 110,056,791 of record NC_087472.1, read on the forward strand.
CAAAACAAACACGCCTGTCAAACTCCTTGCCTCTCTGCTCTCCGGAAAACCTGTGTCTTCATACACACATTTTCAGTATTATCCGCCACCAAACGTGTTCTAGCAATTCCGCATACAACAGAAACGTGCCTAACAGCTTCTGGAAGGGAGACAGCCACAACCTCGTCCCTTGGCGAAGAGCCCTGGACACCTCTGGAATGTCCCCGCCTTCTCTGACTTTACCTAGACCCACGCTGATGTTCAACAACATAGGTAGCCAGTGAGATGCTTAAGCGCTATGGCCAACACGCCCTACCACTTCAGGAAGAGCAAATCAGGTATTTAATTAAAGCATGTAACTGTGTAAGACACAGCCAGACAGGAAGTAACAGGTGTGACCCAGAGGCACCGCAAGTTACTCTTTGCCTGTGTCTTGTACTACCTGTTCACGTCCCCCATGTTGCAGGCAGCACGTCTACTCAGCAGGGCTCTCTACTTGGTGCGCTGAGGCGCCCGAGAGGCATCCGAGCCCTGCAGGGCTGCCCAGCCGGGGGAGGCGTCTTCATTCGTCCTGACAAGGTGCATGGTGGGAAAAGGGGGCGGCCCCAGGGACCCCACAGGGCTCTTCCCCGACCCTTTATGCGACGATCACATGCTCCCTCAGGTGTCCAAATCAGTGACCCCAGACAACATTCTTAACACATGAAACAGGCATGGCATGCCCCTCCGGAGCCAAACGCAGCAGCGTTATCTGCACGGGAAGGCACTGAAAGCGTGTCTAGCTGGGGGACCGTTTCTTCCCTGGGTAGTTCAGTGTATGAATCAGACAAGCTCAGAGCCAACTGGAGGAAAAACAAGTATTTTCCGAGTGGGTCTTTAGAGAGTCTCACGAGCAGAAAGAAAAAGAGAAAGCGTGAAAGGCTGATAAATAAAAGCATACGCTAGTTTGATGATCATTAAGGTACAGAAACTATATTTGCTTAGAAATACCACGAACATCTGCAAAATGTTATGCATTCTTATCGAAAACGTTGCAATTCCTTTTCACTTTAATTTTAAGGCACATTTCATTTTATCTGACTTTTTATCTATGTGTTGTGTGTAGTACATGGTAGAAACTTTGCACAAAAATTTGGCGAATTCTTTCTACAAGACGCGTCCTCACCTTTTTCAAGGACGATTCTCCTCGGATTTCGTTGACGCAGCTTTTCACGGGACTCTCTGAAGCGGAGTTGTTGCTCTGTATCGGGAATTTCCTAGGGAGTCCTCTGTGGAAGGAAAAAACAATGTACTTTTAGATGTTAAGCACATTTACAGGATTAAGGAAATAATTAACGGTAATAAATATAACAAAGGAATTGTAGTACAAAAAAGCAGAAATACCTGTGCTGAGTTTGTTGTCATTATTTTGGGTGTGTTCTATGACTAAGAAAGGAAAGATGAGGGGTTAAACTAGTGAAAAGTTCATAATAAAGGAAACCATAAACCTACGGATCTAAATGTGATTATTGCAAAGAGTAATGTAGAATGAGTGAAACAGGACAAAACCAATTAGCTATTTATTACGAGAGAGCTGGGCTGAGCAGGAGAAAGAAAACGTGTGCTCTGCAAGGCTCATAAACCGACCATCGTTCCTGACTCACGGGTGCAGGATTGGAGTTAGCTGATGTAACCTACCAAAATGCTCTCCTGGGAGATCTAGAATTCTTCTTCATTTTTGATGGCTCACAACTACCTGATTTATTTTATAGCAGTGTTTACCGTTCACTGATTTACTAGTAAACAGGTTCATCCATTTGGGGACAGCATTCTGCTTATAAATAAACCCCCAAATCATAAAATTAATAAAAAGAGCAACAGCCAGGGAAATTCGGGCAGAAAATTGAAGTAATAAATTAAGCCACATTTTTCCTTTGACGTGTGTTTTTATGACCCAGACTGTGTTTTATGACCCAGAACTTTGACCATTTATTGTAAATGAAATCATTCTCCCGTTGATACTCACCCACTGCCTATGAGATTAAAGCTGAGTATTAACATCACTAACAGGATTCTGTGCGTAAAGGTGGTTAAGTCCTTCTCTGAAAGACCAGTGTTTGATTTACAGTCTCTTGCAGGTTCCACTTTAGTGTATCGCATCTGCTTCATCGGGTGCCTGAATAGTCGATCTCTAGCTTTTACTACAATCCCCTAGCAGACTAGAACTCTCCCACCTTGCCTTACTATTTACACAACTAATACAACATCTATTAGAGATCTATTAGAGATGGGGACAAAATTATTTGAGAAAGTTTCTGTTTCATTCCTTGATTCCTTTTCCCAACTAATACGTTGAGTCTACTCATAGTCTATGCTTTGAGTATGTCTACAGATTATTCGTGTCCCTGTCGGAAGACCTTCACTTGCAAAATGTGTCCTTTCTGCAAACAGAGGTCTCTAGATCATCATAATTCAGGGATTTCTCGGCATTGGCGCTATTAATGTTTGGGACCGGATTCTGCTCTGTTTTGGGGACATACCCTGTGCGTTGTAACATGTTTGGCAGCGACCCTGGACTCCACCCACTAGATGCCAGTAACATCTCTACCACCCAGTCATGGCAGCCAACAAGGGCTCCAGATGTCTCCTGGGGGAAGAGCCCTCGGTCGCCAACCACTGCCACGATTGATGTTAAACACACATCTAGGAACTCCACTGCTACAGCACGGCAAAGAGCCAGCAAGGGGTTGAGACAGGGAAATTATATGAGGGCAAGAGAGAGAGTGTCCCTCCCTACAGCTCCGTTCATCTCCAACATCTAGTGCACCTACTGCTGCATTTTCTCGTTACTCTCGCTAACAGTACCTTTCATTTTTGCACCACCCCCTCATGCTAACCATTTCACATGCGTTTTTGGAATCCTCATATCTGTACAGGTAGGTCAGTTTCTCTGTCTTTCTCTCCACCCACCCCATCTCTCTCTCTTTTGTTAACAATTAAGGAGACCAAAGTTCAGAGCGGAGGCCAGTGTGTCTCCAGATACAATGAGCACACAGGCCATCTGGGCTGTTGTTTCAGATTCTGTACCACGAGGTGTGAGGTGCAGCAACCCTCCCTCCCTCCTTCCCTTCCTTCATCTCCTAAGCTCTCATTACATCACCTTCTCAGGCCAGATAGGGGGCCAGTGCTAGAATTCGAAGTGAAGGAAACAGAATCCTTCTCTCGTTTCATTTAGAAGGGACTGTAAAGAAGTCACCTGCTGATAGCTTTTACACTCACCACATTACGATGCACCCAACACATCCCTACAGTGTGACACTGCATTCCCGGCTGTTATGAGCTATGGACCGAAAACGCGGAGAAACAGTAGATAACGATTTCAGCAACTGAAAATGTTGCCTATTAACCGTGGGAACTAAAATTGACGTCTGTAAGTTACTGAATATGATCCTTTTGTAAAATGGAGTAGACCTGAGGAACTCCGAATAAGAGTTTAGGGGTAAGGAACTAATCACAACTACTGGTATGGGGTCTCTCTCTGATCCTAAATTATTTGGGACCTCCCTTCTGCAAGCTTTTCCCTCCTGTACCTTTGAGATCATTCTTTCTAGTGATACACGCCTATTTCTGTATCAAAAATTGGCTTGTACGCCACTGCTCATTGGAGGAACGGAGTCAGTAGAATGTGAAAGTTGCACTGGTTCATATAAATTTTACACCAGAGATTAATGTTTCATATCAGCCAGTCACAGCCATGGAATGCAAAGTACAGGAACACAGCTGAAACCGTCAAGCACACAGGAAAAAAGACAGAGGTACACAATCCCCACTCACTCTGTATTCTCTTTCTGGCCCACGTGGCCAGCCATTCCCCCATCTTGGACACACTAATTACCTGTTTCTCCCTGACTCTGGTGCATTTTTCCTTATCTTCTAAAACCTTCTGTACACTCCCCCTCATCAAGCTATCATTCTTAACTTTAAGACAATATTCTACACTCATCCTGGCATCCTTTTAAAATTAGCACTGTACGTGTCTTTTTCATTTGCCAGCGGTTTTGATATAATTGTATTTATTTTTGTTATCATCCAGGTTACAAAGTTCAAAGGGCTTTGAGACAAACACTCCCCACGATTCTCCCGCGAGCCCTGCTGTCTTTAGATGACGATTTAGCTGACTACTAAATCTGTCTTTCAGGTGAGTATGTATCACGTTGCGAGCAGCCCTCTTGTCCCCCTCCTCTTTGTCTATTTCTGTCCCCCTTAAACCTGATTTATAAAAATGAGATGGCTAGGTAACATTGAACCTAACTCCTGATTCATGCTCTACTAAATGCACACCATGCCTTCCCTGACCTGTTGACTCTTCCCCTAGATTAAAAGACATAGGAAGGAAGAGCTAAGTAAAGAATGACTAGCTTTCTACCTCAGCAGCCCAGTTAGAAATCCTGTAAGCAGACCATTCGTACATGATCACATCTGAAGAAAGACCATGAAGTCAGACAGCCCACACACAATGCAAAGTGACACAGAGCTTGGCTGCCTCCCTTGATGATTCACTGAGATTCTTTCCTCTGTTTCCTTTAAAAACTGTCATGACTGAGCAGAATCTGTACAGGTGGTCTCGGGACATGAGTCCACCTTCTCCCCAGATTGCTGGCTTTTCTGATTAAAGCAACTTTCCTTTATACTGACACTTGCTTCTTGATTATTGAATTTTGAGCAGCAATCAGCTAAATCTGAGTTCAGCAACAATGTAAAAGCAAAATTTTATATATATATATAAACCCCCCCAAAAAACAAAATGAAACAGAATAAGAAACTATAAACCCTGTATTTGCCCTCAGAATATCCGTATGTCCAAACACCTCTTATCTTCCTATAATAAATCTAACAGAATCTTCATTTTACCCTATTTCTCACTGGAACTACAGATTTCTGGCTATCCCTTACTCCACAGGCAAGTTTCATGAAATATTAATCTATAATTGACAACTTCTCCACACAACTCCCATGTCTGGCTGTCATCTCAGCCACTTCACGAAAGCATCTTCTGCACTGGACACCAACCATATTTCTGTAATTAAGAGACAAAAAACCAGACATAGTCCACATGCCCCTCATCCAGGAGATGCATACATAAACACTGATGCATTCATACTACAGCCGGAATAAAGCAGAAGGAACTACTAACATTATGCAATAGCATGGACCAATCTGATACGTATGATGCTGAGGGAAGAAGCCAGATTCAAAGACTAAATAAACACTGCATAGTTGCATTTACGTAATATGTTTGCAAAGACAAGACCATATGGACAGTGAAGAGATCACCGGTGGTGGGGAGACAGGTTGAAGGGATGCTTCAAGGAGCATCTTTGGGCAGGGGGAGCAGGAGTGCTAATGGAATCATCTTGACAGTGGTGCTGAACAGCAGGGCACACTTCTCCATCTCACAAAAGCAAACACTTAAATGGGCTTTTATTGTATGCAAATAGTACTATAATGAAATAAATGAAAAAAAGCACACACATTTTGGTCCTCAGGGTATATTTGAAGCAGTTGCTGAGTATGACACTGGCATCCTTTCGCTCAGCTTTGTGTCCCCTCATTTTCTCCTTTCTTCCCTGATGGCTCCATTCCTTTCTCCCCTTTTTATTTTTAGGGTGCTTTTCTATTTTATTTTACGGAGGTACAGTCAGCTACAACGTGTCAGTTTCTTGTGGACAACGTCCCAGTCATGCATATACACATGTATATTCGTTTTCACATTCTTTTTCATTCAAGGCTATTACAAGACATTGAATACGGTCCCCTGTCCTACATAGAAGAAATCTGTCTTTTACCTATTTTCATACATAGTGGGGCTCTGGTCATTTCACTCTCTCGTGGATGTGCCTTCCATTCACCTCTGGCTCACCAAGATGTCCAAACCCTCTGAAATGACACAGCTCTGCAGCATTCTGTTCTGAACCACCCCTGGTCCTCCTTTCACGGTCACCGGCTTCTACAACCTGGTGAGTCACCAATTTCCCCAGACGTTGTCACCTGTCCTGAGGACTCACCTATGAAGTCAGCTCTGGACATCTCATTGCTATCTGTCCTGAGCGCTGGAGAGTACGCCCTCCTGCTGTGTGACTGACAGAAAGCATCGCCCTGTCACCCTGGATGGGAGGGAACACGGGATTGGCATTTGACTCCTCTCTTCCTCACCTAACCCCACCCTCCACATTTTGTGGGGAGGGGAGGTGGTAATTACGTTTATTTATTCATTTTTAACAGAAGTACTGAGGACTGAACCCAGGACCGCCTGCACAGTAAGCACGTGCTGTACCCCCGAGCTACGCCCTCCCCGGACTCTGTTTGATAAATGAACGACCAGGGCTGACTGTCCTGCCTGCTGTTTGTGTGAGCCTTTGAACCCGCTCCTGCCCTCCGTGTGCATCCGCGCGCTCCCCTGCCCTGGTTCACACGCCCATCCTTCTCTCCCCAGTCCCCGTGCTACCTCCAGCTCCTCCCCCTGCCTCCTTTGCAGTCGCCTCTTCTCCCTCAGCGTCTCCCTCCTCAACACTCGATTTCAAGGGCCGCCCAACTCGTCAGTAGAGGCTGCACTCCTAGCAAGCGCTTAAATCAGAAGATGCTCACAAGAACAGCTCTTAAAATGTGCTGAGTTAAAAAAAAGAGTCATTTATTGTGTATTAAGTGCTGGAGACAGAGTCTACAAAGATGACTCGTACTCTGTGCTGTCCTCAAGGAAACAGGTAAGTAAATAAATTGAGTAAAGGGGCTCCTCCAACCCAGCCCTCAAAGGAACCCTCTGCTACGCTAGCACTTTTGAAGTAGATGGGTCGGTGAGGAGAGTGTGCATCATCTGGAAGTGGTCTGCCTGTCTTTATCTTTCATTTTCCCCAAAGTAAGGCTGTAATTTTGCTCTCTTTTTCAAGCTGAAAATCAAGGCTGAATTTAAGTCACTCCTCTATGTGGACTCAAAAAAAAAAAAAAAAAAAAAAAAAAAAAACTACTAATCACTGTTTATAGCGAGGAATAAAGGCAAATCAAATGTTGACATAGCAGATCTGGTCAACACTACCCCAAATAAATAAACGTATTTATTTATTCTGTTTTTTCTCAGTGTTCCTGAGGTGTAACTGACAAGTAAAATGTACAATGTTTATTAAAGAGCACACTGTGATGACCTGACCACGTAGACTTTGTGAAAGGGTTCCCCGAAACATACTTACCTTTTGTGCGTGTGTCTGACAGCATTTAAGTGCGAGTCTTCCGTCAAGGATCAGTTACATACTACTGCATCCAAAAGTGGTGTCAGCTACAGCCACCGTGTTACACACTCAGTCCTCAGACCTGATTCATCTTATCGCTGAAAGTCTGTGCCCTTTAACTAACCCCCTTACGATCTCCCACAACCCCTGGACCCAGGCAACCACCATTCCACAATCAGTTCCTGTGAGTTTAACTTCCCTGCTTTTCAGATTCCACACATAAGTCATACTATACAGATCTGTCTTTCTCTGTCTGAGTTGTTTCATTTAGCGTAATACCCTCCAAGTCCATCCACATTGTTGCAAATGACAGTATTTCCTTTTATTTAAAGGCTACATAATATTCCATGGTGTGTGTGTATCGTTTTTTATTCATTTTTTGATCCATTCATTTCTTGACAGGCATGTAGGTTCTTTCAATAATATGGCAACACTGCTATTGTGAACACTGCTATTGTGAACAATGCTGCAGTCAACATGGGGACACAGCCATATCTTTGAGATAATGGTTTGTTTCCTTTGCAGACAAACCCACAAGTGGGGTTGCTGGATCATACGGTAGTTCTACTCCACATTTTTGATAGCTTAAGAAAATGGAGGTCAGAGGGACTAAGATAAAGATTATTAAGAAAAAGAATTATTCATGACATTTGTTAAAACAGTACGGCAGACTTTACTCAGGACTGTCTTGAACATACAGGAACTACTGCAGAGTTTCACAGTAGGGGACAGACACTGGGATCATCTCCAAACCCGGGAAGGAAAGCCAAAAAGCAGAGTGTGTAAGGTGCGGCCGGGGTGGATGGAAAATTACCAAGAGGGTAGGGGAATCCTTTGCTAAAAGGACCTAACTGGTTTCTTGCTGAGGTTTGGGGAGGGTGACTGGATAGCACCCAGGGGATGGGAGGGGGGACGACTTGAGGACAGTGATCAGATATTAAGGGTGGGAGATTCTGGCTAAAACACACTGACGGAATTTTTGCTAAAACTGTGCTCCTGGAGGACTTGCTCAAGCATGAAGCCTAGTCAAACTCAGAGGGGTATGACTACTGTTTGGCCAAGAAGAGAATCTTCATCAAGACTGCCAACATCTGCATCAACAGATGACTAGATAAAGAAGTTATATGCACACACACACACACACACACACGCACACACACACACACACACACACCAGGTTACTACTCAGCCATAAAAATGAAGAAAATAATGTTATCTGAAGAAACATGGATGGACCTGGAGATTATCATACTAAGTGAAGTAAGCCAGAAAGAGAAAGACAAATATCATATGATATCACTTATATGTGCAATCCAAAAAAAAAAAAAAAGAGAGAGAGAGAGACAAATGAACTTATTTACAAAACAGAAACATACTCACAGACATAGAAAACAAATTTATGGCTACTGGGGTGGAAAGGAGGTAGAAAGGGATAAATTGGGAGTTCAATATTTGCAGATACTAACTACTGTATATAAAGTAGATAAACAACAAGGTCTTACTGTACAGCACAGAGAACTATATTCAACATCTTGTAATAGACTATAATGAAAAAAAAATATGAAAAGGTATATACATATGTGTGTGTGTGTGTGTATATAACTCAATCACTATGCTGTACATCAGAAATTAACACAACATTGTAAACTGACCACACTTCAATTAAAAAAATTTTTTTTGAATTAAAAATAAGAAAACAAAAACCAAAAGATTTCTGACACTTGCAAAGCAAATGCAAAAGGTGCATTATGGAATCACAATAATAGCAGACACTTCTGTATTGCTCACTGCACCCCGTGTGACATTCGGTGCACTTCATATATATTCCTGAAAAACCTCACTATAACCATAACATAGGTCCTTGCGGTGTCCCTATTTTATAGCAAAATAAACTGAATAACCTGGAACGTAAGTCACCTGCCTGAGACCAGACATTAAGGGCACAACTAACATAAGTGACCAAGCAGACTGACTCCATAGTTTTCCCTCGTAGTTACTGCAATATCTTAAGAAATTGGTCAAGATGCAGAAAAAAATGAAACGTTAATACTTAATGCCAGGAATCTTATAATTTCAAAAAAAATAGAAGAATAATGGTTTCTTAAAATCACTGCACAGAGGGAAAGTGTATTAAGAAGAGAGACAATTCTATAACAAGTAATCTTAAAAAAGGACATTAACACTGATAAAAAGATGTCTCTGCGTAGCTTACTGAATGCGGACAAAACACGACGGTCACAAGAGTGTCTGACCCTCTGCCCATCAAACTCTCCCTGGGAAGCCCTTTTTCCTTAGAACAGAGTGCTTTCACGCATAATGACTTCTAAACTTGGAAATCATATTTCAGGGAAACCCACTCCATTTTTTAACCTAAGCACACATAAAATATCACCTGCTCTATTTCCACAACTATTTCACTTTGACAGACTTGGCAAAGTATGTGCTGTATCAGGTTGTTTGTCAAAAACTCACAGACCGTATCCTAATATCCTTTTTCCCCCTTTCACCAGACAAAATATGTGGGGCCATATATCTGAGAATGTTAAGTAAGTGCTGTCTGTTTTTTTTTTTTTTCCACCAGAGAGAAAAAAAGATAGGACTGCTATCTCCTTTACCAAGTATTTTTTCATTATCTTTCGACATGTAACAAACACACATTGGACCACAGAGGCAAGGAGACAATTCTGTTCCTCCAGATCCCAATGAATCTCATACCAAGTATGGAGTGATCATGGGCAGTGAATTCAGCTTCGTGAGATGAAAATACAGGGAGGGAAATCCACTGCAGCTCCTGCAGAATGGACATTTTCTCTCAAATTAGGAATCTATCTCTAAAGACTATTTTAAAAATTTTATCAATCAGAAATATTAAGGTACTACGAATGTGAACAATTTTATGATAATTAATACTTCAAAAAAGAGACTAAAGACCATGATAAACCTTTCCTGCGTGTTTTTTATTTCACTTTCTGTTGCAATATTTGCATCACTATAGCAACATACTCTAGAGAGTCACCCTTTGCTAGTAAAAGACTTTCCCTAGGGGGGAAAAATCCACGTAGGGGCAAAGATTCTATTAGAAGTATGGCTCTGTGAGACTCTTCCTGGTGTTTTTTCGCTGTACTTTTAAATGTTTGCCTAGAACTTCAACAAGAGAGGCTCACTAATAAACAGGGGACGGGTAGGTCAGTCTCAAAAGTAGAACTGCGCTTCACTGAGATTCCTTATCCCTCGTGCTGCAAAATGAAAAACGGAAACAGAAACAACAAGGCTCCCCTGAATAGGAAGTGACCACCCGCCAGTTGTCAGAGCAGGCAGATGGCTCGAAATGAGCGGAGAAAGGGGGGACACAGGCCAAATGGCAGGAACTGGGCGGAAAGGCGGGGCAAGGGCCGAACACAGGAAACCGTACACTGTGAGAACAACAGGGGTCCCTGGGCAGAGAAAGAAAAGCAGGAACCTCTGGGCAGATAAGCAGTCACACCTTCTGGGGTGACAACAGGCCTGCAGGCCAACAAAGAAAGGCGGGGAAAGGCAGGAATCTCCACTGTCCAAATGTAACCCTTTGCTCATTATGCCCTCCTTTTAATAAAATCAGCCCTGAGATTAGAAGTACCCATCATGCACCGACGCCGTGGCACGTCCGATCCTGACTAAGGAAGGACAAAAATCCCTCCTCTCCGTGGGAAGGCGGAGCTGGGGTGAAAACCAGGGAAGACCACGAACCCTTCCTCTCCAACGAACATACCGACCATTCGTTTTTACACTCTCTGTGGCCAACCTGCCGCAGAAACTCAGGGCAGCTGCTCCCCTGAGCCTGCCCGCTCTCCCCTTGAGAGTACTTTCCATCCCTTAATAAACCCCACTTTACTTTCTTAACCTCCCGGTCTCATCTCTGAATCCTCTCTGCGGCGAGACAAGAACCTAGTCCCCGGCAACACTGTGTGACAGAGTAGGGACAGGAACTCGCGGGAGCCCAAGGAAAGTGCCCACTGGTGCCTTCAAGTGAGCACGGCGCTTCAGCCTGTCCATCAACGTCTGAGAGCCGCGGGGACTGTGCGCGCCCATGTGCTTCTGTGATTTACCCTCGTGCTTCGAGGCCCCAGAGGTCTCGTTGGAGGAAGAAGTGCTTTCTGACAAGGAGGGCCACCTGGAAGGCTCCTGCAGGGGAGACACTCTTCTCACGTGTGAAACGAGCTCCTAGGACAGGAGACGGAGGGCACGCGGTCCTCCCCGCCGTGATGACTCAGTGTGCTTTATCTTCCACGGGGCGCTGTTATGGCTGGACCAGGGTCAGGGTGACAATGACTCTAGAGAGACATGAACTAGGAAATGCAACAGAAGGTGGAACTTCTGAACCCCCTGAAATATCACTCTGATAAAACTTAAAACGTGGGCTCAACCCACGGAAAACATCGTGGGTTAGCAGCTGACTTTTCCTCCTCCAGTTACACAGTCTCAGAAATGTTTTCGCCAAATGAATGACTTGGTGGTTGGAAGCCACCATGGAAGGAAGGAGAGAAAGTGCCTCAGCCCATTTAAGACATTTCCCCTGTGCCCCTCAGAGCCACAGGGAGACTTCTGACAGGCGCAGAGGAAGAACTATGAATCACAGAATGGCCTGGGAAAGTTTTTACTGAGGCGATCAGTTGAAGGTCGTCTTGGGGACTTCCCATTGGATGGGGACAGCCTGGCTACGTCCTGGTGCGGCTCAGTTCAGCACCAGCCTGTGCGGTGACTCTGTGCTGATTACAGAAAGTGTCTCCTGTGATCCAAAGCTCCTCAGCGGGAAGGAAACGTGGAGCCTCTCCCAAGGGGCAGGTCCTCCCCGACTGCTCAGCAGAGGCGGGAGTGGGGTGCCTGTGTCTCCCCTTGGCTCGCAGGATGCATGTGAGTGTCATGCTGCCTGTGCCTTCTGTGCTCGGATGTCCGGTCAAGGTCCTGGGATGCCTGGAAATGCCTTTTTCCCTTATGCTGTTTGAAAGTTACCAGAACACTTGGCCCCCAGATAAGCCTCTTGGGCAGAGCGAGTCTGTGAGCTACGGGCAACTGAGAACCAGCAGACACAAGGAAAGCTCTTCACCTCGCTCAGACTGCCTCAAAATGGAGCATATCAATTCCCTCCTTGGACAGGAAGTTTACAGGCGGAAAGAAAATTCCCGTTTGTAATGATGTCACTGACCAGGAAGCGAGCTACTCCTGAAGTATCTTTTACTACCTGAGAGACTCTTACCTGCATAAAGAGTCAAGTCTGTTGACCCCTCACCTGCCTCCTCCTACCAGAAGCTCTTTTTCTTGGTTTAGCCTGAAACGGTAAATAAGCCTCAGGCACCTGGCCACCTCCTTGAGCCGTGTTTCTCTTTGCCAACGCCAGCGCATCCAAACCGTTTTTTCTTTCTCTTGTTAACCTGTCTTGTATGGGTTTGATTCTTAGCCCCAGCAACTGAACCTAGGAGGGCAGAAAGAAAAAACCTTCTCCTCCGTTACATGCTCAAAAAAAAAAAAAAAAAAAAAAAAAAAAAAAAAAAGAAAGAAAGAAAAGAAAAGAAAAGAAAAGAAAGAAAAAGCATCCTTTACGAAAAGAGAAAGAAAAAGTAAGGGCTCTGTGAGTGTGTGTATGCGTCGGTGGGTGGGGGGCATGTGTGTGCACTTCGGTGTTGTCCCCAAACTCTCTGCATGACTCAGATGCTGCTTTTCTGTGCCTGGATCCTGCCTGTGACGACAGACATCTTTATGGGGAAGGAACCACCTGCACCGTGGACCTATTTTGGCTCGCTGGCTGAGCCAGCACTTCTGTATTAGCTGCATCGTTTCCCCCTTCCCTCTCAGCCCCTCAGGAGGAGAGGAGCTACCACACAAAACCCATCACGAACATGGCCAAGCGTTAAGATTTGTTCCTCCAGGAGGAGAGCGGACTCGGGCAGTGTGTTCGCGAACGCTGCTATAGAGAAACGCATTCCAGCTGAGCGGTCGCGCTCTTCTGCTCCTTCGGGTGCATGAGGAAACCTGGCCTGCTTCTGTTTCTGAAAACAGACAGTCACAGATCCGTTACACCATCAGGGAAAGGAAATCGCATCCAAAACAGACCTGACTCCTTTCAAACGGAACAGAGCTATATTGTTACACTGGAACAGAAGGGAAACGATGAACAAGTAATTGATACAAGATTCTCAACATTTCTTTGATGATCCGAATAGAAACATTAGCAAGATACTAGCTGGATGTCTTAGCGTGCGACCTCCGAGAAGATTCGTTTAGAGCTTCAAATCCCGACTCTTCACTGAGATCAAATCACGGGTTCAGATTCCACACCACCACTACTCCCCACCCCAACCCCGAGTACCTTTACTTATAGAATCAGCCTTAGGTGCAGGTAGACCCAATGCTAACCGGAGGTGTTCCCAGCTCCTAAGCAAGCCCACCGCACCCACCCCAGGGAATGCTGGCAGCAAAGTCCATGCTTAAGTTATCTTTGCTTTTCAAGTACCTGGGACGGTCCTGCAGAGGCTCCCCAAAATGTGCCACTTCTTTCAAAATTTATTGTTTTATTTTTTGAGGGGGAGGTAATTAGGTTTACTTATGTATTTTTAATGGAGGTACTGGGGATCGAAGCCAGGACCGTGTGTATGCTGAGCTTGCGCCCTACCACTTGAATGATACCCGCGCCCACACAACGTGCCACTTCTACGTGAGGATTATTTTCTGCCAGAGGCAACCCAGTCCCTGCAGGTTCCAGAGAAACTACTGCCCCTCCCTTAGGTACTTAGAATAATTAAGCTGGGGCTTCTTCCCAGAGAAGAGTTACTACCAGAGAACAATGCTACCTAAGTGGCCCCCATCTGTACGGCAGGGGAGATGTCTGATCACCCAACATCTGCCTTCCTTCTGCCCCTCCTGTGAACAACCCTCCTGTCCTTGAAGGCCCAGACCCCTAACCCATCCCTTCACTCAGGGTGGGGTGGACCCTTCATTTTACCCTCCTGTCTGTGAGCCTCTCGAGAATGTGTGGTCTCACACTCTCATGTGAGTGGGATTCCCACACGTACAAAATTAAATCTGAATTTCTCTTGTTCATCTGTCTCAAGTCAATTTAATTCGTGGCCAGAAGAACAGAGAAAGATCAAGTCGTCTTCCTCCCTGACAGCACTCAATAAATATTTGCTTGAGTTCCCTTAACCTTTGTTAAGTACTTAGCCTTGTGTAGTTTTCAAACACTGTCCTGGAAGAAGCAAAGCTTTATCACTCAGATCTCACTGTTGATGAGATGATTCAATTAGTTTTCTTCCCCTGGAAGAGAAAAACCGGCAGATCCCTGGGTGGAGATCCCTGCGTGTATGCATGTGTTAGTAGAAGAGGTCCAAACCTTGTAGAAGTTGTTCGTTGCTGTTTGTCTGCTTTGATAAGTCAGTTCTCCAGTCAGATATGTAAGGACTGGTGGCAGGACTCACCTGGGGGTGACTATGCCTCCTTCCCAGGGACATCTGGCAACGTCTGGAGACATTTTGGACAGTCATAACTTGAGGGAAACGGGCGCTACTGGAGTCTAGTAAGCAGACACAAAGGTTGGTGCAAAACACCCTACAATGCACAGGACAGCCCCCCAACAGCCCAGAAAGATCCAGCCCCACTTGTCAGCCAAGACAAGGTTGAGAAACCGTGCCATCCACCTATGTATGGAAAACTTCAGTGGCACCACTGGACCCCAGTAGCAGGACACTGGTGCTTGCGAAAGAAGCAACCACTGTACCCTTGGAACATCAGCGATGCATCTTGCGAGCACACAGTAGGTATTCAGCAGTGGGATGACATCCCTTCCTTTACTCCCTGTCTCCAGTCACTCCAAGACTCTGTTGATAACCACTGACCCCGAGGCAGTGATCCAAAGGAAAACCCCTACAGAAACGCCAGACGGCAACATTCTACGAGGGTCGATGGAAATACAGGTGTACCTTCCCAGAGAGTAAGCCGGCCTCACCTACCACAAGCCTTCAGCAGCAGTCAGACCTTTGGACACAGCCAACTTCTATGAATTACATTCATTCTAACTTTGAGTCACGCTGAACGTTCTGCAAACTAATAGGCCTGGGTCAAAAGATTTCCTTCCATGCAAGTTGGTTTCTAAAGCCCAAGAGGAAACAAAAGATCTTGAAAGGGTGAGTGCCAACGTTCTTAACAGTCTGCTCCCTACAAAAGACAGGACAGTGCCAGTTTAGAGTTTGTCTACTGATCTGTCTGGTTGATGGATTACTTGGCTCCATGGAAAAAGGTCAAGAGCCTGTTTCTGTAAGACTTCGGAGTAATGGAGGTGTAGACCAGCAGACATCCGTCTCCCCACTCCCCGTCAACAGCACTGTTCTCTTCCCGGTCTCCTGAACGACCTCCCCTCTGTCTCTGACCAGCCCTAATTTGCTGGTTCATCTGACTACTCTCTTAGCCACCATCAGTACAACGACTTTCTTTTTTCAGTAAGAAAACCATTTACGACGTAGGTGATGGGAGACAGGAAGGAGAAAGGAGTGTGGGGCAGCTCTGACACTGAACATGAGCCCACTCCAAACACACACTCCACTCCTGCGCCCAGACTCTGCTGTTTGCAAGTGCTGGAGTTTTCTCACTCACTTAAAAAAACATACATCCCTTCCGCCAATCAAAAGGCATTTGCATTCACGGCCACTGAGCGACATTTTTCTTGTTGTGCCATGTTATGTTTTCTTTTGTTTGAAGTTTGTTTTCTGCCACAGAGGGGGGACATGCATAGCTTCACTGCTTGGTCCTACAGGTAAGCCAGCATGATGGATGTTTAGAGGTACTGGCCAAAGGCTTCCTTTCTTCTCTAGAGAGCGATTTCCCCTGTCTGAGAATATCTGAGGGGAAAGCATTTTATGTGATACTGAAAAGGCAAAGGTGGAGAGGACAGCGTTCCTCAGGCAAGAATTGATACGGTCAGCCTGGATTCTCCTTAACCCTCTGCCTGAGCGGTGCAGGGTACAGAACGTACTCACTGACAAAGGGAGTCGACAAGGCTGTTTTCCTAACATGACAGACTCCAGTGGGACAGGCTGGGACCTGGGACCTCGTGCTGCAGCGCCCGCACCTGGACAAACGTCTCCTCCAGCAACAGACCATAAAGAAACTACAAGGGACTAGAAATAACCGCAGGCGTGTGCAGCTGGGGCAAATTATGAACAACAAGATACAAAAAGGCCAAACCCAACTGCCACGTCTGAGGCGCTGGGAGCAAAGGCAGGTGCCAGGCGAGATCCCTGCACACGCCCCACCAAGGGAGCAGGCGGACTCCCGGAGCCACGCCTCTGCCCAACCCACCCTCGCCCCGTTTAAGGGGGCAGCTCACCCCTCACTCTCAGAGAACAAGCAAGGGCGCCCGTTACTGTTTCCGCTCCTTGTGCTTCAGCACGAGTCCCCGTGAAGCCTTGCCTGAAATCCTCCTCTGGCCTCTTACCAGCTTCTACTGAATAGAGGGTCCAAGAACCCTGGGCCGGTACCAGCAGAACCAGTAAGGAGGGTACTTTAACGAGGACCAGCAAGCTGGGAAGCACTGGCGCCAGTGCGTGCACTCTGGATGTCTGAGAGGCTTCTGGGAAAGGCCTCACGATATACTAGCTAGTGAACAGCAATTACTTATGGAAACAATCTGATAGTGGATGAATGGACAAAGAACGTTGATACACACACACACACACACACACACACACACACACACACACACACACTGGAATACTTCTGAGCCATGAGAGAGGAGAAATACTGCCATCTGTGACAACATGGATGGATGCTGAGGGCGTTACGCTTCACGAATTAAGTCAGACAGAGAAAGATAGCTACTGAGTGATCTCACTTACACATGGAAGCTAAAACACCAAACAAAACAATGAACTCACAGATACAGAGAACAGAATGGAGGTTGCAGGGGACGGGGTGTCAAAAAGGGGAAAGTGGGTCAAAATGTACAAAATTCCAGTTATAAAATAAATAGGACCTGAGGATGTAATGTACAGCATAGTGACTGCAGTTAATAATACTGTATATTTGAAAGCTGATGAGAGTGTATCTTAAAAGTTTTCATCACAAGAAAAAACATTTAACTGTGTGCTGTTGGGTATCAACTAAACATACTGTGGGGACATCTCACAATACATACAAACATGGCATCATTATGCTGTACATCTGAAACTAATACAAAGTTACATGTCAATTTAAAAAGAAGAAAACAATCTTTTTTTTTTTAAGTTTGACATTCTTACTTTTTCCCCATGTGCAGAACTAATATTATTTTGATCTCCTGAGTACGTGTAAGCACATTTGACTGTCCTTTATGATTGGATTACTGCATTCTGTTGATTTTTATTTTGAAGTTGGCTTTATTCCTTTGATAAGTTTATTATTTATTTATTCCTATGTAAGTTAAAAAAGCTAGATTTAATCTGTTCTTAGAAACAATAATTAGTACATATATGAAAACTAAAAAAAAGGGCAGCATACTGTATATATGTATTTACATGCAATATAATGTGTATGCGCAGTCGAACTGTTAACAATTCTACATAATAAAACTGAAAAAGGGAAAAAAACTAATAAAATACCTCACACATTAAAAAAAGGACAAAAATTATGGGAAACTCATAAGGACAAAGCAAGTGGCATTCGGAACCTGCATGTAAATCAAAATAATGCACAGTATTAAACCCCTGCTAGGTGTCAGCAAACAAGGACACGGGCCATCTTATTACACAATCACCAGATAAAACACAAGACAGAGACTGAGTTCAAGGCAAACAATTCTGCAATTATGAAAAGGAAATATAAAGCATGTCACACAGGCATCGATGCTGAAATTCTAAGGACTAGATTCTGTAAGAACCAGCAGTTTAAGCTGACAGGTTGAGCTGAGTGAACCTTCACCTGCGTATCGGATGGCAAGACTCAGGGAAGGAACCTGGCGCCACTGCCACCACCCAAGTGGTCCAGTCTGGAATGACGCCTGGTGGGGAACAGGGAGCCCTTTCTTTAAGAGAAGCCTGATGCAGAAGCCAGCAACACAGCCTCCGCATTTAAGCGTTTTCTAAACAACAGTAAAGAAAGACCATTAGCGAGTTCTTAATGGTTCCACTTATTCGATTATTTATTCATTACACCCTCATTTATTCACTCTTCCTACAAATGACTATTGATCACCAGTTAGAGCAGTGCTTCTCCAATTCTGATGGGCATACAAATCACCCAAGGGTACCGTCAGAATGCGGCGCTGACTCGAGGGCTCGGGGGCAGGGCAGGAGACTCTGCACGACCCGCAGCCTCCCTTTGTGGACGCTGCTGGCCTCAGACAACCCGGACCCAGGCACCTGAGACACTGCGAGGAGGAGGTCACAGTCCTTCCGGTGCAAGGGCTGCCTCTACTAGACTAGGGGAAAGAAACTATGAGGTTTTCCTCAAAAGTTCTTTCGCTCTCCAACTGACAGGGATACTCAGCCAAAAAAAAGTAGACTTTTTACTCTGTCTCCTAATACATACTGCTATATTGTATATTATGCATATTATATGTACCCATGTGTTTGTGGAGGAAAATTACCCTTTAATCCTGTCTGGTGTGAAATGTGTTAGGAGGGTCTGAGCACTGACTCCCAAGGTCTATTCTCTGAACAGGACCACTGCCCATGTATCCAGGATGTGGAGTATGAGCTTTCTGAACTCAAGATGGAGAGGAAGAGGCAAGGTGGCTGGACACAGCCTCCTCCTGTGGCTCCCGTGGTCTCCTGGGCGGTGCATTCTGAAGGTTCCTACTGCCTGGTCCCTGGACTGCCCTGCTGGCATTCTCCATGGAAACCTGGAGAGCTGATCACTCCAGTCCCAGTTAGGACCCGGTAGGCCTCCCCCACTAGCTTGGCCTGAATTTGCCCTTCCTGGTACCATGGACTCTAAGGCAGCACCACGTCCTCCCTCTGGCCCCTTCGCCAGGAAGGCTAGCCCAGTGTTTGCCAGGGTGTTGGGGTTGGGGGTGACAATACCCCTCACCACAGGGACACCCACGAAAGCCCAAATAGTATTAGTCCAGCTCCCTTCCTCCTGTAGCAGAGGAACAACATTTCCCCTACCCTTTTAGGTTCAGTCCCTGCCACCTGCAAATTAAACCAACAAAAACCAGATTAATAGAAGAAAATGTAGACAGATTTCACCAATGTTAATAATTTTATGTGTATGTGGGGCTCCACAGAAAAGAAATGAAAATTCCAAAGTAGCAGTTAGACCTACGAGCTTATATATCACTTTAACAAAAGGCAATAAACGGTGAAGTGACTAGACAACGGAGGGAGGGAGAGTTTGGGCTTCTAGGGATGGCCAGGGGTGGGAACATAAATATATGAGGGAAACTAATGGTAGATAAAGGTTGTTTAGTAAGGTGTGTAATGCAGACTCAAGCTGGTGGCCTCTGCAGTAAAGAGTCTTCTCCCAGGACTCAGACTGGTTCTCTTCTTAATATGGGAGAAGACAGTTTTACAAATGAAAATGTGTTACCTTTGTAAAGGCAATGTATGGCCTGCTGAGTGCCTCCCGTGCCCCCTGTTCCCTACTGCCTTCAGATCCAAATAATCCTTATGCCAAAATGGCATGTGCTGGGGTGACAAAATCAGGTCTCTGACATTTGTGGTGTCAGAAGCTGAACATTATTAACTCTTTTATTTCTTACCATTCTCTGGTAAGAAACACTCTCCCATCAGCCCAAAATATCTTCCTTTGACATTTTCTGTGTATGAGTATTTGACTTCCTTCATCTCTTGAAAGTTTCAGGCATCCCAGACCAGCTTAGATTCCCCCATTATGCACATGGCCACCATCCAGAAAATTCCAAACTCCAAATTTAAAGAAGCAGGATGCATGCTAATCTGACTAGAGGCTGTCTTTTCCTCTAGACTGTAGACACAGGGAGTTGGAGGATGTTAACTCCAGCAGCAGCACGCGCCATGACACAGGACACACGTCTGTGGGTTTCGGTACACAGTGACAGATGACACCTGTCCAATGCTTACCGCGACCACGCTGCCTTCTAGGCACTTTATCAGTGTTAATTTATTTAATCCTCCCAGCAATTGACAAAGTGAAATGAGGTCTGTCACCATCTGCACTGGAGAGCTGAGGAAATTGTATTACCCAAGCAGGCAGGATTCATGGCCAGACACTCTGCTCTTGCCCCAAGGGGACTAAACTGAGGGGTCGGAGGAGAAAAATGTGCTAAAACCACAAACTACCCACAACTCTTCCAAGGCTTCCGCTTCATATGTAAATGTCATGCGTATTTTTACATTCTACTCCTGTCTCCTAATTTAAAACCTTTTCCTGCAGGAAAGTAAAAGCCTGGGGCTGATTTCCGTCTTTTATTTCCAGCTGGGATCCCTGACTGCCGCTTAAAGGGGAAGGGAGGGGGGGCAGGGTGTGGGAGCCCAAGTGACGATGGACTAGGAGAAACGCAAAAGCTGGGGTTTTGATAGTGAAGATTTATCTCCTCGTTTCCCATACTTTCTGAGGAAGGTATGACTTTCTCCAGATTTCCCCAAGTTTTCTGGCCATGATTTTCAGACCTTTTAGATTTGTTTATTCTAGACAGGGACAATCACCAAGACTGAGCGGGGAAGCAAGACTGGCCACCCCCCACACAACGTCTCTTTGGCATGCGGGTTACTCTGAACTGAAAAGAACCAGTCAGGTAGACAACTCCCTGAGCTGACTAAAATAATTTAGATAGAGGGCCAGTTCCAGGAAGAGAGGTGTCCCCAGGTGTGGTGGGGGAAACTCAGCAGGGCCCGGGAATAGGAGTCCACCACGCGTCCCACTGTCTGCCTCACACAGCAATGTCTATTTACCAAACATTAGCTTTTCCATGTCCCTGTGAACTGCCTTCCTCCCCTTTGAAGTCCTAAACCACTACTCCAATATCCTCTTTTGTCCTTGCCTTAAGATGGTTTTTTAAGCTGAGGGTTTGGGTCATTTTGTATTCCCTGAGTCTCACCCATGTATACATGTCATTCAACTTTTGTTTCCTGTTTTTCTCCTGCTAACCCGAATCATGTCAGTTTAATTCCTAAACCAGCCAGGACAACCTAGAAAAGTAGAGGAATATTTCTTCCTTCCCAACAGGTGCAACGCCACGTCTCTGGTAGTAAAACTTCATCAACGTCTTTGTAAATGGCTGAGGGGAGCTTGGATGAGAACACAACCACGCACCATCAAAGGTCCTTGTCATGCTTGTTATAGGCAGAGACATAAATAGATAGATAATACATTGCCAGGTGTGTGTGCGTATGTGTGTGTGTGTGTGTGTGTATACATGAACACATATGCATGAGTGCAAAAAAGAAATAAATGTGTTAACTTCCACGTCAACTTTCTCTAGACTCAGACTCTAAAGGGATCTCTTGACCTGGTGTGTTTTAATTCTGTTTCACTTTTAGCACCCAAATCAGTGTGTAGGCCGTGGCAGACTGAGCAACACGGTTAAGCCACTCACCACTGAAAATAATCTTTGCCTTCATCGATCACGGTCTGTCAAATCTTCTGAACACACAGTGTTCCCCAGGGACATAATGTACTAATCCACTGCTAGAACACAGAACCCTTTACCACCTTGTTCTATTTACTTTGTTCCATTTCAAGCCAGGATGCCCAATTGAATGGCATTCTGTTCTGAACAAACATACGTCAATTCCAAGAGCGATGCACAAATAGAGGGTGACCCCAAAGATGGCAAAACACAGTTGAAGAGGTAACAGCCGATAAACACTTGTGTAACCTTTTAAAACGTAACACAACGGCAAAACACTCTAAGCTGGAAACGTGGAGAAATCCCCTTAACTTTCTCCATCACTGCTAAACGTTACCAGCTGTTTTTTCTCCTTTGACATAACACAAACAAGTAGGATAACCGACACATTTTCTGAGCCTGATATTAAATAAGCCTTTACAGCTTTGACTATGATAGCAAAAACCCTGATCACGTAACTTTTCAAAATGAACAAAAAACTCATAGCCAACAAGTTGTGGACAAAACCTGAAAATTAAAAATCATGACCATATGAGGAATTTTCAGCCACATGGGGCAGCATTTGTGACAAAATATTCAGAGGGAAAACAGGAGCCTATGTATGTATGCATTATGTTTATAGCATTTTATTAAAATAAGGCAATGAGTGGACAGATGATTGAAAGACATGGATAAATACATACGCAGATACATAAACATCGTAAAAAATGGAAAAAAAGGAAAAGCTGTAGGAGAGATACCAAAATCACACCTATTTAGTGGTGTATGGAGGAATTTTCCTGTAGAATCATTTTACTAAGAGTTCATGGAGCCTGTAAGCCTCAACACATTTTGATCCCCTCAGTTACAACTCATGACTTTTCTCCAGGTATGAAGTTTGGGTGATGGTACATGCCCGTCTGCGCATCTGTGGCTGCCTGCTCAAAATTTCCTCCTCAAACTGGTTCAGAGCAATCATATTAAGGGACTATAAAGGTCAAAGATTTAACAGCTTTAATACCTACTTCCACAGTCTAAGGCTGTTTAAATATCCAAGGCTACCTTAATCACAACGATGCTGAATTAATACAATTTAGTGGTTAGGCCACACATGGGAATGACTAGAGAATGCTACTTGTAAATACATGCCATGCATACACACACACACAGACATACACAGACACGTGTGTGCATACACACACATTTATGTGTGAATATACACAGATGTGGTCGGAAGATAAACATTACCAAATGAGATGGAAAAACAATTCGAAAGGAGAGGCTAGAGGGGAGAGGCAGACCTCTGTGTGCACCCTGCTCACTGGGCAACATCGAGCGTCTTGGCGGACATTCCCACCCAAGCTCAGCTATGTCCACACAGACATCCACCTCTCACCAGTGAGATTTTGAAAAGACTCCGTGTTGCTTTGCCTCCGCTTCTCGGCCGGTAGAATGGGATCAGTAACTGCAAGGCCTGATCTGTGTTATTGTAGGGACACCTAAGCCAGCACCAAGGCCACCACGGAAGAAGTCATCAGTGGCCTTCATCTAGCTGGCTGTGACTCAGCCCCCATACACAGCCTTCCAAACGGCCACTGCCCACGTTCGGGAGTGGCTCCTGAAGGGACATTTAGTTTCTACCCGGGGGTCAGAGAGGGGGAGCACATCCGGCCAGCCCCGTCCTGTGCCCCCTGAACACAGCCAGCCCTCCATTCACTTCTGTACTGTCTGCTTTCACCCACAGAAACACGGCATGAGGCTTCTCGGCTGGCAAACGCTCAAAAACTTTACAATCAGATCCTTACAGAAGGAGTTTCCTGAACCTTGGACTTGAATCTTGATGAGGCCTGGAGGCAGCATTTTTCTCCTACGTTCAGCGTTTTACTCACGTATATTGCTAAGAGGACAGTGGCTTATGTGGGACAGCAGACACGATGTCTCTATCCATTGGAAGTGCTGTGTGATGAGGCAACTGCTTCCCTGTACATGATGATTTATGAACCACGGGTGGAAACAACCACAAAGAAATGTAATTACGAGGGACAGAAGGAGGACACGGAACCAATGGAATCCTCGCTGCACCATACATTCCCCAGCTGAGTCAATCATGCCATTTCTAATAGGAAGAGAGACCCAAACAGAAACACGTGCATTTCCCCTAGAATCACCGCCTGTTTCATTGGCTCCATAGTTGTTAAGTCTCCATGATGTCATTTCATGTCACCGTGAACTTTCATAACTACCATGGGAGAATTCCCAGGGACCGGGGTTTCTGCTCGGACAATGTCTCCGTCATAAAATTGCTTCTTCCAGCACGACTCAGCCACGGCTTTAGGAATAACTCAAATGCAGGGGGGGGAGACGGCGGGACACGGACTGACAAAGAGTGGATTAGGATGCGAGCCGGTGCTGGTGAAAGGCATCTTTGTTTCGCCTGACCCTGAAGAACAGCACTGTGGGTTGTAAACCACCTCTGCAGGTGCGATCATTTTTCTTTCCCAGGTGGAGAGCTGTGTCCGTACTTTGCTCACTGTGTGGCTGACGATCCTGAGCCCAGAGGCCCGGTTTTACGGGGGAAGGTTCCCCACACTGCCTCCAGGTTCAAATGTGCACCACCGTCATTCTGCGTCTGCAGCTCCCTTTCTAAGGGGAACTTGTGTCTTGCTAATGACCCCGGGCTTGGCAAGTCTTCAAGACCTATACAAGCCACTCAAAAGCACATGCAGAAAGATGATGCACAATTGATCAATTCCTCATCGAAATGGACTAGCAGGCTCTGAATGGTAGGAGATAAAACAATTTTCAAAGCAGGCTGGGATCAGTCAGGACATAAAGACGCTGCAAGTTGTGGAGTTCAAAGCTCACGGTTGGAATTTGAAAAGGTTCCCCTGTTGAATGCTACCTCTTCCCACCGTCCAATCCCCAGGCCAAGTGGTTTATTTGCTCTTTTGTTTGGGCTTCGATGACTTATGTGTCTGCAAAGTCTCTCTTTGCAAGACGTAATAACTCCTGCCACGAGAACAGACTGGGTTTAATGACAATAACTTGATATTACAGGTGGTTCCATCCATTTCTAGGAAATCGTTCTGGGGTGATAAAAGGTCTGCAAGCCCCAGACCTGATACAGTGGTGGCTAAGAGGGAGGAAGAGACACTCTAGGGAAACCGTAATAATGAAAACGTCCAACCTAGTGGTAAATTGGGACAAAGAAAAGACCCCCTGGGGGACAAAGTTCCTGCCTGAGGGGGATAAAACCTGCTCCAGGCAGCCAAGTATCAGCCATCATCTGATATCCACTCTTTTATCCTTTTGCAAAACAGGGATAGAGTCTTTCTTTTCTATGTTATTTTTCCTAGAGGACAATAAAAGATTCTACCATCATTAAAATCAAACCTGGGGGTTGTATGGGAACTGTCTGTACTTTTCTGCTCAATTTTTCCTAGAAAATAAAGTCTATATAAAAACAAACCTCAAAATTAAAAGCAGACAGAAAGTTGAAGAAGCCGTGATGGAAACACCAGGGTGGTTTTGTTGGTGAAATTGGCTGGTTCTTAGCTTAAGCTCAGGCTCCTTTTTCATAGGTGTGCGCTGAAAATCTGGACAGATTCCAGGAGGAAAAAGATGACATCCACATAACACGCTTCTGTCACTCTTCTGGGTATTTCAATGACAGAGAAATGCCACTCCTGGTAAGAAAGGAGATCTTGCCAAGTGCAAGGGAAGGTGAGCAGGATTCCCATCCATTTGAGGAGACTGGAAACGTCTGAGATTGGAAAGCCCCTCATGCCATCAGGATGCAAGGGCTGGGTCCAGTCTCATCTTAGTCACACGTGGACAAAGGCTGTCACCTGCCATTTCACTACACAAAGGATGCTGTAGCCATCCAGCCATCAGCCCCTGCACCAAGGGATTCAGGATGGAGAAAAACAGGACACTGGCCCCGAGAGCTACGATGCACATCAAAGGAATCCTGTCAGTGACCCCAGACTCTTGCATCTTCCCACACATAGAAAAGCACTAAAATCATTAACTTGAGATGTCTGCTGTTTTTTTTACAATTAGCAGTAATCTCTTGAGGTTCACCTGTATGTTGTAAGTTTTTCTTTTCATTTCCTGGCAAAAATTCCCATATACCCTAGCTCCTCCCTGACGTCTCTGTAACAGTTCCTCAGAGCTACCTGAGAGGCTGCCTCCCCAGGTATAATCCTCAGTAAGGTCTCCAAATCAGGCATAACTCTCTACTTTCAGGTTGCCAGCTTTTCTTTTTCAATTGACACAAATCATGCGCCTCTCCTTTCTAGATGTTCTGTTTGTTCCCAAGAAACAAATGGCAACAACAGATGAGTATATTCCTTAGATTTTGCTGGTAGTGGAGAAATAAAGAACAAGGAACTGAGGAACTGAATTCCACGGGGGAGTTTCTCAGGGTCTGACTCAGGCTGTGTACTACACAGAGAACGGCGCCTGAGAACATCACACACATTCCCACGGTGAGCGCAGAACTCCTATGAGCAGCTGACATTCAGGTCATCGACTCTGAATGTGTACTTTGGGCTTTGGCTGTAGCAAGCAGACAGGGTAGGGGTTCCCTGAAGAAAGAGAACCAGGGAACCAGGCATAGCTTCCTTGACCTAAGAGAAGCCACGTTGGGCCTAAGCCAGTTTGTGATCAAAGCTTGGCCACAAGGCGTGCCCTTGAACAGGTCTCAGTAACTCACGGTCTTAAGGGAAGTGAGGGAATGCCAGAACAAAGGGAAAGCAGGCAGACAAGAGTTCAGCTCTACAACCAAGCCCTGGTTCCTCCTCAAGGGATCTACACAACAGCCGGACACAGATCCATGAGCTCTGCAGGCACCAAGGCCCTCGCCCAGGCGGAGGATGGTGACTTCACACTGAGACCCAGACTGGTCAGAACCAAAGGGACAATGACGTTAACCTTTTCTGACCTTCGTGGTTTCAATTAACTAAAGCTTAGACTCTACACACTTTTGCCCCAATTTTATGCCAAATTCTTCTCTGCTCAAGCCCCTTCATGAACATGCATTCAATGCCCAGGTCCCTTCCTGGATATACATGGACCCTTCACTTAAAACTTCCCCAATTTTGCTGTTCTGGGGGACATTGCTTTGGGAAAGATCCCCAGTGTTGTCCTTACTTGCTGGAAGAAATAAACCTTCCTTCTCCCACTCTTTGGCTTGGTTGTGTGTTCTGGCTGGACCCCCACCAAGAGGTGAACCCAGTTTTCAGGTAACAGCAGGGAGAAACCATGTCCTTTGGCTTGTTTGGATTCCGGGGCACTTGGGTTAAAGAAGTGGGTTACTGTCTGTTCTTTCTGGACCAGAATAGCTCCCACAGTTTTGCTTAAAGTCCAAATCTAAAAAATATAGCTGATTACAAAACATCTCTACAAGTCGTTGCATGTATTCCCCTCTCACACGCTCCCACTGCCCCAAAAGACACAGGCCGCAGCATCTCGCTGAGAGCGGGATTCCTGCTTCCACGCTGAATGTGGTAGGAAAGCGTGGGGTCTCTGGCGAGCAGCCTTAGTTCCCCGCCATCAACGGGCCTCATCAAATCACTAAAGGATGATTCTCCTCAAATTAACTGATTGTGGCAGTTACAACCTAAGATGTATTTCATTTTAATATTCTAAAATAAAAGAAGATCCACCTCCACCTCAACTTCTCACTGTGTCTGTGTGAACTGCACCTTTCCGTTTGAAAATGCACCGAACGTAAGGACGACCGCCCCAAGCAAAGCCTGCGTCACGCATCACTGAGCAGTTTAAGTCCATGAAACCCGGGCTTCCTCACTGAGCTGAGGAGCTGAAGGCTTTTGTTTGCACTCTCGTCAGACACTTTTCCATGCATTAGTGCTTATTACCTCACTAATGAGGGATCGTGTCGGATCTAAATTCCACGCAGCACTGTCTTTCATAAAACCACCAGAGCGGTGGTTAGAGCTCTGCTGTTCACAGTCTCACTGACGCCGTGTTCCAGATGTTTATTTCTTTAACGACAAAGGCATTTACCTAGTATCCAGTGAGAGATTATGAAAATAGAATCAGCAGTTAGGACCACGAGGAGCGGACTCACAGGCTCTAGGGTTCGACTGTGGCTTTGCCACGGGACGACCGTGGGCTTGAGAAACGCACTGCATCTCTCCGGGTCGTAAGTCTTCTGTACTCTGAGGGATCACAGTGCAGGACTGACCAGAACAGGGCTACTCTCACAGCAAGTGCCATATTGCACCTGCCAAGAGGGCGCGAGGACAATGCTGTCATCTACTTCAACTTCAAAACTGAGCGAGACACAGAAACCAACCTGAGTTAACTGTCCCTGGTCCTGCCAAGAATGGCTTTCTTCCTGCTTGTGAGAACTCTGCTGCACAGAGTTACTTGACAAAAATAGTTTTAGCAAAGTTGGTGTCTTTTGAACAAAAGGGAACACTTCCATGAGGGGCATGGTTTAGAGAGTGGGTCATGGCTCCACTTGGGGAGCAGAGAAGAATGGAATCTACAATGAAGATGTTTTGTGTTCACCGCAGTAAAAGTGAATTTAATTTCAAGCTACGTCATCAATAGCACGACCGTATGATCCAGCAGTTCCACTCCTGGGTATATATCCAGGAAAACAGAAACACGCTGATTTGAAAAGATACCTCCAGCCCCGATGTTCATAGTGACACCATTTATAATAAATAAGATACAGAAGCAACACAAGTATCCATCAACAGACAAATGGATAAAGAAGATACGGTGTATATATACACACACAATGGAGTATCAGTCAGACATAAAGAAAGAGTGAAATGCTGAAATTTGCACCAACATGGATGGATCTAGAGAATATTATGCTTAGTGAAATAAGTCAGACAAGGACTGTATGTTATCACTTATATGTAGATATATGGAATCTAAAAAATAAACAAACGTATACAGCAAAACAGAAAGAGACACACAGATACAGAGAACAAAGTAGTATTTACCAGTGGGGAAAGGGAAGGGAGGGACATGGCAAAATAGGGGTAGAGGATTAAGAACCAGAAACTACTACGTATAAATTAGATAAGCAACAGAGGTATATTGCACAGTACAGGGAATTAGAGCCATTATTTTGGAATAAATTGTAATGGCACATAATCTTTAAGAATACTGAAACATTACACTGTACACCTTAAACTAGTATAATATTATAAATCAACTATACTTCAATTAAAAAGAAAAACACCACCAAGAATCTGAACTCCAGCAGACATCAAGCTTCTCCTCAGTGGGCAAGGGCTGTACCCTCTTCCTGTCGGGAGATTTCTGCTAAGCGAAGACACAAAGGCCTGGAGAGGAAGGGACTGGCCACCGCTGGACAGACACCGCTGGGGAAGGGAAGTCCAGCTAAGGCTTGAACACCTCCCGGGCTGGCTGACGGATCGGAATGTGCCCGCCTCAGCCTGGAAGACGGTACCTGGCTCAGAAAGCAGAGCAAGATGTCTTGCCACGCTTAGCACCCGAAGCCCCACCACAGGGAGAGGTTCACAAAACACTCAGCAGGCCACGTCTCCTACAGAGAAAGTCGAACCAAAAGCTGCCACCCAGCCCCACCCCAGCACAGCAAATCCTCGGACATGAAGCGAGCATCCCAGCGCTCCATCTGCCCTCTCTAGGGAAAAAGTGTTCAACCCCAGTCACGAGTAGTCACTCTGAAAACGTAACTTCTGACCCTTTAAACTGAGTCCCCAAAACGTAATTTCAACTGCTCTTCATGTCCCAGGTGTCTTTCAGAGCAGTCTTCCTCACATTACAGGTAAAGTTCTGTCGACGGGGGGGGGGGGGCATAATATTTCATAAAGATACATTTTGTGGCTTCATCAATTTTCTCCTTTCAAATTTTAGAATGTGTTATGATACATGGTCATTTATTAAATAAATACTGGAGGAAAGAAGGAAGGAAAAGGTGTGGGAGAGAGATAACACAATTCCAGTTACCACATGGGAATAGAAAAGTTAACACCCTTCTCTAGCACCATACAAGGACTTCACAAGCAATACCTTAATCAACAGACATGATTAGACAATAATCACAGAAAAGTCAAGGTCATGTGCTTGCAAGAATATTTTGCTAAACAATGTTTTAAAATTTACTATTGTATTTCATTAATTATCCTGAAGTGCATTTGAAAGTGGAATCTTTCATCAACATTCTTTTATCCACAACTTAAAAAAATTAAATTTGACTTGATTTTTTTTTCAATATTGAAATCTAATTGACACGTAAGATTACATCCGTTTCAGGTGCACAACAGAATGATGTGATGTGTGTATATATGATAAAAGGATCGCCACAATAAGTATAGTTAACCTCCATCACCACAAATTTCACTCGATTTCTCTAAATTTAAAAATCTGCTTCCCTGCCAAGATTTCCCAAAGAAGAAGCCTGTCATTTTCTCCCATGATTAACAGGAACACGGCTTCAACCCAGTGTGTTAACTTGTGAACTTCTGGACAACTGCGTGAACAGTTGCTTCACCTTTTAATTAAACTAGTGCTTCAGAAGCTCTGGATGCTTGGGGAATGACCCTTTAATCCTCAGCCCCGTCTCCTCTCCTACTCTCCTCTCCTACGGGGAGATGATTAAGGGCACTGCTCAACTTCTGCCGGCAGGATTTCTTAGATCTCCTAATCACTCTATGGGCTGGAATGCGCTTCCTTTTATTATCTATCAGATGCTGAAAGCTTAACTGATGTCTGGCTTTTTTCAAGGATTTTCTGCTTTCTTTGATTATGCAAAACTTTGCTGTATATGGGATCTCAGCCTAGTCTCCCCCCACCCCCCACCCCCCCGGTTGTTGAAGAAAAGCTACTTCAGCTGACTTCGGAGTAACAGGTGCTCCAGTCGAAACTGGCAATTCTCCCTAAGACTTTGTAGAAAAGATAAGACTGGAAGATTTTTATAAAGACAGATGTGTAGATACATGGGTAACATGAATTGTAATATACATTATCTACTGATATACATTACTCATCATATACACTATTATATATCATATTTGCAGTCTACATAATCTATAAAAACAATTAGTTGTAATACATATTATACCAACATACATTAGTTATTATGTATATTATTATATATACTGTATACACATGACATATATATATATATAATTTCTATATATATATAGAAATTTTAACTACAAGGCAACCTTTAAGTGAAGGAAGTACTGACATTTACATTCAAGAATGATTTATTTCCTAAGGATTGGGTAAGCCATGGGGAGTCTAAAAGTTGTTTTTAAAACATGGACCTCGGGGGCAGAAAATGCCAACAAGACACCGTAAGAAATGGTCCAAGTGCACGGTGTCACTGGATTCTGTTTACACATTTACCTTTAAGTTTATTTACTAAAAATCTCTATCTTGGAAGGTTCTTAAAGCCAGATTACTATAAACATCTATTTTTTCATAGCTATATGCTTCCAAAGCCCATAATTAATGTATTTCTGTAACTATGTGGATGTGGGTGAAGGGGAGTGTGGCTGTGTTTACACACATAGATATGTATATCATTAAAAATAACATTAGTTTAGGTGTAAAAAATTATTTGAAAGATGACATTTTGACTGTAAGTAGAGAATACCACAGGAAGGACTTTAGAAAGGATGAAGTCAGCCAGCGTTCTCTTCCTAATATTTCAAATTCATGTACAAAAGTATGTATCTCATGTAATTTCATCAGAAAGCTCCTGGGAATAGACTTCTGTATACGGCCGAGTATATTAACAAACGCTTTATGTTGACTTTTCCCCCTAATTAGACCCAAGATAAAAATCAAAATGATTATCTTATTTTTGGTCCTTGGCCAAGACAAGAAGATAGAAGTGGCACCGAATCTTAGGAAATAAAATTAAGAGAACAATGAGGTGATTGTTGAGCAGCTTAATTCAACACCTCGTTATGAACAGAGTCTCACATTTGGAGAACAGGCTGGAAAAGAAATCCAGTGTGAGGCTCCAGACCAGCGAAGGTGAGATATATGCAGAGCAGCATCAGTGGTTGGCCAACTCAGTGAATGACTTTGTAAAAAATGTTCTTAGACTAAAACATAAAATATTCTGTATGGGGGGAAAAAAAAAAACCCTGTGGTTCTTAACTGCATTTTTATTTTAAAGGTATCAAAGAAGTTTCTATTTGATTCTGTAATCAAAGCAAAATAATTAATATGAGCAGAGACCAGAGAACAGATCAATGGAGAGAAACTGACGGGTAATCCAAAGCAATCTCCTTTAGAAGCTAAGTACTCACTTAGAGCTGGCTTTCAAGACTACTGTTTTGACAGAATTTGAGAAATAACCCATTAAGTCGGGTCTGGATCCTGGGCGACAACTGAAGGGAAATTTACTTAGCCTCAACAACAATCATAATACTGTTAGGTTCTCAAAGGAATTATTTGAAAGGAAGCTAAAGTCGAAAAGAAGATGAAAAAAAGTCCAAGAAGGAAGTCTTCAGTGTTTTTAACTCATTCCTGTATCCCTCACACCTAGCACGGTGTCTGACACACACAACATGAATGGACAAATTCAAAATGACCCACAGACATTTCCACAGCTAGGTAATACTACAATGACGTCACAGAAAGCATAATGATGAAATCAAACCCTCTCCATCTCCCAAGACTTATGCGATGAGACTTTATAAAGTCAAGGTATACGGCATTTTCTGAGTGAACAGCCTACAGTCCTCCTGTCTACATAATTACTAATTAAAAAAAAAAAAAAGGATTTGACGGGGGGCAGACGTAGGCCAGGTGGAAATGATCAACCGCCTTTTACCTTTCAATCAAAGAAGAAAGAGAAACGGCTTAAATCAGGAGGGAATGCTCTCTTCCTTGACAATCTGAAGCCGACCGCCCGCCACTGTCATAAAGTCCTTAGTGCAGAGACGCTGGTCCCTGTTGCCAATGGATGCTGTTTTCTGGGGGGCCTGGAACGCAACCTCCCATGCAGTTGAGGCAACCACCTCCCTGAGCTGAACTCTGCTTTCGGACATGTCTGACAAAATCCAAGCCCAGCTGCTGGAACAGCAGCTTTACTTTTCTGGGTCCCAGCGGGCAGGCAGTCATACCCCTGGGATTGTCCACCTTTGCCGGCTACCAGTGAGGAGTAGTGACAGAGGACTAGGTTTGGGAACACGGGCAACGCTGTTAGAGATTTCTCATCACGTGGCCTCCTACAAGGCTCGTAATCCTTGGCACTGCCTACTGTCACCCTGGCCCTGTCCAGGCAGCTTCTGTAAGGCAGCAACTATGGTAATAAGCCTCGAATGTATTTCCAGTAGCATCGAGGACCAAATGTTTCTGAAAGAAAGCACGCAGCGTAGTGAAATGTGACTTACCACCACGGCAGCTGAGAATACTCATATCCTGTGGGGCTGCTCCCGTGGGATGCACAAACAGTACTTCCACTCTCCTGCAGGGACTTCTGCTGGCCTCATGCTTCCTCTTCAGACAAGTCCCGTCCACCTGAGCAGCCAGTGGGTTTTCCAGCCTCGCCGCGCGACCAGTTCTGTAAGACACCAACTCTCACTCAGTTTCCGTGCGCTTCATCTGCCCCATAAAGCATCCGTCCACAAGGTCGGCCTCAGGCGCTGCCCTCCAGGGAACCCAGGCCCTTTCTTGGACTAAAAAGCCGACGTCCTCCAAAGGAGACGATGCAGGATTTGGACTGTCCACCTCTGTGAAGCAGTAGGGACTCTGGCCTGTGGGAAGATGGGGTGCTGTTTACACTGCCCAGGCAGAGGCTTCACAATGACAAACACTCTTGTAACCGAGCAGGACCCTGGGGGGGGGGGGGAGGCCCTTCCTGGGACAGACCTCCCCTCCCCCATGTCTTCTGCTGTAGCTCTGCTCGGGAATATCCACATAATGCTATCCCATGCGTATTCCTGAGTTTTTCAGATGCTAAAAATCACCACCTAAGGGAAGAAATTAACTACAACCAGAGTGAGGCCCCCAGACCTTCCGTAGCCTGGGGGTTGACAGTGTTGACCGCCTCACTGCCTCAACGCCAGGTAATCAGAGGATTGTGCGGGAGCTGATCACCTACCCTGCGCCCCCCGACCCCCTCCCTTACCTGGCCTTTAAATATGCTTTGCTGAAACCCTTCAGGGAGTTCAGGGCTTTCTTGAGCCTGAACCACCCCTTCCTCCGTGCTCGGCCCTGAAATAAAGCCTTCTCTGCTGCAAACTCCGACATTTTGGTCTGCTTGGCCTCACTGTGCGTCCTGCACGAACTTGCCTTTGGTAACACTCATCTGCGGAGAAGTGCGATCAGTTGCGGGATTGGGGGAAGATGAGGCTTTGGGAGATCACGTGGCTTCTGCCCTTAATTGGAACAGAGACCAGCGATAATTGGCAGATTGCTTGGTGGAGCAGCTGCGTTCAACCATGTCAGAAGCCTTGCGGAAAGAGCAAGAGAAGCTCAGGGTGGCTAATTCTCCATTCACGGTCTGCGGCGAAAGCAAGGAGAGCTCCAGGAAAGCTGGAAGGAAGACGCTTCTGCAGCCGCAGGACAGGGTATGGTGGAAATCAGGACCCGGGCGGGCAATCAGGAGGCAGGGCTGCAGAGATGACTGGAAGATGACGGGGCTGCTCTGTGAGAGCAGGGCCCCGTGGGGCCGGAAGAGCAGCACCCGAACCAACCAGCCTGAGGCTCTTGACAGCCACGCATCCTGTGAAACACTCACTGTCACGTGGCCCCAATTCTTCCCGTGCAGTGGTCTCACCTGGAAGGGGTACCTTCTGAAAACACAGCTTATGTTCCTCAGTTCATACCACCTTCTTTCCTAGTGTTCCTCAGACCTGTGGTCTTCCAGCGTGAGCACACCTAGAATCACTTGGAAGGTGAGCGAAGGCACAGATTCCTGAGCCCTCCGCTCAAAGCCTCTGATGCAGCCGGAGCCGGGGCGGGGCCGGAGAGTCTGTGCTCCTCAGTCTTTCCCAGGCGATGTTGGCCACACTGGGAGAACCCGCCGCTTCAGTCCTAGATCCAGGTCCCATCACAGTGCGAGCCCTTCTCTGTGGAAACGGACAGCCTGCGTCCCAGAGGGGCTGCTCACCCAGACAGCTACCGGGGCGTGAGTGGAGATGGATCTTAGGACTGGGATCAGAGGAGCAGGGTAGATGATTCTGGATACCGGTTAAGAGGATTCACTGGCATGGTGGCATTGACCCCTGCTCTGGGAGGATTCAAAAGAGCCCCGTTCACGAAAGCGGTAAGGAACACACAGGTGAGGGACCGTCAGAATATTTTAGGAGTGACTCGGCAGCTGTTACCCACAGGCCAGGGTTGAGAGTGGATGCTGGAGCCACACAGCTGAATGCCCTAATATCGATGGCACTGATTGGATCCTGGAACGGCACGGGAAGGGAGCCGGCACGTGGTCTTCAGAAGCAAGGTGAAGCTAGTTACGGTAACTGGCATCAACCCAGAGTAACAGGCGCCGTTTCTGATTCCTGGGGAATCTGTGGCTCACACATCTCTGCGAGGCGAGTGGTGGCTCTCAATTTCTCTAATAAAAAGAAACTAGAACTGTCAAGCAGAAAGCCGCCATCAACGGCCTCAGTACGGTAATCACAGTCTCTTACTCAATTTCCAGCAGGATGGCAGCTCACACACCCACTGACTGGAGGCAAAACCCTGTAATATGGTACAAAAATGTACAGTCCACGTTTCTGTTCGTTTTCCTCCCCAGTGTCCATAGACAACAGCTCGAACACTGGAGAGAACGGAACACCCAGAAAGCTTTAGGACTGCAGTATAAGGACTTTTGACCCAGTTTCTCCTCATAGTGCCTCCGATGGTCCCACAGACCTTCCCAAGTTATCTTCCCCAATTCCCAGGTGTATAACTGGGCTGTAACTGCATAGAGCTGGCCCCTCCCTCACATGGGTTCTCTGATTTGAAGCGTAAAGGTTGTCATAGTAAGAAGAGCCAAGTGGAATCCCCTAAATTGGCCAAGACAGTAGATCTGTAACATTAATACACTCAGGAGAAATTGCAAAGGTTAGTCCATGATTAAAAAACTTGAAGGATGCTGGAGCAGTGGGTGCCATGTTATCCTTGTTCAAATCACACGTCTAGTCTACACAAAAACCAAGTGCATCATGGAAACTAACCAGGAACCACCATAAACTTACCACAGTAGCCGCAATGGGAGCCACTACTCTAGAGATGGTCTACTGAATGGAGCAGGTCAAGGTGATGTTGGGTGTTAACACTTTTTCAGAAGTGGTTCATCATCTGGGATGATCAAAGCATTTTCACCTTCCCATGCTGACTCCGCAGCTCTCTGTCCTCTGGAAAGACACCTTGGCACTCTGCACCACATCACACTGGTCCACTGTACTTAGGAGACCACATCCTGTGTCTTTATGACATCACATCTCCAGTGTCTAGGACATGACATTATTAGCCGGAGGTGACATGTTTCCTTTATGCCCCCAGTGAGACACAGGCATGCCAGAACATGGGAGATTAACTCAACAAAGACGTCCCGGCCTGCCCCACTGGTGAGGGTTTAGCGGCCCAGTGGTCTCCAGCATGCCAGGATGACTCTTACAAGGTAAACTCTTACAGTTTGTTCTATGTGAACGTCCTACACATAGCTTGGTGGCAGAGGACAGAAAGAGTGCATTCAAAGCTGATCCAAAGTTTTGGTCCAATTCACTGGAGAATGATTCAATTTACTGAGGTAAGAAACAGAGTGGGGAGCAGGTTGGGGGAAAATCACAATAATTGTTCATTTGAGACATGAAATTGAAGGTTCGTGTTGAGGACACACTTGAATATTTACGTCTGCATTAGGAGGAGTTGTCAAAATTTACCCAGTGTTTAGAATCACGAAACTGGATAAAGTCACCTAGAAACAGTGGTCCGAAGACTGAGCACCCCAAAATGCAAGGGGACAGAAGACACAAGGCCCAGGAGAGCTCTCAGAGGCGGGCAGACTGACTCCTGGCCCGCATTCAAATACAGGGGGCGCACAAGAAGTGGAATTTACATTAAGAAGCCACAACCCTAACTGCTCTTTGCTGACCAAACTCCCCAGATACAATAGAATCACACGTTTCAGCAGACACAGGATTTCTCAACAAGGAGCTTTGCACGGAACCATCTAGCCAGGTTTCCATCCACCAATGGAATGAGGATTTTCTTAAAACCTCCAAATCGTATATTTGGAGAAAAACTTCAACAGCCCATCATCCACTCGATGTAACACCTCATTTTCACGAGCCCTGTCATCCTTCAAGGAGATTCTAACAATGACTTATTTAAGACTCGATGACACTGAAGGAAATTTGAGAGTGCTTTCAGTTTCTCAGTGTTCGGATACACGCATTCAATTATAGGTGCTAAAATTTTCATCTTTGTAAAATGATTCTTCATTGTCAGTGATACAGGAAATATGCAAATCCATAATGAAAATAGCAAAACTCTCTCCTAAACCCACTTCCCAGATTTAAGCCTTGAAAACTTAAGAGCGTTTTCAGTTCTCACCAAAATTTATGTTGTTGATTTGCTCCAATGAAATAGGCTGTAGTGCCTCCTTTAATAACATAACTCCCCTCTTTGGAGACAGGCAGGGACCAGGAAGGCAGTTTCAAGCAAAGCAGCCACGTCTAGCAACTACAGAGTGTTAACGTTTGAGCAAACAGTTCGAGATAGAAAGTCTACAGCTATTTTACATGAGTGGAATTTAAATGTGTAAATAGATACTTTTCTAAAAAGTCTTACAGTAATCAACATGATTTAATACAACCCAGTTCAGTTAATTCTAACTTGACATCTCCAACTTCAGGCCATTTACCTGGAATCCAGGGTGCAAGAATGAATAACATGGTTCTTCTATTCAAGGATGTGAAAGTGGAATAGGAAAGTTAACAGGTAAGCCTTACCTGCATGCACAGATCTGAAAGGGACACACAAAATACAGAGGGAGGGGAGAATGACCTGCAGGGGGGGTCCGGGAGGAAGGGCTTCACAGTCATGATATTAAGTAGGATTTTGAAAGGAGTCACTATCTGGCACTGATGCAAACAGGGGGCGGGTAAAATATGAGAGAACAAACAGTCTGCACAAAGACCCACCCAGAGGAGAGTTTCATGGTTGCCCTTAGCTCAGTTTAGAGTTTTCATTGTCCTTTTAACCATCAACTTCAGGAGTTCAGGATCAAGTGACATAGAAAGAAATCCCAGTCTCCCAAAAGAGTCCACAGTGAAACCCACCTCCCTTTTGAAGGAAAACCCAGTCTGCGATTTTTCCAAGTGTGTGAATTTTCTGTCTTGGTTTATGGTCATTATAACTCCAAACAGAGCACAACTGGGGTTTCCTTTTTTATTAAAAAAATAAACAAAGCCAGCGATGAGACATCACCTCTGCTGACTTTTTAATTATATTTTGATGGCTTTTCAAGAATAACACCTTTCTGCAAACATACATCATACGCAAACAAAATTAAACCCACACCTGAGGGCCTACCAAATCACAAACAGCTTTAATGGAATGACACAAAATTAATTTGAGAAATGTTGATTTTTGAAAACATTTTTCCTCCCTCCACTATTAAGTGTGTCCTCTAGATCACAAAACCCAAGACTTTTTTTTTTTTTTTAAACTATTGTTCCTTTCTGAAACTGCTAACCAGGCCCCAGTATTTGTCAGGCTTCTAGGAGTCTGGAGAACCCTTTTCCTGCCCTTTAAGTTTGGGCATCTGAGTCTTTCCGGGTGCCTGTCTGCTGTCCCCCTGCAGACAGGCTTGTGTCACTAACACCTCTCCTTATGCATGATGATTTCCAATGAGGGTGAGCGCCAAGACTTACAAAGGGGTTTAACAGACCCTGAGGGCTACGGATCCGCAGTCTGAAAAGTCTTCTCAAATCTGTGTTCAGAAGAAAACATGGTTACTGCTACTGAAGTCTTCTCCCCTGTTCCTCCTTGCACTGAGATAGGCTGGGGCCCTTTACTGGAGTGCTTGCACCTGGACAGACATCTGGTGCAACAGAATGCGAAGAAACTATAAGGGACTAGAAAGAACTAGTACACACACAGCTGGGGCAAACTATGAACAGTAAGATACAAAAGGGCGAAACCCAACTGCCACTTCTGAGGTGCCGGGAGCAGAAGCAGGTACCACATATGATGCCTGCACACACACCACCAAGGGGGCTGGCAAACCACCTAAGCCACCCTCTTGGCCTGCCCCCACCCTCATCCCCCTCTCAGGAAATGACCAAGGACACTTGTTTCTTGTTCTCACTCC
Source organism: Camelus dromedarius (assembly GCF_036321535.1). Lineage (NCBI taxonomy): Eukaryota > Metazoa > Chordata > Mammalia > Artiodactyla > Camelidae > Camelus > Camelus dromedarius. The sequence goes on from NC_087472.1 coordinate 110,095,870, forward strand.
CTCCTGCTGCTGCACGAGTTCCCATAAAGCCTCTCCTGAATTGCTTGTCCGGCCTCTTATCTATTCCTACTGATTAAGGAAGGAGTCCAGGGACCCTGACCGGTAACAGTACCAGGATTCCACATCTGTCTTTGCCGAGGGAAAGCCACCTGATCCGACATCTGAATTTTGCCTATTTCACATTACTTAACAAGTACTTCCAACAATTTCTGATTTTTGCTTCAAATCCCAGCCCCACGGCTAGATAACAGTCCAGTGGAAAGAAAGACTGTCAGGTCATAGCATCAAACATGTAAGGACCATTTGCCTTTAAGTCATTCAACCCCTGGTTATAGGCATGCACTATTTTAACTTTTGGACTCTTTTTGAATTCATTCAACACCTATTTACTGGAGACCACCATGCGCGAGATCCCCATGCTAAGTGCTGGGAGTCCACCATCCTCCCTTTCTTTCCTCAATTCAACAAGCGTTTCTTGAACAGCTCCCAGCTTCAGGAACCAGTTTCAGAGTCTAGCAGTGAATACAGTAAATTTTATAAAAATGGTCCTAATAGATTTGGTAAAAGGTCCTATAAGCAAGACCAGCAAGGGATGGTCCCCCTGCTGTGTGCACTGAATGGGAAAGGACTGTGGTGGGAACAGTAGTAAAGAAGACAACTTACTGTAACTACCGTGATCATCACGACAAAACCAATGCACAGTAAGCTCTTCATTTGAGCCAGATGCCTAACTAAGACCCTCTACGTGTGTTATTTTTATCATCAGCAAAATGACCTGAGATCGGTCCTATCAACACCTCCTCCAGAGAGATGCCAAATAAGGTTTTATAGTAACTCACCCAGTATCACCACATCAATTAAAAACAAAAAGAGCAAAATGCAAAAGTACTGACACCTGCTACAAAACCTTCCAAAACATGCTAATTTTAAAAAGCCAGACAAAAACCACTACATGGTGTATGATTCCACGTACATGAAAAGTTCAGAACAGGCAAGTCTACAGCCAGAGAAATTGGAAATTGGGGGCTGAGGGTGGGGGCAGGGACTGACTGCACTCACATCGGTGATTCTTTTTTTGGGATGACGGAAACGATCTCCAGCTGGATTGTGGTGATGGCTGCACAACTCTGTATGTGATGAAAAATCATTAAACAGACAAGCTCTAGGGTATATAAATTACACTTCACTAAAGCTATCAGATAAGAGAAAGAGAAAGAGAAAGAGAAAGAGAAAGAGAAAGAGAAAGAGAAAGCAAAAGCAAAAATGGCCGAAATGGCCCAAGCCCAGGAACAATGAAATACCTTATCTTTAAGGACCATGAATCCACTTGTCCACACAATTTCATGTTTGTCATCCTCCCGGTTTAGAAAACGTACACTCCTGTGTTCCTCCTCTAGTGACCCACAGCCACCACACTCACAGCACTTCTGTCACCAGATGTGGGGGGTTTGCGCACACCACAGGATTCTGTGCCATCTGCGGGGTGTCCTATAATCTAAGTCGGTTCTGACACCACCTACTGAGAGAGCGCGTCAGATCCCAGCGGTGAAGGGCTCAGCCCCACAAGACCACCCCCACTTCAGATGCCAACCATCACCAGTCTGGGTTGTCCCCTGTGCTTCCAACCAACAGGTTATACGTCGGAGGTCCCCCCTCAGGATCGGTGAATTTGCTAGAGCAGCTCAGAGAACTGAGGAAGACACTTGACTTACTGTTGACCCATCTACTGTACAAGGATGTGACGAAGGACACAGATGAACCTGCGGAGGGCAGAGACCGCAGGGCGAGCTATGTGGCAAGGGGCGGGGCGCTTCCCTGCCCTCTCCTGAGGGTACCCGTCTACCAGCCTGGATGCTCCCCAACCCCACAGCCTTGGGATTTTTTTATGGAGACTTAATCAGGTAGACATGATCCATCATCAACTGCATTTCCAGCCCCCTACGCTTCCTGGAGAATGGAGGGTGGAGCTGAAAGTTCCAAGCTTCTACTCACGGCTTACTGTTTCTTGCGAGCAGCCCTCAACCAGGAGCCCAACAAGGATGCCCTCATCTGAACGAACGAGTCCCCTATTACTCAGGAAACTCCAAGGGATTTCTGAGCTCTGTGTCAGGAGGGACAGAGGCCAACACATATATGTATTTTTATTCCTGTTCTAGGAAACTGCAGATCCTTCGACGGCTTCCAGACCCAACTCTTTCAGCTGAAATCTAGCTGCCCTTCAGAATACAAGTATCAGTCACCTGTGAACTCTTCCATGGCCACCTGAGCTCGAAATGCCCGTGGTTTCAGCCAAGTACAGGGCACAAGTCCTGTCCTCTGCAGTCTCTCTCCCAGAACAAGTCCCAGAGCCCGCATGCCGGTGCAGAGAAAGAGAAGTAGCAATTAGGAGGCCCTGATGTGTGCCAAACACAGCCAGTCTGCAGAAGTCTTTTACTATTTCTCATAAAACCCTGGAAAATAACGCCCCACCTCACTGTGACAATGCAGAAACCGATGCTTAGAGAGGTGAAGTATTTTGGTCCAAGGTCAAGCAGACAATTAATGGCAGGGCTGAATTATGAACCGAGCTTCTGCAGTTCCAGGAACTCTCAGACGCTAATCACTTCTGACGGTCTGGTTCCTGACGGGCTTTGCACCACTCAATCCGCGAAAGCTACTGTTCCCTTTCATCACGGAGCTTAAAGGTACTAGCTTGCATTTTGAAAGCACAGAGCCTTGCCTACATGGCTGGGTCTCCAATCGCACTGTGACTAACACATGCAACATCCCTGAAGACCTCTAACACTAAATGGCCTTTAAATAAAACATAGCCTCAATTTCATTTTTATCACACCAATGAATTAGTGCCAACCACACTTCAGTTACCATACATTGTTTTCTCAAAATTAAATTTTTCTAAAAATAACCTTTTCCGTGCTCAAGGGCATAGAAGACAAGCTAGGAGAATCAACAGCCTACTTGGTCTTAACAGAGGACAGAAAGAACCCATGTAAAAGAGACAGGGATGTGCAGGATGAAAACCACAGAACCCATTTTTGTTAACACCTTTAATGCTAGAGTGTGTGTTACAGACATTTAGCAGAAGACAGTGACAATGGGGCCACATTTGTGAAAAGAACTCATAAGACTATTTCATTTTAAGGAGATCAATAGTGACACAGCAAATACGTTTCCATTGAAAGCATCACGGAAGTTGACTTATGTCATCTGTCATTCTCAAATGGGGCAATTTTGCATGCACATACACACACATACACAACTGGCAATGTAGGAAGACACTTTTTGTTTTCACTACTGGGGGAAGGAAGAGGGTGCTACTTACAACCAGTGGGCAGAGGCCAGGGACTCTTCTCAACATCCCACAGTGCACAGGTCAGCCCCCAAAACAAAAAGCCATCGAGCCTCAAATGTCAGTCGTCCCCAGATTGAGAACACCTGGTTTATACCCTGGCCACACAAACTTCAGGTGCTATTAAATAATCACCTTAGGAGTTTCATTCAACCAGTAGTGATCTGCACTATTTATTTTCTTAGTATCATTTGATACCAAGAATTACTAGAATTCTACAGAAGTCCAAACCAGCAAACAGGAGCATCATTTCAATTCCTCTTTGGGAAAAAGGGTAATCTGTGTACACTAGACCACCAGAGTGCAACAGTATCTCCCCGTGCCGAGATTCACACTTGCACATGGACTACAGATACTGTTATCCATTTAAACACCATCCGTCACTGTGCAACAGTATCTCCTCGTGTGGAGATTCACACTTGCACGTGGACTGCAGATACTCTCACCTGTTTAAACATTATCCATCACTGTGTCTAGTGCAAAATGATATACTGGACATGGAGCCATTCAAACCAGCCTCTAGGAAAAGGTCCCCATGATGAAGTAAATCTCAGATTTTTAAAAAACTGCTGCTACAACAGTGAAATCCAATCAAGGAGCAGAATATCCAAGTTCCCTTCTGCTCTGAGACAGTAATTAAACTCTCTTTATGGGCTCATGTTTAGAAACTGCTCAGCTGTGGATGCAGTGGTGCTGGGGCTGCATTTCCTGGGCCCGATCATTGAAAGCAGTGGATCGATTGTACTTCAAACAGAAGGACTTAGAAATAAAGCTGCCCCAAGCTGTTCTGTCCTGGCAGCATCAATTACATATTGATTTATTGGAGAAATTTCAGCTTCCTATAGCTTCATTCCAGACTGAAACACTCAAGAGAGCCATTTATGGTTTACTAGACAAAAGGTACTTTTCCAGTTAATAAACTTCTTATTTATCTCTTCATCCTCACACAAAGAGGCACTCATAAAACCATCAGTCAATATTCTGAAGTCTCACTTCAGCATTTTGAATGAAAGGTACCGAGAGTGGGGAAACCCATTTCTCCTTCAACCCAGGGTTTTTATGATTCTCGGCATTCCTGGGTCCCGCCTTTGGCCAAGGAGGTAATCTGTTTTGCATTAGTCATCAAAGGCAATGCTTTAGCTACAACCAGCAATAAAAATCACAAAATTGCTAAGGCAAGTCCCACTTGACTTCATGGTTTGGAAAACTTGCACCCAAAACCCGTCTCCTCGCCAAATAAGGACCAGGCATCCTGAGCTGAGATGTTTAACAAAGTAACAGGTGGGTTTCAAGTTCAGGCATTGACTTCACAAGTCACAGTGGAACATTTAAGCATGAGGATGGACACAGAATCACATTAGAATTCCCTGGGGGTGGTTGTGAAAACGTTCACATCTCCCAGCAGACCGGAACGAATCAGGGTGTGGAGGGTATTTCTGGGGGGAGATGAGAAGGCTGGTCACTCTGGTTTTCCCCTCCCACCAGTCTCCCCTGCCCACCTCCACTCCTTTTTTTCTCCTGCTTCTTCCTCTATTTTCTACCTCTTTCTTACTTTGCTGCCTCCTAATCTCCTGCCGCTGACTTTCCTGATGTCCAGGAACAAAGGGCAACCACTTCTTTACCAGTTACCTTCTTTTAGGAGCGTGTCCGCCTGTGACTGTGTGTGTGTGGTTTGCAGCCCAGGCAGTGAGGCTGACAGTCCTCTCTGCTCTCCCACGTCCTGTGGATGTTTGTGTACTATTTAAGCATTAATTATGTAATGTGTGTCAAGTGTTTGAAGCTCCTAGGGAAAAGACACTATATTAACAGCATTATTATTAGTGTCTTCTCGGCTAAATTTCCATCACAAAACACATCAGGAAAGGAGTAGTGGCCATCTGTCACCCAGTTTTTAAATGCTCACGATCTACAGGATTGTGTTTGTTGCTGAATGGAGGTACTGTGTGAGCTGTATACAAAAATCACTTGTAAAAATGAGCTGAACAGCTGCTGGGGCCTACACTCCCTGTTAACACCTTGCTATCAGCCATTATTTGCAACAACCTGGAAAACAAACCAGTTTCCATTATTCAGTTTTAATAATGATCATGTAAGCACGTATTGTGTTAGACCATAAGCAATCTCGTCAATAATGAGTAAAAGTGGTGACTTTTACTTGACTTTATCATGGATTACGAGGTTTCTAGGCGAGCCAGGTCTGGCCTGACCCCACCACATGTCTGGGGAGTAACCGGAAGGATGGTTTCCATGAAAGCAGCTCTTTTGCCCCGTTCCTGTTTGCCCATTTCACATTATTTTGTAACTAATATGGCTGCAATAATCTTGATCTAAAAAAATCAATTCATTTCAACCAAAATCTAAGCAGAGGAAAGTTAAATGATGCTAAAAATCATGCAAAATCATTACTAAGGGGAAGAGAAATGATGTTATTTTAGAACGAAATATCCAAGTATTTTTTCTTTTGGAGAATTTTCAAATACCCAGGGGAAAAAAGAGAAGGAAAATTTGAACAATTAAGTAAAAGGCAGGAAATAAGAAAATAACAAGAAAGAATGAAAACTCAGAATGTAACACATGGCAGAGAACCAAATACCATGCACCAATGGAGTATCACTTATGTCTACTTGACTTGATGTAGAGGTGAGTGAATGGTACACAGACTTTAGACTGGTAGTTCTTGACCATTCTCCCCAGACCAACCTGCCTGAGAGACCCACAGACCCTCAGTGATAACACGGGTCACTACAACTGCTAGTTCAAAAATCAGGGCTTTTGTGGTGTATTCATACAGGAATATTGTTCAGTCTTTTTTAAAGAAGGAAATCCTCCAATTTGGAACAACATGGAGTAACTTGGAGGACATGATGCTGAGTGAAATAAGCCAGACACTGAAGGAAAATTACGGCGTGATTCCACTGACGTGTGATGTCTAGAACAGTCAAACTCATAGAATAAGAGAGTGACAGTTGCCAGGAAGTGAGGGGAAGGGAAAAGGGGGAGACGTTGTTCAATGGTCTACATGTTCAGTTATGCGACACGAACAGATCCTCCAGATCTGCTGTACAACATAACGCCAGCAGCTAGCACTACACAACTGTGAATTTAAGAAGTGGTCAAGAGGGTGGATCTCACGTTAAGTGTTCCTACAACAGCCACGAATCAACAAAAACAAAAACGGAAGAAGCACAAGGAAACTTTGAGAGGTCTATTACTTTGATCGTGGTCATGGTACCTTGGTGTATAGGTACATGGATTATGTGCAAACTCATCAGATTATACATATTAAGTATGTGCAGTTTTGTATGTAAATTATACACCAACAAAACTGTTTAGAAATAAAAATAAACAAAAAATAGAAAGAACGGATAAAGTTGTTTCAAGACATGCCTGCCCTGGAGGTTAAGAAGGATCAGATCAGGTAAGAAGGCTCAGGCCAGGTAATGTCAGATGGAGCCTCCTATCAAGTGTCCCACAAATGAGTGACAGGGTTTTGTTTTTCTTCCCCCTACAACTGAAATAAATTGCAACTATTTTTATAGCCCAATAAAAATAGGGCTTGGATCATACAGCAAGTCTATAATCCAGCAATGCCACTCCTGGGCACATATCAAGAGAAAACTCTAATTTGAAAAGACACATGCACCCCAGTGTTCACAGTAGCACTATTTGCAGTCGCCAAGACATGGAAACAACCTCAATGTCCATTGACAGATGAATGAATAAAGAAGATGTAGTGTATATATATGATGGAATACTACTCAGCCATTAAAAAGAATGAAGTAATGTCATTTGCAGCAACATGGATGGACCTAGAGATTATCATGCTAATTGAAGTAATTCAGACATAGAAAGACAAATATCATATGATATCACTTATATGTGGAATCTAAAATATAATACAAATGAACTTATTTACAAAATAGAAACAGACTCAGACATAGAAGACAAATTTTGGTTACCAATGGGGAAAGGCAGGGGAGTGATAACATTCAATATCGTATAATATACCATAATGTAAAAGAATATGAAAAAATATGTGTGTATATGTATAACTGAATTGCTTTGCTGTACACATGAAACTAACTTTGTAAATCAACTACACTTTAATAAAAAAATTACATTTTAAAAATATGGCTCGAGTTTCACATTCTAGCTGCATCCCTGGCTGCCTCTGTGACCTAGACAAGGTTATTTAACCTCTAACCTTCAATTTCATTTTTGTAAACTATGGGTATTTCCCAGTTCAATTTTAAATTGATCCAGGTAGAGCATTTAGTATCACCCTGGACATATATTCATTGTTCTTTAAACATGACCATTTGAACTTATTCCAAAGGAAAATACGGGGGACCCAGTGGTATCTCAAGGTCAAGCTATTCAGCCAGACTTGGGAATTAGGAACCAGAAAGTAAGTAGAGGTACTGGTATCTGTGCATAGAGATGACACTTAAGACCAAGTGAAGGAGGTGCAAGAATATGTACAAATAGTGTGTTGGTGTCGCGATATTATGTTCACATACATACCGTATGCGGAGAGAGCTGATGGCTACTCTGAAGCTTTATTAAGTTGCACAGTCTTATACAGCAAAGAAGAATGAGAAGGGAAATGGTTAACAGGCAGTGTCTGGCTCAAGGTCAGAAGACCCTTTATGTTGGTAAATCATGTTCGTGTTGGCACCAGCGAGCCTTACAGCTTATCAGGGCGGAACGTATGAGAAACGGCTGCTTCACAACATTCTTCCTGGACTCAGGCGGCTGTGTGTGTCTTAGGTTCCCCCCTCTGGGGACCTTACCCGTCCTTGGCTAACCAGCCTTCTCACCTCTGAGTCTGCAGCTTTTTACAACTTGTTTCCCATTCCGGCCCAAGGCTCGTTCCTTGGTTCCCACAGTCGGGGGGCTACATGGTGATCTCTGAAACACGGACTTATGTTTGTACTGTAACATTCAGAGTACAGTTTATAGAAATAAAACCCTGGAATGAGAACACGGCTTGTATGAGTTCTCCCACCTGCTGACTTTCTCACCACTTTTGCCCTATTAAAATCTTCCCTTCTCCCGCCGGGGAATTCACAGTTCTGCTCCATCCGCTGTTCTTGGACTCAGTGTCCCCATCCTCACTCAGGAAGCTTTGTGCTTCATGTGTGACATTTCTGAATTTTTGGCCCGCCCCTCACTCTCTCCTTGGCCAACGGAGCCGCCTGATACTGGCACGAACAAGAAGAGGTGGTACTTACTTCCGCACCCTTGTGTTCTCCTGGGCACCGACCTTCAGGTTGTTCCACAATCACCCTGGATTTCACTCAGATCCTCCCAAATGGGAGTTTTCTTTTTCCATTTCCATGCTGAAGGGTCTACAAAGTCTACAATGAAGGTGTTTTTCTGTTTTAAATTTTTTTTCAGTTTCTTTTAATCTTTAAAAAAATTTGTTTGGGTTTTTCTGGAGGTAATTAGGTTTATTTATTATGTACTTACTTTTAATGGAGGTGCTGGGGATTGAACCCAGGACTTCGTGCATGCTAAGCACACGCTCTACCACTGAGTTATAACCCTCCTCTCTACAATGAGGGTGTGATGAAGGCTGCCAGCTGTTCACCAAATCCTCTTGCCCTTCTTCATTTGGCCTCTTCTTTGGCAATGCCCCCAACGCCACTTCCTCGGGGCCTGTTCTCAGCTGGGTGCTGCCACCTCGTGACGTCCTACCCGGTGGCTGGCCAGCAGAAGTGTGCCCCTTCCAAGCCTGGCTCAGAAACATCACCTGTGAGTCCCCGTCATGCGTTCCCCCTTTCTGCTGCTGGGGGAGGGGTGACCTTGCAGTAAAACCCTGGACACCGAAAATCGAAGACAGGTCCCTGGAAGACTGCTTGCAGCAGACAATACCCTTCCATCCAAGCCTGCTCACTCGGTGCACCCACCTTGGACCACTAGTGAGAAGATAACTTCTGTCGGACTAGAGGAGCCATTGATCATTTCTGTTTGACTGGTGTTACAGCAGTTTGGCATACTCAAACGAATTCAGCAAATCTAGCTATCGGAATGGTCCTGACCCTCTGGGAAAGTCCAAAGCATCTGCTCCCTGGGAGGGGTATCCAGATGAACAAGGTTTCCTCTCTTCCGCTGAATGTGTTTTCTATAGCACCAGCTGACTCTCAAGAACACACAGGTGGAATTTCAATCCATTGCTTACGGAGGCATAGACGACCCTGGTATAAAGCCTCAGATTCTTCCCCTCCCTCAAGACCCTGTTCCACGTAAATTCATGTGTTTGAGGGCTCGTCCCTCACACCTTCTGAGCATTCACCATGCTGGAATGTGATAAAGCATTGGCGAAATATTAAATACTCTGAGAAAATTCCCCACAAAGTTGATAGGAAACATATATAAATGTGTAGGTTTGACAACGTTCTAGCCGATCATTTATAAGCAGAAGTGATGTGTAACACTCTGAGCCTGGCTCCTAAAATGCTTTCATGAATTTCCTTCATGTTCCTGCTGCCTGGGAGGGAGATGATCCCATCCCTCTCCTGGGAAACCTTGGACATTATGAATTTTTTTAATGTTAAAAAAAACCCACTGTAGTAAGAACACTGTGCCTGCTTATAGCTCTGCTTTTCAATAAAGTCATAACAGAGCAGGAAAAGGTCCAGGGAAGGGAAGCCAGAATGAGCAGAAGTCCAGAGCTGCTGCTCTATGCAGAAAGCCTTGAAGGATTAATGTGATTCCATCTGTGAAAGCCAGAGCTGGCAGGGGAGATGACTGAGGTCTATAAACTCGTAAAAGGTAGAACTGAGATGAACACAGACTTGTTCGCCAAATCCCAGTATACCATGCTGACACGCTTCCCCTCACAACCAGAAGGAAGAAAATTTAGGATAAACAGAGAAAGGATAATTTAACAAAACAGAGCAGGTAGCAAGGACCCAATGTGCGGAAATCATGACCTAGAAGACCAGAGGCCAACGGCAAATATTTTAAAAAAAAGCTTCCAATGAGTACTAGAAAAATTCACACATGACAGTTCTATTAAGGGAGCTAAAATGGTGCCTAAAAAATTAAAGAGGCTTAAAAAGTGTCCACAGATGAACGGCTGACAATTAGAAATATGTCCAGATTTTGAATCTCTGTAACAATGGCATTGCACACACATCCTTGGGAGCTCTGCAGCGTGGAAAACTACCCCTGCCTTGCCTCTTCTTGTTAGTTGCAAACTATGTTTGTGGTTTCTTGCAAACTACTTTTGCTGTTAGATGTATTTTCTATCAGCCCAAGCGCTGTTTTTATGGAATTGCCCACACAGAGAAGACCATTACGGATTCTGAACAAGGAGAGGAGGCTCTGGTAAACTACTAAATTTAGATACGACGGAGCCCGACACTGAAATTCTTAAATGACCTCACTTTTCAAATTTCCTCCAGACATGAAACAGACCCACTAGTGTTAAGATGTAGTGCAGGCAGTTTCAGGGGATACGGAGACATTCTGTTACCAGAGCAGGAATATAAATCACAAGAGCCACTGATTCAATCCCTGGATGCTCACAGATTAAATACAGTTACTTTGAAAAGTCCAGCTCCACAAAACTGTTCTTTCTACATGTTTGCAGTCGAAAGCAAGTAAATGTGGCTTCTGGTTGTTATGAAGACCATCATAAATTCTCAACTTTTCTAGAAACTCTTCCAACTAGAAAAGGGCTCTCAGGCTTTCGAAACAATCCTATTCCCAAATAGCAATAATTGTACTCAACTGATTAAACATTAACATGGATTATGCATGAACGTCATGCAATACAATTTTTTACAAGTAGTGAGCTTCTATAAATCAGTTCTGAAGTGTGTCTTAGCACATTCTGGTGAGAGCAGTAAAAATGGCCACTGGCACCACTGGGAACTGGAGTCTAGACCACAACTGACATTGAACATAGTTCCCTGTGCTCTACAGTAGGTCCTTGGTGTTTATCTGTTATACATATAGTAGTTTGCATCTGCTAATCCCAAACTCCTGATTTATCCCTGCTGCCCTTCCTCTTGGGCAACCATAAGTTTGTTTCCTATGTCTGTGAGTCTATTTCTATTTTATAAATAACTTCACTTGTATCCTATTTTACATTCCACATATAAGTTCAACCATATGGTACTTGTCTTTCTCTGTCTGATTTACTTCACTTAGTATGATCGTATCTAGGCCAATACATGTTGCTGGAAATGGCATTTCATTCTTTTTTATGGCTGAGTAGTAGTCCACTGTGTGTGTGTGTGCGTGTGTGTGTGTATACACCACTTCTTTCTCCATTTATCTGTCGATAGACATTTATGTTAGTTCCATGTCTTCCCTACTGTAAAAAGGGCTGCTATGAACACTGGGGTTTATGTATTTTTTCAAATTAGAGTTTTCTCTGGATAAATGCTTAGGAGTTGGATTGCTGGACCATATGATAACTCTACTTTTAGTTTTTTAAGGAAATTCCATACTGTTTTCCATAGTGGCTACACCAATTTACATTCCCACCAGCAGTACAGGAGGGTTCCCCTTTTTCCATACTCTCCCAACATTTATTATTTGTAGACTTTTTGATGATGGCCATTCTGACTGGTGAGAGGTGATACTTCATTTTAGTTTTGATTTGCATTTCTCTGATAATTAGCAATGCCAATTTTTTTTTTCCAATTATCTTTTCATGTGCTTGTTGGTCATTGGTATGTCTTCTTTGGAGAAATGTCTGTTTAGGTGTTCTGCCCATTTTTCGATTGGGTTCTTTGTTTTTGGATATTCAACTGTATGAGCTTTTTGAATATTTTGGAAATTAATTTGTCAGTCACATGGTTTACAAATAATTTCTCCCATTCCATAGGTTGTCTTTTCATTTTGTTGATGGTTTCTTTTGCTATGCAAAAGCTTGTAAGTTTGATTAGGTCCCATTTGTTTATTTTTCATTGTAGAATTCTTTTAAAAAGGCCAGCACTGGCCAGCTGAGAATTTAATGCCTCTGAAGTTAGTTTCTAATGCATTTCTGTGCAGTATTCCAAATTCATGGCAAAAATACCATGAGTGAGTATAGTGCTATAGCAGATAATTGCTACCTTTTTACACCAATGGGCGCTTTTGGACATAAGGATGTAATTTAGTACTTCTCATGATTTACTCTTAAAATGCTGGCAAATGTCTGCTGGCTGCACTTGTACCTTTTAATAATGGTGATCAAGGTATATTAACTCTCAAGGCCAAACATATATTTTTTTTAAACTCTGGTGGTATAAATATAGACCTTTCCATTAAAATGTTTTATAATCATCCAAAGGGTAACCCTTTAAAATCACTGTAATTTTGTTATCCTTAACCCTAACCCCACCTTCCCTCTCTGATCCCGTACCTCCCTCCAAGGCCCTGCCTCTCTTTCTGCCACTTCCTGTCCCCTCTCTCTACTTCTGTCATTTCCTGTCCCCTCCCTACTTCTATGTCACTTCCAATCCTCTCCTTACTTCTATGTCACTTTCTGTCCCCCTCCCTAATTCTGTCACTTCCTGTTCTTTCCCCTAGTTGTCACTTCCTATCCCCTCTTCCTACTTCTGTGTCACTTCCTGTCCCCTCCCCTACTTCTGTGTCACTTTGTCTCCTCTCCCTCTGTCACTCCCTATCCCCTCCTCTACTTCTGTGTCACTCTCTGTCCCCTCCTCTACTTCTATGTCACTTTGTCCCCTCTCCTTCTGTCACTCCCTGTCCCCTCCCCTACTTCTTTGTCACTTCCTGTCCCCTCCTCTACTTCTGTGTCACTCCCTGTCCCCTCCCCTACTTCTATGTCACTTCCTGTCCCCTCCCCTACTTCTGTGTCACTCCCTGTCCCCTCCTCTACTTCTATGTCACTTTGTCCCCTCTCCTTCTGTCACTCCCTGTCCCCTCCCCTACTTCTGTGTCACTCCCTGTCCCCTCTCCCTACTTCTATGTCACTCCCTGTCCCCTCCTCTACTTCTGTGTCACTTCCTGTCCTCCCTCCTTACTTCTGTGTCACTTCCTGTCCCCTCCCTCCTATGTCAATTTGTGGGACTGCCCCCCCACTATGACACTCCTGACCTCTCTCCTTCATATCACTTCTTGTCCACTCCCCTCAATGACCTGTCCCACCAAAATTCATACTCAAATCCCCCAATTAAGTAGCACTCTTGACATGAAGGATATAGGGTCAGGCAGAGAAAGACTTGACGCAAAAATCATCATCAAAGACCTCAGCTGATTTGACGGAGGTCTCTGGGACTGGGACGGCCCCTGAAGGTGACCCAACTGTGAAGTGAGGTGGAGGATCAGCATTTACGCCCCTGCTAGGACCAGGTATTAAAGGCAGGCTGCCAGTTGAGTGAGGGCACTACTCTGGGTGAGGCAGCTGTCTTCAAATGAGATCGATTCCGGAAGAGATTCAACTGAGATCTGTCAACACAACACTCTCAGAAGGTGGGGGAAGAGACACCTCTGTCCTGCAGGAGTGTCTAGGGAGGATGCCCTGCCTCCACCACCCCAACCGCCTCTAAGGAACTGTGCTTGTCTCTGAAAAGGGTACAAGGAACAGTAAAATGCCATCTGTACCCTCAGAAAGCATAAAATTCCATTAGAAAAAGGAGATATATATACATGTCTGAGTAGCCCTCTTTGAATCTCTGCATCAGAGATAGGTCATGAAACCTGGATTTTAAATCCTTTAAATCACTCATTGGATACAAACAGAGAAACACATCGATAATTTTAGAGGAGGAATCTATGCACTGTGATCCAGGGGCCAAATCCTGTCACCACCTGCTTTAGGAAATAAAGCATTGTGGAAGCACAATCATACCCATTCATTTACCTACTGGACTGACAGTTCACCTGGAACCACAAGGGACAGAACAGACACAGATCCTAAAGAACTGACACAAGAAAGGAGCAATCTACAGATGAAAAGACGACGACACAAAGTTCATGGTCCCGGTCTAGGAAAGACTGGGGCAACTGGTTTCTTATGGCAAATTAGTAAGGCCTGGTAAATTAATTAGGAATAGACAGTATGGAAATCATTTTATCCAGTAGCTAAAAAACTAGATTTTTTAATAAATTTCTGCAGACCCCAGATAGAAAGAGCAATTCAAAATACAAAATACCTCAGCCAGCATCCTTCCATAACAAACTCAAAGGCTCCAACTGGAGCTTTTGTAGCCACAGAGTTTTCCAGAGGTGACACCAGACCCATCAGAGACAAAACTCTGGCTTAAGGCTGAGGGGCACAAACAGACATTTGTATTCCAACTACGAATCCAAAGCCACTTGCCTAAATGACACCCGAGGGTTTTCACTGAGATCTTTTGAATTATAATTTCTGGCTTTATTGCCTATTTCATCTGGGCCACTTCCAAATGGACCTTCTGGCACGGTTATGTACTATGATAGAGTGATATTCACTTTAAAAGTCATTACCTTAATCATCTCTGCTACTTTGATTTAGGGTGAGGGATGGCTGATTTAGTTTTCTTGCTTATTGTAAGAACTTGACCCAGAGTAAAAGGAGTTTTATTTTTAAACTGAAACCGTGGCACACAAAACAAAAGTCTAGGGCACATGGGTTACAGTTTTTCCTATACACAGGTGTTAGATCCAATTGGACAATGTAACGTTGCCTGAGCTGAATCAGCCACAAAAATGTCTTGTTTGCTCGAGACAAGAGGCTAGAAAAATGTGATTTATTGGGTATCTTCTGAATCTAGTTTGAGGACATGGGAACATCAGTACTCACAATGCCCATCTATTAGGAGTAAGACTGTAATGGGTTATGCACTCCAATCAGTGGTTAGACTTCTCATCATCATTCGGCTAATAATGTTGTCAAGAGGTAGGCTAATGGCTACATTCTGAAATATTTTTGATTTATTTAAAATAGTTTCCCCCGGGCAATACAAGTACAAAAAGATAAATGGAATTACATCAAAATTAAAAACTGAGCATCTTAGGACACAATCAATAGAGTGAAATGTAACCTACAAAATGGGAGGAAATAATGGCAAATCTTATACCTGACAAGGGGTTAATATCCAGCATAGATAAAGAACTCCTACAACTCAACAACAACAACAAACGCGAATAACTCAATTAAAATATGAGCAAAGTACCTGAATATATATATTTCTCCAAAAAGGATATACAAATGGCCAACAAGCACATGAACAGAGACTCCACATCACTAATCAGAAGGGAAATGCAAATCGAAACCACAGCGTGATACCACCTCATACCCATTAGGATGGTGACTATCAAAAAATAGAAAGTAACAAACGCTGACAAGGAGGTGGACAAATTAGAACCCTTGTGCACTTACTATAATGTAAATAGTGTGGCCACTATGGAAAATATTACAGGGATTCTACAAAAAAAGTTCAAAGTAGCATTACCATACGATCTGGCAATTCTCCTTCTGGGTACATACCCAAAAGAAATGAAAAGCAGGGTCTTGAAGAGACGTTTGTATATACGTGTTCAGAGCAGTGGTTTTCACAATAGCCAATAGATGAAAGCAACCCAAGTATCTTATCAACAGATGCATGTGGTCTACACATACCATGGAATATTACAAGCCTTAAAAAGGAAGGGAATTCTGAAATCTGCTACAATATGCATGAACTATGAGGACCTGATACTAGTGAGATAAGCCAGTCATGAAAGAAATACTGTATAAGTCCACTTACGTGAGCTATCTAGAGTCGTCAATTCATAGAGAAAGAAAACAGAATGGTGGCTGCCAGAGGCTGGGGGGAGAGGAGTGTGGGGAATTGTTATATAATGAATACACAATTTCAGTTTTGCAAAATGAATGAAGTTCTGGAGCTTGGCAGCACAACCACGTGAATATACTTAACACTAGTGAACTGTAGATTTTTAAATGGTTAAGATGGTGCATTAAATATGTTACGTATATTTTACCACAATTTTTAAAATTTTTAATTTAAGAATAGTTTCTTAACATCAAGAATTTGCACTGTTCTGTTTGCTTTCAATCCAAAACTTTTAAGTCATAGGTAAAATGTCTTGTGTGTCGACCTAAAAATGTAAATGGGACTGTTTTCATCAAACACAATAAATGGACTACTCACGTAGCTGCTCTATTTTTATGAAGTGTTTCTTAGCCAGACAGAAATGTCGGGAGCCGATGTGAAATGTCTGAAGCCCCCTTCACCAGTCCTGGTTTTGAACGGCAGTGTGCTGATTGTAAACTACGGTGATTAGCCAACAAGTTTTCCATTAAAATCAGCATTGAACTTTTATGTTTGCTAGCAGCTGTTTTCACTGATGATAGAAATGGATGGGGCTGGAGGGGTGGGTGGTAAAGGATAGAGTTTCTATTTATCTGAGGATTGAATGAATATTTCAGTTTCTGAAAGCTAACATTTACAAAGAAACTTCCTAAGATAACAGATTGTTTTGTGCCCTTAGCAAATACTGATCAAGCACTTTTAGGAACGCTGGGAAGCTAAAAAGAAAGATGTCCTGTTCATTTTCCCCAGGTAGATATGCAAGATGAATGTCTAGGAAACAATGAAAAATTCCAGGTGGTTACGTCATAACATGTAGACGTCACAACACAAAATGTAAACACAGTCGTATATAACCCGACTTAGCTCTTCTAGGATGTGGGCTCAGGAAGAGCTTACCAGAGTGGTCCTGGGCTCCCATTATGGGATAGAGCAAGGAGACTGGGGCTGGAAAACTGCACTGAGAAGTCACTCAGTGTGTAAGGGGAAACACGGAAACCAGAGCCCACCAAGGCAAGAACCATGGCTGCGGTGATAGAGACAGCAACAGGGGACAACAGGAAAGAGTAAATCCTCTCTCCCCTCCTGCTGCCTTCCTGCATCTTCTGGTGCCCCCATGGGTGGCACTGAATAGGGAGCCAGCTGATAAAGAAAGGTGCCTGTTAAGAAGAAAGGTGCCGTCATCCCCATGGAGAACAGAGACGGTGGGTTTGCAACTGAGACATACAGGCTAAGAAACCAGCCCAGAGACCCTGAATTTCTTTAGATTCCTTCCTCAGTGAGCATTGTATGCTCAGTACCCTCAACCTTCCCACCGAGGGACTTAACTCACTGCCTACTGACAGAATACAGACGTGCCTGGGTTTGGCTTATTACAGAAACAGAAAGGATAAACATGCACACTGAGAAACAGCAAAGCAGGGTCCTGCTCCGTGGCCAGACCACACTGGGTCGTGTGGGGTGCCCCTCCTGACACGTGTATTCAGGCAACACCAGCTGAAAGCCAACAACAACAAAGCAAACTTCGGAGAGCTGTCTGAACTGACAGCACAGGGAGCAGATAGACCAAACTGAGGAACCACGCACTGCCTAGATGGAAGGCATTTCTTACCACAATCTGGTAGAGAAATCTCCGTTCCTTGCCGTGCTGACTCACAACTGGACACTGAAGGACAGCTGCTACCCAGCCCACCAAGACCTCCCTCCCAGACCTCAGAATCAAGAAGAAGAATCCTAAAAGGCTCTCCTCTCCTGCTGGGTCTTCTTGCATCTGTTCAACCGCTGGTCATTCACTGAGAGATTCAACAAAAGTTAAGTATCGCATTGATTCCCAGTACTGTATGGAAGCCTGGTCTCTAATTAAAAGCCGATCCCATAGCTAATTCCCTTTTCTTACAGCATTTAAAGTAGCTCAATTCAAATGTCAGGAACAGGGGGGAGGGCAAAGCTCAAGCGGCAGAGCACATGCTGAGCAGGCGTGAGGTCCTGGGTTCCATCCCCATGTACCTCCACTGAAAAACCAAATAAATAAACCTAATTACCTCTCCCCTGAAAAAAAAAAATTTTTTTTTTTAAATGTCAGGGGCGGACTATCACTCCTAGGAGACTCTCCAATATTTATCTGGAGGTATTTCATCACCTACATTTCACAAGTGTTGCCAGCTGCGGATGCCACAGATGACGTGTGTTCAGAGTCAGGCGGCTGCAAGAGCAGACATTCGAACTGACCTGCCGATGAACAGAAGGTCATGCCCCGCTCTGTTCAAGAAGAAGTGGTTTTCATCCACAAAACAGAAACAGACTCACAGACATAGTGAACAATCCTATGGTTACCGGGGAAAGGGGGTGGGAAGGGATAAATTTGGGAGTTTGAGATTTGTAAACGTTAGCCACTACATATAAAAGTAGGCTAAAAAAAAGTTTCTTTTCTATAACATAGGGAACTAGATTCAGTATCTTTTAATAAACTTTAATGACAAATATGAAAATGAATATATGTATGTACATGCATGACTGGGACATTGTGCTCTACACCATAAAGTGACAGACACACTGTAACTGTTAAAAACAAAAACAAAAAAAGAATGAATACAAACATAGAAAGAAAAAAAAGAGAGGAGAGAGAGGAAAAAAAATTGATTTGGCTCCTGTTCAAGAGCTGCCTTTTTGGAAATGCTTGTTTTTATGATGCCATGGCTTCTTCTGAAGGTTAAATTTTATGCCAACTTGGCTAGACTATGGTGCCTGGCTGGCTGGTCAAACATTAGCCTAGAGGTTGCTAAGAATTAGGAACTTTGAAGATGTGTTGACATCTACCATCAGTTGACTTTAGGCAAACAAGACTACCCTCCTTAATACGAGTGGACCTTATCCAATCTGCTGAAGGCTATACCTGCTCAAAACTGAAGGTTCCTGGAGAAGAAGGAATTCTGTCTTAAGACTGTAACATAGAAATCCTGCCTGATTTTCCAGCCTGCCCAATAGATTTCAGACTCAAGAACACAACACCAATTCCCTATGTGAGTGTCCAGCCTGAGCGTCAGCCCTAAAGACAGAACTTAGACTCAAGGAGACTCAGATTGTAACATCAACTCCTGCCTGAGTCTCCAGCCAGCCATCCTATCCTTTGGAATTTGAATTTGCCAAGTCCTGCAACTGCATGAACCAATTCCTTAAAATAAACCTCTCTCTCATATATATGTGTGTGCATATATATAAAGTAATAGATATGTGTCTCTGTGTGTGTGTGTGTATAATATATATGCATATACCTCCTATTGTTTTGCAGAACCCCAATTGATGTAGTCCTTCACCTAAGCAAGAAAGCTAGTCTCAGGAAGCAAAAACCACAGTTACAGAGAGAGTAACTACCAGCACTATCTTGTGTCCTCATCATCTCTCCAGGGGACAAGTAATACGGCTCTACCCCCGATAATTACCCCTCCTCTGCGAGAACAGCCAAAGACTTGCTTCTCAAGATTGCTTCAGTCCAGTGGGTTCAGGGCACCTGGAGACTTCCCAATGCCCCTCTTCCCACGCTGCCCTCGAATATGAGATGTTGGGGGAGCGTCCAGCCTGCTTATCAATGACACGCCCTGCTGTTAATTCATGCCGGAGGCTGGTACATTCTGGCCACTCCTGGGAATGCCCACCCCGGGGAAAGAGGAAACATACATCTGAGGACTCCCAGCCAGACTTCACAAATCTTTTCCCAAGCAAGACTCATAAATAAACATAAGCAGTCGCCAAAATGCAGCCAGACAGCAGGGCAGTGCTCTAGAAGAGCAGCATTATTGTAGAGCTTAGCAGACCGTCAATGCAGGGTGCCCCCGGGAAGCCCAATGAAGCAAGAAGTAATGGGGAGGGGGGGCGCAAGTTAATTTCCTTCCTTCCAAGATAGATGAAGCAGCTCTTCTTAAAACAATACTAATTTCTCTTCTTCTTCAGGAAAATTGGTTTTGGTTCCCTGGGTGGATAATAATTAAAAACACTGCCTACAAAAGAGATGCCATGGTATACTTGGATGTTTAAAAACAGAATCTTAAACTAGGGGCATCATCTTCAGGTTTTTGTCTCTGCAAGGATGTTTCTATTAACAAACGTAGCTAGTTTCAAAGCCGTTCACCGAGACCATTTTTCACGTCCGCCTATATTTTCTTTCATTTCCGTGGGAATCATCACACCTAAACCCTCCAAATTCCTCACTGGGCTTTAGGCCGTTGCTATGAGCATTACAGGTAATTCTTGGTACACAGAGTATTTAGCCTGGACACCAGACAGAGTCCAGGTGAGCTGGGCGCCTCTGTACATACCTTATGGATAAGCACACTTCAAATCATTCAAAGTCGTTCCTCACAAATAATCATGGCCCAAGGAAGATGAAACATTCTGTCCAAACACCTTGCTTCTGAGAAGAACTGTAGCAAGTTTTGAGAAGGAATGTTTTCTGGCTTACTTTCAACTTTTTTGCATGGTGCGATTCGCACGGCTGCATTACAGAGCTCCGGGAGCAAAAGCAAGCCCCCCGGAATACCACAGAATTTACTTCTGTCAATACAGAGGTAATGTTAGCTTTTATGGAAATATTCAACTAGGCTTGAAGGCAGTCATTTCCTCAGCTATCTCTATGTTTACAGAAAATTACCCTTTAAAGGTAGGTTCAAATCACAGGGTATTTGTTAAACACACCTCTTGGCATGTTTGATGGGAAACAACCTTAATAAACGTATGATTTCATTCTGCAAAGTCTCTTTTTTTTTAATGTAGGAAGAGGCAGAAGACAAAGTACAAAGTCGTATGATGTAAGAGCACCTTTATAATCACCTGAGCGGTTTTTCCTGATTTCCTTACTGCCACCCCCTCACCCCCTTTCCATTCTTATTTCTTAATGCTGCAGATACAGCTGACACCCACTCTGGTCTCTTTTCCTTCTGCTCAGTGCCTCTGTTTTCTCCCTAGAGATAACCAAGTTTGTAAGGTTGGTGTGTAGCTTTCCCGCTGTGTTTTATAGCGGCAGTCATGTGACAGCGCATTATGATGTGAATTTACATTTTGGTAAACACTCATCAGGCTCATTCTTCTCCACAAGTCGGTCTGTCCCCTCTCCCCACTTTTAGACGGGGTGGCTGGCCTTTCGTATTGACGTGGAGGAATTCCTTACAGATCTCAGATCCAAATCCTTAGTCACTTGTATCTGTTGCAAATATATATCACCCGCCTGCGTGTTTGCTGGTTGCATTTATGATGTCCTTTGAATGCAGACGGGTATCATTTAGACACAGTCACATTTACTTTCTTTAGGTACTTACTTTCTTTACTTTCTTTCACTTATGTCCCAGGCACTGAACTAGCATCCTATGCAGTGGACAGAGAAAAGGGGGGCCGGTTCAACAATTTGACACGTATATAATGCTCTCATCCCATGTCTCATAACCGTCACGTGCCTTGTTTCATCGATTCACAAGCCTCTCGGGGTTGAACCACTAACTCTTTGCCGTAATAGCCCTCAACGAGCATCTAATAAAAGGGTCCTCTCTTCCACACCAGCTACTACCTGTCCGACTCGTTTTCTATGTGCAGAATTCCTGAGTTTTCCTCAAACCTATACTCTACTATTATCTTCACCACTTTCATGCTCTTCCTGTCATTAAGGGGACGGATAAGATAAACAAGTGTGATCCGCTCAACCCCTTTCAATGCAAAGACCACGCACTTACTCCCAGCTCAAGACCTCTTCCAATGAGCAGCCTCTTTCCTTTGCAAAGACAAGCGGTGGGGAGCTGTCCAAGGTTCCCAGCTAGTTTTTAGAGCCACTCTTAGACACTGATTGGCTACAGAGTAAAACTGTGCTTAAAATACGAAATGGCCGACTACCACTTGTCTCTTCAAGTATGTTTCCACTAACACTTGCTGCTATGGAAAGCAAACATACTATGCTGTGTTTTCAATTTTGCAAGTATATTAACAGGTTGCTGTATTTTTTTAAAACTACGTATATTTATGACTGTACAACACTGCATTTCATATATGCCATTATTTGCATAATCATCCCCTTATTGTTGGACCAATTTAAAATCAAGTCTATTAATTTTAGTGATTCTAGAAGTGTGTATTTAACCTTTATCATAATAACATAAGGCTATTTTATAAAATCAGATTCCCTGACACTACACAAGGATTGCTGCTTAAGAATCTCTGATATTGAGGCTGAAAAATCAACACTTTAGTTGAGGTACATATACCTCAAATTTTTAGAAATCATGGTTTCACTGCGTACTTGATATTTTCATGATGTTTGTCCAGCACTTTAATACGGTAGTTTATAGAAGAAATTGATGATTAGAGGCTGAAAACTGAAGCAGAGAGACCATCAAAGTGTATGAATTCAAGTATCTTTTCCCTAACTACTCCACTGAGCTCTACTTCCAGAGTCCTCACTTAACCATGAATCCTCATCAATGTTCCGCCATCACTAAACACTCAAAATGTTTGAAACCAGGAATGAATTTCCAGTTATGGCAGGGACAGGGACCATAAACGAAGCTCTGTGGGGACAACAGATGTGGCTTGTGAGTGCTGGGGGTGGACAGGGCTTTTGGGTGACAGGTGATATTTGAACCAGCCACAGCAGAACTCTCTAAGCAACGTCGTGAGGTGGCAAAATGCATTCCAGAAGGGGAGATAGCACGAGAAAGGCCATGACAGTCGGGTGAGTGGTGTGTTATACATAAGCCAGGGACAATAAGAGGACTGGCCATAGGAAAGGGGAGAAGCCATGTCTGAAATTCCAGTATTTAACTTGCCACGAGGGCGCTGATTTCACCCCGACAGATCTACATTCTGGGAAACAGCATGGCGCCACTGCAGGTTTCTGCCCAGGCAAATGGCGTCTGCTGCCTGATCCAGGTTATGGCGGCTGAACGGAGCCACGTACTGACCATGACACTCTACAGGTGCAAAAGGATGAGCACTTGACTGCGGCTTCATGTTGTAAGATGGAGAAATGGAGAAGAGACTCAGAGACGTTTGGCACTACTGTGAAGTTGGCCACCTTGCCAGAAAACTATTACAGTGTGCCTGCTAAGCGACTAGTTACCTCCGTTAAGCTGTCTTACTCAAGTGACAAGCATAAAATATTCATCTAATGTTTCCAAACTCCTTCAGTTTCTCACTCAAGACTGACTTATCCATTCCTTAGATAGCTCACAGCTTGCTCCCACTTGTATCTTAACCGTGTTGAAAATCCAAGCACCTTTCATTTCTGGACGCTCATCGGTACGTAATCTAAGCCATCGTTCTGATGTCTGCCTCCTTCGGGGCCATTTCATCAATTATGGATAATGCTACTGGCCAGAGCAAAATGGAAATTAAAGCAGCCAGCACTGAATCTAGTGAAACTGGTTACCTGGTAACAATGTTTGCACAAATACTGAGATGGAAGGGTTTAAGACTACTGAATAAAATTAAGGCTCTGACTACTTGGGAGATTTCATTTACTCTTGTTCCTGTTTCTAACGTTAGCATAAATCACAGAGCTGTGTGCGCACGAAAAACAAGCTGTACTTCTTGTCGTGGGTACCACATTTGTGTCACCGTGAAACGGTGGTATTTCCCTGGGGATGTTCATGAAGCAATGAGAATTTACCTCACGGGATGAGTAATGTCTAACTGTTCACAGTTTTCTTAAAATCAATTTTTTCTCTTTAGTTGGAGTGTTTCAGCTTGCCTGTTGGTCAAAAGAGACAGAAACTGACTCATAACCCAATTAATTAGAAGAACAAGAGAGAATTTCTCTTCAAGCTCATCATGTTTGGAGTGGAGACCATCTGTAGACACCTAAGCAAGATGTAGCAGCCAGAATCCTTGAAGGACAAGATTTCTCCTCCAACTGTAACCTACTCATCACCCTTTGTGGATGAGAGAAAGCCTGTTTTGCTAGTCTCCCTGACTTATGGACTGCAACCCCCTACAGGCATGGAGTAGATGTCTTCTCCTATCTCTCTAACAACAGAAAATATATTTCGAATTATTATTTGTCATTACTGGTCATTTATTAAATAATAAATGATTTAATCTGCCAAAGCACACAGAAGTAGGACAGCCAAAACTGCCTGAGCAAACACTCTGAAATTCATTTTGGCCTTATGAGATTTCATTAGCTGTATACACTGCACCTGTCTCAACAGCATGACAGATAAAAGAACAAATCTCTACACGCAGACGTGTTCTTTATTATTTTTACATAACAATGTTGGACACATCAGACTTACAACAATCTCCTAAGCCTACTCGTCTCAAGCCAGGTCTCCAGAAATGGCCTCTAAGAACAAGATATATATAAAAGGGATTGTTTAAGAAAGTAGCCAGGAAAGAGAACTTCTCAATCAAATAAAGAATATCTACAGATAAAATCGTACTTAATTGTTAAACATTATGATCTTTCTCAAAGACTGGGAACAAAAGAAGTCTACTGTAAGTATCTCTAATCAACGCCGTACTGGAGGTTCTAAGGCGAGAGAGAGAGAGATAAAAGGCATAAAAATGGAAAGGAAGAAGTCAAATTATATTTAAAATTATTTCTTTCATGAAATTTACTAAATAATCCATCAAACAAACACTACAATATGTCATTTATCAAGATCTTAGGAATATAAAGTCAATACTCAAAAATCATTTGTCAGGGGGAGGGTAATAGCTCAGTGGTAGAGCACATGCTTAGCATGCATGAGGTCCTGGGTTCAATCCCCACTACCTCCATTTTTAAAAAATGTTTTTTAATTTAAAAAAATCGTGTGTATTTCTATATGCTAGTAGCATACAATTGGAAAAGGACATTGAAAAAACCATCATCATTTACACTGTTATCACCCACCAAAAATGCTTAGGTATAAATTTAATAAAAGTTGCCCAGGATCTCTCTACTGAAAACTACAAAATACTGCTGAGAGAAATTAACAGAGACATAAATTAATGGGGAGACTTATCATTTTCACGGATTGTGAGATTTCTTCTTATTTTTGAGATGTCAATTTCCCCGCCCCCAAATGACGCATAGATTCAATGTTATCCAAGTATAAGCCATTAGGAGCTTCTTTGTAGGAATTCTTCAGCAGATTCTAAGATTTATATGAAAATGCAAAGAACTTAGATCCTCCAAGCCATCTTGAAAATAAGAGCAAGTCTCCCAGCACTTGAAAACTGCAGAGAATGTGCTTCCAATAGCCTGACTATGGTCTCAGCAGACAGTTCTCCAAAAGAAGATTGCAAATGGGAGTGTCAGAACAGAAGCGCACGAAATCGGAGGAGAGGCACTCAGAACCAAAGGTATGAGTTACTGGCAGGAAAGAACTGTCTTTTCCTCGGTTGGTGAAGACCATCAACAGGTCTCAGGAGGAAGCTCGAGAGTTTAATACAGAACATGTTAAGGGAGAGGCGCCTGTAAGACCTTACAGCAGAAATGTTGAGAGGAAAAGTTCTATGAGCCTGGATTTCAGGGTGAAGGTATTATGGTGTGAGAGTCAAAATCACGGAGTAAACCTGTAAACTTGAGATGAGGTTAAATCATCAGGGGAGTGAACGGGGATGGAAAGAAACTGTCCAAAGCAGGAACACGGGGGCACATGCTGACTTTCAGGATCAGGAGAGGACAAACCACTTAAGGAGATTGATAACAACTGACCAGAGCAGACAGAAGACAATCAGCAAAGTATGTTTCCTTGGAATCCAAGTAAAGGAGAATTTTATCAAGTAGGAGGGAGTATTTAACAATGTCCAACAGTGTTAATGGATCAGATAAAATGAGGGTGAAGGACTGTCCATTAGATTTACTATGAGGAAGATCACTGGCAATCTTGACAGGGCGAGTTTTGTTGATACTGGGAAAAATTCAACTAGAACGGGTTCAAGAGTGAACAGGCATTTAAAAATAAATCACATAAATGCAAATGCTTTATATTTTAATTCAGCTGACCCTTGAACAACAAGAGTTTAAAGTAGGTGGGTCCACCAGTATGCAGATTTATTTTCAATAAATATATCGGAAAAAATGTGCAGAGATTCACAGAAATTTGAAAAAACTCGCAGATGAACTGTGTAGCATAGAAATATCGAAAAGATTACAAAAGAGGTCTATCATGAATGCATAAAATATGTGTAGGTAGACATATTACACACACAATAAGTATTAATCATCTTTATGGAATCAGTAAGGCTTCCAGGCAACAGCTGGCTATTGACAGTTACGTTCTGGGGAAGTCAAATTATACACTGATTTTCGACTATGCCAGGTGTCAGTACCTGTAACCTCTGTGTTGTTTGTTCAAATCAACTATATATGGATGCCATGTTTTCTAGTAAAGATAAAGAAATATTAATTGGCATTTTAAGCTAACTGGGACAGATTTTTAATCTTTGAGAAAAACAAAGTTGTAAGGCCAAAGGTATTGTTCCACAGGATAAATTTCCCCTAAATCTTCAGGTAACAGAGAAGACATACTCAAAGGCAAAATATTTATCTGCCAGCATTGAGGACCAAGTTCATTCACAGTAGGATCCAGATGAGGAAAGAACTGATAAATCTTCCTATGAGGATATTTCAATAAAAGGGGATTTGGCAGGCTTGCGGAAGATTTTAGTCACAAAAAAGGTTGATGTACCCAGAAGTGCCAACACAGGCAAAAGAAGACAAGAAATCCAAGGTACCAAGTCAAAGGGCAGAGAGCTGTAGGAGTAAGACAATCAGGCTGCGGAGATGGAGCACACAGGAGGTCCGAGAGATAAATTTAAGGGTTAGCAGAAACTAAGCAGAGACAGAAGAAGAGGTTGAGAGTTCAAGACAGAGCAGAATGAATCCTGCAAACACTGTGTTTCTGTCTCTGTGCTCCTCTCAGTCAGGACTGTCAATTACTGTCAATTACCTTAGGTTAGTTTTTTTCTCCAAGGTTCCTTTACACAGGAGAAAAGTGAACTGAGAAAAGGAAAACATGAAATGAATGCATCCTGTAATCATGAGACACGTATCATATTTCAGTTGGCTTGGACCATGAACAGGTACCATTTTGCTTCAGAGGGTAGTTCAGAATAGAAACAGCTATTGGGTAAAGGTGTCTGTGTGCTTTCTCTGCTGTTCCTGGTCCTGAACACGTAGGGACAGAGAGAGTCAGAGAGGGCCAAATCTGTACCTGTCAGCTCTGATTTATAAGGTACAAGACAGGTCTGAATTGTCCTTGTCAGTCACTGACCGAGCATCTGACAACATGGGGCAGGTCAAACACAGCCCTGTGGATGGAGTATCTGGATTCATTCGTCCCTTGCAAAGGGTGTTCTCCGCTTAAACAGGTAATCTGCTTTTACATGTCAGTGAATTTAAGCTTTATAGACCAAACCTTGATCAGCTGCTCAGGGCTCTTCTCTGTGGACACTCAAATCATTTTAGGGACCTGCAGTTTTGTGTCAGTTTGTAAAAGACTAAAATATCTAATTGGTTTTTAAAAAGAAATCAATAATTGTAAACCATGGTGTCAAGAATTAGAGAAAGATTAACTGCAGGTGGTCCTTGTGTAGGGTGAATTAACAACCCCAGAGAGCTAGGTTCTAGCAATTAATAAAACGACTGGCCGAAAGATTTACATTAGTATTTAAAGGTCAGTCCCTGATGATGAAGGTGTGTATTCATTAGGAAAAGGAGAGTCCAGAGAGCGCTGTAACTGCTCCTGGTCCTGCATGATTATAGCAGCCTTTCCCCCGGCAAAAACCTACACAAGGAAGGGCACAGTCGTCCAGCAGCGATGGACATGGAGTGGCCTTGACAAACACTGCTCGGTAACTGCACGACTGCTCGACTCTTGCAGGAACCATAACTCGGGCTGTGGGAAGCAAACACGCTGCCCCACTTTCAATCATCCAGAAACAACGACTTCTTCTCCAGAAATCCAGGAAAACTGACAGGGGCAGTGAGATATCTAGAAGACTTCTCTCTCTTATAAAATCTACATGTTTTAATTCAAGTTCTTCATCGAGAGATGCTGCTGACATGCATGAAGTTAAGATGGTGAGATTTCCAATTTGGAAATGAAGAAGGAAAGAACAGATTTGTATCAAAACACTCAACTTTAAAGGATGGATTCTGGGGACGGGGCCAAGACGGCGGAGTAGAGAGACTCACAGCTCACCCTCTCCCACAAATACACCAAGAATGACGCCTACAAACACATCGAATCGCACAGAACACCTACTGAACTCTGGGAGGCTGTCTCTCGTTCTCAAATACAGGAGGATTCTCACAAAATCCAATAAACAACAAGTTTCTACTGTACAGCACAGGAAACTATATTCAGAATCTTGTAGTCACCTACAGTGAGGAAGACTATGAGAACAAATGTATGTATGTTCCTACATGACTGAAACATTATGCTGTACACCAGAAACTGACACAATATTGTAAACTGACTGTACTTCAGTAAAAATACATAAAAAATTTAAAAAATAATGGATTCTAAAAAATATATAATATAGTGCATATTATTTACACTGTAGCTTCCATTAAAAGGTAAGTCAGCATAGCTTGATCATTTTTTCTGCATAGATACGTCCCTGCAACCAAATCCAAGATTAATATACAAAACGTTTCCCTCACCACCTAAAAGCTCCCGTATTTTCCTTTCCAATCAGCATCTCCTCAAAGTCCACCACTGCTCTGGAGGTTCCTATCAGACATTCTGAATGTTTTGGAAATTCCTGACGATGGAAACAGACGTGTCCTCATCTGTGTCTTGCTTCTATTGTGCAATATTATATTTGTGATATTCACTCAGATTCTTGCATGAAGCAGTTATTCCCTTTTTTAATAGGTAATATTCCAGTTAAAAAATACAGAACAGTTCAATTATCCAATGCTGGACATTTGGGGTCTCTCCAGTTTGGGGGCACAATGAACAAAGTTCCTGTAAACAGTTCCGTCTGAGTCCTTTGGTGGGAACATGCCTTCACTTCCCATGGACACAAACCTAGAGTTCCTGACTTGCAGAGTGGGCACGTTTTCAGCTGAAATTGATACTACCCAATGATTTTTTTATAACAATGTATAAACCCCACCAATTATGCATGAGAGTTGCTTCCTTTCTCACCAATACTTGGCATTTTCTTTGTTTTCACTTTATCCAGTCTGGTAGGTTAAAATAGTGTATTTTTGATGCATAGGTTAAAATACCATAGTTTTGACGCATATTTGGTTCCATGAAGGTTATGTTACAATACTGAGTTTTTTCTGTATTTCTCAAATTGAAGAAATCTTGTGAAATATGAATTAAATACTCTGGCTTGACATTACAGATGATCTCTCATAGTAGTTAAAATGACAAAAAAACAATGTTCAAGGCTTACGTTGCTTTTCACTGGACTTAGGACCTGGTTACAATTTCCATCCAATGCTCCAGATCATACCACCCTTCGGCCTTACTAAGCCTGCCGCACTTTTCTCTCATTTTATTCCCAGATGTTTGGGACCTCGACAGGTATTTGTTTATATGCATGTTTCGGTGTTTAAGGTAGATACACACTTTCTGCAGTTGATCCTCTTCTGTTTTTGCTCTACATACTCTCCCTGAATGATCTCAGGGAGCCCATCCTCTCGGTGTGAAAAAACAAACAAACAAAACAAAAAAACACCAGGAGACACAGAGCTCCCAAAACAAACCTCGGGTCTCACGAAGTCCCATACAAAAGAACCCTGGTGTTTTAAGTGCCTTTGGCATGCTTACAGACCCTGAACCAAACACGGGAACACTGAGCTGATATGCACTTGACTTATATATGCACATGTTAGTGTAGCTAAAAGGACCTTAGACTTTTTCAGGTAATACAGTCCCTCTGATTAGCACTTTAGAATGAAAGAAATGAACTCAAGGTGTTTCCATTGAAATCTTTAAAATAAATATTTACTGATTACTTTACAAAGGTAAGAGAAAGCTTAATGTAATATTCATATGTAACATTCATCCATTTTTAAATTCATTGCACAAATATTTATTGAGAACCTACCACATATGCTGGGGCAACAAAGTCTCAGCCTTCAATGAACGTTTATCTAGTGGAGGAGACCGAAATTAAAGCAAGTAACCGACTATTTAACATAAGTTAATTATGCCTTCAGGCCACTTGGTTATACACTAGAAATCGGAGATCATTAAAATGTAACTCAAACCGCTCATTGATTTTATAAGATTTTAAATTAAACATTTCAATGGATCATTAGAAAAATTAATCCCAAATCAGGAATTTCAAATGTCAGCATTTAGTCTATCGTCCACCAAGACGTGCCGCATTTTGGATGAAAACTTGACATGAAGAGTCAGCTTCACATAGAGGTTGCTAACTGGTTTGCTGCAACTCTTAACGAGCTCCATTTTCTTGAGAAGCTAAATCGAGAAAAGATTTCCCAAAACCCTCAGCCTAAAACACCTGAAGACATTCTCACTGAGCTGTTTCATAAAGAAAAGGCATCCATGAAGTATTCTGCATCGCAGTGTGCCAAGTGGGTACAGAATTACCGTTGTCAGCCACTGGGGCTCATTTATGGAAAAGTTTCCTTCTTCACTGGCTTAATTTTTGTTAATTCAGCAGGTTCTGGGAGCCATTTTGCCGTGTGTTTTTCACAAGCGCATCCCCCCTCCCTCACAGGGCATTCCCTTGGAATACATGACCCATGGAAGTCATTCAGACACCATTCCATCCAGCAAACCATTTACACCAAACCCACATGTGTGTTCACAGAGGCTCCAAGCCTTCCCATGAAGTCAGTCACTGTGTGGAGACAGTACTCAGAATCCGTAAGTGAAGGTGAATGAGCTCAGGAATGGCCCTTTGCCCTTCCAAGGAACTCAAGCCCCTGCTGGGGAGACTTCAAACACATTTCCAGAGATTTTCATGATTAGATATTTTGCTTAAGGTATGCTGAGTTTATATACTTCTAAGCTGCTTCCCCTTGAATAGTACATGTAAGAAATAATTAAATAAGAAATGAGAGTTCCACCAGAGGTATACGCTAGTTTGCTTAATTGAAATTTAACACTTCACTTACCTTGGAGATGGAGACAGAAAACGCTGCAAATGAAGTCTGTTGCTGACAACGTGTAACACGCATAAATTCTCTATAACCAACAAATAAGAAATGGTATAATTGTAGGTATTGCTTCTCCGTAACTTACCTCCAAGTGAGTCACTGCTCTTTATGAAAACATATTGATTTTTTTGAGCTCATGATTTCTCTTATGGAAGAATTTAGTTAAGGAAAAATACAGTTACCACATGCAACTAGCACTCCTTACATATCAGTTTTTCTATTTGTAAAATGAAGATAAGACTGACTTCTTGAAAAGTTAAAGGAAGAAAGCATGGCCAACCCTCACCCGGTGGTCCGCTTCAGTGAAGCAACAGTCATCTGATTTCCAGGTCCGCAAAAGTATTTTAAGACCAACTAGACTAGAGATCACAAAACTGTGGCCCAAATCTGGGCCCCTGCCTATGTCTGTAAATACGCATTATACTGGGACCCAGCCTCTACCTTTTGCTGACGTATTGTCCATCCTGTGACAGCCTTTTTTAAGTGCCATCCCAGCAGACGGGTATAGTTCCAACAGAAATGGTACGGTCCATGAAGTATCTGCTGTCTGGCCTTTTAGGGAGAAGTTTGCCTCCAGGTGAACTAGACCAATGTCCCCTTCTCGTGATGAAGAGACAGACGCCCACATCAATTCAGGGACCCACCTGAGACCAGGGGGAAAATCCCCTGAGAAACTTCCAAGATCATCTTTGTAACATTTCTCACGACGAGGTCTGGCTAAAACTACAGTATTTTGTAGAATAACTAACTTTGATTGGCGCCTTTCAGAGAGGAGGAAGACTGAAATACTGATACTCATATAAATATACATAGATATTAATACATATACACATACAATAAGGCTCCTTCCACTGTTTCTTAGTTACTGTTATGCCACATTAATTAGATAAATGCAGAAGTGGGTAAAGGTTAGTAGGGATGTTCGTTTAATTAAGTGCTTTCTGTAGTATTTGGTCTAGGGGTGCAAAGGCATTTTTCCTTCCCTTGGTGCACACGGCGCATTGAAAGCTCTACTGAAGCTGATTCTATAGAACAGGGCTTGGCAAACGGCACCCCATGGGCCAAACCCAGGTTACGTGCAGTCTACACACTAGGGATGGTCCTTACATTGTTACATAGTTTTCCCCCAAAAGCAAATGATGATCTTGTCACATGTGAAACATACAAAATTCAAATCTGAGGGTCCATAAATACAGAGTTATTGAAGCACAGCCACGTCACTGTGCATGAAATGTCTGTGGTAACTTTCCCACTCAAATGGTAGAGCTCAATTCTCTGGGACAAACGCTGGCCAGCAAAGCCTAACGTTCACTGGCTCTTTGGAGAAGAAGTTCTCCGACCCCGGATACAGAAGCTCTGATACGTCTCCTGGAGTCTGTCCATCTGTGCCTTGCTTGGCACTGATGGGGCTCTGACTGAACACAAAAATAAACAGAAAGGCTCTGTTTTGTTCCCATTATGAAAGTGTAACTTCAGAACTCAGCAGCTTCTCAAATAATGGTATGTTTCTAACCGTGATTCCCATACATTTCCAGGTCAGACTCTCTCTCCAAGTGTCCCAGAGAATTATTTTTCTTCACACAACTCAATGTGATTATGCAAGAACCTTTTCTGATCAGAACCTGTCTATCATGGCTGTTGTGTATGAGCTTCAGTTTGTTGATTTAAATGAAAGGATATGAGCACAAAGGGAAGATAAGCAATGACATAATCTTTGTTCATAGGCAGGAAGTCTGAATTTTGCCACTTCATTCCAAACGAGGTCTTAAACCAATGGAATGCTGCTGTCCCGACCAGTGATCTGAGGGCTTTCGGGAATGGCTTCAGCCCATTTTTATGATGTCTGTGTAAGTTGACAGGGTGGTTCCAGAGACTAAATAGGGTTCTCTAGAGACATATAAGTATGCAATTGCCTGATGATTATGCAGACTGGAAATCCAAAATCTGCAGAGCTGATTTCGCAGCTCAGATGCAAAGACAGAAGCTGCTGTAGAACCAAGAAGAGTTGACGTACCAGTCTGAACACTGTCAAGCACGAAATCCTCTTATTCCGGGGAAGGTCAGGCTTTTGTTCTACTCAGGCCTTCAACTGACTGGACGAGGCCCACCACAACAAGGAGGGCACCTTGCTTTTTATTCAGTACACCAATTTAAATGTTCATCTCATCCAGGACACCCTCACAGAAACACCCAGAATAACGTTTGATCAAATATCTAGGCACCTCGTGCTCCCCTCAAGTCAATATATACTACTAACTATCACAGGAACACTGTCTAATGATTCACAGTTCAGTATCCAAGGGTACAAAGTTTATGCAACAGATTTTCTCTAAATTTAGATATTCAGATCATACAACTCAAGACAAAATACAAACAACCCAATCAAAAAATGGGCAGAAGATCTAAACAGACATTTCTCCCGTGAAGACAGACAGATGGCCAATAGTCACATGAAAAAATGCTCAATATTGCTAATTATCAGAGAAATGCAATTCAAAACTACAATCAGATATCACCTCACACTGGTCAGAATGGCCATCAACAAAAAGTCCACAAATGGTAAATGCTACAGAGGATGTGGAGAAAAGGGAACCCTCCTGCACCGCCGATGGAATGTAATTTGGTGCCGCCATTATGGAAAACAGTAAGGAGATTCCTTAAAAAACTAAAAATAGACTTACCCTATGATCCAGCAATCCCACTCCTGGGCATATATCCAGAGAAAACTCAATTTAAAAAGATACATATACCCCAATGTTCATAGCAGCAGTATTTACAATAGCCAAGACATGGAAACAACCTAAATGTCCATCAACAGAAGACTAGATAAAAAAGATGTGGTGTATTTATACAATGGAATACTACTCAGCCATAAAAGAAAATGAAATAATGCCATTTGCAGCAACATGGATAGACCTAGAGTTGATCATACTAAATGAAGTTAAGTCAGACAGAAAAAGACAAAAATCATATGTTATCACTTATAGGTGGAATCTAAAAAAAAAAAAAAAGAGAGAGAGACAAAAGAACTTATTTACAAACCAGAAATAGACTCAAAGACAGAACATAAACTTATAGTCACCAAAGGGGAAGGATAAATGAGGAGTTTTGGATTAGCAGATACACACCACTATATATAAAACACAGAAACAAAAACGACCTGCTGTACAAAACAGGGAACTATCTTCAATATCTTATAATAAACTGTAATGGAAAAGAATATTAAAAAGTATATATATATATATATATATACTATATATATACTGTACATGTATATATATACTTTGTATATATATAAAACTGAATCAGTATGCTGTACACCAGAAACTAACACAACACTGTAAATCAACTGTACTTCAATAAAGGAAAAAAAAGGAAATTCAGCAATTCTAATCAGCAACTCCAACAGGCTTGACGGGAGGCCATGGCAGTCTCCTAGCTTAATACACATAAAGTCACTCATGGTCTCAAGCCTGCTAGAGTGTGTCAGAAGTAAACACCAACGCCCAGAAATCATTATTTCTGTTATTGGTTAAAGCCACGAAACAAATAAGCCTATCTCATTTTTCGAAAGTATTTCATCCTCTGCTTACGGTTAAGAAAAATTTCAATTTATACTTTATTCAGGTAATAAATCTGCTAATAAAGGTGTGAAAGTGAAATTTTATAAGAATTTGATTGCAGGACACCCAGAGATCTTAGGCAAGAAGTCTGTGGCGATGTTACTTCTAATACTGATTCTGCCATTTAAAAAACACGTCTTCTCTGTTAACTTCCCTACATTTACATTTCGGTATTCATTCTTTATTTTAATTTTTCTACTATCCTAACTCTCCTCATTATTTCTGCTTCCTGGGACTTTCCACCTGAACCCGACTCAGCAAATCAGAATCAAACTGTTGAGTTCCATGTCTTTGAAGTATCTGGCTTTAACTTGCTTTTCTGATACTTAAGAACACCGAATTACACATGCTAGGTCAAAAGCAGCATACATTTTCCAATTATGCAGTCAGGATTTGAATTCTGAAAGACTGCCTAGAAAGCAAACTAAGAAAATTTTTGTCCTCAGAGCAGCAAGAGAAAAGAAACTTACTTAGACGTTAGCAGGCATTTGGTCCTGTCCCAAACATCCATTAAGACATTCAGTCCATAAGACATTTGGTCCACGCCGAAACATCCTTGATATTTGGTCCTGTCCAAAACACCCATGAGCATCTTTGGAGCTTTGGTCCATGCCAAACAGTTCTAGACAGAACCAAACATCAAAGATCTTTTGCTGTGGACCAATTATCTCCATGGACGTTTTGTACAGGACCAAATATAACCAACTACCAAGGACCAAAAGCGATGGACTAAATGTCTTAAGGATGTAACTGTCCCGCAAGGTATTTGAAAAGTAAAGGACACGGGAAGGAAAGGAGACAATGAAACATGAAGGGAGGCTAAGAAGTCCCTCTGTATACGTTCCGCGGAGCTGGCCCAGGCCTCACCTCGGCCAGGCCTTGCACCAGTCCTGCACAGTGATCATCATTCTCCCACCTCCGAAGAGGAAGAAACCAGAAGCTGGCAGAAGACGGTGACCTCGTCAGGGTCCCAGAACTGGTGAATGCCCGGACTTTCTGACCCTAGTCTCACGCTCTCTCCCCCAGCACATCAACGACTGAGGTAGTTAGCATCAACTGTCCAGTGGAGTCGGCTCAGTCATAAGTATATTTCAGACTGAGATTACCAAACCAGTTCAAGACACCATCCCTTCTCCCCAACAGATGACAGTTGCCACAAGCAAGGAGAACTTTAGAGAACGCCGTCTAATTATGTGCTAAGTTATCGTCTCTTTTTTAAGGCTGCCAGTACCACCACACCCCCAAAACTAATCAGTGCAAGTCAGAAGGGAGCTGAGCAGGAAGTGGGAAGATGTCTTACAACCAGAATTGATTTTCCTCACTAAATGTTTAATGACGAAAGAGAGACGGTTCTTAAAACTGGAGCACAATGTTAATGAAAAAAACTACGAGAAGGCTACGGGTATGTCAGTATTTCCTCAGCAACCTGCTCTGATCTCACATCTGCAGAGCCGTCGGGAACGCTCACTAACGGTGCCGAGGGTTGGACGTGCCGTCAGGAATCTCCTGTTTTCTGACTGATGGGTGATCATGAGTTAAGGGGCCATGTGCACACAGCAGTGCGAATCTGAAGCGTGACACTATGCGAACAGAGGATTCCATTTCACTGCTTCTCTTTTCTCCATACAGTACAATAGCCCTTTAGAATAGCACCTCCATTAACCAATGTTTTTAAAACCCATCACAAATACTTTTATTAAAAGACAGGTGGCTCTGAAGACAAATATCTACAAGTATCTAATAATGATTTAGAATTTCACTTTGGGGACAGCCAAGAAGGCAAAGCACAAGCTATCATTTAAATTCTAATCCTAGTAGCAACCCCAAGTTGCCCCTGTTAATTCTGTCCCGTCTCCAGCCCCCTCTTCCTCCTCTGCCCCTCCCTGCAAATAACTGAAGTTCAAACCTCCCAGATACTTTGCAAGATGATGAATCGCCAAGCACGTGCTAAGTTTTGTTCTCCTTTTAATAAGACTGGAAGGTGTCGCTGATACAATCTTAGATTATTTGCAAGAGCCAGAGTAGAAAGTGTTTCCAATAGCCTTAAACAGAGCATGCAAACAATGGGGCCACTCCACTCCCTGAGCACAGCAAATGGTTCATGTTTAACGAGTAAGGAAGGAAGACGGTGGGTTAGTGTTACGTTACGTTGGCAGGTAGACGGCCCCTCAGAGGTATGGATGGGTATGCGGACGCAGGCACGGACGCAGACGGAAACACGTCTTTTGCACACACTAGCCTCAGGATCTTGTCTTCCACGTGGGAAGCAGACACGCAGCCTTGCAGTGGGCGGTGAAGTCACCAGCACGCTTCAAACGCCTGTAGACAGACAGGGGCAGAGCTCTCCGGTGTCACCCCCGTTCACTGACACACGCGTCTTCTCCTCCAGAAGAGCAAAAGAGGGAAATCGTCAAGTCTCACGTTGACGAGACTAGACAAGTTATACCCACAGGTTTTCCTAAACCTACCAGCGCAGGGTCTGGCTCTGAGCAAATCAACCCAGGGAGCTTTAAGAAATCACGGTTTCGTTTATCATGGGCTCTCAAGACATCTGTTAGAGGGCCTCTTCCAGAGCAGTAAGGGTTACTGTCTGCCTTACCAGTCTGCAATTTCCAGAATGCCATTCTCACCTCAAAAGAGAGAAAAAAAAACTGGGTCAACATTTACCCATCTCCTACTTTTCCACACTCTCCTGTGAACCACGATTACTCAAGGGCTAAACTAGCTGATGGCCTTTGTCCCTGAGTTTGAATTTGTTTTATAAAGCTGTTCCCTCACTTATCAAAGGCTTACATCCCTCCCAACTCTGTTTGCTTTAACCTTTAAAGCTTGAATACCATTTTCTTGTGTAGGAAAGGCAAAGGAAAGCCAGTATTTCAAGTGGTCCCCGTCTCCCTTTACATCCGTTGACACACCATCTGCTCTCGGCAACGGGCTTGGATCTACTGGGTCTTCCTACCCGAGAGCTACCTCCGAAATGCGTTTTAGATGTCCTTAGCATTTTCCATGAGCGTGCGATTCAATGCTCTTGACGTTCTGTTATTATGATCTTTTTGCTGCACATTTTGAGATGTTCTTTTAATTTTCAGCGTCATCAGGGGACATCTTGTGTTGCCAAATGCTCTCCTCAGCCCCCAGAACGCTATTACTCCTGTCAGCATAAAACACATCATAAAACTCCCATCTTATTAAGACGGGGGAAAAAAACCCAAAAACTCCAGTTACTGGTCCAAACTACTGCTTCCCTTCAAAGAAAAACTTGTGTTTCTTTTCCTTTTTTAAATTATTTTTAACTTTCACCGTAGAAAATACAGAATGCATAAAAAAGTAAAGAGAACAATGTGGTGAACCCCAACAATCTATCTCCCCCCTTGAACCATTATCAGTATTTTGCTGTCTGTTATCTGTATTTCTGTCCATCCCCAACTCCCAAGTAGTTACCATTTTTGCAGTCCTTTCTCTGAGATAAAATGTGCATACGTTGAAATACACAAAAATTAAGTGCACCATTTTGAGCAACAGACACACCTCCAAAATCCAGAGCACCAACCCCAGATAGAACGTCTGCACCTCTTCAGAAAGCTCTCGTCTCTCCCCAGTCAGTCCTCCAACTGGAGACACCCACTGTTCTGGTATTTCTTTTCCCCTTAGATTACTTTTGCCTGCTCTAGCAGCTCATGGAAATGCGGCAGGAATTCTTTAGCACCAAGTTTCCTTTACTCGTTAGTAAGTCTGGGCTTCACCCCTGCTGTCGGGACAACAGTCTGTTCCTGTGGACAGCCGAGCGGGACTGCAGAGCACGGATGCACAAGGAGGCACACGCCTTGTTCGCCCATTCTCTGTTGCACATCTGGCTTGTTTCCACTCTGGGGCAACTGCAGCTAAAGCCGGCGTGGCACCATCATCTTTCACGGATAAACACCTAAGAAGAGGCTTTCTGGGTCAAAAGATAGACGCATATTTCATTTGAGAAGAACCTGACCAACCTTATGCCAATGTTGTTGGACATAAGAGTTGGTTTCTCCCATAAAATTGTCGTCTTTTTTTTTTTTTTTTATAATTTTAGCCATTCTATTTGGTATATAAATAGTGTCTCACTGTGCTTTTAATTTGCGTTTCTCACAGGACCAGTGGTGCTGAACACATTTTCATGTGCTTACCAGCTGCTTGTGTATCATCTCTTAAAAAAAAAAAAAAGGTTTTTATTTTGAACTAATGTTAGGCTTACTGAAAAGTTGCAAAAATAATAGTTTCCTTATTGCTCTCGCCCTACACTCCCTAATGGTAACATTTTACATAACCACAGCATAATTATCAACCACAGGAAATTAATATCAATTACACAGCAGCTCAAGTAGATCTTAAAAACAAAATCGAGTCGATCTTATTTGTTGAAATGTATTCTAACAGGTAAGAACGTATATGGTTCGAAACAAAACTTATACTAAAACACATACATCATAGTCTTGTGTCTACTTAGCTGTGTCCTCCATTCCTGGCCACCCCTTCCGTACCCTCCTAACGTTTCTCTATTTAAGTATAGATATGTATTATTACTCGCATTCTTACACAAAAAGTAGCATGCTATATAAACTTTCCTGTTCCTCACTTTTTTTTACTTCACAGCTTTCTGGAGCTCTTATGTATCAGCGCACAAAGAAAGCACTCTGTCATTCTTTTTGCCAGCGCTCTGTGTTTCACTGTCAGGATGTACTCCGGTTTACGTAAGCACATGCATTTTCAACGATTCTTCCATCCTCATACTTGTCAGAGGGATCTTTTTTGGTGGTGGTGGTGTCACGACTGCAACACCATCAACATTCTTTCGGAATTTCTGAGCAGGGGCTCCTAACCAAGGAAGCGCTGCAGGGGGAAGTACATCGGGCTGACCATGCCGAGTGCCGGCCACCATGAACTCTGAGCTAGGAAACCTCGTGGCAAAAACACCAGCCCCTTCACAGCGGACAGCCCAACCCCGGAGAGGATGCAAGCCACAGACAGTGGGCTTCCCAACAGCAAAGGGAGCAGAATGCCTCATCTGGCAGGTACTCCAACACAGACTGGCTCCAGCATCAGGACGGCCTAGATGGAAGGACAAAAACTCCCGATTCCAGGACCTGTTCCTGATGTACGTGGCTTCAAGGATGCACAGGGTCCCTTCCACCAGCCCTCGCCCGCCCAGGGCAGACTCTCGCTGAGTAACTCAGACACATGCAGAGGAATGGGGCTCCCTGGCTCTAAGCCAGGCCCAAGCAGCGGTGAATGAAGACATCCAGGATGCTGAGCCTCAGACAGCTCTTCCTCTCTGCTTTTCTCCTCAAGCCTGCCCTTCCCCTCGAGACCCCGCAAAAGCCTTGGAGCTTGGTTCCCTTCCCAGTCTCTCAGTCTCTTAAAGCATGCCTTTGAGGAGATTCCTCAACGTCTGCTCATCTCCATCATCTCATCTTCACACTAGGCCAACGTATTTCATGGCGTCCTCAGGAAACGCAGCCTGATAAATCGCTTTGCCTGCTGAAATCTCGACAGGGACACCCCACTGCCTTAAGGACAAAATTCCATGCCTGAGCTGCAGAAAACTACACGGTACACCTCTCTGCTCATAAACATTTTAAATACGTGAAACAAAAATCAGTTCAGAA
Organism: Camelus dromedarius; assembly: GCF_036321535.1. Taxonomy (NCBI): domain Eukaryota; kingdom Metazoa; phylum Chordata; class Mammalia; order Artiodactyla; family Camelidae; genus Camelus; species Camelus dromedarius. The sequence continues at coordinate 110,136,357 of NC_087472.1, forward strand.
TGCACGTCTCTTGTAAAAGAATGAAGACGTGAGTAAGGGTGGCAAACAACTGGTCTAGACAGGGCACATCTCTGGGGGAGGACAGGAGAGGGATGTGGTCCAGGAGGGGTATACAGGAGGTTCACTTAATATACGGCTGCAAATTAAAATGCCTACAGCGGCACGAAAGTTTCTGTTAGTAAAAGTGAGCAGAAGTCGGGTTTTAAGTTCACATTCCATCAAGAGCTGGAGAACTGGAACTATTTTTAATTTAAGCTTGATGCAGTGAGTTTAAGCAGGACTAATACACAATTCACAAGTCGGTGGGAAACAAGACTTAAAATACACTATTTCACGGAGCAGTTGGGGGAGAAGTTGCATTCCTGCTGTTTTCCCATTTATTTAATCACTGGACTGCAGGCTTCCTTATTCCCCCCACTAAGTATTTGAGTTGAAACAAAGGAAAACATTTTTCAGCCTAGACAGATTAAACCTATACCTTCTTTCTTTTTTCAATGTGCAAATGACTGGAATAATTTGATTATCATGTACTTGAGGGGGTTGAAATAAAAATGGCTTACTGAGAGAACAGTGTCTCTGATAAATCTTTTTTACATGTGGAAATGCCATTTGTATATTGAAGGAACCGAAATACTCTGCATTCTCTAGTGTCACCTTTTGGCTGCTTTATTCTAAAAACACAGAGCGAAGGAAGGAAGGAAGGAGAGGATAAAAGAGGGCAGGAGGGCATATATGTGCAAAGGTGAGGGGAACAGTGCAATGGGTAACAGAACGTTCTATGAGAATTTTCTACTCCGTGCACGTTATTTATAAATTTGAGACTGCACCCAGCAGAAGACGGCATCCTCCGAGACAAGTCATTGAGACGCAGTGAAGAACTACTCACGACTGTGCAGAACACCAGCTTCTGACAGGTAAGGGAATGCATGGGGCCGTGGGGAAGCACCGTGAGTTTAGGCAAAGCCGAAGCCATCCCCATCCTGGGTCTGAGGGAGCAGGTGCCAGAATCCGGAAACAGGGAGCCCCCTGCACCAGCTGGTGTGGTCTCATAGGGAAAGAGCACGTTGGTTCACAGCCTGAGCTCATTCCTTCACCTCGTTTGGATGCCCCGCCAATAGCCTAACCGACAAAGCAAAGCACAAAGGGATCTGTTTGTGCAGCCACCCAGAGCCCAGAGCAGGGCCGGAGCTGCTGGGAGAAGCCTCAAACGGAGAATGTTCAGAGCAATAGTCAAGCATCCCTGGAGGCTGGTGGGAGTCACTTCTACTAGACGCAGTGATGGTCCACTCCACTCTGCCGTTTTTAACTGAGACCGTCCCCAGGGAGAGCCTGCCTTGACGGGGCACGGAGCCCAGCACGAGGCTGGATTTACTTGCTTGCTCACCACGTATCCTTCCCTTTCATACCCCGGAGGGCACTGTGCCTTCTCGCTCCTGTATCCCTAGGACTCAGAAGAACAGCGCTTGCCTATCTCCGAAGTTCAAAAACATAGCTACCTGGTATTCAGAAATGTCCATGTGAGACCATGAGACCCCAGGGCAGACTCTGTTTAAGGGCTGGCATTCTGTTCTGATTGCATCTCCATGGCAAGCAGACCTTCTCCTACAGATCTGCCCAGTCTGAAACTGAAGTAACAGAATGTGCGGCCACAATGGAAAATGATGTCCTTCCCCAGGTCACAGGACATTGCCTTTGCAGCAACATGGATGGACCTGGAGATTATCATGCTAAGTGAAGTAAGTCAGAAAGAGAAAGACAAATGTATGATAAGACTCATATGTGGAATCTAAAAAATAATGCAAATGAATCTATGTACCAAACAGAAACAGGCTCACAGACATAGAAGACAAACTTACAAGGTTACCAAAAGGGAAAGGAAAATGGAGGAGTGAAAAATTAGGACTTTGGGATTAACAGATACAAACTACTATATATAAAATAGATAAGCAACGAGGATTTACTGTACAGCACAGGGAACTATACTCAGTATCTTATAATAAATTATAATGGAAGAGACTGAAAAAAATAGAGATATATGGGAGGTGGGGGTGTAGCTCAGTGGTAGAGTGCATGCTGAGCATGCACGAGGTCCTCAGTTCAATCCCCAGTACCTCCATTAAAACAAACAAAAACAGACGATTAAAGAATAGAGATATATGTATGTATAACTGAATCACTTTGCTGTACACCTGAAACTAACACAATACTGTAAATCAGCTATGCTCCAATTAAAAAAAAAAAGTCCATTCTAAGAGTTTCTCCCAAAAGCTTTTCTCAAGTCACAGAAATCTGCTACTACAAGTCTGCTCATAAAAGACAAATCATTCTAACAGAAGCAAATAAATAGCCTTAGAAGAATTCAGGACCAGCCTCTTACAGATAAGCGTGCCCGTAGCTGAGGTCTGACACTGCATAGAGAACATCGTATATTTTCTGATGACATAATTTCTCTTAAATAACTCTCATGGGATTAAAATATCCCATAATGTCCTGCAAAGAACACTGAATTTCAATCTCTCAATCGGCCGGAAAACCTTAATCACTACCAGCACCCACGTTCGATGTCCCCAGTGTTACTGCTTTTTTCCAACTCCCTTTGATCCTCATGGAAAGCTCTTACCAGGCACACTTCAGTCGGCAAGAAGATACCGACAAAGTGCCTTATTCAGGAGAAATGCTCCGACTTCTATGAATTTCACTCAGGCAAGATTTTTGCCCAGTTTTACTTCTTGCTTCTAGTGATTTGCATTATGAAAACGTAAGTGCCTTTCAGCCTAAATTATCTACTTTATTGAATATGCTTCTTAAAACTCACGTACCTGCAGGACCCCTCCCTCACGCAACGTATCGTGCATTCAGTGGTTTTCTCCAGCTCTCCTGACCCCCCGGTACACACACACACACGCACGCACACACACACACACCTCTCTCCTCCCACTTCATACTGACTAGCTATCAGTGGTTTTCTCCAGCTCTCCTGACCCCCCGGTACACACACACACACACACACACCCCCCTCTCCTCCCACTTCATATTGACTAGCTATCAGTGGTTTTCTCCAGCTCTCCTGACCCCCTAGTACACACACACACACACACACACACACACACCTCTCTCCTCCCACTTCATATTGACTAGCTATCAGTGGTTTTCTCCAGCTCTCCTGACCCCCTAGTACACACACACACACACACACACACACACACCTCTCTCCTCCCACTTCATACTGACTAGCTATCAGTGGTTTTCTCCAGCTCTCCTGACCCCCCGGTACACACACACACACACACACACCCCCCTCTCCTCCCACTTCATATTGACTAGCTATCAGTGGTTTTCTCCAGCTCTCCTGACCCCCTAGTACACACACACACACACACACACACACACACCTCTCTCCTCCCACTTCATATTGACTAGCTATCAGTGGTTTTCTCCAGCTCTCCTGACCCCCCGGTACACACACACACGCACACACACACACACACACACACACACACACACCTCCCTCCTCCCACTTAATATTGACTAGCTATTGCCCAAGACTGGAGAGCAGATAATGCCGTCCACCCTCAGAAATAAGTGGTGAATGTGGAATGACAGAGGGTAAAAGGAGAGCTCCCCAGCCAATCAAAATGTGTAATGAAAGCCAAACAGCCACCAGGGAACGCCAGTGGGATTCGATTCCTCCACTCAGTAAATATTCATGCAGTCCGTCCACGTGCCAGAGGCTTTCCTGCTTGTTGACTAAACAGCGGTGACCAAAAAGGACAAAACCCTTACCCTCGTGGAGCTGGGTTCTGGTCAGGGAAGGAGGTCACAGAACATGATAAATAAGCAGGTTGCACGGTGCATTAGAGCGCGATCAACACTGTGGAGGGAAATACAGCAGGGCGAAGAGGCAGGTTTTTCACTGAAGATGAATGAAGCTGAGATTTAGCAAACTTTTCTAACGCATTTATGTTTGTTATTTTTTAAAATTACCATTCCATGATTTTCCCCTAGTGTCAAATAGGAAAACCTTTAAAAACACAGTGCTTTATGAAGGAAAAAAAGGTTTCCGGGGCAACTCCATTCTGCAGTCTGCTGGGGGCCAGGGTGTGGGACAGCCAAAGACATAGAAGGAGATCCTACAGCTTTAAAGGAATTTTCTGCATTGTTGAACTATTCCACGTTTAAAAAAATAAATAAATTAAGCATTTAAAAAGAGAGCCAAGAAGCAATTGAATTTATGGATCCTTGGCTTGGAAGCCACTCAGAACAGAGAAGGACCCCCAGGATTTTAAACGCTGCAACACCACATCAGCTCTGTCCCAGAAGGCATTCTGACAAGAGGAGATATTCTAGACCCAGCTACTGACGGCATGTGGCTGCTGAGCAGGTGAAAGACGGCCAGTGCAATCACAGAACTTGCTTATAAGTTTAACTTATTTTTAGTTAATTTAAATGCAAATAGCCACATGTGGCTAGTGGCTACCGTGAGTAAAGAGCTCAGGTCCATATGTCACCCCCCTGCCACCGCCATCTTCAGCATGTAAGAATTTGTCTCTGATGTAGAATATCCGTCTTCTGTCTGCCGGGTATGTCACAAGTCCACGGATAAACCACGCCCATTTCAGTGTTCGGTTCCACTCAGTCTGATTTAGGGCTGAGGCTCCATGAACTAGCATATGCCAGATATAAGGCTAAGTGCTGGAGTCTCCGAGCGAAGGAGTCTCGCCGTGGTGCCTGCCAAAGAACCCTCAGACTACACCCTCAGTCCTCCCTAATCTCCAGTGCCCCCACCGCCTCCCATGCCACTCACCAACGAGTCTTCCCTTGTCAGCTCTCCAGATCAACCGTCATCAGTAAGGAGTACTTTTAAGACTAGTTCCCTGACTGTGCATTATCAGGCCCCCACCAAAAGCAGCCTTACAATATACAAGTGCTATCCTTATTCAAATGACTGCACTATGTCACACCAAGGAAGAAGAACAAAAGACTTACTTCTAAGAAGTATCCGGTTCATAAAAATTCTTGCATTTGCAGCACTGAGTTTTTAAAATGTCAGCATTTTTAATCTCTCCTGTGGGATAACTGGCAATGAAAGTTCTCCATTTCTTCTAGTTAACAGACAAAAGGTCAACTGGGAGGCTCCTGCAGCCTGGGTTCCCCAGAAGAAGCCCTTGCGATGAAGCAGTGATACTTCTGTTCGGACTCAATCCTACAGAAGAACAATGAAGACGGGAGGTGCCCGCAGCAGGGTCAGGGGAGCTGAGCTATTTCTATTTATGCACCGTCCGTCATTGGGCAGAGGCTGCCCAGGGAATTCCCAGGGAACCCGTGCTCTGCACGCACCCAAAGCAGCAGCGTGCAACTACGTAAGTAAAGCGGGATCTGGGGGCATGCCTGACGTTCACTGACAGCATTCGCAGAGAAATTAATTCTAATGACGTCCTACAGAAGCCCTGTGGGGGAGAAAACATGAAATACAACGAAAAGGAGCATCTAAAGAAAATGCTGACACAACGAGTCTGCCCTGGCACTGCTCTCCTCCTTAATCAGAAAGACGAGAACGTGACCAAAGAGCTGACGCGCTTGGGTCACGTGACCATTTGGTTTGCATCTCCAGGAATCTAAAAAGCAGTGTTTCAACATCTGAAATAATTCTCACTTGATGGAGCCCCAGACCCTGCCTTCCTCTGCTCACTGCTCCTGTCCATCCAGACCCAGGAAGCTAGATGTAAACCCAGGATCCGCCCCCTGGAGACTGACATCCACGACTTGGGTTCGCACAGCAGGCAGACACCGCTGAACGGGAGAGTCTCGGGAAACGGAAATCCACACACGTGCTCCAGCCAGAGGGTCATCTGGGTGCTGACTGAAAGGAACCCAGTGGGGTATGTTTGCAAGATCACGCATAATTTAACTTAACTTAGCAGGACCACGTTTTAATTTAATGGAAATGACTGAATTTGGGATATCCACTTAAACGCAGGCTGTTCAAAATCACACCAATACATCAGGCAAATGCTTAAACCTCAGCCACGCCCACCTTTTCTGTTAATAGCTGTCTTGACAGTTCACACTTCCACGTAAGGGAAAACATAGCCTCTTCCCAAACCGCTTCCATTTTGGACCCTACCTCCAGCCATAACTGAGAAAGACTGCCCTGTGTGTGCTCACGAGATCACAAACTGTTGGTATTTACTAGTGTTTTGGTGACCCTGAAGAATTTAAGGGGACAGAGCAGGGAGCTGGTCACAAAGATTTTCTCAGTAAATAAGCCAACAAAGGAGGAAAACATTTAATGCTCTCGCCTGCTGTGGCAGAGCCAAGAAATAGACGTTGTGTCAGGCACTAGCAGGACCTCATTTTTTGCAGGGAATAGGTGTACAAGAATTCTCTCGTAGGATATGATGCCGCTGTGAGTTTGTTCCAAGTTATTCTTCAAAAGGAATCAAAATAGTTTATACGCCCAAAGATCCTTCAAAGGAGATAGCTAAGACACAGAATCGAATGGAGTGGAGGATTTAAGAATCAATCCATCGTGGGAAGGGATAGACTGGGATTTCAAAATTGTAGAATAGACTACACTGTATAGCACAGGGAAATATACACAAAATGTTATGTAACTCACAGAGAAAAAAATGTGACAATGAGTGTGTATATGTCCATGAATAACTGAAAAATTGTGCTGAACACTGGAATTTGACACAACATTGTAAAATGATTATAAATCAATAAAAAATGTTAAAAAAAAAAAAGAATCAATCCATCCATCCTTCCTTCCTTCCTTCCCTCCCTCCCTCCTTCCCTCACCTCTCCTTCCTTCCCTCATTTTCTTTTCTCATTCTAATGGCATAATTGTAACTACAGAATTTCTGTAAGACACACAGGCATTACAGAACCTTTGAACATATAAAAAGGCAACTGTGATAACATCAAAAGTAAAAGAACATACACTTCGGACTTAAGCAACAGGAGAGAAGTTACAACAGGGGCTACCCGGGGATTTGGGCAAGAAAGTAACGCGGGCGAGATCATTTCTTCATCTGGGTGGATGTCATGCAGAGTTTTCATGAGACAAAGCTCATTGAAATGGACAACTAAAAGGTTTGCACTCTATTGTACGTATTTTAAGCATCACTACTAAGAGGAATTTTAAAAGCAGATGCAGAAATGCCTACTAGAGAGATAAACTCATAGCTGGCTCCTCGCTGTCGTGTCTGTGGGTGCCGGTACGTATCCCTGTACGTGCGAGCATCCGTGTCTGTGTGGAAGTCCACGTCGCGTTTTTAGCCACTTTTCCCCGTGATTATGAGTGCGAACATTTGGTCATGCCGTTTCTAGTCTTCCGCATTATGCCTCCTAAGGATGACCGTATTGCATCGTGTGGTTGTTAACATTCCTCGGTCATAAGGCGTTGGCTACTTTCCGGTTCTGACCATGACACATCACACTCTAATAAACACCCGTGTTGTTTATCACACATTCAGTATGCTGCTGTCTTGTTGCAACGTATGAAACATACGTTCTACGTTTTAGGTTGCCTGCCTTGATGAATCTTCTGAGGCCCCAAAATAACGGGGGTAATCCTAAGGTCAATGCTGGACACGGCTATTTTACATTGAATGTTGGAGAGAAAGCCACATTTTCATGTCATTCTTCGGTTCCTGAGTACCTGCTTGGTACCAGGCTCTTTGATGGGAGGAGGAAGAGGGGAGAGGAAGACTCCCAAAACGACCAGGATGTGGCTCACGCTATAAAGCAGGGTCTCCCCATCGTGGTACGAAATTGACATTTTGTGCGTGCCGGTGCTTTGGAGTGGGGGCACAGTCCTACGCACTGGAGGAAGCTGGCCTCCACCTAACAGACACCAGCTCCCCCAAGTAGTGACAACCAGCAGTGTCCAGATATTGTCACCCATCCACCAGGGAGCACCGTCATCTCCAGGGGAGAACCCCTGTGCTGCACGAATCACGTGAATACAATGGAATAGGATGTAAAGATGTAAGGCAGACACGGCAAGATGCTTAGAGAAGCAGAAGAGAACTCTTCTGGGGTTGGCAGAAAACATATCAGGAGTGTGATATTTGGGCTGTGCTGTAAAATAGGGTTTCTCCAAGCGGATCAGGAGGAAAGAGCTAATCCCAGTAGAAGGAACAAGGCAGCTGTGCGAGTCTTTTGAAGGGGTTGGGAGCACGCCCTCATGGGAAAGGGAGCTGAACTGGTGAGGTTCCCCAGGGAGACTGAGGCTCACGGTGAAGGCCCCTGTATCTACCACAGGAAATTCGAATGCCATCCTCTAGAAAACGGGAAATACTGGAGGTTCTCAAACAGGAGAACCATCGCCCGAGGTCAGATGTGTGCCACAGAAAGTGGCTCCCACCGATTATGTAGAGATTTATTTGGAGTCAGAACAGACGCCAGGCAGAATAAAGCAATGTGGAGGCCACTGTAAGGCTGCAAAAAAGCAGCTGGTCCCATAGAACCACCATGAAAACACATCAACACGGAGAATCCAAAAGAGAAGTGGCCCTTCCGCTTTTACTGGACTGGGGGACACTTAGATGGAAGAGCATATATAAGTGAAAATCCTAATGAAATTCTTTCTCCTATCCCGCTCTACCTCTCAGTATTTATATTTGCATCCTTGCTGTTGCCTGGGAGATCCAAGGAAGAGATTTTGCGCCCTGAATTCTCTCCCTATAAAAACTCTGGGTCTATTGTGAACGCACGGGAGGGGAGAGGGCAGAGCAATATGAGGGTACCTGATCTTGCAACAAGGCAGCTTCAAAACACACTGGACCTCATCAATCTCCCCATCCAACCTAAGACATCAACAGGAGATGCACCCTTCATTTATGCGTCTGCAGCATTTTGCTGGCTTTTACATGTCTGAAAGGGACGATTCCTCTGTCTGCCTTGAACCCAGGAGACCAGAGCAATGCCGGCTTCCAGCGCTGTGTTTGCTCAGCGTCTCAGAAACAAGGCCAACTCTCGGAAGGACAATCCCATCCTTCCCCCACCGGCTTGGACCAAAGCTGAGGAACCTAGGTGACAGAGACATGAAATCTGACACTAGATTAAAACAAAATCAAGTAGACTGTCTATTGTCAGAGGGTTAAGGACGATAATGAGGGATAAAGACACGCAGCCATCTCCACAGGACGGGATCCCATGTTCAGGGTTCTGGTTTGATGGTTCACTCCTGTTCTCATACTGTTACTAGACGAAAAAAAAAAGTGTGACTCTCAGCGACAAAGTAAGCAGTCACTGATGACAGCGCTCTGTTCAGCTCAGTTGTGAATTCCTAACGTGCAGATCATTTCTGAACGTTAATGTTTCCTCCCCCTTCACAGTGGGCTCCAAAGCAAACAGTTTTGTTCTGACTGACGAACTCACGTTCTTTTTGTATTTCAGAAAGACGACGTGATTTACTACAACTTACCCTCACTTTGGGCATTTCCAAGGACACACGGAAACTCCTTTATGAGAGAGTGAATTTCCGACTGTGTTTCTCGGGTGGGTAGAGGAGCAGGAATGTAGGAGAGTCAGAAAGTGCAGGGGAGAAATGAGCAGGGGGGGCTCACAGCCCACCCCCGCCCCACCTACCAGAGAGACAAGCTTTACATTCTTGGATGTATCAACTCCATGCTGAAGAGATCTCAGTGCAGAATAAATACTGGAGGAAGAGTTCAGAAGTAGATTTGTCCTCTGAATTATTCCCTGAGCAGAGGGTCTAACCATGGGATTCTAAAAGAGATGAGGAAAGGGAATTTGCTTTCTGCGTTTATTTTGCTCTCAGATCTCCACTCATCACCCTGGATCGTCTCAGAGCACAGCAATGTGGGATATTAGGGTCACTGATTAGGACAAACACAGATGGTTTTCAACCGTCTCCACGTGCTTGCTTGTCAAGTGCGAGTAGCGATGTCTGCCCCACATTTCTTTACAAGAGGTTGTAAGCAGAAAATAAAAACTAATTTTAAAAAGGTTTTATGAATATGAAAATGAACATACGTATGTTCACGTATGACTGAACCATTGTGATGTGCACCAGAAATGGACGCAACATTGTAAACTGACTCTACTTCAAGAGAAATGTATTTTAAAAAAGGCTTATATAAACTGTGAAGTACTGAGTAATGAGTGATGTGCTTCAAACAAAATCCCAAACAGCAGGCAGTAAATGGTTCTTCTCCCTCGGAAGCTGATGACATTGTGTCTCCCAGATCCTGCGTATTTTCATATTTTTGCATAAGGAGTCAAAATACATATTCAAAGGATGCAGTGTTCAACTACAGAAGTTTTTTGAGACTCACTTGAAAGATGAGATGGCAACAGAAGGTGAGCCCCTGAGATGTTCCTAGAGAGGAAGGAATACGCCAACTGGGATGGGAAAACATCTCCATGTACTAATGTTTCTTCCTCCAGTAACGTTCCCACCTTCCCAGCGGCCCCATCTTCTGGCACCTCAGCCATCGGCAATGTGCTACAGGTTGTGAAATTTTGGGGAGACATGGAAAGAAATATCGGCTTTGCAAGACTTTCTCTAAAAGGGGGGCCTAACTCTGACCCAACCCACAGCCCACCATCAGGGGAACGTGTATGAAGTCACTGATTAATGATGCCGATAATCTCATTTCTCCAGTTAGCACTTCGCCAAGTCACACAGGTTTGGCTAAGCGTGACAGGAAAGGGAAGAAACACCAACCTCACGTCGATGTAAAGCTTACGAAATAAGAAACCACACTTACAACTGAGAAGCGCCTGCGACTGCCATGGTGCTTTGAAGGCGCCGGGCTGAGTAGAAGCAAGTCTCAAACACCTCAGGAGATAGTCTAGAACGTAAACATTTTGAAAAAAGGTTAAATTTCTGTAGTTTGCTGGCAAGATCACCTTGGAAATTCAACATGCATTATCTAGAAAACTTACTTTTAATGAAAGCTTCCCTCTTTGCTGATAATGGAAGAAAATCTTCTGTTCATTCATTTATTCAGTAAGCATTTTTAAAAAGTATTGCTTATATGAGGGGCAATCATTCCACAAGCTAGAAATGTAGCAATAGACAAAATGAGGCAAAGAGAGACAACACCCTCCCACTTCATGCAAATTACAACCATGCAGGTAATGCCCCGTTCCCAGATTTCATTGAAAAAACAACAACAACAACAATTACTGATCTATTATCATAAAGATGTACCCCCTGTGAAAATTATGATTTCTCCTATCCATTCTTTTTTTCTACTAAACATTCCTTACAGATGGCATCTAATTTCAGGGCTATAATTACCATGAGAATCCCAAAACGTTTCAATCATCTCTCTAATTCCTGGCATCTTCTCCCCTCTACCACCCCATAGGAATCCCAAGTTCACTATCTCCAACACGAAACTCATTTGCTTTTCCCCTAGTGCAGACCCAGCTGGCTTATCTTCTTTCTCACTCAACATGGACCATTGGAAACGTCCAAACTCCACTGCATCTCTCATGAGGGACATTCAGGCCTTCTCCATTCTATTCAGTATAAGATGCTCACATGCCTATGTTTGTATCTTTTTAAAACACAAACGTTAGCATGCACTGCTCTGCACAAGACCCCTCAATGACCCTGCATTTCCTACTTTGTAAAAGGCAACCTCTTAGCATGGTTCACCAGCGCCTTGCATCACGTCTCCCCACCTTTCCTCTCTCCTCACCTCCTCTCGGGTTCCCATCTGAGCCCAGTGATTCATCAACCACTCTGTTGCAGCTGCTACCTGTCTAAACAGAACGTCTGCTTATGCCTCTTTGCCTGCTCATAGGCACTCCTTGTTTCTGGAATGCCTTCCCCCTGCTCAGCTCGAAGAAGATTTCTTCTCAGGCTTCAAGTCCTGGCACCATTGTCTAGAAGGGTTCCAAGTCGTCTCAGCACCCCCCAGGTGTGGTCCCGCCCTCGCACTGAGGAGATGCCCTATTCAGTGAAGGCTGGTAGACACAAAGACCTGAACACAAACCATATTTTCAAGCATTATATCAAAGGGTATATACGAAAAGAGAATTGGTTATTCAAAGTAATATTCCAACCTAGCTCATCTCAAAGCAGGTTCCTTGTGAAGAGTGAATCTCCCCATCAAGTAATTCCTCTGAAAAATTTAAGGTCTCCTAAGTCACGCGGGCACCTGCATTCCAGAAACACTGAGGGTAAAAGTGCTTCGCCCTGCAGGTTTACTCCATTAGCACGTGCGGCAAGCCAGGAAGGTGCCTCCTCTGCCCTGCGGGCCCTGCCCAGGCAAAGGAGGCCCACTGGGGGGCCAAGGAGGACACTCGGCTCCTCCTGTGGGCAGAGCAGAAACAAACGAGCATGGAAGCACTAAGGAATTTACCAAGTGGGAGCACTGCTCATGGAGGCCAAATTCACATCCTAATTAAGACAAAACAAAACAAAACGGAAGTCTTTCCAAGTAGAGAGAGGCTGCTGGTGCCGGGAAGCAGAACAAAGCTGAGTAGCTGCCAACTTACAAGAGGCTGATGCAGATCTGACTTGTAAATCCTCAGCACCTCGTTCCTCACTGGCCTCTTGGCTTATTCTGTGGGATGCTCATCTCCTAATGGAAATATGTCCTTTGCATCTTAGGAAACCAAAGCTGGGCACTTGGTTGGTGGTTCCGTGTAAGGCCGACAAGTGGGATGTGGACAGAATACCGACTAAACTCTTACTTTGTTGGTGAGAGAGGAAATGGTAGGAGGGATAATAAAAACATACAGGCAATCAAAGACAAATGTTCCTCCAAATACGCAGATTTTAGAAAATATCTTCCTAGAAAACGATGTCTTAATTTGTCAGTGTTGAAAAAGAACATAAAATACTCATCTGCTTCAATGAACTGCTCCATCATGAACACATCTGGGGTTAAGAAAAACCTGTCCTGCCCACACGTACACAAAGCTATCTTTAGATTTGCATTCTGCCCGTCAATAATGCATACACAGAACAGTAGAAAAGTGTATGCATTCATGCCACCAGCAAACTCTGAGACTTCAAGCAACGCGTTTGCCCCCTCTGGGATTTTGTTCTTCCTCTGAAAATAAAAAAGCGGTATTGGACCAGAATATTTAAGAGGTGCAAATTCTTAAGGCTGCCTACAGTGTTCAAGCAGGTGGTAGAAATGAGTGTAAGGCGACAGGGAGTGGTGGAGCTTGTAGCAGACTGGAGAGTTCATGCCATCGGTGTCAGACCTGCCAGGCGCCTCCTCTCAAGAAATTGTCTGATTCCTACAATGGACAGTTCATATGCCCAAACAGAAGGTTTAACAGCGAAGAGGGAAGACGTGGGTATTTGCTTCTTCACAAAGCATTCGACAGACCTTACTGTTGCTGTCAGTGCTACTGTTCATGTCATGGCAGCTTGGGGTGTTCACAACAGTTGGCTGCAGGTGACACTATCCGTTTTAGAGAATTTACATAGAGAAGGGTCTATTTGTGGGGAGAGAGCGAGCGGACAGTCTTTGGAAGGGATGCAAAAGGAGACCTGAAGACACATTTCCAAGACAATCTCCTAGAACCACGGTGAGGAACTGGTTTGATAAAGGAGCAGCTACACTGCTCCATCAGTAAGCAACTCGTGAACCACGCTGCCGCAGTCAACAGAACACCACGCTTGCACCTTAACCACAAGAGGCTAGAAGTGGGTGTTCACTATATTAGTCGCTTGTTACAGTCTGTGGGGCAAAGTCAACTGACAATGGGAGGATGTATAAAAGGAAGAGAGGATGCCGCAAAGATTTTAAGCAGCCACAACCAGCACACAGGTATTAATATTGCTAACAATCAATCACTCACGGCCATTAACTTTAAGGCTGCAGATTTAAAGATGAACAATGGTGTGTTTTCCTCGGGGAACTTTCGAAGAAAAATGACTGTCTGGGATGATTGTGAGGACGATTCTCATTTGTATCCTTCTTGGGTAAATTACGTACCCCCGGGAATTCTGTGGACTCGGTGTTTGGTACTTGCCCTTGAGAGAAAACCGCTAGATTGATAGCTGAAATCTTAATTGCTGTGCAGGCAATTAAGCTATGCTCTGAAACTTAAAAAGACTTTACAAGACAGAGAGGAATTTAAGACGTTTGCATTGGGAGTATTAATAAACTTAATGGGGGTGACCAAAGCTTTCCTACGACAAAGAGAGCCAAGAAATGAGAAGAAAAGGAGGAGGAAGAGAAAGTAGTTTATTTCTTTAGGGAAAATACAGAGGTGAGTGTTCAAAAGAAAACAGTTCGTTTTGGTTATGTAAGGTACTTCTTTTTTTTCAAAATTGTGGATGCAAACTTCTTTGTTTTCACGTATATTTATAAAGCATGCAGTCAGTAGAAGCCAGGAAGGATCTTCTGTGAGCAAATCTTAAGAAAGCCTGAAATCTTCCCCCACCTGCCCTAGACCGTGGCTGCTCTAAACTGGGGCTACGTGGCGGATGAAACTCTGTTCTGATCAGGGTTTCTCCCCCTCGGCAGCGCTGACTAGTCTCCAGCCGTCACTAGTCCTTTGCGTTTACTTTTTATTTAACCAAAGCAGAGCAGGTTTGGGCTGGCTATTTCTTTGCTGTGCTTGGGGGATTGGGAGCGGCGCCCTGTGGCAGGTACGATGTTTTGGCAACATCCCTGGCTTCCAATGACTAGATGCCAGTAGCACCCAGCTCCTCCTCCTGCCAAATACATCAACCAAAAACGTCTCCAGGTATTGACAAGGGTCCCCAAGAGGGGGCAAGACTGCCCTCTTGCATTTGAAAGATCTGTTCTCTAGATATAAAGTCCGAGAAAAAAATCCTTCATCTTAGTATTACTCTGTTGTATCTAAAAACAGAAAGAATGAATAGGGTTTTTTTTTCTTTTTTGTGTTAAAGTCATTACAATATCCCTCCAAGAAAGACCCTTCCTTCAAACTGAGGAGGAGAGTCAGATTCACCCTTTGGCTTCTCTGGCTAAGGGCGGTGCAGGGCACGCCTGTGTCCACTGCCCCATCACCTTGCCACGACTCCTTCCCCAGCGATGGAGAGGGCCAGCAGCCTCCGCATCTTACCATCTGCCTGCATCTAATTCACACAATTTCCTCCCGCAAAAAATCCTCTCCCACGTTCAACAAATACCTAATTTCATTTTTATGATTTCTTTTTTTTTAGAAAGACTGAACTCTTTAAAAAAACAATCAGAAGACACATTGACAATACAAGATTAGATACTATTTTTTTTTTTTTCAGATGACAGTGCCAGATTTCTCCTCAGGGAACCAAATTACGTATATCCTTCCCAAGCACGCAGCCTGCAAGAGTGTCACGCTGAAGTGTGTGTTACAGCGAGTAAATCACTAAAGCATTTACATTTTAAATAAACAGTGCTGCTGACACTACATGCCTTTGATCTTGGACGGGTACATTCTTTCTTCTAGGTCCTGGCTGGAATTGAAGATTATAATAATAATTTTTTTAAAAAGCCCACAGACTTAGGCAGACGTGTGCAAAAGAGCCGTTGAAAATAACGCAATGTTTTTGTGTCTATGTGGCATCTGTAGGGCGAGGGGGACTGGGCACAATTTATCAGGGAACCTATTTTCTTTTCTGAAGACATCATTCATGGCACTACTGAAAGAATTAATGCACACAATATCGGGCACCCTGGGAATTCCATCGGCAAGTAATTAATTTCTTGCCTGTGTTAGGAGACCATTTGCAAGCTGTATGGAAGCCAAGTCTGTCCTCCGAAATCATTTTTTAAAGACTGGCTTACAGTTGTCACTCACTGTGATGTACACCGCGGGAGAGATCTACTTTATCTGACGTATTGGCAGCCGGCTGCAGGGCCGATCAATTTCATGCATTGCTAATAAGAAACAAACACGGCCCCTTGGCAAGGGGGCAATAGTTTCCTTGATTATTTCTAAGCCTCGCTGGGGTCTGCTCAAAGCCTGCAGTCCTGGGAGCCCTGGAGATTGTTGGCTCTGAGCCCCCAGACCTGTCTGATCCGCAGTCACATAAACACAGAGACAGTTTGCTTCTTCCTACAGGTCAGATTTCAGCGTGGTTTTCCCATATTCTCATAGGCTGCCTTTGCTCGAAGAATGGGCCATGAGGTAATCATTATGCAGGTGTAGCTGCATTTTGAAATTCTTACTTAATTCCAGAACTTCCGTATTTTGAAAAATTTCCTGCCATTTTCCTCCTTGGTTGAGCAGTTTAGCAGCTACCAAAACAACAAATACCATTGGGAAGGACCAGAAAACCTCTAAATTATAAACGTGTAACAGCCTTTAGCGGCAGGGATTACTGATTACACACCAAATCAACCACCATTACGTAAAACTAGATTTTCTCCAGTTTGGACCAGAAGACCTTCCTGAATTTTCTCATCCACACTTGAGATACTTTCTCCCAAGACCCCCCCATCTCTACCCCATGGGAACGTTGCTGTTCACATCAGAATCTAGGACTTAGACATAAAAAAATCACCCAGACGTCCTTCATCTGGTTCCAAATTATTATAGCAAGACTCACAGTCGATTTGTTTCCATTTCTTGTATTTCTTCACTCAAAAGCTAAGATTTAAGGAAACACACACACACACACACACACACACCTATATTTTACATCCATGGTCCACACCTCCTAGCCTTACGGACCAAGTCCTCTGTTCCTGGACCCATCACCCCAGATCCACCCCTATCTTGTCCACAATTAAAACCACTAATATGTCATGTCCCTCTTCCATTTGTAAGAGCCTTTAGTAACTTCTTATCCTTTTAGGATAAAGATAGAAATCCCTAACTGCTGCCCCACCCCACCCCACCCCAGGTGCTGCCCTAGCGCCTTTGCACATGAAGTTCCCACTGCCTGGAAGAACTGCCCAACCGTCCTCTCCCAACTAGACCAAGCTTCCAGAGGACAGGAAGCAGATCTGTCCCTTTCTCCCTTTTGTAATCTCAGCCATTACACCCATGGGGCCTGGCCGCAGGTAAGCACACATACGTGTGCACAAGCGTGCACACACATACTGTAGGGAATTTTTCCTATGTCTATGCAATTTTCCTATCACATTTATCACCAAGAACACTGTCTGGCACATGCTGTTTGACATTTGTATGTGGAATGAGTAAATAGGAGCTGCGACTAATAAAATCACTTTTATTCTCAGAGTAAATGCTTGGAACACTGCTATCGAATGAGACTGATCAGAGGTCCTCCAGGACCCCAGGGGCCTCTTCTCTCCACCTATCATCCCACAGCCAAGAGGGCCCTGTTATCTTGTTGCCCCCTTTGGTCCCCCTAATCATAAGAAATCTCACAAGGGCAACGCAATTCCAAATCGGCTTGTGAACATGCAAACACCACGGACGTTTCCTTGCCAAACTTGGTCACCGCGTATGGCACCAGGAATGCTTATCACTCCGCGAGTCCCACTCAGTACAGAAGTAGCATCCAAAAGGGGCGAGGAGAGGGGACACCAGCCCTCCCCCAAACATGGGCCGGGGGAAGAGGGTAAGGATGGTGAGGCCCACGCTTGGGCATAAAATTTAAAGTGCATAAAAAACTCAGTCATTGAGATAAATATTTAATGAAATATTTTTTAAAATAAGAATGAATGAGAAGCATACTCCAGTTAAAAAAAAAAAAAAAGAAAATTTAAACCCAGTTCTCTACCAAAATGATAGATAACAAAAATAAAAAAAAAATTTCTCTACTATTAAAAAAAAAATTAAAGCAAAGCATCCGTGATGAATAGAATATTGAAATTTGAGATAAAGACAACATCAGTAACACTGATTTTCCTTTTGCTTTAAGCTCCAATTTGGCCACACGTCACACATTATCCATCCTGAATTTATAATTTCGATGTTTTATTCTTTATGGGTGTTCTGCATGAATTTTCATTTGAAAATGCATTAAAAGTCACCTTGATTACGAACTTAAACTTTGCATGAGACAAATGCCCTGTTAAAAAGTGTTCACTTCCTTTCCCTCATCCTAATCCAGCCCTGTCCCCAACCCCCGTGACGAATATCCTGTCACAAGCAACAGTAATTCCTCCAAAATTTTCCAGTACATTTAGAAAGAAATTCAATACTCCAAGAAAATACTCCTTCTTGAAAAAGCAAACACCGTAAACATGGAATGTGTCACAGTATACCTTAATGATGTATTTTATCCCCCAAAGAATCTTGGAGTTTAAATCATCATTAACTAAGTTAAAACCTGAGTAAGTATTTTTACAAGGATCTGCCTTGAATAATCCATTAAAGTAGGACTTGCCAAAGCAGGCTGCATGCCCGGGGTCGGCTGAGGAAGCAGTTTACACGCTCAGATGGGAGAAATTCTCATCTGAGAATAATGCACTTGAAGAAGCAGAATCCAGTCTTCTGGGAACCTATGTTAATGTTTAATAATCTTCCAAAACAGGGCAACCGGAGTTTAGCGGAAATTTCACTTTGCACTGGTTTTTGTGAATTTTGAAAATGCTGCAATTTGCAAACTGTCTAACCCAAAGCTGACCGAGACGTACACTCCTGCACAGGCTGTGACGTGCCCTTGGTTTCCTGTGTGTCTGTGTGTGTGTGTGAGTGGACCCCCAGACCATCACTGCTGCCACTAAAACCACTCCCCTCACAACGATCGTGCCTGCAGCTCACATTAACTCCGTCTCTAAATCTTACAGCGTTTAGAGTCTTTAAGGCATAACTGCTGTTTCACACGTGCGGGCCTGGATGCTCCAATTTTCAAGCACTTTGTGAATTAAAAGGTTTAAGAGCTTTTATAGCCAACATATCTCAGTTTTAATATAAAGCATTAAGGTGTTTACTGTAACATTAGTATATGATCTTTTAAACATTCCTATTTATTTTTAAATTGAGAACCCCCAGAATGTGAAATTAAAAGCCATGCATTACAATATTTGTTTCCTTTCCTCCTGGTTAATGCACAAATCATTCTCTTAGGAATTGTATGGAATTGGAATTTGAAAAACCACTGTGTGTGAGAATTTCACAGCTTTTTAACAGAAGGTAAAATTTTTTTTTCTCTTCTTGGCAGTCGAAAGGAATATAAAAACAGCAGATTGACTTTCTGGGCGTGATCGTCAGGATGAGAAAATGAGAGTCACATACTGTAGATGAGAAGGGAAAAAAAACCCCAAATCTCATGAATCATGTAACATTCAAATGCTGAACTACTGAGACTTTGTCGCTGGAAAATACATAGTAAGCCAAAGTTGTGCATTTGACGTTCATCAAACCCTTTTACTCTCATTAAGTCAGTAAACACTTGAGGTGGAACACCTCGTAAGTTCTATGTGTTTTAATAATGCATTTCCCCATGTTCTATTTGGTAAAATAGGATGAATATTCTGAGCTGACTTGGAAGGTTGGCTCCAGGCTAGAAGGGTGTCCTTGGCTCCGAATTTACCCCTGGGCCAGGGTCCATAAAGAATAGAGCCTCAAAATTATAACTACAGGGCGGGTAACGCGTGGCGCCTGGCCAGACTGGAGCTTACGGCAAAAGGAAATCAGTGATACTGATGTTGTCTTTATTTCAAATTTCAATATTCTATTCATCATGGATGCTCTGCTTTAATTCCTTTTTTAACAGCAGAGAAAAATGTTTTTTATTTTTGTTTCACGTCTGGGTTGCAGAGCCCCACTGCTGCCTCCTGCAGCTCCCTGCAACGACAGACATCCCACGCGTGTCCACAAACCCACGTTGACGTTCCCGCTCACAGCGTCCTTGGTTCCAGAGAAGCTGCTGGACTCACGTGTCAGTGGGGCTTGCGGTCAGGCCTTCCCCGCGCAAAGCCCCCTCTGGGTTTACGCTAGTGTGTGACGTCCCCACGTCCCCGCCACTGCGTCCCCCGCCTGAGCCCTTTGTCTTTGCACCAGGGCCTCCCTGCCTCACTCACGACCACACGCCCTGCCCACGACGAGCCACGTGCACACCCGGCCCTCATCACTTCGCCCTCTGCACCCTCCCGGAAGCCCTGGGCCAGGGGTCCCGCCGCTGCCGCTGCCGCTGCCCAGTCTGGTCCAGTCCCGCCCCGCCTGTGACATCACTGTCACAGCTGACGGCTCCCGGCGGGGGGGCTGCTCCGCAGAGGGCGCCCCGCCGGGTCCCTCCCGGCGGCGGCGGCGGCGGCGGCGGCGGCGGCCCCGGCTCTTGCTGATCTACACGCAGACCCCTCTGCGTGGGTCCCCGGGAGCCCTGCAGAAAGGACCCTGACACGCTCCAGCGCCGGGCCCTCAAGGTGACCCTGCTGGGGGCGGACAGTCCAGGCGGCCCTGCGGCTTCACGAGCCGCAGGCCCCTCCCGGGAGTCGCCCTGACGCCAGCAGCTGCCACCCGGGCTTCTCAGAACCTAGAGCCACAGGAGGGAGACAGCCAGCATCTGACGAGAAACTTCCCCTTTTCTGTTCCAGCCTGATTTGGACTCAGCCGGCGAGGGGCCTCCGCCCCCACCCTCCCCAACAGCGTACAGATTAAAGGCACAAACTCTGTCTTCAGGGTCTAGGGTCACGACCATCTTCTGTCCTCGCAAGTTCCCACAAGGACAAACAACAGAAAACACATTCCTACGGAGAACACGTGCAAGACTCAAATTCCACCGTCCTTGTTTCTTTCTGTATTTCCTTAGTTTCTGTCAACATTTCCTTGCAGTTTTTATTTTCTTGTTTTGAGCAATATTGTCAGTTACGTACAAGCTCAGAATCTGGAATCTTTTACTGGTGAATCACCTGCCTCTGTTGTATATGTTACGTGTTGTCCTTTGTCTCGATTTATCACATTGGCCTTAAAGCATCTTTTTCCTGAGAGTGGTAACAATCATCTAAAACATCATTTCCCATCATTTCAGCTCTATATTCTAATGTTTCAGATCTTTATTTCCTGCACACACAGACGCACAAATAAGGCATGTATGCACGTTTTAAATTCCACCCTAAATCTGCACTTCAGTATGAGATACTGTGGCTACAACAGTGATTCATGGTAGACAATAAAACCCCACTCTCATGCAATTATATTTCTAAAAAATGCACGAATGAGGTGTGGGGTGAACATGTTACTCAGAGCTTAAACAATGTTTCAGGCAAGTGTGAGCAGCCTGTAGTCCAGGCTTCAGGAAAAGGACCACGAAGTCTCTCACTTCTGATGGTGGTGTCCCTGACCAGGCGGTGCTGACCTGCTCCAGAGTAGGTAACTGGGGTGGCGGTTCTGAGTCCAGTGACTTGCTGGTTCCAGGACGGACAGAACTATTGCCGCCCAACTGGTAAGGTCCACTTGGGAGGGTGGGGGCCAAGAGAACACTGGAATCTATGTACAATTTCCTGTTGCCCGACTGTCCCCAGATGTCCCCCGTGAAAACTTATGTCATACAAATGTGCTGTGTAATTCCGTTTTGATAAATTATCATTAACAAAAACGCAATGACAGCTCAATCCGGAGGGCAGCATTAACACCTGAGTCACAGCTGTCTTGGGAATTAGGGAAATTTAGTTTTCAGCTCATAAACATCTCTGATGAAAGGGAAACAGACATACAACCAAAATGTTTCCAAAAAGTCTGTCTGTTGCCGTTAAAATTCTCTGGCAAGGATGAAATACAAAAATGAATTTATGGACTAAAGAATAAGAATGTAAAATGTCCAACTGCTAAAAGAGACTCTGGAATGCCGTGAGGGTCAGGGGTGCCCTCCCCCAAAACAGGCGAAGACCCAGGGGTAACTGCACAGGGGCCTCCTGCTCTGTGCTCTCACATTTGTGGAGTCACCAGCCGTGGATCCTGCCTGTAGTGCTTAGCACGTGTTTAGTGAAAAGAATCCATGTGCGAGTGAGTCCTGGGAGTTCAAATCCACGCTGTTCAAGGTCACCTGTAGCTGTCAAATCGCTACAATACCAGGATAAAGCTGAATACACTTCTAAGAGTGTCACAGATTATTTTAATATGTCAAGATTACACACAACCGAAAACTATCTTATTTCCAAATGTGTGCATTCATAATGAAAGACTGTCCATTGTAACTAAAAAGTACTCTGGTCAATAATGAAAGGGTATTTCAGACTAATGTCAACTATGAATATTGATGCTTCAATACTAAACAAAATATTATCAAACAGAATCTAACATAACAATGAAAAGATGCCACAATCAAGCGGGAGTCATGAAAAAAATGCCAATAGGGAATAGCCGTATGTAAATCAGTGAAGTTAGAACACTCCCTCACACCATACACAAACATAAACTCAAAATGGTTTAAAGATTTAAATTTAAGACATCACAAATCTAGACCAGAACACAGGCAAAACATTCTCTGATTTAAATCACAGCAATGTTCTCTGAGATCAGTCTACCCAGGCAATAGAAATAAAAGCAAAAATAAACAAATGGGGCCTAATTAAACTTATAAGCTTTTGCACAGCAAAGGAAAACACAAATAAAATGAAAAGACAACCTATGGAATGGGAGAAAATAATTGCAAACAATGCAAGTGACGAGGGCTTAATGTCCGGAATATATAAATAGCTCACACAACTCAGTAACAAAAAAACCTAACAACCCAATAAAAAAGTGGACAGAAGACCTAAACAAGCAATTCTCCAAGGAATAAATACAAATGATCAGTAGGCACATGAGAAAACGCTCAGTATCACTAATTATCAGAGAAATGCAAATCAAAACTACAATGAGGTATCACCTCACACCAGTCAGAATGGCCATCATTCAAAAGTCCACAAATAACAAATGATGGAGAAGCTGTGGAGAAAAGGGAACCCTCCTACACTGCTGGTGGGAATGCAGTTTGGTGCAGCCACTGTGGAAAACAGTATGGAGAGTCCACAAAAGACTAAAAATAGACTTACCCTATGACTCAGGAATCCCACTCCTGGGCATATATCCAGAAGGAACCTTAATTGAAAAAGATACACTCACCCCAATGTTCACCCTACTTCAAAATGACACCTGCATCCCACTGTTCATAGCAGCACTATTTACAATAGCCAAGACATGGAAACAACCTAAATGTCCATCAAAAGATGACTGGATAAAGTTGTGGTATATTTATAGAGTGGAATACTACTCAGCCATAAATAGGAATAAAATAATGTCATTTGCAGCAACATGGATGGACCTAGAGATTGTCATTCTAAGTGAAGTAAGCCAGAAAGAGAAAGAAAAATACCATATGATATCACTTATATGTGGGATCTTACAAAAAAGACACAAATGAACTTATTTACAATCCAGAAACAGACTCACTGACATAAAAAATAAACTTATGGTTACCAATGGGGCAAGGGTGTAGGAAGAGATAAATTAGCAGATACCAACTAACATATATATACATATATATATATATATATATGTATATATATATATATAAAATAAACAACAAGGTCCCTCTGTACAGCACAGAGAAATACATTCATTTTCTTGTAATAACCTATAATAAAAGAGAATATGAAAAAGAATATATATACATACACATGTATAATTGAATCACTTTGCTGTACATTTGAAGCTAACATGACACTGTAAATCAACTGTATTTCAAGGAAAAAAATCCAACCGATGTAAAAGAGTCATTTAAAAAGATGAAGACCCCTGATCTTTAAAATCAAATGTACTGCCGGTTTACAGAATATCCAGGCATGTGCCAGTCTAAGACTAAGCAAAAAGGGCCTAATACCATCTGAAACATGTGCATATATACACATCCGTATCACTTTGCTGTACACCAGAAACTAACACAATATTGAAAATGCACGATATTTCAATTAAAAAAAAAAAAGAGTTAGAAAAAAATGCCAGAAAAGACCCAAAACATTCAACATTATGCTGGAAATGTTTGCTAATTGAAGGAGACAAAATAAACCAATTAGAGGTATAAGAATTAGAAAAATAAACATTCAAATTGTTGTGCAGCTGATACCTGGAAAACCTTAGAAAATCAATGATATAATTAATTCAAACGACAAAATAATTGAGTAAATTAACCATAAAAATTAACACTCAGAAAGCATTAATATACACCCCAAATAAACATTTGTAGTAAATATTACGGAAAACTCTCTATACAATAGCACCAAAGAAGTTAACATACCCAGGAATCAAATTAAAACAAAATACGCCAAATAAATCTATAATAAAAAAATTAAAAGGGGAAAAAAAAAAAAGAAAACGGAAAGAAAAGTAGATTGAAGAAATGGAAAAAAAAATCCTTGAATAGGATGACTTGAAATCATAAAGCTGTCAATTCTGGGTAACATAAAATTAGTGTTATGACAGTAAAAAGAAGAGTGTTAGCCAACGTAGAGAGTCAAATGAACCGACAGGGAAGTTCGCGCGGAAGAACCAGCCCCGAGGCGGCCACAGATGCTGGAGGAGGCGCAGTCCTCCCCGATTCCACACACGTGACACCGCGTCTGCGCGGAGCCGCGCTGCGGGCCCTGGACAGACCTGCGCCCCTGGAAACACACACGGACACAGGGGTGCAGCCGTGGGGAGCGCGGCCCCTCCGACCCCGGCGAAGGCGGACTTTTGCCAAACGGTGACGGGCGCCCGGGAACCACGTGGAAAACGGCACCGGGAGGCGCATCTCAGTCCTGCACAAGGACCAGCTTCCCCTGAAGCCGGCGTCTGAACGCACGTGCGCGCGCTCACCGCTGAGTCCACACAACAAACACCTTATGCGGGAAAGTGAATTTGGTTAATTCACTTTCCCCCAGAAACAACACCCGTCTTCTGGGGGAAAGTGAATTAATCCTCCCAGAAACCACACACACCTTCTGGGGGCGGTGGGGGGAGGGGGGGTTAACTAATTCCCCCAGAAGCAGCACACCTTCTGAGGGGAAAGTGAATTAATTCTCCCGCAAACTACACACACCTGGGGAAAAGTGAATTAATCCTCCCAGAAACAACACACACCTTCTGAAGAAAAGTGAATTAATTCTCCCATAAACCACACACATCTTCTCGAGGAAAGTGAATTAATTTTCCCAGAAACAATACACACCTTCTGGGGGGAAAGTAAATTAACTCTCCCAGAAACTTGGTGTGCGGTACTGTTTTCTAAAGGTCATTCAAAATCCAGACACAAAGAAAGATTGATAAATTTGTCTCTATAATTTAAAATATACATATTTGCAGAACCAAAAAAACAAACAAAAAAAAGCCGTAAAGTCACAAGAACTCAGGCAAAGTGAAGATAAATATTTGCAACATAACAAAGAGAGGGCCCACATTCTTAACACTAAATTCTTAGTAAGTCTGAGGAAAGCAAAGTGAAACCCTTCCCGGAGAACAAGTCCAAGTACACTGACCGAAAAACTGAGGAAAACACGCAAGACGCTCGGGCCCGGGCCTCACCTGTCACGCGGGGAGTTTATCGCATGGAGAGACCCTCCAACACTCTCCACTGGGACGCACAGAGGCGTGGCTCTCCACGAGGGACACTCAGGTACACCGGTGTGCTTCTACACGCATGAATATACAAATACCTATTTTTAATTTCCAAGAACCTCACTTTTAAGAACTAGAACCAAGATGGCGACGCGTCATCTGCCGCAGTCCAGGAAAAGCAGTCGATGAAAGTCATTCGAGACGTAAATAGTCGATGACCGAGTCAGTACAGGGAAAACAGCTGATGATGGCGAGGACAGAATCTCCTAAGCTGAGGGAAAACAGCCTATGATCGAATCACTCCAAGGTAAACAGTTGAGGATGAGATGGCAGGCAATGAGTGATTCCCTCAGTCTGTGGAAACACAGATGAAGATCCAGTCACTCCAAGGGAAACAGTCAAGGACTAGTCGGCCCAGGTAAACGAGTCGATGACCGAATCAGTCCAGGCAAAACAGCTGTTGACCGAGTCAGTCCAGGGAAAGGAGTCAATGATCGAGTCACTCCAGGGAAACGAATCAGTGACCTACTCACTCCAGGCAAAAGTCAATGAAAACTCAATCCAGGGTAAACAGATGATCACTCAATCCAGGGAAAGAGTGGACGACTGAGTCAGCCCAGAGAAACGTGTTCAGGTAGTCCAGGGAAATGAGTTGTTGACCGAGTCAGTCCAGGGAAACAAGTCGATGACCAAATAAGTCTAGGGAAAAGAGTCAATGACCGAGTCAGTCCAGGGAAACAAGCTGATGACCGAGTTACTCCAGGGAAATGAGTCGATGACCGAGTCAGTCTAGGGAAACAAGTCAATGACCGATTCAGTCTAGGTAAACGAGTCGATGACCGAGTCAGTCCAGGCAAAATAGTTGATGACCGAGTTACTTCAGGGAAACGAGTCAATGACCGAGTCAGTTCAGGCAAAATAGTTGATGACCGAGTCGCTCTAGGGAAACGAGTCGATGACTGAGTCAGTCCAGGGAAACAAGTCAATGACCGATTCAGTCCAGGGAAACAAGTCGATGACCGAGTCAGTCCAGGGAAACAAGTCAATGACCGATTCAGTCCAGGGAAACGAGTCAATGACCGAGTCAGTTCAGGCAAAATAGTTGATGACCGAGTCGCTCTAGGGAAACGAGTCGATGACTGAGTCAGTCCAGGGAAACAAGTCAATGACCGATTCAGTCCAGGGAAACAAGTCGATGACCGAGTCAGTCTAGGGAAACAAGTCAATGACCGATTCAGTCTAGGGAAACGAGTCGATGATGGAGAAAGTCCAGGGAAAACACTGAGGATGAGATGACCAGTTCCATCAGAACAGGGAAAGTAATGAATGACTGTGTCAGTCCGAGGTCAACAGTGAGGAGGCGACAGGAAGTAAGTCCCTCAGTCCAGGGAAGACAGTTGTCAGCACAGTCGCTCCAGGGTGCACAAGCCGCTGTGAAGCTGCTCCAGGAAGAGGAGTCGATAACCGAGTCAGCGAGGGACCCCAGCAGGAGGTGGACTGGGCCTGGGGGACGCAATCGAGACCAGAGGACAGCGAGCGCCCTGGCTAGGGGACACACCCGATACCCGAAGTCTGTCCCGAGAACCTGGCGATCAGATAGCCAGCAGTGACCACCCCAGGCCAGGGGAGACCACCCCGATGGCCTGACGATCAGATGGTCCGATGCCCGAGATACGTCAGTGTCAAGGACGCCATGGACGAGGAGACAGCAGCGCACACGTGCAGGGCCCAAACCGCATCAGGATCCCGAGCACAGGCCTCCCAGGCGGTCCCCTCCTGACAAGTTTCAGTCCAGCTCCGCACCTGCCAGACCAAGGCCACGCGGAGCTCGCACTTTCTCCAACAAATAAGGGCTTTGTCTGTTCTGGAGCTTCGAGACAATCGGGTCCTATGGTGGATGCTCATTTAGCTGAGGATCCTTTCATTCCCTCCAACATTTTCCATAGAATTATCACTGTTGTATGATCTTCACTGCCGAGCGCTGCAAAAGAGTGCTTTGTTCTTTCTTCTGTCCATTAATACTTGGACCACCTCCTCCTTTTTTCTTCTTTCTTAACCTCAAATACATTAAGTTGCTGTTCATTTTCTTGTCAAGTCTTTCAGAACATCAGTCTTCATTATCTTAGGTAAAGAGCAGTGGGATGGCTAAGTCACTGTGTCATCTAGTATTTTATTCAACGTCCAGCAGTCTTTCCAAAATCACGGCCATTTCACACTTGCCCTAAATACGTACCAACTTTCCAGTTGCCCCACGTCATTGTGAACATCAGATGTTGTCAGTCTGCTCAGTGTTCGTGTCTGGTATCTACTGGAATCTCCCCACAGACCCCTAACAAACACCGTTGGGATATAATTGGGTTTTGTGTGTTTACTGGCCATTTACTTGTGTTTCTGCAGAATCATCTGTCCAAGTCCCTGTCCTTTGGAAAAGCCGCCCGGTGTGTCTTTTTATCACTGAGCAGCACATTCCCTTCGTATACTGTGGGCCTCAGTCCTTTGTCAGAGCCTTGTTTCGTGAATGTTTTCTCCCAGGCTTTTGTCTCGCCCGTTGGCTTTCTGGTCGGTGCTCACGGTGATAAGCTCTGTGTACCATCAGGTGTCTCCACGCTGGCTGGTGTGGTGTGGACGTGAACAGCTCCCATCCTTGGGTGAGTTCTGCTGGGTCTCTACTCCCGGCGTAGACACCAAAGTGAGGCAGAGACCCCGACGTAGGTCTCCCGAACTCCCTCTGTGTGCCGGCCCTTCCTCTCCACCACGTTGCCTCGTGTAACCAGGCACCCTCAGCCTCCTCACACTCTGAACTCAGGTCCCTGTGACCTCGATTCAGCACACAGAGCCCAGTTTAGCTTCCTCCTACTTCAGCTAAGGTCTAGAAACTGGCTTGGACAGTAAGCTGCAGGGGCCACTGACTGCTTGCTTCGTTAGCTGCCCTCATCGCAAGGACCACAGTCGTGTTGCCCATTGTCCAAAGTCTGAAAACCGTGGTTTCACATCTTCCGAGTTTTCCAATTGTTTACAACGAGGAGGCAATTCCCACAGTGGTGTATTCTTCACGAGCTAAAGCAAAAGTTTCCCTAATTCCTTCACGATGTTCCTCTTTCTGTTACAAATGCAAACTATCAGGGACCAAGACCTGCTAGTCTGAAAGTAATATGACCACGAGGTTGTCATAGTCTTCAAGGATGGCATAATCCATCTTGAAGTCCTACGTTCTTCCCCCAAAACCCAATAAATATGCATCTTATCCCTGGTGCCTGTTCAGTGTGCATCTGTATCACCGCAGACCTCAGCCCTGCATTCTGGAGATTCAGGAAATTCTGCTGAACTGCTGAGACCTATTTCAAGGCCATTAATTTACTTGTCACTAATCCAGCTTGGTTTGAAAAAACAAAAACAAAAACATCCTTTTATTCATGTTCCTTTCCCCTGCCAACACATCTATTGTCTGCTGCGTTTTGGGTGGGTATTCAAACTCTTTTCTGAATTATGTAAAGCTGCAAACTATGTTTCCTGCTGCTTTTTTTTTTTTCTCCTCTGCACTGACTCACAAATCTTTTATTACCATCCCTCACATATCACTTTTCTATTTTGTACTATTTCATGCTAACAGCACAAATCACACGGCTGAGACCTTCCCAGATGGCAAGAAAAGTTGAATGTTCTTTTGTGATTTCTGTGTATCAACGGACTTGAAGTGTTGTCTCCTGTTTTTGTCCTTAAATGAGTACGTATTCAATTACATGTGAACGCCTTGCATTTATAACTTCTTAAAATATAATCTACAGCTTGTTGACGACACAATTTAGGCTTGGGAGATGTTTCTTCTTGTCCAATGTAGCAATAAAGATATTTTCAATTAACACCAGAAGACCCAAAACAAAATAACTCAAAAATAAGAAAAACATATTACTGTTAAAAAAAAAAAAAAAAAGCCAGTAATAAGGTGACTCCAGGATCAGTACGTCAGTCTATTCAATTTTCTTCTAACAGCGTATATTTTTCATTAATTGGTAAACTCATGTGGGATTTGCTTATAAATACGGTTGGACATAGGAATGAAAGGTTTTTATTCATTTTTTATTCCATATAGACAATGATGACAGAACCATTTATCAAAGAAATTAATCAGTTTGTTCCTGCTGAATTAAACTGTTGGATTGATTACATACGTATTTAATATGTATTATTTGTTATATATTGAATGTATGTGTATTTACACACGTATCTGTAATCTCTTCTAGTTAATGAATGTATTTACCTAGTTCTTCACCAATATTGTCTATGTTAATTAACAGGAACGTTATGGTAAATTTTTTCACAATATCCTTGGCTATTACTGGAATGTGAAGAATATTTAATCCTTTTCCTCCGCTCCCCTATGTGCATTGGGATTTTACTGGTATGCATTCAATTTATGTATTTGTGTTTTTATAAAATTAAGTATTCAACTCCAGGACGATGGATTATCTCTACATATAGTCAGGTTTTGTATTTTGTACTTAACAAGATTTTACGGATTTCTGCAAAAATAAATTATACATTCTTATAAATTCTAAGTCTTTCTTATTACATTTATGTCTATGAACTAATCATTTCAGCGTAATTATGAGTTGGTACATTTTTTTCATTATTTTCCTAAGGGATTATTATCAACTCCAGAGGGAAAAAAAAATCTATTGATTTGTGCGTGTAACTTGTACTGTTAATTTACCCTGGTAAGACTTGCTTAATTCTGGTTTGTTTTCACTAGTCTCCACAGAGTCTGCAAATAGAGACAATTTTGTCTCTTGATCTAACATTAAAGTAAACTTTATTGTCTTCTTTTGCACTTTATTAAAACTAAACAGAGAATGTTTAACAATAGCAATTAAAACTGGTGTCATGCTTCCATACCCAACTGCGATAGAAATTCTCCAGAATCTATTTGACTGATGATTGTTATTTTAAGTAAATAATGTCATATTTAAGCAGTTTGTTTCAATATCTGTTTCACTTAATATTATTTGTTATTTGTAAGAACTGTTTCATTCATCAAATATCAATATAACATCCACTGATACAGTTACGTAGATTTTTCTCTCAGTTCTTTTTTTCATTAACTGTATTGATACAATAACTGAAATTGAAACTTTTTTTATTCATGAAATAAAACCGACTTGATTACATTATTGGGGGTGTGGCTAGACCTCTGTGACACCTGCCAACATTTTAAGAATTTTTCATCTGTGTTCATAAAGAACACTACTCTATTCTGTTTTCAATTTTACCATCCAATTTTTAAATTAATGTTATACTAATGTATAAAATGAATTTAGACAACCTGTGTATTTTCTATTGAAGGGGGACAGAGTATGCCAGCCCCAAACATGCCACTTTGTAAATTAGGAGTTTAGGATTAACACATACACGTGACTATATATAAAACAGATAAACAACAAGCCCCTACTGTACAGCACAGGGAACTATATTCAATAGCTTGTAATAGCCTATAATGGAAAAGAATTGGAAAAAGAACACACACACACACACACACACACACGAACACACACACACACACACACACGTATGTGTAACTGAATCACTGTGCTGTACACCAGAAACTAATACAACATTGTAAATCAACTATACTTCAATATAAAAAAAAAGGCCACTTTGGCGAACGGATTAATTTAATCTGAAGGCAACTGAAAAGAAGACAAGAAAAACTCTCTGTCCTCCGCCCCTTTGCCTAAAAGCAGGACATACATTTCCAGCTCTCTCTGGGGGAACAAAGGTTAACCCAGAGACAGCGTGAGACCCGCTGAGCCTGGAGAAGACAGGGGAAGACTCTACGTAACAAACGCTACCAAGCAGCCTCGACCTCCAGCCTTCAAGGCTACCACCTCTGTCCTTCCTCCTGCCACTGCCCCACAAAGTCTGTTCTTTGCTGAAGATGCAGCACCAGCTGGAGTGTTCAGCCCCTGCAGGAGTTGCCCGTCTCCCCGGGGCGTCTCCCGTGTAGACACGAGGTAGACAGGTTAGCAAACTCCTGTTGAGATCTCTCTTGTTGATCTGTCTTTCGTTACAGGGCTGCCAGCCAACAACTCAGAAGGGAAAGTTATTTTTCCTCCCTTACACTACTGTCTGGAATATTTTAAACCAGAGCTCTCACACTTCGGCACACGTAAGGCTCGCCTGGAGAGCCTTCGAGATGGCAGACCCCTCCCCTCCCCGACCCCTGCACCCCCGTCTGCAGTTTCCTTCCAGCTACACTTCGAGAGGATTTTCAATCTCTACATGAGAATTGTAAATATGAATGTATTTCTAAATAGTTTGAATTTCTAAATATTTTGGAAGGTCTGTGATACTTCAGATGGTTCAGAGTAATTTTTGTTTTATTTTGTTTGGTTCTGCATATTTCAATGACAAAGGCTATCTCTCCCAAACCATTAAATCATTCAGTATTGTAGAATTATTATTATTATTTGAATATATCCCAAATCCAAGAGTCAGGGAGATGTTCCTCAGTTAATTAATGAAAAGTGACCCATTATTTTCACAAAGCATGTTTTCTGTCCCAAGAATGACAAGATACATAAAAACAGATTTGTGAAACCCAGCATTACCGTAAACTAGAAAAAACAATTCCATAAGTTATCTCCTACTAGGGTTAGTCCGGTCTGGAATCCCACGTGTAGATACACTGACAGGCACACTAAGAAATCCTGAGCCTCATGAGCCGTCAAAATCATCTCCATTGGCAGAACCTACAACCTAAACTCTGGGAGAGATTTTCACTAGGATGGTCCTAACAACCTGCAGAGAGTTTCAGTATGATGGTCCTCTGCAGTCATGGCGCTCAGAAAAACTCTCGCTCTGAATCTGAAACGGACCAGTTTAACTTGGCAATGACGGATGGATTTTCTGGACCCATCGTAATGAACTGTATCCCATTAAATTCTTCCAGGTTACAAGTGGATGCAAATTGTTCCTGTGAATCTTATCAGCATCTCACCCTGTGGGTGTTCAGTGAAGGACTCCTCTGTGATACAACAGCACACACGACTATGGGGAGGGTCTCTAAGGGGGTCACCATGAAAACACAGAGCATTTCCAAAGAAGACTTTGGCAGTCACCCATTACTATCAGCCTCCGACAGGTGACTCACCACCTGGAATTGCACCTCCTGTTTGGTTTGTGAAAACCACCAGAACGGAATTGCTTTGTTTGCTTGTAACTGGAGATGGATCTGAATTGTAAGAAATACAAATGTGGGTTCAAGAAATGTTTGAGAATTTCTACATTGTAGCTTTAAAGAGTCGTTTTCTTTCTACATCCACCCCAAGACCCAATTATCTCTGCTTCTGTTTCTGTCTCTACAGCGACATCTCAGAGACGTCTTTTTGGTTCGATGCTAATTGTGGCCTCTCCTAAAAATCCAGTGCCAATTCCACCTACTTTCCCTTCCTTTTGGAACTAAAATCCCCCAGATCTGCTGAGATGATCTTCCTCGCCGCACCTTAGTTTTCTTTTGCTATTCAATTTGCGCTACAGTTTTTATGACTCTGAATTTCTATCTCTTAATTTTTTTTGCTGCTATTAACAGTTTCCTGTCTAGCTTCCTTTAATCTTCCCTCCATGGTACAAAGCTACTTTTTGGTCAAGTTTTGTAAAAACTTCCTAGATACTTCAAACTGTGTCTGACTCTCTCCAGCTTCCCAATTCTTGCTCTAGACTTGAAATTCTCAAAGAAAGAAACAAAGAAAAGAGAGAGAAA
This sequence comes from Camelus dromedarius, assembly GCF_036321535.1. NCBI lineage: Eukaryota > Metazoa > Chordata > Mammalia > Artiodactyla > Camelidae > Camelus > Camelus dromedarius. The sequence goes on from NC_087472.1 coordinate 110,169,505, forward strand.
GAAAACGCCCCTGTTTTATGCACATTCCTATGTCATAATCACAGGGTAGAACACATGGTAGGTACTCAACATTTTTTGAATCGTATTGAATCTTGGTGGATTTTTTTCTTTTTCCAGGATGTATTTGCTTCTCCAAGATTCTCATTATAAATCTTTCCTTCTGGAAATTCTCCCTGAATCATATTATCAATCCTACCCTACCTCTGTTCACAATTATTTTAGTCTCTTTCTAGATGATGAAATAAATTTGGACATATCCTTTTCTCAGTTGCTATAGTTTCACGATAAAGATGAACAACACAAGAATTATAAAGAAATTATGTCTTTTAAACGGTACTCTGTGTTTTCTTTAATTGAAATGATGGTTTTTAACAAGCTGTTCTTGTTTACTCATAACTAGTTTGGTAAATAAGAACATTTGTGTTTTATGCCTGGCGGAATAAACTGAATGGAGACAAAAAAAAATTTTTTTATATTCTGAGCATAAGATCCAAGCAACATGCTGCCAAGCCCACAGAACACACACATCATAACACAAGAGACTGATTTCCCCACTTGGACAGGTAACTTAGCAATCAAGACCCACGAAAGAACAATGAAAGGTCACTTACAGCTTCCCAAAATAATAACTATAATAACCACTTACATTTAGTACCTCCAAAAACCAGGAGGTGTAGAAACCATAAATTGGCATTTACTTTGAGGTTTTAAAAACACAAAATGCAGGGCACAGTCTGTACTTTCAACTGTGTTTGCAAAGCTTGTGACGCCAGTCACACCTCTCAGCCCCACAGTGGCTCCGCTGACCATAGCCGGGGTGAGGGCACCTGGCCCAAAGCACATCCCAGAATTAGAATTTTCAGGTGGAGCCAAAGACTCTGTATGTGTCAAACTCCCCAGCCGAGCTTCGGAATCACCTCTGTTTCAAGAACACTATCAGAGCATCAGATCTCAAACCGTTAGCGTCTCAGGATTCTTCACATCCTTACAGGCAACTGAGGATCTCAGAGAGCTTGGGAGAGTGGATCTCGTGTGATGTCACGACAGCAGAAATGAAAATGAAGACATTCCTATACTATTTATGTCAGACACAAATAGCATATTTGTGGGAAATGAACAGATTTTACAAAACAAAATGAAGAAGCAACAAGAGTGACTGTTTCATGCTCTTGCCAATCTCCTTAATACCTGGCTGCCTATCAGACGCCTTGATTCCAATATGTGTTCCTGCTCTCATTCCTTTGTCATATGTTGTTTTGGTTGTAGGCTATGAATAAAACCTAGTCTTGTACAGCTGTGCAGCCGGAAAAGAGCGGAGTGTTGTAATAGCTTTTTTTTCAGAGTACAGTGGACACTCTTCTTTGACACTGCACCCAAACTCTGAAAATGAATAGTTTCTTAGGGATGACTTGAAATTTGGAATCTGCAGTCAGTATTAATGATGTTTTCCTATCCTGTTCTATTAAAATCCATGCGTCTGTCTTGCGTTTTAAGTGGATCTTCTAACCGTCCACGATTCTGTAACAGGGTGCATCATTCAGGTACAAAACCCTGCTTCAGAATGCTATGCAGCTCCTCTAAGGAATGTTCACTCATTGTATCACGTAACATTCAACATCTCACTTGTTAAAGTCACCAGGAATCTTCTCAGAAGAGTCTTGTCGGTACTGGAAGGCTGTCAAACATCATCGCCAGAGACAGTTCCGGTCAGTTGTGATCCTCGGAGTGCCCAGCTCACTCAGGTCACTTCCAAAAGCATGTCTCCCATCCCAAACCCTCAAGCCTGACGTTCACTGAGCAGTCAACTCAAAGTGGAATCCAGTGGGAGAAAAGACTGTCCAGTCTGGCACACAACTCAAATCGTGGTCCAAGTGCCTCCCCTCGGGAAAACCACAACCACGCTATTCGGCTGTCAGGACTTGACACCCCCTCCCCTTTGGTCACACCGGATGTTCAGAAGACATGTATGCCCCAGGGCGGAGGATTAAGACTGTTTCTTACTGCACTGAGGCCATTCGTAAGTGGAACAGGCTTGTGGCAAGCTCCCTACATAAGCAGGGAAGAACAGAAACGACCACTAGCCCAGTTTTAGCATCAGCAAATTGATCTGTGCTGAGGTTCCTGCGATTTTACACCATCAGTACAAAATCCATCCAGCGAGAAAAGGCAAATATTACCTTAGCGTGATTAGCCAAACACCCTAAGAAGGTGTGAGGGCTCCCAGGGGCCCATGAATGACACTCAGTAAGAACCCTCAGCTTAATCTCTTGGGACTGCCCAGTTCCCATTAATATTTTTGACTATGTGAGGTGTGAAATTATTGCCTCATAACTGCTCTCTCATTTGACAGATTTTTAAAAGCGCATGTCTGATGTCTGGAAGGTTGTCTTGATTTATGCCTGGTCTCCATCTGCAAAATTTGCCACAGTCCCTCCAGGCCAGGAAGCATCTCAAGAAAGCAAACCAGGGAGTGCACCATCACCGCAATGCAGCACGACCAGAACGAACAGCGTTAAGCTCTTCTGAACTACACGCTCGTGATTTATCACACAAAGACCGATCTGGGGGAGGTGGCGGCAGACGAGTTGCTTGCCCGGTGAAACTGAATCAAGGCGGGCTCAGGAAAGAGCAGAATGAACAGGCAGCGTGCAAGCCACTCCATCACTCAGTGTCTTCAGGGAGGCTGGTGGTTCCAGGAGAACTCTTAGAACCGAGTTCTAATGATGAATTCAAAGGGGAAAGTTGAACAGGTTCAGAAAAGAGTGAAGGCAAAGCTCCTAGAAGCCCCCACGGCCTCCCTTGTGTGGACTCACAGGTCAGCGCAGCCAACTGACAGCTTGCACAATAGGGAGGTTTTTGCTAGTGGCAACGAATGCGGAAAAGGCTGTTTCCTGTTTTGCCATCCCCGCACAAATGCATCACCAGCCTACACCCCCGTCACGTTCCTGCTCTCTTGACTTCAGAGCACACAGAGACCTCGAGGAACTGTTCCAACCTTGCGCATCCTTACGACGTGAAAGCTTAGATGAACCACGGAGAAGCTGGATTTTAAACAACCTTGGAGATCAGATCTGCTCCAGGTGGCCCTCCGCCCAGACTAAACAAACCATGGTGGCTTTCTCTTTATCTCTAGAATCAGCCCAGAGAAGAAACGGGTCTCTTTGGAACAAACCTGGGCGCTTTCTTCTGCATACGATTAAAACAAATGCCTTCGAGAATGTGACGAAGTATACGGCTCCTTTAAATGCAGAAATGCAAATACATAATTTTATATATAGGGGATTCTTAGACCCTCTGAAGCTTATCCATGATGCCAAGTTAAGAATCTCTAGATGACGGATATGAGGTTGATGTTTATTCCAAAGTTGGATGTCCCCAGAACTCCCTCCTAGCCCAGCCCTGAGTGTATTAGAGCTCTTTTTTTTTTAACTGCAGCATAGCTGATTTACAGTGTTGTGTTCGTTTCTGGTGTACAGCACAGTGATTCAGTTATACATACACATATTCTTTGTCATTATAGGTTTTTACAAGATACTGAATACAGTTCCCTGTGCTGTACAGTAGGACCTTGTCGTTCATCTGTTTTATACGTAGTAGTTTGTGTCTGCCAATCCCAGACTAGGATGTTCATATTAGCTCCTGACGTAACAATACTTAGGAGTTATTTTCTGAAAATTTGAACCCTGGGATACTCAACTTGAGTGCACGTGGATGATGCTTTAAGCACAAAACGGAGCAGGCAAAGCAACCCTGAACTAGCTCAGCGCCCCCCTCCCCCGTCAGTCTGCAGCTTATAATTATGCAAATGAAACCTTGCCTTCTGCGAGATCTCATCATTCACGCCCTGCAGGCTGTCCCTCGAGGACTGTTTATCTAAAGACACTGCCACGTAGGCAGGGCTCTACCCAGCCCTCACCATCCATGGCACTGAGCACACTCAAGAATCATTCAAGGCTCTCGGTAGAAGGGGTTGGTAAAGAGGAGAAGACTCCATGAAACTGCTGACTTGTGGACTATCAGCCGCAGATGCTGCAGAGTTTGAAGACAGCTGCATCACTCCCTTCCAGAAACGGGGTCTAGGCTAAATGATCCAAGGCAGAGTGAGGTCACTGGCTCATTTCTACATCTGGTTCTTTCAGGAGAGTTGTGTCCATTCCTGGAAGAGTGCATGGACACACCATCTGAGGACCACAGAGAATTAGCTCAATGTATCAAGGATGTATGGCTTCTTTTTTTTTTTTCCCCAAAGCAGGAAGCATTCTGATGGTGGTCACAGGAAACTCAACATGAAAAACACAAGAAGATATATGCTATAAACAGACGGGCAATGAATTTCTCTACAAGCTCAGGATTTTTCTTGCAAATACACCTCTTCCACAGCCCGTGCACACTAAGAGGAAAGGCATATTTACGGCCCTAACGGGACACGGTATTGTCCACCACTCTTACCTCAGATTACAAACAGCCTGAGGAAACGGATTATTCTGTATTTGGTGCCGTTATTCAGTTCATTTGACAAATGCTTACCGGGTGTCTTCTCCTAGTTCAGAAATGCACTGGGTATGTAGGTGGATTTGTGCATGGGGGGCTCAGGGAAAGATGGATGGGAGGATAAAAATGCAGGAATAAATACCATAGGGTTAACCCCCCTAACAGACTTCACAGGCCGGCCGACAGGAATAACCACAAAACCGAGTCATTATGCCACAAGGGAGGGATCTTGAAAACGTTGAAGGAGCACGTGTAAGCTGTGCTGCAGAGCCGAGCACCCCACCGACACGCTGTAAATGAGAAGTGAACGAGAAGGGAGTTCAGGTTAAGAGCCAAGATGCATTCCCGCCCTGCAGAAAGTACCACATGAAGTGGAAATCCATACAGAAGACAGTATTGACAGGTAACGGGGACAGCACACTTAACTGACCCTCAGACGAGTCCAGCGGCTAAGTAAGTGGAGCTCATTTCAGGGAAACAAAGGTGCGGTTTCTTACCGAATGCTTTGTGTAATTTAGGGAGCAGGTTATGTCAGTAAACAATGAAAAGAAATAGATGAAATGTTAACAGAACGAGTGCAAAATACGTCAAGCTTTTGACTGAGAGCCACAAACACAGAACCTGACATATTTATGAAAAATACAACACGGGGATATCACTCAAAGGGCAAATTAAGCTCTAATAAGAAACTGACGGTCGAGTCTTTTAAGTCAGTACACTAACATAGAAGATACGAGCATTGTATTCCAGGGTAGTGACCGTCATCTTGAAAGCTGGTTTCCCTTCCACACTATTCCACGGACGTGTGTTACACTGTGTTGTTCCATTCCCACACTTCTGATGGAGGTGCCTTCAAGATTACACCGCTTGGTCAACGTCTCGCCTCCCTGGACAGGCAATGGATGACGCAGGACTTGGTAGCCCTCACGTCTAGCTGACCTGCATGGCTCACCCCATACACGTGCTAAAGGCGACTTTACAGACACAGTCACTCCAACCAACAGATCGTCAAAATGTCTGTGGTACAGAGAGAGTTGGACAAGGGCACTGGGGAGAGGTTCTCTGTACTATCACCCTGCAAAGACCAAAGGGCTGACTTTGTAGAAAATGCCTTTGATCCAGGAAGTGAGCAGGGTTCATGCATTTTTTATTGGTGAATAACTAAAAGCCAGCACTTTCTTTTCACAAAGTCACTGACAAAACCGTCTCAGTCAAAATGGATTCACTTCACCTTGGAGCTCGAGAACTTGTGAATTTCAATTTTCTCGTTGAGGCCATTCTCACCCTCCGTAATCGGATTCGGCCGTAACACAAACTCCCACCAAACCAGAATCCCTCTTTCTCCAGACACTGTCTTCTCTGTGCCATGGTTTCTACTCTTTCTCCGGCTTGTGTCAGCAGAGTGGTGTAGCTGAAGCTGATTCCCCATTTTAATGATTACCAAAATGCTCATTCTCTCATTAGTAAAATGCTCATTAGTAAAATGTGTTATTTACTGGGAAACACAGAGGTCTCCTACTTCAAGCCTCCCTCACGTACAAAGTCCAGACTTTATGACATTGAAACCCAAGCCCACCAGAGGCTCACTTTTCCAACCGTAGGTCTTGAATTTTACTCTCAGGCACCCTAGCTGACAAAACAGATAACAAACTCCCTTCAGAATAGACCATGCCTTAATGCCCTCCTTTCTGGCCTTCTCAGACACAGAATACGTTTATCTCATCAACAGAATGTAACAACTGAATGAGCCTTGTCACTCACAGGAGCCCAATGTGGAATGCCCGTCTTCCCCTCCGGTTTCAGCACTGCGGGAGGGGACAGCTCCACGCCCCACCTTTGATCCTGTCTCGCCAGCCCCTCGGTTCTCAGCACAGTCTAAGACCACAGGGGGCTCATGCCAGCAAGTTAACATCCTGGGGACCGCCCTCAAAGCAACAGGATATAGGAATCAGTGGATAATCACCCCACTCCCCCAGTTCATATGCTTCTTTACCAAAAGATTTTACCAAAAATGTCTAATCTCAATGGCTTTTTGTAAGAGGTTGACCTTTAATGTTAGCGGTAGCGTGCTTGGCTAAATGGGTACAGACTCAATGCCCTCCTGGCCTTTCTTTTTATAAAGAAATTCAACAGAAGCATGTTTTTCCAGGTACCTGTTCCGTAAGCGGTGTTTCAAAAGTCAATAGCTGGAGATTTGGGGTGACTCTATCTGGAGGCCAGTTAAATAGGAAAGCCAGTTCCACTGTAATTTTATCTGCAGAAGCAGCTGGAACAGAAACAGAAATTGCTGTCAAACACAGGAGATTGCTTTCGTGCAATTTCTCTGTTTTATGTTCAAAAAGCGTTTATTTTCAGAAACGCTGTCTGTCCTCTCCTTTCCGAGGGCTCAAATGCCCAACGTGCGCTTCAGTCTCTCTTTGCTTAAACGGCCTCAGAATGAAACTGCACAATGCCTTGCTACTTCAAAGCACCCAGACCCCGCGCGGGTGTAATTTCTGGAGAGACCAAGGCGTGTCTCTTAGAACAGACGATACCAAAGGGCCTTCACAGTTTCTCAGGGAGACCCGGACGGCACAGCGACATCACACGTGTCTACCCAGACTGCTTCATCTTCTGTTCCCTTTCTTACAGATGCCCATAGGTAAGAAAACCACATTACAAGGGAGAGAGCCTTCAGCGGTGTGTGTCTAGGATCACATGAGGCAGGAGGATCAAAACCCAGACAAAACAACCCCACACAAAGAACTCCTGGGGTTTTAAATACACGGGTGTTCACTGGGCACCACTTAGATGTAGCAAATTGCAGAGCAAAAGCTTCTATTCCGCTGTACGGATTTTCCCTGCATCTCTGAAACCATCTGATAAATGTCTTCCAATTGCTACAAGAATCTCCCTGGGACGGTATTAGAGGTCACCCTCAGAACTTGTGTCTATACAAAGTCACCTCTGAAGCCCAGTGTTCTGCACCCATGTCTCTGCCTCGCTGACTGACGTTTCTGTTCGGCTTTTCAGATATACCAGAGCCAGGGGGCGGGGAAAAGAACAAAAACGGACAACGCTGGGCCACTCAATAAATGGGCAGAGACCAGTGAGTCACAGAGCATCTGGGCAGGCATCTCGAATGCATTTGCAAAGCTCCCAGCTTCAGTATTTATCGAAGACGGCAAAGAGCAGCTACTAATTCGCTATGGCTAATAATCTAAAAACACAAGGTGAGCCTGTCATATAATTAAAGACAAGAGCATCTTTAGATAATTGTCTATGGGAGGGAGATTCTGTGGTGTTTTTGTTTTAGGCATTATCGATGCACTGCAATTACTCCTTCTGGGTCCTTGATTTTGCGCACATCTTGAAAGAAGCAAAGTCTATTTTTAGAGAGGGGCTCTTGCAAGCTATGGTGGAATTCTAAAATGCATGCAAATTTGGCGTTTCACCTTAATCACCTCGAGAGTCAGCAGCCACTTCCAAGGTTCTGCTGATTAGCAAACGATCTCGAATAATTATTATTTCATCTACAATTACAATGACTCGGAGCCCTGGCTTCCAGCCCAGCGACTGCACTGCCTTCAACCCCTGGTCTGCAACTCTGGAATCAGGCCACATCCTGCAGCCCAAATGAGCAGTGACCCCACCTCTGTGTAAATAAATCTCCATCAACTCCTCTTTCCTTTATGAAACTGCAAGCCAGGATCTCTCGATGGATGACGGCAAGACAAGAAGGAGCATGAAACCAGCACAAAGGGTCTGTGATGTGAAGAGAAAAATCACCTGTGTCCTCATTTGATTTCTACCCCTTCCCCTCACCAGAATATACCTTTTCTAACCCACCGCTGTGTGTGTTAACTTTCCAAATCCACACTGTCTGACTGAAGTCAGAATCCTCAAAACACTCAAGGCAGTGTTTTGAGAAAATAATTTTGAAATAATTACAAGGTAAGATGCCAGTAGAAGAGTGCATATTATGAGCGTAATGCTTTGTTAGGTAAAGAAAAGACCAAAAGGTCTATCTCACACTCAGGAGGAACAAACTGACCCAACGTAATAGTGTAAACAATGGGGCATGTGATTTAAGAACTGAGACACTAACATTAGCTAAATGTGGTAAAAGTGAAACCACTGTGGCCAGGATGGGTGGTTTGTCATTTTAAAAAAAAAAATCCCTTTTAAAAATAAATGCTTAATTTCTTCTGTATAATACGGGAAATGATATTCAATATTTTATAATAACCGTTCATGAAAAAGAATATAAAAACCAATATGTGTGTGTGAAAAAGAATATGAAAACAAATACATGTATGTATATGCATGACTGGGACACTGTGCTGTGCACCAGAAACTGACACACTGTAACTGACTGTACTTCAATTAAAAATTAATGCACAGAAATAAAAACAAATGTTTGTTCCAGCTGCAGTGCAGGAAAAGAAAGGGCAGCACCCTAACTCCTGGTAGGTACATCATGGTATCTGTCGAAATAATTAAAGTGAGCCTGCAACCCACGTTGTGAATCAACTACACGTCGATAAAAAATTAAAAAACAAACAAACAAAAAAGAATACTAAAAGCGAATGAAAGAATGTCTGCCTGTATGAAGGGCGACTGTGAAAACTGGGAAAAGATAAATAAAGGCAGTTCAATGAATTCCCTTCCAGAATCCTCTGGGCGAAGAAGGAAGGGGTGTCTGCACTGATTACATTTTTCAGCAAAAATTTAAAATTCTTCCACACACTTTCAGGGTCCTGTGTGGTACAAATCCCCAACTTCCATTCCCGCAATCCTATTCTCCTGACAAAGGGTGCTTAATACTGAGAGGGGCGTCTTGGATGCAGCTCCCAGGCTTACCAGAGCTCCAGCAAATACCTTTTACATCATGAAAATCCATCTTCCCATTTGTAAAACGCGCACAGTAAGCTTCACCTGCAGGAACTGGGGCATAAGGATTAACGACAGTTTTCTATAAAGTCCTTTTAACACAGGTTTGCCGACCAAAAGTAGCTCCATCATTAAAGCCACCTGAATAAATTCCTCCTCAACTGGGTCAAGTGACTTTAGCAATCCTGACAATATGTTATCTCTTCTTTGCGTGAATAACTAAACGGTTTGGTTACAGTGCCCTTTTCTGCGAAGTCTTTGTGTTTTTTTCCCTTATCTGCATGTAAAGGGAAAACATTTTGAACTTCTCCTGAGAATGTGCACGAACCACTTTCTAATACAGGGAACATAAGTTTTCCTCATTTAATACACTGTGCTGTTTGTTACACTGACAAGTCACATGTTTATTAACAGAAAAATGCGGGGGGCTGTTTCAGTTTTCTTCCATACAACTGTAGTTTCTGGAAAGTTTAACACTCTTCAGCACTCTCAGTATTTCTTTCCATGGAAAGATGTATTCAGACAAGAAATATCAATTGAATATTGAGTAATAAATTCCAGGTCATCCAGCAACTGGATTTGTAACAGTGTGCTTTCAGCAATCTCCTTTCAACATTAAGGTTCAAAAAAATATTATTTCATGTAAAATTCCAAAAGTTCAATTCGACCCTTGACTACAAACTGGCCCGTGTACTAGAATAACATAAAATGACTGATTCCAAAAACTGACAAAGCATGATTTTTAACTAATTATTTATGGGGTTGCTTAAAATAGGGACAGCAGATCCTAAATGGGTCCCCCGAGCCTAGCATCTTGCCATGCAAACGTGTTTCTATTAGGCAAATTTTCCTCAATTCAGAGTTTAAGGGGGAGGAAAAAAAAAATCACTTGGAATTTTGCAAGCCCTAATTTTACAAATAAGCACTCAAGCTCAGGAAACTGTTTTGCCTGAGGCTCTAAGGAGGAATAGGGGCTTTTCAATGAGAATCCAACTTACAGGAGAATCTATGAGCTTTTCGGAGGTAAGAGAGGTACCGTCATTAATTCCAGCAGAGGTTAGTCAACCAGGTTTGGAACCTTCTTCCACCCTGAGCTTTCACGGGTTGCTTTGCTCCCCTCCCGACAGCATAAAACATTTCATTACTGGTCACGGGGGTCTCACCACCATCTCTGCTCACCGCCCAGCTGAACTCAGAATCAGGTAGGACCCTAACTCGTTAGTATCTGACCCAAATTACGCTCTCATTTCGGTGCAAGATAGATTCGTTCTCTTCTTTGCTAGACGAGGTATACTGAGCTAATTCAAGGAACTCATAATTTGGGTGAACTGCTTTTTTTGCCAGCACTCTTCACTGGCAAAGGCTACTTTCAGATGTAGAAAAACCACTGGTGAACAACTCTTCAAGTGCTGAGATCCCGCATCAAACTGATTTAGAATCTACATCAAGAATGGAATAGTCAATAAAGCGCTTCTCTTACTGAAACAGCCCCACTTGTAATAAACCACCATCATTGCAACGGAGTCTTAGGTTTGCTATTCTTGGTGGAATGCTCTCACAAGTGGCCGTATCGTATAAAATAAGATGTCGTCTTAAAGCCTTTTTATAAAGATTAACTTGCTCCGGGCATTACACAACCTCATCAATGCAACAGGAAAATGACTTTTTACTGAAAAATCTTGCTCTTTGCTCTGTTTGAACGTTTCCTAGCAAAACCAGGAAATCCAACGGTGAGAAATAGCCGAATACGACAAAGCATGTCTTTCTTTAAGCGTGAGGAAGGGTAAGAACTTGCAAAGGAAGCGATGTTTCCTGTATCCTCATTACTGGAAACAGAATCTGCCTAAACGCAACACTGAGGCTTCCTGATGAAGATGAGGTCAATCTTCTGCTGCTAAATAATCATCAGTCATAGCCTGTGTACACAGTTGGGCTGGTAAAACAGAAAAGCAAAAAGCTAAAAAATTAAAAAAAAAAAAAAGTGAGGTGGGGGAAAATAGTTGGAAGTACCATCTCAAGGTCAACAGGTGGAAGGACTGATTCTAAAATACAACTCAACATAAAACAGCATGAAGGTCAAACTTGAGAAAGAAGGTCATTTTCCAATGTGATCAACCTATTTTTGTTTTGAGGCCAACAAATACAAATATTTTTTGACTAAATGGAAAATGTAAAAATCACGACAGAGTCCATGTAAGTGTGGGATATAAAGTAAGTTCTGATCATCTAGTTAAGGACGAATAGTCTGCAAGGGAGATTTTAGAAGCGATATATATTATCCATGTGGCCAGTCTGGAATTCAGATACTAACTCACGATGGAACTTCTGGTTCAGTCCAGGGACAGCAGCCACACATTTGCCTACCTTCCCCGTGGTAGGCTTCTGAAATAAGTGACATTATAGAAGATAAATGCCAATTTCACGGTAGGATCAAGGATCAAAAAGATCGAAGGGTATCGCCAACTTCCCACAACATTTTTAAAGAGAAATGAGACTACACAGGTAGACAAATGACAACTGAACCTTAGCAAGTGATGTGTGTAGGACCCAGAGAGATCACGCAGCTGGATTCATGGGGACCTATGTGTGGAGGTCTACCACACAGGCCCCCACACCTCGAGGTGGCCATGGAGTGCCTGCCAGCTTCTGTCCCCAGCCAAAGCCCCAGACCCGCTTCCTAAATTATGACGGATTTTCACAGAGGAGCCCTTCATTCAGCTGTGGATGCAAGAACAGAAGAAGAAGAAAACCAAGGTGACTGGAGATCACTCTGTGGACACAGAAAGTGAACTGAAAGGAAGACTTACCAAGGAGCACAACGCACGGGGTCCTCCCCTCCCAGAACGAAGTCGACGTTTCTTTTGTTTTTGTTGGGATCCTAAGAGTGCCCGTGTGACCCCCTTGTGCCCTTTTAGAAAAATCTGTCTGCTGACAGAACCTGGCATCTCCACATTTATGAAAGAAATCCATTAGAAGCAGAGCCATACAAAAATAAAATTTCTTCTGTATAGCACAAGGAACTATGTTCAGTACCTTGTAATAACTTTTAATAAAAAAGAATATGGAAACGAATATATGTATGTATACGCATGACTGGGACATTGTGTTGCACACCAGAAATTGACACATTGTAACTGACTATACTTAAAAAAAAAAAAGAAAAAACAAAACAAAGCCACACAGTGGGAAAGCAGTCACTGTAGCCCCGCCACGAACTCAGTCTCTTATTCAGTAATATACACAGTTAAACAAAAAAGACCAGCTGGTAGAAAAACAAACGAGTGAGCAGGATAAAAAAAATACGCTTAAGTCACGATCAAGACAGTAAGGAACAACGTAAAAATATACAAAACAGGTGTAACAGAAGAAATAAAGAAAGTCCTCTAGGAGCCTGATTCGTACCTTCGGGGGGATTCCTAAGGATGTTCGTAGAAAAGTGACATGTTATTTTAAAAAATGGAACATGAATGATAGTTACTAGGTAGTTCATAGAAAGTCACATTACAGAATGAACATGCCCAAAGAACAAATTTATGATCCGCAGGATAAAACTGAGTAAATATTCCAGAACCTACAGCAAAAATTACAAAGAAAGAGAAAGTAAACTGAAGGGCCGCAGAGGCGAGATCAAGGAAGGAGCGTTAAGAAGCTCATAGGATTTCCCGAGGAGGGAATTGAGAAACTAGGGGGAGCGACGATAAATTAAATCAGAGAACAACTCCAACATTTGGAAAGCGATGATCGTGACTTGGGGTTGAATGGGAACAAAGCAGCTTAAAAAACAAAACAAAACAAAACAAAAAACAGCCACACACAACACATTCTGATGAGTGAGAGACCCGAATGAGAAGGATGAAAAGTCCAAAGTCCAAAAGCTTAGAGAAAGAGAAGGAGATAATGTTTCTTAGAAACACATCTCATCACATCCTTGGGGACGTGAACTCAGAGAGCCTACGACTTCAAAGTTCTGAAGGGAAATGTCTCTGCACCACGGTTTTATATCCAAACGATTAAACAGTATCAGAACTTTCCCCCAGCAATCAAGGTTCTCATCATGTTTACTGCACATACACTTCCTCTCATAAAAGCATATCCTTTGGGATGTGTTCCAGCAAAACAATTTCAGTGCAGGGAGAGATAAAACATTCAAAGAACAGTGCAACGGATATCCAACAAAGCAGTGCAGAAGGACGACTGACAGCACTGGCTCTGGGTGCGGGGAGAGGAAGGGGCTCGTGGCATGCTCTTCCCGCAGAACAACGGCCCTGCCTCTAATCTAAATGGCTCTGGTGGGACCGGCAGGTGTAGGTCCCCACGTACCTCCCATCACCTCCCCCAAGCCCTGTTAGGACTCTCAGCTACAGGTGTCCACCTGTCTCCCAGCCACAAGGAAGCTCCTGAGAGCTCGCCCTGGCTAATCACAATGGCTCATTCCTCTGACACGTTCACCTGTCCCACAGGGGGTCCAGCACCTCGGCAGGTCTAGTACGTGTCCTTCGGAGAAGTTCTGCGTGTAGAAGCAGAGAGTGATGTAAAGTACCAGACTGTGTGCACCCCAAATATTCTTAACTGGCATTTGGATTTTTTTTGAGCTCATTATTTTGAGAAACAGCAGTCAGGGGAGAAGCCCTGAGGACAGAAAAAGTTACCCTTTTGAAAGGGAAGCTTACAGTTTATAAAGGAAATCTCCTTTTGTCAGGGTGTCTCCCTCTCTGTGCCAGGAGGAGAAGGACGTCCCTACATCACAAAGAAATCTTATCAGGCAAAAAGGCACCAAGTCAAATCTGCATAATGAACCTTGCCTTTGTTTACTGTAGTTTCCACAGTAACCCCACCATAGCTGCCCCACCACACACACAGACACACAGACACACAGACACACACACACACACACATTTCTCCTTCCTTACCTTTAGTTGAAGACAGTATTTAAGCTGGCGGCTTAGTCTTTATCAGTGAATTACTCATTTTTGCTGGTTATCTCCCACGTACACGTGAGGTAGTCATGTTAATAAACTACTTGCTGACTTCCATGACAACGGGACTCAGCTGAGAACACACTCAGAAAGGTAGAGGGAAAATGATATTTCCTTTTCTGATTAAGCTGGCTTGACAGAGGCATCTGTCTCTGGCCACCCGCAAAGACTCCTCCGATCTAAACATAATAAATTATAATGTGGTGTGCTTCGATAGGTACCTCTGAGGTAGTTGCGAGCAGACGTTTGCTCATCCCATTTTCAAACAAAGAGGTTGCATTTCTCTTTTACACACACTATCCTTTAAGGTATTTACTAATCCCAGGGAGCTAGAGAAATCTGCAGCTAAGAAAACTGCAGAGGAAAAAAGACAGCTGAGGGGAGCATGAAGATTCAAGACAGATTATCAAGCAGGACCAGGCTCCCAAGAAAAGAGATGAGAGCTTGAAAGCAAAGGTGTCGTGCGAGCATCCTTACCCACCGCAGGGCAGGGCAGAGCTGCAAGGATACACACAAAAAATGTAGCCCTTTGTGATGAAAATTGATACGTCCGTGAATAAGACCACTGCCCCCGACACACATGGTGACGTCAGCGCTGGGGGGGGCAGGGATTTGTAATGCTGGACAACCCCTCCCACCTAGGCAGCTGTGTTCACACAGCAGGGGCTCCACCAACACGTGTTCGAGGAATGAGGCACATCGGATTCTCAGCTAATGCTGTATTTCCCATCAGGCAACTCCTAAGTTCTCCTACAGACAAACCCCCATAGCTTGAGTTGAAGGGATCTAGAACACGCCACCCCAAAATATGCCTGTTTGCTGTGCAAGTTCCTCTGAGCTAAAGGCAATCAGGAACAGCAGACTCACGGAAAGCTCTCTGCCTTCCCTACCGGCCTGCTCATCGAGCATACAAGTTTCCTCTTCGTAAAGGAAACTTATACTTACACGGCAGTTTCCCATTTGCAGAGACGTCTCCAAGCCAGGAAGAGAGCTACTCCCAGAGACAATTCTGACCACCCAAGAGACCCTTATCTGCATAAGGAGGACCCTTACTGCCACACATTTCCCTCCCCCTCCTCCCCTCCATAAGGATGATGCCTTTGATGAAGGCTTTTTAAACCAAGAGGCGGCAGGACCAGCTTGCGAAGACACAGTCACCCTGCCAAATACATCGCATTTGCCACATGTTTTCCAGAGAGGATGGCTTTAGATTGGGGAACCAAAGAGTAAAAAGGAAACCGTAGCATGAGGATAATACTAACAATGAAGAGGAAGGGGGGGGGGGTGGATGGGGAAAGGAAAGGGGAGGAGGGAGTGGGGGGAGGAGGGAATGGGGGCAGGGGCAAAAAACTATATATATTTTTAGTATCTTTATTTTCTTGCTGGTTTCATTTATTTATTTACCTATTTTTAACTGAAGTATTCCAAACATTTAACATTGTATAAATGTAGGGTCTGTAACATGTTAATTTGATACATTTGTATATTATCTGATTGCCATTGTAGCAAAAACTGGCACCTCTATTATGTTCCGTAAATTAATCCCTTCTTTTTAGTGGTTAGAATAATCGAGTTGCAATTTCTCAGCAAGTTTGGTGCTTGTCATACAGTTTTGTCGTCTATATTCATGACACGGTGCATTCGATCTCTAGGGCTTATTTACTGCTGGTTGCAACTTTGTTATCTTGTGTGTGTTTTAGTTTTTTTGTTTTTTTTTTACTTTTTATTGAAGTACTGTCAGTTTACCATGAGTGATTATTTCTGGTATACCGCACGAGAAACCGTACTTCTGATGGAGCAAATTTTGACTTCCTTGGCTCAGAGGAGCCAAAAAAGGAAACAGAGGACAACAGTCAGCTCAGAATGATGTAAACATGGAAGGAAAAAGAAATAGTTCTGCGTATTAGGGGAAAACAAGTTTTCCCATGAAGGGAAAACTTAGAGACTGCTCTGGCTGTCTCCAGAGCGGGCCCACATTCTAGTCTGGACGAGAAGGTGAATTTAACGTTCATACTCAGATGCATAAAGGTGTATAATTCTTGCATCAAGGTTATTCACTTACATGTTGAGTTTCAACATAAGTGAAATGAGTAGAACTCTGTCCGGTCAGTGCATTTTACTAGGAACTAGTGTTTCTGCACAAGTGAGAAAGCCAGGCTGGACGTCCGCCTCTTTTGCAGGTAACATGGGAGGTAATTACTGCTGGGAATGAGGATTTTTTTTTTTTTTTTTTTTTTTTTTTTTTGGTTTAGGGCCAGTCTGGCCTGGGTTTATTTGTCTGTTTCATCTTAGTATATGATGGGTTCATTTCTGGTACACGGCATAGTGATTCAGTTATACGTATATATATATTCTTTTTCCTATTCGTTTTCATTATAGGTTATGACAAGATATTGAATGTAGTTCCCTGTGCTCTACAGGAGGACCCTGTTGTTTATCTGTTTTCTGTATAGTAGTGTGTACCTGCAAATCCCGAAATCCCAAATAAAATACTTAGGAATAAACCCAATGAAGGAGGCTATGGGATGGGGGGTCGGGGGGCGTGGTATGGCGTGGACGAATATTTTTAAAGGCAGTAATAGCAGATACTGACTTTACGTCCTTTTATTATGAAAGTTGAAGTGGAGAGACAAATGGGCTGTGTATGGGATGACAGAGCCAGAGGCAGCTTGTTTTCTCTTTCCTGGGACCAGGAGAGCCCTGCACGGGTGTAACTTCCCACCCACAAGGCCAAGGAGCCACGCTGTGACCAGCAACGACACACAGCGTCCACTGGAGGCCAGCACCCAGTGCAAGAGGGCGCGCCCCACACTGAGCCTCCACAAACACTGCGACCCTCCCTCGGGTACCCCGTGCCCCTTCCCCAGAGCACCAGTCACTGCCGGCCCAACACACCTCCCCACGGGATGCCAGGACCCCAGGCAACACCTGCCCCACTGCCTGACTGTCCCAGGCTGCCCGGTGCGACCCTGGGCTGTCTACCTGGGAGTTCCACAAAAGAATAACCAGAAAATGACTGCCAGCATGCCGTTCAGAGAGAAAAGGAAGTTGGCAATTTTCAGACTTTTTTCTGGGTACATATGCATTCTGTGTGGAAAATGTAAAAAGACGTGGCATGTAGACATACGAGGTCTAACACTAAGCTCATCTTCAGGGAAGATCTCAGTAACTCTCCTCTTTGCTGTCAACTCAGAATTTAAAGCTAGAGTTACAAAACAAACAAAAATCAATGTCCTCAACGCCCATTTCTTGGAAAGTGACACAGGTATGTAAGTGGTACAGAAGTGGCTTTAAGGATGACCCGTTTAGACCCTGGATTACTCCCAACAGTGAACATCGAAAACTGGAAAAGGCACTGCTGTTGTTCACAGTGTACGTACCTAAATCATACATCCACCTATGCACCTGTACGCATGCAAAGCATTGCATACCATACAGAAAACACATTACATCAAAAAGCAATATAATGTTCTATATATGCATCGTTATACAATAATAATATATAGTAACTTGTAACACTCAAAATCTCTATATTTAAAAAATATATTAATATATCATACATTGTAACGTACGAATATCACATGATATATACCCTACATTTCAGTTTATATTTTAATACACGTGTATTTCAGTGCGAACCTCAACTCTTAATACCTTGGCCAAGAGCTTCTTAACTTTGACAATTTTCGTATGTAACTGAATTATCCTCCATTTTTCTCCCTACGCAGAACCAGTATCTTTTTCTCAGCACTTTAGCTAATGGGAGTCACAGAAATGAAAGGAAAAAATTCTAATAAAAGTGCCGTATTTTATTTTTAGTAGTTCTACAGTGTAGAAAACTTTAAATCCTCTCTGAAGTTTAAGAAAGGTCTTGCAGTGGCCTTCCCTGACTTCACGTCCCTACGATGTCTTCTTTTTTGGGTTCTGAACAAGCAGAGTTGATACTTTGCACCAAAAAAAAAAAAAAAAAAAAAAAAAGGGCAGTGTATTCACCCTCCTTGTTCTAAGGACATTCAATGACTCTGTAGATAAGTTTAAAAAATTCATATATCCTTGAGGAAGCTCTTCCCATGACAGAATGAAGGAGATGTATTTTAAGTGGGGAGAGAAGGAACTGCAAGCCACCAATGTCATAAAATTATGTAAATATCTGTTAAAATTCAGGCACAGTGAATGAACAGTCTGGATTAATGCACAACACATTCTGAAGGTCTCTTTGGCAGGTAGGGGAGAAAACATCTCTTTCCTTCCTCCTAGGTTCACAGCCCATCTCTGAAGCCCTTCACTGGTAGGATTTATGGCTAGTCCTTTGTAAACTGAGAAATGCCTAGAGAGTAAGTTTCCATGGAAAGGCAGGGCCAAGACGTGGCTGTCAGACGGTTTTCTCACACTCACAAATTCACTCCAGCTGAAGCCTGCATCCTAAGCATGGGTGTCGATAAGAAAAGACGTGGGAGTGGCTGTACGTCCATCACTCCCCCACCCCCAATTCAGACCTGGTTTAGCCTTTTCCAAGGAGGAAAATCAGAAAATTAGCAGGTTTTGAATAGGAAATTCCCCCTGGAGCATCTTTCTTTTACTTTTTTCATTAACATTCAACTGTACCTGAAATCATCCTATTTTGCTTGTTTGCCTGCCAGTCGACTCAGCTCATCTCCCCTGCAGGAGGAATTTGTTTTTGTTTCCATGACCTAGCCTGACCCTCCACCCAACAAGTGACCTCAGCATTTGATTCCCATTTTTTTCTGATTAGCAACTCACCTCTAGATTCTGATGCTTGCTGCTTTTATATTTTCCAACATAACTAACATTTGCACTACTTACAATAGCCAAGACATGGGAGCAACCTAAATGCCCATCAACAGATGACTGGATAAAGAAGTTATGGTATATCTGTACAATGGAATACTACACAGCCATAAAAAAGAATGAAATAATGCCATTTGCAGCAACATGGATGGACCTCGAGATTATCATACTAAGTGAAGCAAGTCAGACAAAGACAAAAACCATCTGATATCACTTACATGTGGAATCTAAAAAAAAAAAAAAAAAGGATACAAATGAACTTATCTACAAACCAGAAATAGACTCTCAGATATAGAAAACAAACTATGGTTACCAAAGGGGAAGGAGAGGGAGGGATAAATTAGGAGTTTGGGATTAGCAGATAAACACTACTAAATATAAAATAGGTGAAAAATAAGGACCTACTGTACAGCACAGGGAATTATATTCAATATCTTGTAATAACCCATGATGGAAAAAAAAACCTGAAAAAGAATATATATATATAAAGCTGAATAATTTGCTGTACACCTGAAACTAACACATTGTAAATCAACTATATTTCAATAGAACTTTTTTTTAAATAACTACCACTGTCCATGTGCCAAGCATTATTCTAACTGCTTTACAGCTATTAGCTGCTTTTATCCTTCAAACACCCCCCAGGATGCAGCACCACCAGTTCACATTTGAAGACACTTAAGAGCAAGAATGCAAAGACTCGCCCCAATTCACACATCTAGGCGAGGGCCACAGGAGAGTTGACATCTGTGATCTGGAGAACTGAGAGTCCCAAGAACTTTCCATGCCTTCACCCCTGAGCCTGTGAATATGGCAACAGGGACTCTGCAGAAATAATTAAGATTACTAATGAGTCGACCCTAACTAAAATAGGGAGCTGATCAAGGTAGTCTCCAGGTAGGTTCAATGCGGTCACACAAGTCCTTACAAGCAGAGATAGAAGAGGAAGTCAGAGACATTCAAAGTACAGGAAGGATTTGGTATGACACTGCTAGCTTTGACGATGACGGAGCTTGAGCCGAGGACTGTAGGTACCCTGTAGAAGACACTGACCCCTGACAGGAAGCCCACAAAGTACCAGGGGCCTCAGCCCTACTCTCCCATGGACATGAATTCTACCAATAAAACCTGCATGAGATGAGCAGCAGAAGCTCGCCTAGTGCCCGCAGGGAAGCCCGCCTAACACCTTGACTTCAGATGTGTGAGACCCAGCCGAGCCCACCAGGACTTCTGAACTTCAGAGCTATGGGATAATCAGCTGAGGCTGCTGGATTTGTGGTCATCTGTTATATGACGGCAGCAGTAGAAACCAGACACAAAATGTAAGCAAATCAGAAGCAGAAGTTTGGGGTGCTTCTACAACCCACACCTGGATACTGAGACAGACAACTTGAGGGCTCCTGGTACTCAGCTCTTACCTCTTCATCTTTGCCAAAACATCCAGTACCCCCCTGTATTCATCTCCTCATCCCCAAGCATGTCCCTTCTCCCACATTCTCCATTGCCTAAGCCCAACCCCTTCGGTTAAATGTTTGCAAACGGGGGGGGGGGGGAAACATGGAAATTTCTAACTTCACTTGCTATCTTGCTTCCTTCCGTCACGATTAAGATTAAAACCTCACACTCCATCATCTTGTCTCCTTAGCCCCTCTGTCCTTGATATTTCCCAAAATTGATAGATTCTGCTATGAATTTTTATGCTGGTCTTCCAAGTGAATCATAACCCAGCAATTTCCTTGTCTGGGCATCTCTCGCTTTATTCCTTCTGCTTTCATTTCTTCTACACTTCTGTGAACGCAACAGAAGTATTTGAGATAAATATATATGAGCTGGAGAGATACGGATTAAACGTATGTGTCTTATTTCTATAGCAGATGTCAGCTGACTTAGAATAAAATTCAAGCTCCTTACCACGACCTCCACGGACCCTCATAAACCAGTACCCGTGACCTCACGGATGATGACCCACTCCATCATGCTTCCCACGTTCGCCTTCATCCACTGCTAACCAAACTACAGCAGCATCCAATGCCCGTTTGTTGAATCGACTTGCTTACCTAGGATGGGCGACACTGGGATTGTCACCCCTCCCAGGGGCTCTGTCGGTCTTAAGAGATTCTTTCATTTTCATAACTTGGTCAAGGAGGAAATGGCCACCCTTTGGGCCAACAATTCTATGAACCCCAGTCACCTGGCATATAATATTTGAGAACCAGGAGAGTTTTTGTAAGGCTTTTGGGTTATCTCAGCTTACTAACAGAATCTTAAAGATACACATCACTACCTATAAAACAGATAAACCACAGGGTCCTACTGTACAGCACAGGGACCTATATTCAATATCCTGTAATAAACCATAGTGGAAAAGAATATGAAAAATAATATATATATGTACAACTGAATCACTTGGCCGTGCACCAGAAATTAACACAACACTGTAGATCAAATATTTTATACTTAAATTAAAAAAAAATAAAGTAAAATTAATGGATTTAATAAATGAAAAAAAAGAAGAATCTTAACAAAGGAAATTTTGGGGGGGGAAAAAAGAAGACAGAACACCTGCAGAAGCAGTGAACCCATGAAATACACAGTAGGCACTAGTCTCACACTGAAACTTTAATAGCAAATACACAGCCACATCTCAAGGAAACTATCAGTCCCTCGTAACCAGGGTTATGTCTCCACATGGGTGTTCCTGGGACTTGGTCCAGAGACCTTGGTCACATGAGTTTTCTGTCTGGGGGCTAAGGTGAGATGGTATACAGATGACGACGCAAATTACTGTCGAAAGACAGTGTCCAAGTGCCCTGGCGTTACAGTTTAGTATCTCATGAAACCTGAACAAGAACTGTTTCCACCTGTAAAACGTGCTCCTTTTGTTGCAGCGTTCATAATATTCAGTACTTGGGCACTATGTATCCGAGCACCCATGCGTCTCACAGCCAATCTCATCACATCGGGTAACATCCCTAACGTTCGTTGGGAATCTGCAAATAGTGAGAGCAAGGTAAGGTGTGAACAAACTACAAAAGCTCGTTAACTAGCCTCCACCTACCTGGCTCCCCAGGGGTTAATGTTTGCTCTCTCTGTTAAACTCTGGATGCAGGAACAAAATCGAGTTTCCGACCCCCTGGAAGAAGACGCTTGTGGGACAGGATAACTCTGTCAACGTATGACCAATCCCAAGACCCACTCTGAGGACCCAGACTACCGAATTTTGGTTTGTTATCTTCCAGCTGGCCCTACAGGTAGACTTGCTACAACACCTATGTCACTAGCTCAGAGAGGAATCAACTGAGTATCTCAATTAAGTGTTGACCAACGTACCAAATGACACTGGGGGCCAGTCTACGAGTAACTGGCTAACGGACTTCCAGATGAAAGGAAACCTAACTGTAAGGTGTGATAACGGACGAGAGCCGTGACTGGGAACCATACATAAGGTTAGGGAAATTGACAACACTTGAATACAGAATGTGGACAAGATCATAGTGTTGTCTCACAGTCAAGTTTCTTGACTTTGACCGTTGTATCCTAGTTAGGCAGAAAGATGTCTCTGTTCTTCAAAAAAAAATACACACTGAAATATTTAGGGGTCAAAGATCACGTAACTTACTCTCAGATGATCAGGGAAAAAAGTGGAGGAGAGAGAGAGGGGAAAATAAAAACTGAGCCAACTGTACACAACTGGTGAATGTATATAAAATGTGCACAGGAGCAGAGTGTGTGCTTAGCATGCATGAAGTCCTGGGTTCAATAAACGGAGGTAAAGGGGGTAATTCGGTTTATTTTATTTATAGTAATGTGTGTCTCTTAATCCCCAACACCTAATTTTCACTTTCACTTTAAAAATATATATATATATATTTGCAGTGGACACATGCTCACATAAAAAGGGACCAAAAGGATGTAATACAGTATTGATTTTGTGAAATCTAAATATCTGAATTCTGGCTTCCCAGTTTTGACCAGTTCTTCCAGTTTCTGTACTCAAGTGGTCCAGTGAATAGAGATTTGCAGACCATCTGTGTTTCACAAGCACTGATACCCACTTGAAACAAAAATATTCCGAGGTTAGAAAAAAAACAACGCCGCCAAAGTTTTTCTTTTAACTTAAGCTCTCTGCCCAGGGATTCACCAGCCACACGTCATGTTTAGGAGATTATCTCTGACTTATCCTTTCTCATTCTTCCTCCTCGGCCCCTTTTTCATCACCAACACCACGGTGCTGTGGATTCGAGAATTATTTGAATTCAAATCCATTGTCTTGTTTTGCTTTTGCGAGTCTGTCTTGTGAAAGTTTAGTCATGATGCAGCACGTACCTCGGTGTTGTATTTGTTGTGTCCTGACTTCCCAGCACATCACTGAAACGTGGCTGTGAGATTTTCCTCTGCTAGGGCGCCTTTCAATCTTCCATGCCCTCGGGATCCAGACTGAATGTGAAGATGCCTCCGTAGGAACAGGGCAATCAAGTTGTCTCCCGAGTTGGATAGAAAACGCTCTTACACTGCTGCCTCAATTCAAGAATTGCAAAGGAATAAATACACAATAAATGGTTTTGTAGTGCCAAGAGGCTGAGACAGCCAGTAGAAATGGGAAATAATTTTTATCATACCAAAATTGACACAGAAGAATTCCTATAGTTTAAAGAATGTGGCTTTGGAGATATAACAGGTCCTAAATATGTTTCTCCTAAAATTTACCTCATTCTACTTCACAATATCTTACAAAGAAGATTCACAGGTTTGAGGCTTCCTTGGAGGAAAAATATAACACCATAAATTAAAAGGACTGCTAACATTTTGTAAATTGAGTCTAAACATTCATACTTTTATCTTGCATTTTTATTACATAGGGTTCCATCAACATTAACGCAGTAAATCAGACCACTGGAAAAAATCAGACCTTCCAGGGAAGGGATAAATTTGGGAGTTTGAGATTTACAAATATTAGCTACTATATATAAAAATAGATTTTAAAAAACAGTTTCTTCTGTATAGCACAGGGAACTATGTTCAGTATCTTGTAATAAGCTTTAATGAAAAAATTATGAAAATGAATATATGCATCTATGTGCATGACTGGGACATTGTGTTGTGCACCAGAAATGAACACACTGTAAATGGCAGTACTTCAATTAAAAAAAAAAAAAATCAGACCTTCCAGATGCATAATGCTTAATCAAGAGCTGACTAGGTTATTCAGTATCTTGCAATAACCTTTAATGAAGAAGAATATCAAGTGATACTTCCTTTGGCAAAAAGGGAAAAAAAAAAAGCTTATTAAGTTGAAATGACTGTTAAGACCACAACTCCTCACTGTAAGAGAGAACACATACAGATGATCACCTTTTGTCTTAAAACTTCTTCCCTCACACAATGAAATGGGCCCTTGCCCTGCCAATAAATTAGATCGGGGTGAATACTGCGACTAAAATTGGGCCAATTAGATTCCTCCTTCTGAGGACAGGAGTCTGGATCTGAAAGTACCCCATCCATGTAATTTGGTGCAGACACTATGAAAACAGTATGGAGGTTCCTTAAAAACAAAATAGTTACCCTATGAGCCAGCAATCCCACTCCTGGGCCTATATCCGGAGAAAATTCTAATTGTAAAAGACACATGCACTCCAGTGTTCACAGCAGCACTATTTACAACAGCCAAGACATGGAAACAATCTAGGTGTCCACTGACAGATGACTGGATAAAGAAGATGTCTTGCAGTGTGTGTGTATGTGTGTGTGTGTATATATATATATATATATATATATATATATATATATATATATATATATATATATATATATATATACATACAGCGGAATTATATACCAATATATGGTGGAATACTACTCGGCCATTAAAAAGGATGAAATTTTTGCCATTTGCAGCAAGAAGGATGGACCTAGAGATCATCATACTAAGTGAAATAAGTCAGAGGAAGACAAAGATCATATGATATCACTCACACATGGATCTAAAAAAAAATGACATGAATGAACTTATTTACAAAACAGAAACAGACTCACAGACGTAGAAAGCAAACTTATGTTTACCAAGGGGGAGGAGTGGGGAAGGGATAAACTAGGAGTTTGGGATTAGCAGATATAAACTACTAGATACAAAATAAAAAACAAGGTCCTACTGTATAGCACAGGGAACTACATTCAATATCTTGCAATAACCTATAATGAAATTATAACTGAGCAGGACCCTGGGGGGCCTTCCAGGGACAGACTCCTTCCTCATATCCTCTGCTGTAGCTCCTGAGTTTATTATCTCCTGAGTTTATATCTCCTGAGTTTTCCAGATGCTAAAAATCACCACCAAAGGGAAGGAATTAAGTACTTGAATAATGGAGAACACGTGGCCCCAAGACCTTCGGGTGACTAGAGGTTGACGGTTTTGACCACCCTCTTACCTCCACATCAACCATCAACCAATCAGAAAATTGTGCACGAACTGATCACATATCCTGAGACAGCCCCCACCCCCAGCCCCTCACCTGGCCTTTAAATATGCTTTGCCGAAACCCACCAGGGAGTTCAGGGCTTCCTTGAGCCTCAGCCACGCCTTTCTCCTTGCTCAGCCCCGCAATAAACACGTGTCTGCTCCAAAGTCTGACGTTTCAGTTTGTTTGGTCTCACAGTGCATCATCACACACTGGCACGAACTTGCTTTCGACAATGAAAAGAATATTCAGTATCTTGTAATAACCTTTAATGGAAAAGAATATGAAACTGAAGGTATGTATGTATAGGCATGTCCGGGACATTGTGCTGTGCACCAGAAATTGACACATTGTAACTGACTGTACTTTGATATAAATAAATGAATGAATGAATGAATGAATATGAAAAAGAATATATAGATGTATGACTGAATCACTCTACTGTGCTTCGGAAACTAACACAACATTGCAAATCAACTATATGTCAGTAAAAAAAAAAAAAATTAAGCTTTAAAAATTTTAAAAATGAAAGTATCCCGTGGAATCTGAAACGGTTTCTTGACACAGGTGACATTAACCTGGCAGCTAAATGGAGCACGACAAACTGCAGCAAAGTAAGAATGCAGTCCTGGGAAAAGGTAAAGTTTTCAAGAAAAGGTAAAATTGTGATTCTTGCAGATACAAAATGAATATATGTTAGATTTCATTTTATTCATTTGACATGAGACATACAGGCAGATGTTACCATCTGTGGAAAGGGAAAATCAACAATGCATATGAACTAAAAAGAACTGAATTTCAAATGAAGCAAACTTTTCTTTCATTGGGAGGAGGGAAGTCTACCCCAGTCTACAGAGTCTGCATATCCATCCGTTAGCTGCAATTTAAACACAGACACAAAACATCTAAAGGACAATAAACAGGGGTGCTAGACATCAGCCTATTCTGAGGGCTACAGGAAATGCAGGGATTTTTATGGAAGTACATCTGGTATCCTTCTACATTTTAACACATCACCACCCTCCTCCTGGACGGAGCACAATTTGCCCCCGCCCGCCAAAAAAAAAGTGTCTCTTTGGCATGAGGATTAATTTAGGCTGATTATTTTTAAGAAACAGAAGATTCAGGAAGTCTTTCCTTTTTACCTCCCCTTAGCCGCCTAAAGAATTTACACAGAGGGCTTGTTCCTCAAATAGAGCATCCGCAGAGATGTCTGCAAAGAATATGGACCGGGTGTGGTGGGGGAAACACAGCAGGGTCTGGAGATCAGAATCCACCGTGTGTCCCACTCTCTGCACTGGCCCTGCAACATGTGTTTACAAACATTTGCTTTCTATCAGCATATCAACGGCCTTCCTCTCCTTTGAAGTCTCAAACCGCTACCGCCAACATGCTCTTTTGTCTTTATAGCTGAAGATGAGGGTCCCGTCAGTCTGCTGAGTGACTCAAGTTTTCCTGAATCTCACCCACATACACAGGTGACTAGTTCTGTGTGCTTTCCTCCTGTTCATGTGCCTCATGTCCATTTAACTCTTAGACCAGCCCAAAGACCTTCGAAGGGCAGACGAAATATGTCTTCCTCCCTGACACCCCTGAATCCTACACGTTTCAATCTGACCTCTTATATGGGATCCACACTGAATGCCACTGATTCATGCAGCCTTATTTGATCCCCTCAACCAGGAAGGCATTCTGACCCCTTCCACAGCCCCACAGACGTCTATCTGAAATTCTCTGCCGTACTTACCACGCAGTAATTTGAATCATATGACTCGTGAAGTCTACTTTTGTATCCTTTCGGTCTACACCAAGTCTATAGCAACGGGTTTACATAATGGACACTGTAACCGAGCAGGACCGTATTGTCATCGGCGACCATACGGTATTTGTAACTTCTTAACTGTGTAATAGTTTAAATGGCTTTTCTCATGCTTTTGCTGACCGGGATTGGGCTGGAGAGGAGGGGAAATTTGGGTGATCTGCACACCCCCCCCCCACTTGGCTCCCAGCACCTCAGAGACAGCAGTCAGATGTTTTGTGCATCTTGTTCACCACTCGCCAACTGCGCATGTCTGCAGTAAGTTTTAGCCCCTTATGATTTCTTCGCATTCTGTTGTCCCAGCCTGTGCAACCACCGAAGCAAGAGGTCTCAGGAAGGTCTCAGCCTGCTTAAAATGCCAGAAGCATTTATCAACCTGACTTTAAACTGCACACGTTTTTCTCTAGAGCCCTTTTCCGCAGACCCCTTTCCTAAGCACCTTTGTTCTAGGCACAAGAATATCAGAAGAGTTCCAAAGCCAGAGGTGGACATCACACCCAGAAGGAAGGGGACCGTTGCATCCACAAAACCAAGGACAACTTTGCAACAAGTTGTTCCCCTGTATGGCATCTCTTTGGAAACCAGCCCTGCCCCTTGGCAGGGAAAAAGCAAAACTTCTTACAGAGCAAAGGCATTGAATTGCAAATGAAGGAAAGTACTTTTTGGAGAGGAGGTGGTCGGTTAAAACGAGGCATTTTGCAAATCAATCAGTTACCTCCAATTTACAAAGAGGTGGAAAATAGCTCAAAGACAATGAACAGCGGCCTGGAGGGGAGCAGGGCAGCTATAATGCAGGTTTTCATTAAAGTGCAATTTTTTTTTCCCCTACAAGACCACGCAGGGAGAGGGAGGAAAACCTAATGTGTGTTTTCTCATATCTTTGGTGGGCACTCCATCTTTTCATTCCTCCAGAGGCCCTGCTCCACATCCCCCTCCAAGTGTTTGAAGAATGCTGTGGTATCCTTGCAATAAATTCTGTTCATTTTGTTGAGCCTGTGTAAGAGGAATTCTATTGTTTGCAAACAAAAGTGCCTTTGATAAGACAACATTCATGCCCTTGGGTGGGGGTGGGGGAAGAAAGCTAAAATTTGCTGCTGAAACTCTGAACCCTTGATTTGTTTCCTTTTTCAAGATTGTTTTGGTCAAAGCAAGACCTAGGGTCCCCTGGATAGAGACAGCCACATATGTCCACACACTTCTCAAACACCCTGATGCTGGCATGTGGTCCAGAAAAAACACACAATAAAATAAATAGTGGAAAGAAGGCAGTGGTCTTGGATGACTGTCCTTGGAACAAGTGGCTGGGATCATATCATCCTCATCATGACAAGGGACTCTCTTATTGAAAAGCAGAGGGTCTGGTAACACATAGCCAGCATTTCTACTCAGCAACCATGGATGTACATGCAGGGAGCATCTGCCCCACCCCACCTGGCATTCCCACTCTGTCAGTTCCATCCTGGAGGGCTCTCTACCTGCCCCCCAAAGGCATCAGTGTCCAACCCAGCCTCTACTCCCAGCCCCAGGGTCTGGCCTGCAGGAAAACCCTCACTCCCTTCCAGCTTACCTCCTAGGAGCCCAGCCTGGCCCAGGATATCTGCTACTCCTTTTCCAGCTAAAATCGATATTCTTTTGTCTTTATTTCACCTGGAATGACTCTGGGCCCTACGTGGGAACTTCGTCACAGTCGCTAGGATCCCTCAGAGATGACCTTGTTTTGTGGATGTATGGGACCCAACAAACTCCCATGAGATTATAGTACACAAACTGTCATTCAGACTCAATCTGTCCATCAAAGTCACTGCCGTTGTATGGAAAAAAAGAAAAATCCATTTTCACCATACCATGGAAAGAGATTTCTACCCAAGCTCCAGATAAAATGCCATTTCTCACCCTATTGCCTGTAGAACACTTCCTTTTTACCACGGATTTCAAATTTTAAACGTCCGTTAATTTCATTTTGCTTCAGAGTGCTCTTGGTTTCTCATTTCTTACTAATAATTCATTTGCTTTCAAAGAATGATTTAGCTACCTTTATTCTTTTCTCATACACACGCTAGATGAAAATTAACGAGACTAAAGCAGATGAAATGGGTTTTTGTTAAGAGAATTATAAGTGCTTAAGTGACCCTGATTTTTATATCTTCTCCGTAACAAGGAGCTCAATAGGGAATGTTGAACAAAAGGTCTCCACGTCTGAGCAGTGTTAACACTCCTGTTCAGTTTCCTAGACTCAGAGCTGGGAGTTTCCCAACAAATAAATAACTGTATGGCCTTCGAAACTTTTACTTTTCCTTAGTTATGAGCCCTTTTTTGCAAGTAAAATTTAACAAAAAACTTAGTTTCAGTGTGGTCAAGACAGACTCACCAGGAATCACTGTAATATTAAGGAAAAGAAAAAAGTCCATATATGGCAAAGAGGGAAAATCTTACAAATTTTTTTCCTACAAGAACAAGTTTATACTGTGTAGCACAGGGAACCATATTCCATATCTCATAGTAACCTACGGTGAAGAATACGAGAATGAATGTACGTGTGTTCCTATGTGACTGAAGCACTGTACTGTACACCAGAAATTGACACACATCGTAAACTGACTGCACTTCAAAAAAAATACATTAAAAATTTGTTTTTCTTGTAAGGGTTGAGTTTTAAAAAACAGTTTCCTAGAGGAGGGTATAGCTCAGGGGTAGAGCACATGCTTAGCATGCACAAGGTCCTGGGTTCAATCCCCAGTACCTCCACTTAAAAAAAATTTTATTAAAAATACATAAATAAACTTAATTACCTACCCCCCAAAAAACAAACAAACAAACATCTTCGTCATGAATCTGAATCCAAAAAATGTCTGTTTCCACAACTAGACTGACAAAGATGAAAAAGCCTGGCACTACCTAGTATCAGTATGCACTGTCAACAAATGCATCAAAGAACAGTTGGAAACAGTACCAGCAATCTTCAGTGTGCTTGCCCATCCACTCAGGAAATCCACCTTAGAAACGGGTCCCAGGGGGACAGTCAGACAAACGTTCAGAGACACGCAAACATCCTCCTCCTATTTCTGTGTGAAATAGAAAGAAGTTTAGAGACACTCCAAATATCCATCAACAGGGCTGGCTAAACAAATTATCGTACCGTTTATCAACAAGATACCAAGGACCTACTTAAAATGATAAGAAAGACAAGATGGATAGATGGATGGATGGATGATGGATGGATGTATAGATAGACTGGATGGATGGATGGATAGACAGACAGACAGATAGATAGATAATTGGATGGATGGATGGATAGGTAGACACAGATAGGATGGATAGATAGATAAGATGGATGGATAGATAGGTAGGTAGGTAGATAGATAGATAGATAGACAGATAGATAGATATACATAGAGAAAAACTGCCATTGATTGACTCATCCTTGATCTATTCTCACAGGGGAAGAAACAAAAACTCAAGTTTTATACTCATTAGAGCAGCCTGTGAGCATGGCAAAAATCATGAGTTACATTTTTAATGTGAGGATCACCTGATTTCTCAACTAGTAACTGTCATCGGGATTTGGAGCTGCAAAGTGTCTACCATTCCGGAGAAAGTCAGGTGGAGCCAGATTCCTATTGGTCCTTGGACTCACCTAATTCATCCTCTCTCGATGATGGGTTCTCCACATAATTCACAAGTAGATCTGAGCTTGATAAAGCAGAAGGTGGTGGCATCGTCCCCTTTGCTCTCTCCCATGCCTGGCTTGGAGCCAGCTCAGTAAATTTGTGTTCCACCTAACCCAAGCAACAAGCCTCAGGAGAACAAGGCCAGGGAACCCACTCTCCTCTCTCGTCACAACTGTTTGCACATGCAGGTCTGCATCTGCGTTTTATCAGCACTGGAACTTACAGGATGCTACACAAAACAGAGAAGTTACCAGTGTGGGTCACTGGCCTGCGCTGTGTGCTGCAAATATCTTACTCAGTGCTCTCTTTACAG
Source organism: Camelus dromedarius (assembly GCF_036321535.1). Classification (NCBI taxonomy): domain Eukaryota; kingdom Metazoa; phylum Chordata; class Mammalia; order Artiodactyla; family Camelidae; genus Camelus; species Camelus dromedarius. The sequence continues at coordinate 110,200,908 of NC_087472.1, forward strand.
TGATTTTTTTTCTCTCTCTCTTCTCTCAGTGAACAGATGGATTAGTAACATGAGTTTTTCCCTATAATGTCAAATTGCGTTTGTTCAACAGTTGCGAAACTTGCTGCCGGGGAAACCTGATCAGACAGTTTTGGAGTAAAACCAGATACACGACAACAGGATAAAACTGAGCATCTCTCATTCTGCAACTCAGACCTACGACCAACTTATTATGACTTCGGTACTACTGCCCTGGGAGGGGGGGAAGGGTACAGCTCCGTGGCAGAGCACACACTTAGCATGCATGAGATCCTGGGTTCAAGCCCCAGTACCTCCTCCAGGAATAAACAAACCTAATTACCTCCCCACTGCCAAGAGAAAACAATAAAATAATACAACAATAAAAGTTTTAAAAGAAATTAATAGTTCTATAACCACAGTAAAACTTCTCTAAAATGCATTCAATTTAATCGTGTTATCCGATCCATCAACAGAGACTATTCCTTCTGGAAAATATTCTGGATAATTTGCTATCATGCTGAACTCTCGTGGGGGCAAATAGGCCAGCCTCTAGGCTATGAAAAAATAAATATGAATATAAATACATATACATGTATCTTCACAGATACACAGACATATTTTCCTATTATACTTATATAGTGTTTCATGTATTATGTATAGTTAGTTTATAATTAATTAAAATACGCATAATTTGTTTGACGAACACAAACTCCCTTTTCCAGATTATAGGCACCATCCCATTCTCCTATCCAGAACAATATTCCTAGTACCTCCTTGGCCTAGGACCTCGAGGGTACAGAAAGCTGACAGAAGCACGTTCTTTTTTACCCCTTGTCCACATGGACCTCACCTTACACCTCTCAATAAATCCCACTCCCCTGAGCTACTGGATAGAGAAATTTAACCACTTTCCGAATGATGCAACTCAAAAGATGATGGGTATTCTGAAAATGCTGTGCTTATATTAAATACACCTTCCCCTTTTCCTATTCAGTGTGAAATCAGTCATTAGCAAATTCCAGGGCTGTGTGTGGCGAGGCCAGATAACACACCTCAGGAATTCCAGACAAAGGAGCCTGACATCCTGAGACTTGGTTAAGTTCTCTACCTGTCGAGGGCAAGGACTGTTCTGACTTTGAAAAGCCATGTCAGCTTGTCCCCTCTGAGTTGGGGGGGTGATGAAAGTGTGAGTGTACCCTGCTCACAGGTGGAAATAAGGAACCAAAGCAACGTGAACGCTGGAGTGTTGTGTGACCGCCAAGGGGTCAGGGAAGCCACCACTTTCTTTGTGGGATCCCTTGGAAGAGAAGTATATTTACATTCTGAGTAGAGGGGAAACCAGATCCAAGGCAATGGGGGCTGCAAGCAACTGAGGTCCTTCTGAAACACTGCCTTGCTCCCCAGTGGAAATCAGAACACAGAGGTTGGGCTTTTATTTATTTGCATGCGTTCAGCTGTATTTCACACCTGGAAATGGGTTCATTTCTTTGTCAACAGAAAATGTAAAGAAATTGGGAATGAAAGAAGAAATGTTTTTCGACCTAAATTGAAAAGAAAATCATATTTATGTATTTTAAAAATATTTTATAAATATAAATAAATAAAATCTGTTGCCCCCAAATTACACTTTCATTTATTAAAGAAAAATTCTAAAAATACATATGTAAACATAATCCATGTTGGTCAAGATGAAATTAAAACGTGAGGGCAAAACACAAAGTGTCACTCGTGTATCTTGAAGATCCACCCTCCCGTGCATGGCGCTGGAGGCCTTTGATAATACGGCCCCAACTTACACTTCCAGCCCCACCTACCACTTCTGCCTAATCCTGCTCAACCACGCTGGCCCCACAAAACTTCTCGCAGGTAGCTAAAATCCGCAGTGTACGTTAGTAACTTTACGATTGGCTTTCTCTACTCTCTTTGAATAGAATACTCTTATCAATCTCCACTGTCCGATAAAGCCCAATTGAGCCACAATTTACTCCCTCAATATAATCAGAAATCATCACATTGCTGTCCGTGTTAAAGCACGGTGTCCACCCGGACAAAGTAGCCACCATGATGTTGCCTGTCACTGCACACGTCTGTCCTCCACTAAGTATTGTGACCTTCAGAGGGTAAAGAAGCATTTTATGGTCCCAAGTTGGAGCACAGTATGCAGAACACAGTAGGTGCTCAATTAACACACATGGATGAAGAGAGCTGGGAGGGACAGGATGGAGGTGGCAAAGAGAAAGGAGCCGCATGCATATTCTTTTACGAAAAGCCATGTGATATTTCTGTAACTACGTTTACTTTATCTGCGCACATCCTGCCAGATAAGAAGTTACTCCCTCTGGGTCATTCAGACATTTTCTGAAGCTCTATAACTTTTCAGGTTTTTTCTTTCTCTCCAGTTTATTCTTTTATTTGTCCATATTGGATTTAATCCAAACCTCAGCTGAATTCCCATGGTCTCATGCTCCTAAGAGTCAAACTGAGATTCCACTCCAACAGCAATGACCTAGGCTTTCCTGGTCTGCTTCCTGCACCTGAGTCACTCAGCCTGCTTTGCTAGGAGGGCCAGGAGATCACCTCTTGGGAAAAGTGACAGAAGCACACTGCAGCCAGCACAGTGCTGCAGTCCGCCCTATCTCTGCCAGACGCGGAAGTGGCACTTCTCGTTCCCGACTCGCCCTGATGTCTCCAACTGACTGCCAGGAACCACCGGAGGCGTCCAGACCACACCTGAAACCTCCCTAGTGCAGGGGACTGCAGCCCTAGGAGCTGGAAGGTGGGTGGGAGAAGGGACCTGCTATCTTGGAGTGAAGTACGGTCACGGGATCCCGACACTGCCTTGTTTGTTCCCAAATGCATTTCCTGTTTTGGTGAAGTGCTGCTTTCACACTTCACAGTCACTGACCACGAGGAGAAACACGCAAGAAACCTGAACATCCCTTTATGAAACCTTCACAACCATTACGATCTTCCCTTGGAGCACATATCACCCAGATACCGTCTCCTTTTAAGTTTGACGCTCCTGTCTGGATACGAATCACAGAATAGTGGCTTCTGTCCTACCGTCAGCGTTAATGGGGTGAGTGCTTTTTCCAGGCACCTTCTCTGCTGAGGGCAGGTGGATTAGCCCGGAGCCTTCCTGGTTGACCAGATATCCCCAGAAACGCCTGCCTCCAGGCAGTGATCAGATGTCACTTCACAGGGGTATCGTCAATGCTCATGCACACCTGCGTCACCACATCACAGACTCATCACACAGACAGCGGCACGCCTGAACCTCCAGGACTCTGAGCCCCACCCCATCGGCTCATTTCCTCAGGGAGCACTGCTTAGAGCCTTAGACGGCACTAACACGCCTCAAGGCCACGTCATAGACTTGACTTTAACTAGACAAAGCTACGGCTTCTTCAAACCCCTCCCTTCCCAGTCCAGGCTTTCCCAGCCTTGGCACTTTCCAGCCGCTAGCACTTTGGGGCTGGATAATTCTTTCGTGTGGGGTGGGGGCTGTCCTGGGCACTCTGGGCAACACCCTTGCCCTTGACCCACCGGGTGACAGTACCACCACCTCCCTCCAATGGTAACAACCAAAAATGAGTTCATCACACCTTGCCAAACAGCGTCCCCTGAAAAGCCATGCGGTAACACCTCTCCTCAATGTTCACAGAGAACCACCATCTGGGAAAGGGTCTGGGGCATGAAAATCAGATCGCCTGCAAGTTCCAATGCACTTAGCCGTCGGCCAGAGGACACAATCTCACAGAGCTAGCCTCGAACAGAAGAAAATGAGGTAACAGCTATTCCAGGAAATCATCCTATTCGTGTTATTTTAAGTACATGAGGCCAGCACCTGACCTAATTCAGGCACTTGTGAAAATAGAGCCCACCATCAAATGTGTATTAAAAAAATCTTCAATTATTTACTTTTGAATATGGATGGTCACCTACGAGACACATTTGTAATGGAGATTACCACCCTAAAATGACTTCACTTACCCTATGACTTCTTACGTGCCAGTATATTTTATCTGGAAATACATTTTTTCTTACCATATATAGCGCCCCAACAGCACACTGCTGTGCTCTTGTGTTGGCGACGTATTATTTGTATACACTGCTTTTTCCTTTTTCTTTTTTTTTTTTTGCAAGAGGGATGTAGTTATATTTATTTATTTAGTTTTTCGATGGAGGACATGGGGACTGACCCCAGGACCTTGTGCACGCGAAGCATGCGCTTTTATTGCTTGAGCTGTACGCTCCCCCTTATCTGTATGCACTTCTTAATGTTTCCCATGCACTTAGACCTTGGTAAGTTTTACAGGTGAAATATTGAAAAGACCATGGGCTTTAAAGCTAGTTTTGTATCCAAACCACACTCCTTCCCTCACAAACACAGCTGTGCTGGAAACCTTATGCAAGCCTTCTGAAGTACGAGCACTTAACCCAGGAAACTATCAGAATATTCTGCTCACCAATTCTAAGCTGTGTGGGGGTTTCTCCAAGCTACCAAGCAACTCTCAGACCCCCAGCTGGGTGTCCTACAATTCAACTGAGTTCTGATACTATCCACGGGAGATACGGTCGCATAAGAGGTTCAGGGCTCAATTCTGCTACACTGTCCCCCACCCTACCCACTCGAAACTTCAGAGGACAAACTGCAAGTCCAGGGTGTCACCTGTGGTTCCGACAAACTGGCAGACCAGAGGTTCCAACAATCCCCTCCCCTGGGTTTGATTAATTGGCCAGAGCAGCCCACAGAAGTCAGAGGAACATTTACTTACGAGATCACAGACTCATGATGAAAGGCGATATCTCGGGAACAGCCAGATGGAAGAGACGCAGAGGGCTCGGACCTTCCAGGCTCTCTCCAGGTCGCCATTCTCCCCAGTTCGCCATGTGTTCACCAACCCAGAAATTCTCCAAAGCCCCTCCTTTTTGGTTTTTTACGGAGGATTCATTACATAGGCCTGACTGACGAAATCACTGGCCACAGAGAACTAATTCAGCCTCCAGCCCCTCTCCCCTCCCACAGGTCCAGGGGTGGGACTGAAAGTTCCCTCTATTATTATTATTATTATTATTATTATTATTATTATTATTATTATTATTCAGGGTTGGCTACCAGCCCCCATCCCTAGGTGCATTTCCAAAGTCACATCATTTACATGAAAACACCTTGATTGCTCTCATCACTTAGGAAATTCCAAAGGTTTCCGGAGCTCAGTCACAGCAAAGACCAGAAATATATTTCTCACTGCAAATCAGTATCAAAACATGCTTGCGGGGTAGGGGGAGGAAAGGTATAGTTCAATGGTAGAATGCATGCCTAGCACTCAAGAGGTCCTGGGTTCAATCCCCAGTACCTCCATTAAAAAAAAAAAATGAACCAAATTACTCACCCCCCCAACAAAATTCAAAAAATAAATTAAATTTAAAAAAAAACATGCTTGCAGGATGATACGTGACTTTTTCTTAACACTGAAGATGCTCACTAAACGTCGGTTTCTGTCCAAGACCCAACCCCAGCACCTACTGATTGGGGAAAATGAATTGTCTGAGATTTCCATAAGTTTGTAGGTTCTAAAAATATATAGTATTATGCCATTTGCAGCAACACGGATGGACCAAGAGACTGTCATATTAAGTGACGTAAGTCAGACAAAGACAAATATCATATGTTATCACTTATAAGTGAAATCTTAAAAAAAAAAAAAGGCACAAATGAATTTATCTACCAAACAGAAACAGACTCACAGACATAGCAAACAAATTTAGGGCTACCAACGGGGAAAGCGGTGTGGGGGAGGGACAAATTAGGAGTGTGGGATTGGCTGATACAAACTACTTTATACAAAATAGATAAACAACAAGGTCCTACTGTATAGCACTGGGAACTACATTCAATGCCTTGTAATAATCTACAATGAAAAAGAATATGAAAAGAAATATATATATATCTATATATCTATATATATAGATATATATCTGATATATATATCAGAATCACTATGCTGCACACCAGAAATTAACACAACATTGTAAACCAACTATACTTCAATAAAAAAAATAGATAAAATAAAAATAAAAAACTTTTTTTATTACAGACGGTATTCTCCCAAGTTTATTGCTAAAATGCTTGGAAACTATATACATGTAGCAAGAATAAAATAAAATTCATCTATCACTTTATCACCCAGAGATAAATCACTATTTAGAGTTGCATGTGGTTTTTATTCTTTCTTTTTTCACTACGCAATTTGGAGACTTTTAAAGAAAAGATTAGAAAATAGAAAATGCTGTCTTTCTTGAAATCAATTCTGACCTTTTATACTTTCCCAGAAGTCTGGAAAAAGCAGTTGAGGAAGGAAGGGGTGCTGAAGGTCGTGGAACTCCCCCACACCCTAATACAGGGGGCAGCAAACTTTCTCTGTACAAAGGGCCAGATAGTAAATAATTTATCCTTAGTGGGTCATAAGGTCTCTGCTGCGAGTACACATCTCTGCTCTGGTGCACAAAAGCACGCACGCATGGACAATACATAAAGGAAACGGGCACCCTCGTGTTCAATAAAACTTTATTTACAGAAGCAGGTGGTGGACAGGATTTCGCCCACGAGCTGTAATTTTCCACTTCCTGCCCTGCCGTGCCAAACGCTGACAAGGACTGACTAGTTAAGAACACTGAAGAAATGAAACAGCCCTTGTATCTAATTGCTAGAACAGTGTCTATTCTGTAATAATAATAATATTAAAGATCATCAAGGTAAAAATCCATCCAAGTACGTGAGTGAACAATCAATTGTGAAAACTCTTTACTGGGGAAAAATACTGACCTTCTGAATTCTTCTCCAATCGAAACGCTGTCACTGCTTTTGCACCACGCTTCACAAAATGTAGTTTTCTTCTGCGGCAACCTGTTCCCTGGAGTATTGATTATATTATAATCTCTCCGATTCAGCGTTTTCTGGCTGCTTCCCAAGTTATAACCATTTCTGCCACGGCATAAATCTCTTCAATAACTTCCCCCAAATCAAGTCCCCTCTGTCTTTTCTGATCAGCCTCCTTCCTTCCTACAAACGCCAGCTTTGATCAGCCACACATGGCTGATGGAATCTGCTTTTAAAAGGACCTTCTGTGACTAGGCAATTTTCTTTAAGGATGATTGCTGAGAAAACCCTCAACAATAATGTTATTTTCTTTGCAAGGTATATTTGGGATGGAGATGGGTTTCTGGTCTGTCTTCCCTCCTTCCTTCCTTCCTTCCTTCTCTCACTCCCTCCTTCCCTCTTTCCTTCCTTCCTCTCTCTTTCCTCCTTCCTTCCTTCCTCTCTTCCTCCCCACCTCCCTTCCTTCTGTTTGAAGTCTTCAATTTGCCACAGCTCACATCATTGAAAAGTCCCTATGCAAACGCATCTTCAGTCCAAGGAACACTGAGTGACCATTCCAGACAATGCTATCGCTGCTTGCGTGTTCCCAGCAGACCCCTCTGGCCCGTTCTGCGTGCCCACCTCTCGATACTTCCATCTGGTTCTGATCAGTGGCCGAGGTGGCAAAAAAGGGTAGCATCTCCATTGTTTAATACAGTCACCTCTGCTCTTGGATCAGCACAGTGTGGACGGGCTCAAAAATACAATTTGTATCTATTCACCAGCATTGATCAGACCCTGGTAAACTGATTCAGAACGATGACACAGAATAATCTGTGAAACAACATGTCGGTGTACGTAACAGCGAAGAGAATGAAACCAAGCTTAGTTACCGTGGCGTGTGTTCAGCTCAGCCCACCTCTGCCGGTTATGATGGGCTGGGGAAGGGAGATGCATTATCTTGGTATTAGGATGTACCGAGACATCATTGGTCCCTTCTGTTGGCTTGAGAGGCTTAAGAAAGGCCCTAGGAGCACTGATGAACTCATCTACAAAACAGAAACAGACTCACAGACATGGTCAACAATCTCATGGTTACTGGGGAAAAAGAGGGTAGGAAGGGATAAATTTGGCAGTTTGAAATTTGCAAATGTTAGCCACTATATACAAAAATAGATTAAAAAACAAATTTCTTCTGCAGAGCACAGGGAACTATACTCAATATCTTACAATAACCTTTAATGAAAAAGAATATGAAAATGAGTATTTGCATGTATGTGCATGACTGGGACACTGTGCTGTACACCAGAGATTGACACACTGTAACTGACTACTTCAATTTAAAAAAATACTAGTAACATAAAAAAAAAAAAGAAAGTTCCTAGAAGGCTTCAGCATAAACGTCCGAGAAGCTTCAACAGGAGGGATTTGCATGTGGAATTAGCAGGAAATGTGCCTGCCTCCAAGCTCACTGCTTTGGAGTGCTGACTGCTTGCAAACGGCAGGTAACTCATATCAAAATGCTTTCCTTGTCCTCAACTTAGTCTCACGTCTCTGCCTGCTTCTGTTCAGGTTGTTAAGGACACTTCACAGTTAACAGTGACAATCTTTCCTTGTATTAGCGATGAAGCCTGAGGCTGTTATCTACATTTTATTTTCCATTCTCCAACTCTGATAAGGCTTCTTGCATATTAATTATCTGACTGGAGGACAATTAAAGAGTTCAGAAGCCAGATGGTTTTGAAGGAAAATAAAATCCATTGTACCCAAATGTGAAAAACAACACTTTAAAACATCTAGAAGAAAATATGTTAAAATGTTGTCATGGCTTTGAATAGCAAAAGTTTTCCTTACCAGGACAAAGAATGCAAATCAACAAGGAAATGATTGATGCATTAATAACCTCAAACTTACAAAATAAATTCTTTGGTCATAAGAAACAAAACATGTAAATATAAACCATGGTTGATTCTAAATTTTTGTCTATAAAACTGATGAAAGTTTTGTAGCAGTAATATATAATTAAGGCACATAGAAAGATACATTATAGGACACCTGTTGTATAAATACATAGTATATAAAATATTTTGTATCAATAATACGTACCTGTGTTTAAAATAAAGCACTCATATCTGTGTTCAAAGTGACATGCACCAGAAAAACCCCTGTAATGGAAGGGAACATGGAAAGAATATTGTATATATATATATACACACATGTAACTGAATCACTTTGCCGTACATCTGAAACTAGCACAACATTATAAATCAACTATACTTTAATAAAAAAAAGAAAAGAAAAGGAAGAAAAAAATGACATGTACAGGAAGGCTCCGTGAAGCATCTCCTATAACAGCAGAAAACTGAAGCCAACTTAATTTTCCATCAGTAGAAAAGTAAAACCATGTATTGGACATTCAAAGACTTGGGTAGCAGATCAAAGGAAATCAACTAAACATATATTAACGTACAAAAATCTCGAACAAAACTGGAGGAAGGGAGGCAGGGAATGGTAAGTACCAGAAGGATGTGCAGAATATAGTACCATTTACGTAAAGTTTTACATCATGCAAAACAAGTCTGCATATTGTTTGTGAATGCTTGACCCATAGCGACATTTTAAAGACAAACAGGTGACAAATAAATACCAAACGTGGGATTCAGATTTTTCTGGGGGAGGGGGGGAGGCAAGATGGGAATGAATGGAGAAAAGATAGAAAAAAATATGGCAATTGTGTTTGGAACTTTCTACTGTCAAAGATGACAGATCCTCAGAGATGGATGGATGGATGATGGATGGATAGATGGACAGATGGATAGGTTGATAGATAAAGAATTGATACTAGTTCACTTCTAATTTTCTGAGAAGAGCTAGTCACTATTGATGGGACAGTCACAATGAATACCTGTATGCCAGAAAAACACTTATCTAGCGAAAATAATTAAGCCACTTCATTTTCTCCAAAGCAAACGACACGTACAGAAGATGACCCTGGATTTGCTCCAATGCAATGTCCACTAACTCCTGGATTTTGCACCACTTCTGCCCAATTAAATATGTTCTTGGTGGTGAAAAATTCATTTCATGTCACTTTAAGCTGAACATCACTGGGAAGTTGGTTGTAAAACCCAAGTTAAACATAAAATCCCCATGAAACCAAGGCCACCATTTCCCTCTGAATCCTCATTAGCATTTCCCCTCTTCATTAGCATAGGTTTAAGAGAGTTGAGGGATCCACTTAGAATTCAGCTTCCAGGAATTGATTTTCAGACATGTGATCTGGGATGTGAAGGCAATCACTGCAAGCTAGGTCACTATTTGGTTTTCTCTTTTGTTTCACAAGGTCATTTCAAACAACTGAAGTCCTACAGCATTTCCATTAAAGGAAGTACAAACTTGAAGGATATTTGTAGTGGACAAAATGTGCTGAGCGATTTTCAAAAGAGAGGAAGCAATTAACTTTCTGCTCTGTAAGAAAGTGTTTGCAAATTATTTTCAGGGATCTTAATGAGAAGGTCAGTTAACTTTCAGGTTTTAAGAGAAATCACATCCTACCCATCTCATCAACAGTCATGGAGCTATTAATCTGGTAGCGAATATTCCAGAGTTATAACAGTTCGTTATTTTTGAACCCATACTTGCCTGATTTTAAACATTTCCAAAAAGTTACTTTAAACAAAACAGCAAGGAGATGCAGATTATAAAGTTTATTCATAATCACAGTTGATTCTATTAAACCAAGTGCGTTTCCACCCTAACCTACTGGCCCACGGCCCTCTGCGTAAACATAATTTGAGTGCCATGTTTTATTTAGATAACTGACATTTTGACCAAGATACACAATGCTTTTTATCACTCATGAAAGTGTATATAATTTACTCGAAGGCTTATTGAATCTTAAAGATGTGACTTATACATAATAAATGAAACAAAACGAAAAGAAAGCAAGCCACTGCCAGGTTATGGCTTGGCTGCCTATATTCCATGGAAGGAAGAAGAATCAGAGATCTGCCACTCTACATAAGGCACAGGTGAGCGTTTCCTGTCTCGGCACCACTATCAATGCATCGTTTTGTTGGGTACGCTTTATAACGTGAGCATTCGAATCGTAGCAATGAGATACACGGATACCCAGTCTTCCGTGTGCACACACACATACTAACACATAACTTCATGGTGTCATACACACGTGGATGAAAATTACACTTTGTTATGCTTACAGGGCACCTACCAGAAGATTCTCAAGAAAAAAATCACATGAAACCAGGCTCCCTCTTTGGGTGTCAAAGGGGACCAGTTAACAGCCCCCCACTTTTCCACCCACGCACTGAAGTAACTAAGAAAAAAAAATGAGGTATATGGAGACCAAAATGTCACCCTTATTAACATAGATATGACAGACCACGCGGGTCTTGTCAGGGTCGGGGGCAATTTAGGAATGACCCCTCCGTACCGACCCACCCATTCAGCTCCAGGCAACACTGGTCTGAGCTAGGTTTCCCTTCCACGACCCACAACATGTAAAAACAGAGAAGCATGACTGCTTCCTCTTGGCTGCTGGCTCCCTGGAGAAAGAAGAAAAGACGATGCTGGCCCTGAGGACTCAGGCAAGTCAGTCCATTTCTCACGGGGGTGGGAGGGAGGCCAGCAGTAGGTGAGAGGCAACAGAAGTTGGCAGTGCTACATCAGCCGTTGGCAGGACACACCAGGCACGGAGAAGTGCCCCCTCTTTTCCCCAGTTAGGAAGAAAAGAAAAGTTTATGTGAGGGCCGGAAATCCTTGGCTAGTCAACGTCCCATGCACCCACGACACAGATATTTGAGCACCTAGCAGGTGCCGTGTGCGTAACTGCAGAGAGTGTGCACTCCTGTGTGCTTTCCCTTTGGAGGAGGTGCGTCACCTTGGTACATGATGGAGAAGCGTGATTTGTGCCCGTGGTGTACTGATACAACAAAAGCACTTTACAGCCAATGAAACAGAGACCACGGTCACTAACCACGATGTAGATGGAGGCTTTAACCACACGACAGAGCATAATGAACTGTCTGCGAGGCTCAGCCTCCTGAATATGGTACCCAAACCACAATGGACTTAGAGCTACTCAGTGAACAACCCTCTTGTTGTGATGATGGAAAAGGGAGAGAGGGTGGAAGGAGGAAGGAAGGGAGGGAGGGAGGGGAGGGAGGAAACAGAATAATATAAATGCTAGTATGCACACATTGCCCATCATGACACCAGAGGCAAAGCCAACTTCTCCACCATTTGTCAGGCTTTACAAGCCGTGGCGAACATTTCACAGAGACGCTGAAAGAAATACACGGAAAGAACGTATTCTAGGCCAGAAATATTTGAAAAGTCAGTGAACGGAAAATAAAAATATGAAAATATGATTTATAACACTGATATTACTCATTGAAGAGGTAATGTTCTGAGCTGTCGGATTAATCACCACTGTTATTGGAACCCAGAAAGAGAAAACTCAGTGGGCTATAAAGATATCTTTGTCTATAAAGAAGAATGCTGCTAAATTTTTATAAAACGTCAAATTAACAACATGTGTCTATCTCTCCGTATTTGCAATGTAATTTTAAAGTCCAAAAGACTCTACACATCTTAATTTGTTAGAGGTGTGTAGCTCTTTCTACAAAAATAATTTTGTGAAAACTTTTTCTAATTACCTTTACTCACATAGGTAAGAAAAATATATATATACACGTATATATTTTTTGGTAATATACACTACTAAATGTAAATCCAAGCAAACTTCTTTATAGAAGAAAATTCTGTCAATAATTTTTCTTCAGTTTTATAAATATCTTTTTTTAGTTCCGGGTACAACCATTTCTTTTCACTTAGAGCCCCAGTATTAAAGAAAGAAGAAGAAATTAGAGGGGGGAAATCCAGTAATGATGTGGTACAGGGTTACCTAATTGACTGCAAAACTTAGCAGCATTAATTAAAGAACATTTTTAACAGTCTAGAGTCTCCATTTCCAGCATTAGGTCCAACTGTCCATTGTAACAACCTCTCCCAGTATAGAAACTATAAAATGACAGATGAAATGTAAGCATCCTTTTTAAATGTTTTTTTCCTTAAAGCAAATCTGAGCTGGTGACTAAGAATCAAATACTATGGAAGCCCACAAATGACTGCACTAACACGAGGAAGCCTGCTTGCCCCGAAGATGTCTTCCAGTCTCCCTCCAGCTGCCGCAAATCTGTCATGCCAGGGGTCTCTGTGCTGAGGACAGAAGTCCAAGGATTCGGTGTGAAAAATGAAAGGGCCGTTTGAAATTCTTGCAAAAAGCCAACTCTCCCTAACCATCACAGCCTCCGTGGTAAGTTCGTCACTGGGAATTACACCACCCGTGTGGCCAAGTCACAATTTCTTTACAACGTCCACAAATCTATAAGTGTCAGGAGGTGCCTGGTGGACGCAAACACAGACCATCACTGAAGAAATCATTTAAAAATGCAGACTTTCTGCAAATCATATTCCAGTTCCAATGCATATGAATTGTCTCTCGTTCACACACATAATTATGAAATACACAAGAAATCTAGAAAATCAGAGAACTTTCTAAATTTTCAAGTGCACTTCATAAGAGCATCAAGAAAACCATCAAATATCTTCAAATAAATTTAAGAGAAGATATATAAAATTTCTACACCAAAACTTCCAAAATACCACTGAGAGAAATTTAAGAAGATACACACGGATGGAAATATATACCATTTTCATGGATTGGAAGACTCAGTATTACTAAGACTTCTGCTGTCCCCCCCCCCCCAAGTTGGTGTATAAACTGAATTAAATCCCAATCAAAACAACAAGCAGACTTTTGTGGAGACGGAGAAGCTGGTTTTAAAATGTATGTGGAAATTCAAAGGACCTCGCAGAATCGAGACATTCTTGAAGAATAAAGATGGAAGACTTACTATCCCAATTTGGGATTAAAACTGTGGAAATAAACATCCTCTAATTCTAAATGAGAACCAGCAGAGGCTGTTTATTGACAGGTTGCTACGGCAAAAGGGAGTCAGCCGCCAATATCTGCATTTAGCTGAGGACCCCCTCCTCCCCAGAGCAGGCAGGGAAGTGGGAAAGCTTTCCAGGGACTGCAGGGAAGGCTTCAGGTGAGCTCTGATTGGAAGCTCTTGTATGAGGAACTTGGAGACAGAGCCTGTTTGACTTTCTCCAGTTGGTTCTGAGTTGGAAGAAGGGAGACGTTAGGGAAACTGGCAGACACTGACCAGGTCCTGACCATTCTGGGTCAATTTCTGCAGAAACTCTGGCTTGACTTCTGGGTTGGTTCAAGCTCTGTTTTTGTATGTGAGCTGGGCATTGTCCACGTGATACTCAAACTCTCAGGGTAAAGCCCCAGGAATTAGGAGCGTGTGGCTCTGGGGCAAGAACGGACAAACACAAAAGACTGGGGAGTCCAGAAAGAGACCCCTGCTTGGTCTGGGGCAAAGGTGTCACTGCTGTTTGCGGAGTGGGGAGAAGATGTTCTGTTTAAAGCATGGAGCTGAACAGTTAAGAGAGTCCAATGGTAGGAAAGATTTTAATTCATAGTAGATTTTTATAGCTAAACATGTTGACTGAAAGATTAAAAACAGAGTGTGCAGCTACCAACTGTGTACAGAGGGAAAAACGGGAGGGGAGTCAGAATACAGCTCTCCCAAATATGCCCCGTTCACAGAAAGAACTCTTTGAGCCACAGGCACTTGAGAACCATGAGATGCAGGGAGAGTTACCTGCCTAGAAGCAGGCGCACGTCAGGGAGAGAGTGTCTCGTATCAAGAAAAACAAGATGAGTTTGTGTAAACAGAACTTACTAAAACAGCCTGTATCTTTTTCTTTTTTGGGGGAGGAGGTTAATTAGGGTTATTTACTTACTTTTAGAAGAGGTACTAGGGATTGAACCCAGCACCCTGTGCATGCGAGGCATGCACTCTACCACTTGAGCTATACCCTCCCCCTAAAACAGCCTGCATCTTGCATTAGCTCATCACCCATTTCCTGGTTCCCACAACTGACCGTCCCTTGGAGCCCAAACCATCTCCAGTTAAAACAAAAAACAAACAAACAACAACAACAAAAACCAGTGTATAAGGCCTGGAGTCTAACCATTTCTTTGTGTCTCACTACTTTTCTGTGCACATAAATACTAATAAAAATGGTGTGTCTTTTCTCCTGTCCCTCTTTCTTCTGTTATGTTTAATGCACACCCTCCCAGTTTACGAACCTAAAATGAGAGAGGAAAAGTTTTTCTTCCCCAAATTTGAAAACGGGAAAGAAAATTAAACCGAGGGCCCTGCATGAGAGCAGCTTGAGGGTGTTTTTTTTTTGTTTTTTTTTTTTTTGAGGTTTCCATTTTCTTTTCCGGGCATCAGTAAATGCAAAATTTGTGATTAAAAAAAAAAAAACAAAAACCTAAGACATCCAGGTTAATGAACTAAATCTAATTATTACGAGTGCAAGATAATTGCTAATGGGATACAGCGGCCTGAGTTTTTCAAGACAAGGCAATAAGACGGGGTTATATCTGTAAATGGAGCTCACAGGACTGCCAACAGTTCCTTCAAAAAAAAAGCCTCAAGCTGAGTTTACTCTTAAGCAAATTTACTCTTCATAAGCGTCAGTACATTAGAGACACGATACGGTTTTAAGAGCTTAGAGTCAGTATTTAATGGGTTTAAAGTATTTGACTAGAAGGACGTGTTCATTAGATAACGGTCTGCTCCGCCCCCGCCGCCTTTCCAAAGTTCGCTCTGCTTTCGCGAGAGACCTGAGACTGCTACCTGTTTTCACCAACCGGAAGAAATCCTAACAGGATTCTCGATTTTACTTTTGAAAAGCTAAGATGTGTCCAGCATGTGCTTGGCTGCAGCCGTCACAGAGGCAGCTCGCACGCCCAGTGGAGAGAGCGTGGCCCCCCCGAGCTCCTTCCCCTGGAACCACACTCAGCATCTGAGCATCCTGCCGCCAGGGCTGTGGGCTGAGTCTGTGAGCACCTATACTTTGTGCTTACTTAGTGCCTCCATTGGCAAGACGTGTCCTAAGGTAACTGCTTCCCCACTTCACAGCGTTTTGGCTTACAAATGGTGTCTCAGGAATGCTCCACCTTTGGACAGGGGGAGGACCTGTCATCGCTGTGCTGTGTTCCCCACTGCGGTTGCCTCAAGGCTTCCTGCGGGAAGCACGTCCGTGACCGACCACAAATGCACCTGCAGAGCAGAGCCTCGCAGGACAAATGGTCCACGGTCTGTTAAGCTGGACGTATGGGCCAAGGTCAGGCAGGATCCCTAGATGGGTGTGCTGCTCGAGGGGAGAGCACGTTTCAAAAAAAAAAAAAAAATTGATGATAGTCCCAGGATCGGCAGGGCTCTGAAGGTAAGAAGGAAAAGGAAGGTAGTGGACTGTTTCTTTATCCAGTGCCAGACACGGGCAAGCCTCCCAGGTATTGTTACCAAGGCTCCTGCCCCGGAACCAGACTTCTGCCCCTGCCTCCAGGTAAACTTGCAGAAAACGGAAACCAACCACGTCTTCCAGCTGCGTTTACACCGCAGGACAAGGAGAGTCTAACCAAAGA
Source organism: Camelus dromedarius (assembly GCF_036321535.1). Lineage (NCBI taxonomy): Eukaryota > Metazoa > Chordata > Mammalia > Artiodactyla > Camelidae > Camelus > Camelus dromedarius. Next base: position 110,217,365 of record NC_087472.1, read on the forward strand.
TAAACTGTGCAAGTCGGTTCAGCTCCAAAAGTGGACGAAGGTTGCCCTGCAGCTCATTACCACCTCATTACAATAGTAAGATCTCAGCTCGACCACATGGAGATTCCTCAAAAGACTAAACATAGACTTACCCTATGATCCAGCAATCCTACTCCTGGGCATATATCCAGAAGGAGCCCTACTTCAAAAAGACACCTGCACCCCAACGTTCATAGCAGCACCATTTACAAGAGCCAAGACATGGAAACAGCCTAAATGTCCACCGACAGATGACTGGATAAAGATGTGGTATATTTATACAATGGAATACTATTCAGCCACAAAAACCGACAACATAATGCCATTTGCAGCAACAGGGATGCTCCTGGAGAATGTCATTCTCAGTGAAGTAAGCCAGAAAGAGAAAGAAAAATACCGTATGAGATTGCTCATATGTGGAATCTAAAAAAAAAAAAAAAAAGGCAAACAAATTTACTTACAAAACAGAAACAGACTCAGACATAGAAAATAAACTTATGGTTACCAGGGGGGAAGGGGGTGGGAAGGGATAAATTGGCAGTTTGAGATTTGCAGATACCAACTACTGCATATAAAACAGATAAACAACAAGGTCCTACTGTACAGGACATATTCAATATCTTGTAGTAACTTATGGTGAAAAAGAATGTGAAAACGAACATATGTATGTTCATGTATGACTGAAGCATTGTGCTGTACACCAGAAATTGGCACAACATTGTAAACTGACTGTTCTTCAATTTAAAAAAAAATATATATATATATATATATACATAAAAAGAAATCCTTCAGTTCTTGTCATTGGTGGCTTTTATTTCGTCACTTGGAAAATCACACAAGCAAACGCTGTGCGATGACGCTGACCTGCCGGGAAATTTCAGAAGGAGTCACTAACAAGATGGACTTGAAAGAGGAGCAGGCCATCTTGTTTTGAGGAAGTCAGTCTTGTAGGAAAGTAGACATTTGCTAGAATATTACCTGCCTCCATCCCTCTTCTCCATTAGACAAGCAGCATGGATGTTCGATAGAGCTCTTGGCGGTTGTTGATACAGAGTTTACATATTAAAATCACCTGAGTAAGCTCTTAAAAAAAATTACCAGGCGGCAGACCTCACCCCAGACGAGGCACTCCAAATGCTACAGGCGCCCAAACTACAACCAAGGTCAAGTCCAACCGCATCAATCTCTGCTTTTTGCAGCCTTGCCTGCGCAACAGGAAACCACAAGCCTCTGACTGAAATTCAAGGCGCTGCACCGAATTAACTGAGTCCTAAAAGGTTAGAATTCTGCACATTTCACAAGCACCCCAAGGTTATCCTTAAGATGAGGAGCATGTAGGAAGCACTACTTTAAGACGAATGGAGAGGGAAGAAGCAGGAAAAAAAGTGATCAGCCATGAAGCTGCCAGCGATAAAAGACTCTCTGAGAGTCAAGCTGTTCTCTAAACACACTAACCCTCTTGCATTAATTATCTATATTTGTGCAACAAATTACCATAAGCTTAGTGGCGTCAAGCAGCTCACGTCCATCATCTCAGGGTTCCTGTGGATCCGGAATCTGGGCGTGGCTTGGCTGGGTCTTCTGCTCTAAGCCTGAAATCAAGGTGTCGGCCACAGCTGTGTTCTCATCCGAGGGTCACATGGGGGAGCATTCTCTTCTAAGCTCACATGGTGGCCGGCAGAATCCAGCTCCTTGTGAAGCAGAGGACTGAAGGCCTCAGCTTCTTGCTGGCTGTTGGCTGAAGACGGCCCTCAGTTCCTCGCCACATGGGCCCCTGAGATGTGGCAGCTGCCTTCTTCAGAACTGTCAGAACACCAGGGCTCATCCCAGCTCACCAACATAATAACCCTGACCTCTCCTGAGCTCCATGGATCCTCAGCCTACAGATCTGCCCAACCGGGTTAAAAATGGTATACACTTTATAAAGTTGTTGTGACGGACATCGGAACCACTACTTGCGGTGAGCTTGGCCAAATGGCCAGTTCCCATAAATAAGAAGTTAGCACGGCCGTTATTTCTGGAAGACACTTGGTTATGCCATATTCAGGGCCCATTCTCTTGCCTGTCCAGTGTTCGCGGACAAGAGAACATGCATTCTTGTACACGGGGGTGTAGGAGGCTGTGGCGGACGGAGCTAGGGGCCTTCTTAAACGTGTCCTCTAAAACGCTTGGTGTAAAATGAACAGCAGTGAGCTCCTATCACGTCTTTGCTGTGGGGGCTCAAAGCAGAATCACTCTTCCACGCAGTGTGAGGTTCTGTCCCACAGAGAGCAGGGAACCGCCGTGCCCCAAGCACTGCAGTGTGTCCCGTAACTGTAACAGAGGGAAAACCGTAATCCATTCAGAGATTGATGACCAAGGCACTTTGGCAGTTCACAGGGCAAGACAATCACTTGAGGCTGAAAGTTCCACGGAGGCAGCATCTCAGGAGAGGACAGTAAATGAAACACATCACTATTGGAAAGTCCATAAAAAGCAAGTTATTCAAATATCGATGGGTGAACGCATTATTCGGCTCAAAGGAGTAAAGTTCTGCTTGTTTTGCAAAATGATCCTGGACTCATCCATGGCATCGCTCGGGGCTGGGACTGAGCATCTGTTAGAATCATTCCACAAGGGTGGCTGGACCCCCTCCTCCCACCCACAGTTTGGTTTAGAGATCAAGATGGTTGATGCCACGAACGTCAAGAATGCTTGGAAAGGTTTATCACTCGCATGATGAGGCTTTCTGGTATGGTACAAAAAGGCTCGAGAGAGCAGGGAAAGGAGATGAGAGCCTTTATGAGGTTAGGGCATGAGCCCGGGGTGAGGGTTTCTCCACAGGGGCTGGAGCTTGCACCGTTTAAACCTCCCACCATGAGCAAGGAGGGGACACCTGGGCGCCCCACCAGCTTGCCCGGGTGTGGACAGAAGGCGAAAGGGGACAGGTGGCCTTGGTAGTAGTCCGCAGCCCAATGTCAAGAGAATGGAGTCACACCCTTTAGTTAAGGACCTTCCTTACACGAGTGGTCACAAGGATTCACCCGCTTGCCTGGGCTCACACGTCAAACCAACAACTCCAGAAACAAGCCAGAATCAGGGCTAAGCTTGCACCTGCTTTCCACTGAGAGCAGATCAGGAGAACCACAAAGGGTCTCCCCCTGCACGTGAGGTCTTGAAATGTATTTTCAAGGGTAGGACATTGAGGAGAAGTCATAAAACCGCTGCCGACCACATCGGAGAAGAGGGTGGGTGCAGAGACTGGAAATGTGAGAACAAGGGCTCACCCCATGACAAGATATATGTCCTCATTCCCTGTTCTTGTGGTTGTAGCTGCAGATTAAACACAAGGATTCTATGTAAGGATTTCTTTTTTTAAAAAGGCTTTTTTATGCCTCAAATTAAGCACAAGTATTCTCTGAAAGGATTTCTTTATAAATGTATGTGTGTGTGTGCGTTTTTAATGCCAGGGCTGTGAATTCCGTATCTCCAGAGTAGACAGCTCAAGGGTCTTCATTATTACCGTTATTATTTAACAAACAGTGATCATTATCACCTCTTCCTCTAAAAGAAAGCTGGCTTTCGTACAGACTGTGAGGAATAATAGAAGTTTTCAGAAATGAGGGTCCTATGTTGAAGAGTCTGTCTCTTAGAAGAAGTAAACAGAGGTCAAGGATCATGGCCAAGGACTTCGCTGTCCAAGGTGCCTCTCACCACCAGCCTTTTAACATGGGGGTGGGGCCTACAATTCTCATTCTCCAAAGCCCATTCATCCTTCTCAGCGGCCAAATCCAATTAGCCCACAAAAGTGTTAGAGATTTCACAGGGAAGATATGCTCTCTTGTAATTAAATCTCCTTTTTTCAAGACGTGAAAGGACCCTTTGAATAAACCTCAGGGGGAGAAACAGCAGGCCGTGTTTCCACGGTACGAGAAGCAGTTTTACTTTCCTTCCGGTAGACACGCACGTGGGCAGCTTCACAGGCATCCAGTCTGTGCGGGGCACTGGGTTTGGCAGGGGGAAGCGGACCAGTGATTAACCAGAGACACGGCCGGGCAAGCTCAGGGCGCCAAGAGGCACGTGACACTAAAGGAGTATGCATGGTGCCGACGTGAGCAGAAGCCAACTCAGACCCCTCCACGGATGAAACTCAGCTCATCACCACCTGGTCCACAAGACTCTGCCTTCGTCAAGGCTTCCCGAACGCTCCCTTCTCTTCTTTACTATGGAGGAACATTTGGGCTGCTGCTTGTTTGAGGGGCTTATAAACAGTACTGTTAAAAAATGTTTTTTTTCTTTTCCATGTTGATAGTGAGAAAATACGTGGACTTCCAAGCGTGGGACTGCTCAGTTTTTAGGGTGAACATTCCACTTAAGTGCGGACCGACAAGCAATTTCCCCGACGACCAGTTCATACCCCCTGACGGAGTTCCCATTGGTCCATGGCTTCACCAACACTTGAAGTTGTCTTTTTTCATTTTAGCAGATGCTGGCGGTTGCATAGTGGGATCACGCTGTGGTTTCAATTTGCCTTTCCCTGATGACTGATAAACCTGGGAAGCTTTTAGTATGTTTACTGGTTATTTAGACAATCTCCTTTTTTTCCTGCCTTAACAGAGGATTGAACCCAGGAACTTGTGTATGCCAAGCACACACTTTACCACTGAGCTATATACCCCTGAAGTCTCTTTTTAAAGTGCCTATTCCATCCGTCTTACAATTAGGTTTTCTGCATTTTTGATATTGACTTATATAGTTTTTATATATTCTATCTATCTATCTATCTATATGTGTATATATATATATATATATATATATATATATATATCTCAGATATGCGTTGCAACAACTTTCTCCAACTCTCTAACTGGCCTTCTCACTCATTTACTGTTGTGTTGTGATGAAGACAAGTCGTAAATATTTTTATCTTTGATTGTGGTATAACCTAAATCTGCTTGGTGACTCCACTTCCCACCCACAGGTACTCAGAAGCACTCATTTCAGCCACAGTCTTCACTGAACGCATCCAAGATGCGTTTCCAACAAGTTGCACCTTGTACATTTGTCTATTTCAATCATCATACATAGAACAGGACCTCCACCTCGAAAGGACCGTCTTCTTCATCATAGTAGTAACATCATAGTAACTCTCTGGTTTCTACTTTTAGTAAATGTTAGTAACTCTTGGTTTCTATTCTTAATAAACGTGACGATTTAAGCAACACCAGTTGTTTAGTACAAAAAAAAAATTCAGCAGGAAGTTTACAATATTTGAAATCATAGGATAATTTCATATCAAATGAGTTTCCTCTCGATGCACTAGCGGTCATTTTTTGTTCAATAGATTAATCCCAAATTTACCCGAATTACTCATCACATTTACTCATTGAGCTGCAGTCAGTTTGCTTTTATTCAAGACATCTATCTGGGTTTGCCCCTAGGAAACTACCATTAGGAATATGCTAGCTCTTGAAATGCTAGGTAAAGGCAGCATTTTTCACCGAACCTTTCACAATCAGGATGCTTGAGAGCATAGTTAAAAGCTAAACTGCCCAGTTGGTGCAGTAGTGAATGGAGAAGACGAAACTGAAGGGTGGGGAAATCTGAGCTGCTAACATCTCGCACAGGATAAGAACAGGGACTGACCACACTACTATTACGGTGACTACTGCTGCTGGTGACATCAAGGATCTGGGTGGGAAAAGCACGGCAGAGACTGTTCTAAAGGCGACAGAAGGCAGAGGAGAGAAAAGAAGCTGCAATGATTAACATGCCCACCGGTTCCCCAGAGCAGCTGTCAATGAGTGGCCATCACTCCGGGTTTAAGAAGTTGGCAAAGGGAGAAGAGAGATGCTGGCTGGATTCAGAGGATAATAAACTCCACCAGCTGACAAGAGGAAGAGACAGAGAGAGAGACTTCAGGAAGAGGACAGGTTTCCATGATGAAACGGAGGATATTGAGGCAGTTTTATAAATGTCTAATACTCTCCAAGTTCTCATCTTGGCATCACTCCTGTGGAACAGCTGCTGGCCGGCTCTGCCTGGATTAACGCTCACCGAGAAGAGAGCTTGAAACGGAAAATGCCAAGAGTCGGGCTGAAGTCGGTTTGGATCACAGGAAGGCTCCTGTCACTCCCGCAGGAACAAACCTGCCATCCGTGAAACAGATCACGCGAATTACATCTATTCAAACAGGGCTTCAAATAGGTGAGGTTTCAGAGACAGTCTACAACCGGGGTGAAGCTGAAAGATTTAATTTCTCTACAGAATGCTGGAAACCTCTCACAATGTCATTAAATAGAAAACAACGTACCCTAAGAAGTAAGTCCTGTCATTGTGGTCGGATCTCTGAACGGGCAGAGGTCGGAGCTGCGTGGCCCACAGACTCCCAGAGCGTCTTGTCCAAATGCGGGTTGTGATCCCGCAGGTCCAAGTTCTGTGCTCCCCACAAGCCCCCAGGGATGTCCATGGTGCTGCTCCAAAGACCCCATCCTGTGGGATAAGGCTCAGAGTCACCGGGGGTCAGCAGGCAGAGATCCGAATTCACGGTGACATGCAGCTGTATTAGTTCCCTACCACGGCTGTAACAGATCACTGAAGATTGAGCAGCTTCACTGAAACAGGGCCCATGTACTAGTTGATGGCTTTGAGGGTCACAAGTCCAGGAGGCTCCATGAAGTTCTCTGCTCAGGGTCTCCCAAGGGTGACATTAAGGTGCACACCGGGCTGGGTTCTTATCTGGAGCCTCTGGGGGAGGGTCCCTATCCGAGCTCACTCCGCTGGTTGGCAGAATCCAGTCCCCTGCAGTTGCAGGACGGAGATCCCTGTTGTCTTTCTGGCCACACTTCCCACCTAGAGGCACCTCTTGGGTCCTGGAATGAAGTCGCCTGCATCTCAGAAGCACCAAGGACGCCTGGCTTCCTTCTCACGCCTCTGTATTTCTTCCTCTTCTTCTGCTGCTGTATCTCTCCGACTGACATTTCTGCCTTCCGGTCCGGACTTTAAAGAGATCAAGAGATTCAACAGAGCCCATTCAGATAATCCAGGATAATCTCCCTACTTGAAGGCCCGTGGCTTTAATCACATCTGCAAAGTCCCTTTTGCCGTGGGATGCAACGTCTTCCCTGGTGCTGGGAATGAGGGCGTGGGACTCACTGGGCAGCCGTCCTTCTGCCTTCCACCGTGCCTCACGGTGCCACACCATGACCACCTTGAGGTCCTTCTCCTCACTTCATCAGCGGGCAGGTGTGTGCCAGTTCTCTGGGTTTACCCGAAAGACACGCAGACGCAGCATGCACGCACGCGCACACGGGTGCCCGCACACATGACATGTGCCCTTTCACAGGGCATCACTTTGCTTCGGCTGCCACATCCAGATGTCACGGGCTGAAGGATTTAACCAACAGACGTTTATTTCCTTACGGACATTTTTTTCATCACTTCTGTGCATGTCTGTGTCCCAGTGTCCTCTTCTCCTAAGGACACCCAGCATTAGGGCTAGGACTTCATTACCTTTTTAGGGACCCCATCTCCAAATACAATCTTATTATTCTGCGGTCCTGATGAATTTTAGGGAGATGTAACTCAGCTGGTACCATAGAGGAAGGGCCTTGTCAGTGACCTTGTCCCCATCACTCTTTTTTTTTTTTTTTGGTGAGGGGAGATAATTAATTAATTAATTTTTAGAGGAGGTACTGGGGATTGAACCCAGGACCTTGTGTATGCTGAGCATGAGCTCTAACACTTGAGCTCTAACTTCCCCCCTCCCATCACTCATTATAGACTGCTTGTGACCAATTCTAGGCACCAGCGAAACTGTCTTTAAAGCCGCACTCCCATTTGCATCAAGGAAGGAAGGCTTTTCCAGCCTCAGTCACACTGCAGGTATCTCTGCTCTTTTCTCCTGCAAAAGGACCCCCTCCCCCTGCTGGGGACACAGGGAGGCTCTTAAAGAGACGAGCCAGTCCCTGCAATAAATAAAAATAGACTCAGACCGAGTGCTTCATAATAGCTTTGCAAAAGACTTGAAACAGTTTCAATTATATGGTAGCGCGCGTTTCTTGAGAAGTGGGGCAATTTGTACTCGAGTTACTCTCTGATGTCAGATTACAGTACAAGGAAAGCCAATTAGCTGGAAAGGGCTTCGGACGAAGCAGAGGAACAAAGGTAGCCTTAAACAGAGAGGAGGACTCTCAAGTATTCAAATGCAAAGTCCTACAGCAATAGTCGGTAGCTTCTGTTTGTGTCAACATCGGATGGATTTGCATAATCACAGACATGGATCTTAGGTTCTGTGTCAGCCGCCTGGATTGGTTCTGTCCTTCCTCTGAAGGAGGGTGCACACCCACCAGGCATGAGGCCAGGGCTCTGAGCCCTTGCCCCCAGAGTGGAATCAAACTGGCATGAGAGTTTGGGCCCTTGAGTGAGACCTGCTGTGTGTTTAAAGACAGATTCCAGTGGGGAGGGTATAGCTCTGTGGTAGAGTGTATGCCTAGCATGCACGAGGTCCTGGGTTGGATCCCCAGCACCTCCATCAAAAATAAATAAATACATAAATAAATAAACAAACCTAATTACCTCCTCCCCAACAAAAATTACAAAAAAAAAAAAAAAAAAAGAGACAGATTCCAGGGTTAGGGTTTGGATTGTGGGTAGAGACACCCACCAGCACGCACCGTGTTTGACCCTCAACCTTGTTATTTTAGAAGGGGGCACTAACCAGCTGTCCAAACCAGCGGCCACTTGGGGCAGGGTAGAGCTCAGTGGTAGCGCACATGCCTAGCACACATGAGGTCCTGGGTTCAATCCCCAGTGCCTCCATTAAAAATAAATAAATAAATAAACCTCATTACTTCCCCCCCCCCGTAAAAAACACGAAAACAAAAACAAACAAACCAACCAGCTGTCACCTCAGACAGCCATCACATTCACAATTTGGAAAATATTCAAAACCCACTTGACTTTCAAGTCTATCATATCATATTGATTTCATGCCGGAATCCTTATTAAGAGTAAATAAAGGCTGTGTAAAGTAATGATTAACGTAAATCTGGAAGAAGGAAGAAAAAAAAAAACCTAACCAGGTCTTAAGATTTTTGTCGCTGTGTTGTTGTGCAGGACAATGTGAGACCTTTATCAGGTGCTCAGTGCAGTCGATTTGGATAAAGCAGCAGCTTTGATAGGAACCAAGGAGGAGGGGAAAATGGGATGCTTGGAGGGCCGACAGTTAGGAGTTTGAAAAGAGAGACTGTCTCATTTGCAGACAGAGAAAAAAAGTTGCAGTGAAAGGCAGTGGCATTTTGAGTAAACTAAGAAAGATGGAGGAGGCAGCTGATTGGAATCCACTTGGCACTGAAATGAGTTAGACTCATATCCATACTGCTTACATCAAGCCCTTCATCATAGCTTGTAAGCCCAGGCAAGGCCGCGTGGATGAGACGCCAGACAGCTTCAGGGCACTGAAGGTGCATGTTTCCAGGGGTTCCGCCCACCCGTTTGCAAGGTGTCATGCTCTTCCTCCTTGCCTCTTCCCACGTGGCACCCACCCCGTTCCCTGGGAATAGCAAAGCAGCGCTCTAATGAACACGCCCTCCATTCCTGGTCGTGGCCCTTGTCTACACGTTCTATCTCTTGTCTTCCTCTGTTTCCTCATCATCTTGCTCATTTCTCTCCCTCCAGGGTTACACAGACCAGAGCCTGAGGCACAAGACAAGTGCCTTTAGTGCAATTCCCCTGCCCCTCCAGCCGGCGCCCCTAAGATCTACTTCGCAGCGATGGGGAGATAGGTAGAGCATTGCTCTCCAGGGGACAAGGTGGGTCCCAGTTCCTTGTCAGAAGCCAGAAATGCTGTTAAAACCTCAGAGCCCCAAAGACTGGCAAATTCCATCAGGGAGAAGCCTCACTGCCCTGAGGTCAGCAGAGCACTCATCGCAGTGCTTATGTCTCACCTCACCCTGTCGTCATCCTCGTTCAAACAGGACCCTGAGGGGAGGTAGGAAGGGGCTGGAGACCAGAGAAATGAAGGGGAATGAAAGAAAAGACAAATTCTGCCTGTGTCATGACCTTGACATTCTTTATAGATCACCAAACTGTCTCTCTCTCCAAGGTCACGCGGTCACTTGATTTTCATGAACTAAAGTTTTGAATCCACTAAACTATTTCTTTAAATTTGACGCAAATGACTAAAGCATTTCCATCCACTACTTCTGTTCAAAGCAGCAAATAATTCTCTTCATACAAAATCAGATTTCTTGAAAAAGAAAGCCAGGTACGGATGAAACAGTTCTAACTCGCTGTATGCCCTTTTCTTCTTTTCTTCTTTTAGAATTACTGTTACTTAATTTAAAACGAGATTAGTGCAACATCAAAATAAATGTCATCAATAAACGTTATTATCACAAAACAGGAACTTTAGCAAAAGTTGCCTGTGAGATCTACAGCTTGGCTTAAAAAAAGTAGCAAAGCTTATGTTGTTTCTTTCTGGTTGTTCTGTGCAAAAGCCTTTTATCTGCCCTAAACGATGCAGCTTCGGCTTATTGTCGCTGTGTTTGCGACAGATTTCGTCTCCTGGATTTCTTAAAATTCAAGAGGATTAAATGACATTTATAATTGTACCTATAAACATAGTCGTTGAAAGCTGTATTCTCCCCTGGCGGATAAAAGGCATGACGTGGAGGGTATTCTCTGCATCAATTCACCCTTTCTCCTATTTTCCTACTGAGATCAACTCTTTGCATCAAGCCTGTCTTAATTTCCCCCTTTTGGTCGACCTTCTGACTTTACCTGCGTCCTCAGCCACGCGTACTTAAATGACAGCTGTGTTTAATACTGAGACTTAACATATCAAAACAGCTTCACTCCAAAGAGATGACATTTCTGTGTATTGACTTTGGATAGTCAGTTCTGGGTGTCATTTATTATTAATTGCTAGCGGTCCTGGGAGTGCTTATAAATGCTCAAGATGTTTTTACTGCGGCATCTGATGGCTCAGACGTAGCCAGGAACTGTGTATCACCGCAAAGACCTAGACCCTACCGTCTCAGGTTTTCTGACTTCATGAAAAGCACCACAGCCATGTATTCAGCCAGGAAGGGGCCAACAACTTCAGAGTTCATGTCGGGAGTTTTGATAACCTCCCAGGAAAAGGTATTTCCAAATAGGATTCCTAGTGGGTAGTAATCTCCGGGACCAGCCAGAGATTTTGGAATGCCAATTTATACCCCGCAAATTTTACGTAGAGAAATCCCTACCCTAAACTTATCATCAGTGGAAAGCATTATCGAGTATCGCCTTCTTTCATAATTTTCTGCAAAGATTCTCTTAGCCACAATTAGCCAGGTCACACGACAGTGTCTAACCACTCTGCAATCTCACTGGTGTAAAACAAAGGTTTCTTTCTTGCTGAGACTCCGTCCCCAGTGTGGCGGGCAGAAAGACTCTGCTCATCCTTACCACTCACAGGCCTGACTGAGGAGGTGTTACCATCTTACGATGCCACATCTCAGCATGAAGCACCAGGCGTTGCAGTGGCAGACGACCAGAGAGGCAAGGAACGGTGATTACGTCAGCCCAGAAGCGATGCCCGTCACTTCCCGTTGTGTTTCATCACGAAAAGTCCGAGGGAGTCACCTGAGCAAGTGTGCCTTCAGAGGCATGGACTTTTCCTTCCATGTTCCCAGAAGAAGAGGAGAAGCAGAGGTAGGGCTATTAATGATGCAAATCAGCCAGGGCAAGGAACAGCGAGCACGCCTGGACCACGACGGTGAGCAAAACGCAACTGCCCTGAAGTCCCCTAGTCCGTTTTTTAAAAAAGACCATTCATGTATTTCTCAGAATTAACTCAACTTACTTGTAGAGAGACACAATGAGCTGTACAAAATGGCCATGGCTGAATGCTGACCATGTTCTACCGTCCCCTCCCCAAATAATATTTAGGGGATGACAGAGATGTGTCTAAAGCAGACTTCACTGATTAAATGACTCTGATCTGTACTGCGTGCTGGGACGGCCGCAGTGCGCCAACGGCAACTTTACAAGGGAGCCGCCAGGAGAAAGTTGAGAACGATCATCTCCGTTCTCCATCTCCTTGGGGCACAGTGCGTTTCTTTATTATATTTGTTTTAAGAAAAGCACATTGTATGACCCCAGGAAAGTGAGAGGAGAGAAGCAAAACCCAGAAGCACGTTGCTATCTGATGCTCCTGTAATCTCTGGTCTTTATTTCTGCTTTCCTCTCCAATCCCTCCCCCACCCCACTTCACCTCTTGGAGAGCGCATACCATCTGCTATGTTTCAAGCAGAAAGCTCTATCCTAACGGGATGTTTTTTCCTGCCCAGTTATGAGGACACTGGCTATCACGGTGACTGAACCAACTACGCTTCTGGGATACAGACGCGGGCAAGATCCCTCCAGGGAAAAACGAAGCGCGACTGGACACAGATTACAGGACCTGTTTCCAAAGAATAAAATGTGTCTTGACCGTCACATAATCCTCTTTCAAAAGTACAGCACTAAACATTTCCAAAGTTTTCCAAATTATAATAACAACTGCGTTGTTTGTTTGTTTGTTTGTTTGTTTTAAAAATAGATGTATTTACTTTATCTTTATTTCACTTATTTTTTGAAGGGGGAGGTAATTAGGTTTGTTTATTTACTTACTTTTTAATGGAGTTACTGGGGATTGAACCCAGAACCTCATGCAAGCTAAGCGTGCACTCTGCCACTGAGCTACACCCTCCCCCACGTTGTTTATTTTTAACACCGTCTAATCCTAGCATTGTTACTGAAACCAAAAAACAAATAAACAAACAAACAAAACCAAAAGAAAAAAGTAGCAAAAGATGTTAGGCAAGGTTCAGTTTTACTCTACTCTCGATGTCAGTATTTTGAGATGAAGACGTTCACATTCAAAACACAGTCATTTTGCACAGATCGTGACATTGTGACCAGTCAATGTAAATCAGATCGTCCAGTTCATCCTCCAGGTATTTATAAATCTTTAGTCTAAAAGGCCAACATCTTCTGGTGTGGTTTTTGATGCTGAGGGTCCAAGGTGGTGTTCACGGTTGATATATTACAATTTCACAGTTTGTAGCACAAACCCCCAAAGACGCATAAATTCACAGGCTTGTTACGTAGGTTTTTCACGTAGGTAAGGGCATATGGCTAGGGTTACCAAGTAGATGCTTTTGGAGATATTAAAGAGAAACAAAAATATAATAAGCGGATGGAAAAAGGAAGCCACTATATTCACTTTAGTTGTCAGGAATGGCAGATGGAAATGTGGACAGTTACCTACTTCCATCTTCCTGCCTCTGCCTTCCTGAGCCTGTAGACTAATGTTCATACTTGGCACACGGGTGGATTTAAATGTTGATTTTTAATTTATTAATACAGAGCATCATTTTACTTACGAAGTAGTAAGAGGAGTCAAAACTCCTTGGATGTCATTCCTAGTCGCAAACATAAAGGACACAGCTAACTCAAAAGGGTTAATGGTATGCCACTCATAAACTGGGCATGTTTTCCAACACCTTTTAGGTGATGAATCGCTCAGTAGTGAATTGGGTCTCCATCACATTTACATGAACAGACCAATGTCCCCTAATGACTCAGTCCAGTGAACATTTCTAAAATCATGTGCATTCCTGTCTTATGGTTCCTGTCATCTCTTGTTTTCCAAAAGCTGAAGCCATGCATATACTCAGGCAAGGAGAGAAATACTTAGAACAAACACTTTTTACTGTAGCATTTCTGAGATAATATTGTTTCAAAGACTGGGGAACTTTTCTTTTTCAATATTTTTTTTTTATTGAGTTACAGTCATTTTACAATGTTGTGTCAAATTCCAGTGTAGAGCACAATTTTTCAGTTATACATGAACATATATATATTCATTGTCACATTTTTTTTCGCTGTGAGCTACCACAAGATCTTGTATATATTTCCCTGTGCTATACAGTATAATCTTGTTTATCTATTCTGCATATGCCTGTCAGTATCTACAAATTTCAGACTCCCACTCTGTCCCTTCCCACCCCCGCCCCCTTGGCGACCACAAGTTTGTATTCTATGTCTATGAGTCTGTTTCTGTTTTGTATTTATGTTCCTTTTTTTTTTTTTTTTTTTTTTAGATTCCACATATGAGTGATCTCATATGGTATTTTTCATTCTCTTTCTGGCTTGCTTCACTTAGAGTGACATTCTCCAGGAACATCCATGCTGCTGCAAATGGCGTTATGCTGTCAGTTTTTATGGCTGAGTAGTATTCCATTGTATAAATATACCGCCTCTTCTTTATCCAGTCATCTGTTGATGGACATTTAGGCTGTTTCCATGTCTTGGCTATTGTAAATAGTGCTGCTATGAACATTGGGGTGCAGGTGTCTTTTTGAAGTAGGGTTCCTTCTGGATATATGCTCAGGAGCAGGATTCCTGAGTCATACAGTAAGTCTACTCCTAGTCTTTTGAGGAATCTCCATACTATTTTCCACAGTGGCAGCACCAAACTGCATTCCCACCAGGAGTGAAGGAGGGTTCCCTTTTCTCCACAGCCTCTCCAGCATTTGTCATTTGTGGACTTTTGAATGATGGCCATTCTGACTGGTGTGAGGTGATACCTCATTGTAGTTTTGATTTGCATTTCTCTGATAATTAGTGATATTGAGCATTTTTTCATGTGTCTTTTAATCATTTAAGACTGGGTAACTTTTGAAATATTTCTCCAACTCCCAGTCTCTTTTCAGTCAATACATTTATGTCTTTCAGCCATTTTCTTAATTGAACACATTTCTGAGTGTATGTGCTAATTCATTGACCGTAGTGCCAAAATATTATCTTTTGTATGTATTTCTGAGTATAGATGTAACAGGAAGAACAAATCTGACTCCACATTGGACCTGTTTCTTTTACTTCCACCTTTGTAGTCTATTGCTTTTGCTACAAATTAATCACTAAAGGGATGTTGCCTATAAGCTTAAATTATACATAATGGTCCATCTCTGGGAACCCTGCCTCCCAGGTAATGAGCGCTAAGCTAAAATATTTGTGTATTTTAAAGCATCCTGACCCCGCCCACCTGTAAATGACTGCAGGAAGGAAGACGTTAACACATCCCCTGTGGAGGCTGACTGGAACCAGGAAATGTTTTACTTTACTCCCTCCCCTTTTAGTATAAAGGAAACCTGAATTCTAAATTGGGGAAGATGGTTCTTTGGGACACTAGTCCACCATCTTCTCGGTCTGCTGGCTTTCCTAACACAATCGCTATTCCTTTCCCCAACACTTGGTCTCTCGACATACTGGCCTGTTGTGCGGTGAGCAGTAAGAGTTTGGACTCAGTAATGCATATGGTCAGTGACTGACCTTACTGTAAAACACCCTTTTATAAGATTAAAAACGATCTTCCTGATCGAGTATGCAAATCTAAAGAGGCGCAATTATCTTTTCTTAGTTCTCATCCATTTTGGGGGGTAGGGTAATATTTATTTACTTTTACTTATTATCACTATTATTTCTTCTTTAACGGAGGTACTGGGGATTGAACCCATGACCTCGTGCATGCTAAGCATGTGCTCTACCACTGAACTGTACTCTCCCCCCGAGTTCTTATCAATTTTATTGCCCCACTGAAGAAACTTTCAATTTCCTCTCACAGTTTTCCAATGGCTATGGCCAAAGGATAGGTTCCTGACCTTATCTGCATTGTAGTAGCTTTCAAGAAATAAACCCATTTCTTAAAATGACTCAATATACTCAGAGCTGTGGATAAAAATCAGTTTTTCCTAAGTTCCCTCCTCTTTCCTAACGGAAAACAAATACAATATATCAATTATTCTCATAGTATTTGTACTCTCAATATTAGAGAAGCATATTAACTGTCTGACAATGAATAATTACTGGCACTCAATGGGATAGATCAGTTTGTTTTCAAAAATCATCATGAGAACAGGCTGGCAAGAATGGAGCTTCTTACCACACTGGTATATACTCTTGCATGATTTCCATAAATTCCTATACATGGATTTCCTGTCCGTCATGAACACCATCTAAAGTTGATCCTTCTGGAGATTCCTCAAAAAACCAAAAGTAGAGCTACCATACGACCCAAGAATCATGCTCCTGGGCATATATCCAGAAGGGATCCTACTTCAAAAAGTCCTACTGCACCCCAATGTTCATAGCAGCACTATTTACAATAGCCAAGACATGGAAACAACATAAATGTCCACTGACAGATGACTGGATAAAGAAGCTGCTGTATATTTATACGATGGAATACTACTCAGCCATAAAAAAGAATAAAATAATGCCACATGCAGCAACACGAATGGACCTAGAGATTGTCATTCTAAGTGAAGTAAGCCAGAAAGAAAAAGAAAAATACCATATGATACTACTCATATGTGGAATCTAAAGAAAAGAAAAAAGAAAAAAAAAGGACACTATGAACTCATCTACAAAATAGAAACAGACTCCCAGACACAGTAAACAATCTTATGGTTACAGGGGAAAAGGGGTGGGAAGGGATAAATTTGGGAGTTTCAGATTTGCAAATGTTAGCCATTATATATAAAAACAGATTTTCAAAAATGAACAAATTTCTTCTGTATAGCACGGGGAACTGTATTCAATATTTCATAATGATCTTTGGTGAAAGGGTACAGCTGAAGTGGTAGAGCACATGTTTAGCATGCACAAGGTTCTGGGTTCAATCCCCAGTACCCTCTCCAAAGATAAATAAATAAATAAAACTAATTGACTACCCCCCTAAAATAATAAAAGTAAATAAATAAAAATTTAAAAAACAAACAAAAACCCCTTTCATGAAAAAGAATATGAAAACTAATATCTGTACGTATATGCATGACTGGGACACTATGCTGTACACTAGAAATTGACACATTGTAACTGACTGTACTTGAATTAAAAAAAATAAAGTTGATCCTTCCTGGAAGGGTCTCTGAACCGCATTGTTAGCGAGCGTATTCTTGCTGGATAATCACAGATGTCTGGTGAGTTTCTCACGCATGTTCACTCCCTACTTATGCCTTGTGGGGTCTGAGGAGCTGTCAACCTTACATGAACAGCAAGTGTGCATAAATCATGGCAAATGATACATCTCCAAGTGGGGGGGGGGGGTGTCTTGTCTTCTTTTGTTTCTGTAATTCATATTCTTCTTTATCAGTGTTCATACTCATTTTCCCAGATGGATTACTGCCTAGTTAAAATAAATATTTGTTATTGCTATTTGTTATTAAACGTCCAAGGTGCAATTGAGTTTGATTTCTTCTTCATTTTTTGGGAAGGCAAGGGAAAGACTGAATTTTAATCTCAGTAATACATCTTCCAGTGAGTTACATCTGTATGGGAACATGAATCTTAGACTTAAGTAGCTTATCATGATGAATAGCACATCAGTCAACACTCACTACCCTCTGTATTCCGTTTTCCTGGCGTATTTAAAAAATGGGATTTAATTGCAAATGCCTGGAATTACAATACAGGTAGTTTTCTATCAATGCCCTTTACTGATTAATATTTAATTTTAATATTAATATTTTTTCTAGTTTCAGCAATTAGAATTATTAGTATGAGTTGAAATCTTAAATTCCATGAATGATACACATTCTTATAACTGTTAATTAAATGTCATTTTTCAATGTAAGAAACACGTACCGTAATCCTGTTGTTAAAATGTATAATCATGTTATCATTTTCAAATCTAGAAAGCAACTATAAAAGGGCCAAAAAAAGAAAAAGAATGAATAAATAAATATATTTATTTATCCAGATTTCATTTTTATCCTAAGGTCCCAAGAAGCTAGGCACCACATGGTTGGGTAATGTTACAATTCAGTCAACGTTATGCATTCTTTGGGTCGTAGGAGGATTAAAAAAAATCAATAAATAAGACAGGGGGCCCACCTTAAAAGCTCAAGATCTTACAGTATAAATGCAAAACAGATTTGTAAAAAGTCAAAAAGCAGAGCAGGTTCCAAGGAGTGAGAATTCTGTTAGCACACATGAGAGAAATACCAGCAGACAGGAACAGCCAAGAAATGAATGCCTTCAAGTACAGCTGGAATTTGAATAGATAAAGAAGGACAGAGGGAAAATCTCAGTAATGGGAACACGTGTGTCTTTACACAGGAAACCCAAACACTCCAAAGTTCTCATTATGTCAGTTGCACCCAAAGATCCGGTTTAAACTTGAGAATCAAAATCATGCAAAGGGAGGTAAGAAAAAGTCCTGCCTCCAATCCGTTTACTTAATAACAGCCATTTAGTTTTGCCGTTAAGCTATGCAATGCTTATAAATCGCTGGCAAATAAACCGTGCATAACACGGAATCTGCTGACATAAAACTGGAACATTTCACTATAAAGTTTAATAAAAAGACATTCATTAATTCCCATAGAATGTTTTCCCCTTTGTCGCATTATTTCATGTCTTGGAATTCTGGAAAAAAAAATTCCTGGAAAATTCATGTCCTGAATTTTTAAGAATAGCAGAAGTCGGGCAGCGAGCAGAGGACGTGACCTCTCTGTTTTCAAGAGCCGCCACAAGAGGGAAAGGTTCTCCTGCATCCCTGAGAAGTTGCCCCACAGTTCACAGCAGCAGGTAAATGTATCCCATACTATGTGTGTTGCATTTTACATCCCTGCATAGACGGATGCCACGTGTCCATGTTTGAATCCTGCAGTGGTTAGGATGCCGTGCGATTTGGAGAAACGCAGGAAGGGGTTTGGCTGTGGTGGCCTGACACACGGAACACTCTTGTTTCATCCCATTGGCCTTAGAGGTGATTTATTTCATGGCCTTTTGAGAGATTTCTATGCTCAAAGTTGCTAATGCTTCCTGCCTTTTGGTCTCTTTCTTGACGTCTGCCTAACGAGGGTTGGGTTGCCCATCTGTGCACGTCTCTGACATTTTGCAGTAGAGGGTCACCTTCCTGAGATCTCCCGCAAGTTTGCATCACCGGCTGCCCTACCTGGCTTCTTCCTTGGGTGTGTATTGCTGGAGAGGAGGGGAGAGGGACTGCGAATGAAAATGATACCTCTGCCCAGAGAAGAGGGAAGTCAAAGGTGTCCAGTAGAAACAGCAATGGAAGAAAGACACACTGTAGAACAAATAAATACCTCCAGCTCCATTCTATATACATCGCGTCCATATTCTCAATAAAAGAATGTGTTGGGGGGTGGGGAGAGTACAGCTCAAGTGGTAGGGCGTGTGCTTAGCATGCATGAGGTCCTGGGTTCAATCCCCAGCACCTCCTCTAAGAATAAACAAATAAACCTAAATACGTCCCCTACCAAAAAAAAAAAAAAAAAAAAAAAAGAGCGAGAATGTGTTAGGAAGGAACTAACATGGAACTAAAAGACCTTTCTGTCCACAGCTTCTAAGGACTCCCGTTTTCAAGACCGTTCCTGAGACCACATTCATGGGAACATTTTCCAGGACCAGCAGTTTATTTACCGCATCGGAAGCCAATGAGTCCCGCCCGATGACTTTAAAAAAATGGGACATTAAGCTTTTAACAAGAGACTGAATTAGAAGACATTTTTGCTCACAATCTGGGACAGGAAGTACAAACACAAAAATACACACGCACCTCTTAAGTATTAGAAGTGGGGTCAATAAAATAATTCTTGGGTATCAGGAGAACCTCCTAACTAAATGTGTTCTTTTTTTTTTTTTCCCTTTCCCTAGGAAGAAATATCTTCACTTGTAACTGTTTCCTTGAGCCTTGTAACTGAAGGTTTTGAAAACTTCACAACTGTAAACCTTTCCCTGTATCATTGATACCACGTTGACATTTACAGGGAATTAAAGTCTTAATACTTTAAGTCAGAAAACCAGCACTGGCAGACATGTCATAGGAAGGTTCTGCAAATGTGCACGCAGCTTCATTCCAGCTGGCGCTGAAGATTCTACCCAACTATACACGATGTAAGTAAGAGACACTGCCTGCAAAAAATATTGTCACCACACTGTGCCTGGCTGGGCGTTTCTGCCCTGAGACTAACACTTTATGTCTTGGCTTATAAACCGATTTATTTAACAAAAACGTGCATATATCCGATTTCCCCCAAGATGCTCTTAATGGAGTTTTTGCTGGGCAGTAAGGATGGCTGGAGGAGAGGCCTTTTGTCCACGTGCTGTATTCATAAGAATGACATCCATATTTTGGCTTTACACAGTTCTTCATTGCTTCTGTAACGCCCTCTTTGGCCCTCCATCTGTTCTTTTTTTTTTTTATTAGATTTTTTAATTTATTTAGGTCTTTTTTTTAAAGCTTTTTTCGGCTTTGTTTTTTGGTTTTGGGGGGGGCGAGGTGGAGGTAATTAGGATTATTTATTTATTTATTCCTTAGCAGAGGTCCTGGGGATTGAACCCTTGTGCATGCTAAGCACACACTCTACCACTGAGCTATACCCTCCCCCCGTCTGTTCTTTATCCTTACTTTCACTGGAACAAAACTGGATCTCTCTATATCTCTAAGGCCCCTCAGAGTTGCCCTTTTGGAAGCAAATTTCTAGACCTACTACCAAGATTCAATAAATGCTCACTATCATTATTAAGAAATGCATTTGCTTGCTGAACATACCGGTTTCATGTCCTCCAAGAGAATGAGCTATCACACAAGCTTTATACTCTATAACTAAAAAAGAATCATGTATGAAGGACGTCTACCTCTGAAGCTTACATTTTACTCAACATCCACCTTCAGCGTTGAAGGGCAATGCATCAGTGCTTACAAAGCAATGGCCAGAATTCTTCCGCCCAAACGTGCTCAAGAGACCTAAGCTTATAACATTTTCCTGCTATCACCACAATGTTTACAGCATTTTATTTTGGACAATATTTATTGTGGATGTTTCTGAAGGCGTTGTGTCCAAGTCACTCTCTCTCTGACTCCTAGACACAGACACGGCAAACTGCTTCATCCACAGCCCAGCAGGCTCCCATGAAAATCTCACTGCAGCTTTCTGAGTTTTCCGTGACTTACTATGATCAGCAGCCTTCGAGAACGGAGCGTGATGATAAGGAAGAGGACGAAGGTTACAGCTGTGTTCTACCGTCTGCGTTGGATGGGCAGGAAAGAGTCGCACGCTCTCAAGTTCTCAGATACTGTCGCTAGGGCATTGCTGCATAATTATCTCCATTCAGCTTCCAATATTTCCTTCCTTTGTCTGGGAACTGGTCTCTCTCCCATTTATTCTTTGAAGTTGAGAATAATTAAAAAGCCATTAGAGTCCTCTCTTCGCGATGACACTACATAAATTAAATCTTGGTGGCGCTGAGAAGCTGCAACGTGACCTAGCCCTTCCAAAGTGTCACTTTATCTACAATTCAAATTTCACTTGTGTGAGCAGGTCTCCTTCAAGTGTTGTTAATTCGAAACTCAAGGATTTGGATGTAAATAATGAAAACGTATTACTTGTCATTAATGTGACAGCTTATAGATTATCTTCAGTCTGGGGAAGTATGTTAATGGGGAAAGAATAGTATTTTCTGGGGGGAGGGCGTAGCTCAGTGGCAGAGCGTGTGCTTAGCATCCACAAGGTCGTGGGTTCAATCCCCAGTGCCTCCGTTTAAATAAATAAGTTAATAAATAAAGCTAATTACCTGCCCGCCAACCCCTCCAAAAAAGAACAGTATTTTCCAAAGGACCTTCTAGGGTAGGGGGAGCTTTATTGACACTTAAGAAGCTGAGCAGACTATCTTCTTGCATTATTTGGTGGGAAGTAGGTTCTCAATTGTTGTAATTTCTGTCAATGCTTATCTAGACAAAGGGGATATTTTTTTCACTGGTTTTCAAGTAGAAAGCATTGAGGTCTGAATGAAATGACTTCAGGGTGATTACAGCAGCAGGTGACAAAGACATTCGAGAGAGTCTAAGAGAGCATTCTCATAAATACGTATTCAGTCACTCACTCCTCTCTGTTACTACGCTGAGTCGCAGATAGTCCAGGGTTCCACAGAGTTCCTTTCCGTCTGACTGAATCACACGTGGGGCCTCACAGACACAACACCCTCGTGAACAGAGCTACAACATAACGGGTGTGGGGGCAGCGGCAAGCCCAGGATGGCGTTGGGGACCTGTGAGAAGTCAGGTAACAGCCCAGGAGACAGTAAAAGCGAAGTCTCCCCGAAAGCGAGGGTGAGGCTGTGAGGACGAGGAGGCGTTAGCCGAGAAAAGAAGGCCGGGGGGGGGGGGTGTCCTTTCCAGGAAGGGCAGCAAAGTGAAAGAGGTCAGACGTGGGTAACTGTATAGCAACCCACTGATGAAGGAAGGTTCCCCCAGGACTCGGATGCCCTGTTGCAGGGTTGGGAGCTGCATCTCACAGGAAATGAGGAATGCCTCCTCCTGGGTTCTAAGCAGAGGGGTGACAAGGCTGATGTGTTACAAAGATCCTCCTGGCTCCTGCACAGACAGACAGCAACCGAAGAGCAGAGAGAAAACTCTTGTGGTAACGGACATACCTCAGCTAAGACTGTGGCAATGACGAGAGCAAAGGGGACGCTCAAGAGATGTTGACCATGGATTCCATCAACTGTGGTGGCTGATGGGACTGAGATGATGATTCCGGGGTCTCAACTCGGGCGACCTGGTCGGGGTGGGTTTGAGGGTAGGTGATGTTCTTTACCAAACAGGAAATGAAGAGTGAAAGGTGGAGAGAGTTAATTTTATACACAAAAGAATCTAGTAATGAGTCCATGGAGGAAGCTCTAAGGAAACAGCAGGTTAGCTTATTAAAGCCACATTGCAATATCAGATAAAACGTTCAGGATATTAAAAATATATGTGTCATAAGTCATTAACTGTTGATAAGGACATCATATCATAAGCTATTTTAAAAATACTCTTTCTTATTTATATTATGAATTAGCTGCAGCTTACTTAACCATCTATAAACTGTACAATTCAAATGATTAACAATAATTGGGGGCAGAATCTGTATTTAATAGTAAGGTAAAAAGGAAATTTAGAGAAAGGTTTGAAGATATGTATTATAAGGGAAAAAAAACAGTGTAAAAGTCTCATGCAAATATGCAACTCAGTGTGGTTTACACAGTTTGGACTGTCGGCCAAATGAGTAGGCAGTCAGTAGACTGAATGAAGGGGCCCCATGAAAAATGAAAATGTGAGGACCCCTTGTTCACAGTTATCAAGAATTTCAAGACAGTGGCAGAAGAACATTAAACCCAAGCACAGGGTCCTGACATATGGGTCTTTCTAACCAGAAGTCACATACCCATGAACCCAGTTCTGGGCCCTCTAAGGGAAATGAACTTGAAGCATGTCCCCCGGGCTGCAGTCCATCCTTGGACCCCCTCAATGAGCCTGGGACTACGACAGAATCACAGAGACACAAACAAGTAGTCTTGATGGACAGCCCTCTTGCAGGCTAGAGCAGAGGGTGACGTGGAAAATGGAGGCTGGTGGACATGTCTCTGAAGAATGTCTACACTGGGGAAAAAAAAAGAGAAAATGATCATAACTGTTTAAGATTAGAATGATATCATATCATATCAAGGTAAGAGGGACTTAGAAATTCACTTGGCACGAAAGAAGGCCTGGTAGGCAGAGTCTCTCATAAAATACAAAGGAGCAGAACTCGGGAATCAAAAGCAAACTCAAAAAATTAAGAAGAGTGCAGAGTTGGTGGATCTTGAGTGGGAAATGCATCTTACACATTAGGTTCTGCACATTGTAGGGAATTCACCTAGAGGCGACAGAAGTTGGGGGGGGGCAACAAAAATCTATGACAAAATTTGTTTTCCCATATACTACTTCCCATTTGTCGTGACCTTTCCAACATTCTGTCTTCCAGAAAAAGTGAGAAACACAGGAACTTCATTCAAAACTTAAAAAAACAAGGAGAGAGGCAAAATTTCCCCAAATAACATGTGGCTAAGATATTGGAAACTGATAAGAGTCACATAATGCAGTCATGGTCCAGCAAAAGTAGCCAAATACCTGCTAATAATTATGATGTTGGGTTTTAGAGAGAAGCTCTTCAAAACCAAAACACACTGCGATTCAAAGAAAACAAATGCAAAATAAGTCAAGAGAAAGTTCCTTAGGGTTGAACTTCATTCTTAACATTCTTTTTTTTTTTTTTTCCTCCAGGGGAGGTAATTACGTTGATTTATTATTTTTTTTTTTTTGATGGAGGTACTGGGGATTGAACCCAGGACCTCGTGCACGCTCAGCATGTGCTCTACCACTGAGCTATTACCCTCCCCCCCGTTAACATTCTTGATACACATCATGCCTCTTCTGGCAGGCATACAAGGGAAGACATTTTTGGAGGAGGGACCTAGTATGTAGGACAATGAACTAGGCAAGAGATGATTACCTACACTGAGTTTAGGTCTCAAGAATAAAATCTCCATGGAAGATTATTTTACGTTTCACAAACACAGCTTCTCGTGTGTCTTACTCCTGCTTAACAGTTTCTGTCCCTATCAGCTACGCCATGAGGTCTAAATTCCTCCAAGGTCAAGACATCATAATAATTGGATCCCATTACAGCATTCTCTACTGGGAAGTTCATCTTATTTCTGCCCACCATCTAAGGTAGGCACACTCTTTAGTCACACTTGCATCCATCTGCCATCACTGCCTCCTCCTTGAGAACACAAAATTCTCCCCACCGTCTAAGGACCACAACAAGGGACAGTCGTGGTCCTTGGACAACAGTGAGGATGCATCTGCTGTGCACCAGGGTCACGGCACTCGTTCGCAAACAAACACACTCACACAAAAACGCCTGTGTCCTAGGGATGTAGCCAAGATTTAAAAATACAACTAGAATTTCAAATTGTGAGCACCGCAAAGAAAAATCAGAGCCATCTGTGAAAAAGATAAGAGGGAGCTCATGGAGATTTGAGCATGAAAGAAGGACTCTAGGAAATGATAAGCTATTGACAGTGGAGACTTTTACAAGGGTTTTTTGAGAAAACTGTCACATGACCTAGTTCATTTTTTCAAATCATAATCCTTCTTTTCTCTAACTTTCTAGAACACATACTCTATACCCAATGACATGTTTTGGTTAATTTCCTGTCGCCTGGTTTCTCCTTTTATGTTGGTTGGTCCACATTGTCTTGGTGTGTAATTCGGATCTTAAAGACTAAATCTGAGGCTTTCTCTTTAGTACCTAACCCCGCCTCCACAGAATAGTGGATGGAAGAACTATCAGTATAGACTTCGCGACCTGACAAGTTTTTGCTCACTTCCTGACCAGTCAGATGGGCCAACAGAAGCATTAGAAAGGGGAATTTCTAAAGCAGGGTTTCTTAGCATCAGCACTGCTGACAGGTGGGGCTGCAGGACTCTGTGGTGGGGCTGTCCCGACTTCACAGGGTATCGAGACGTAGCCCTGGTCTGTACCCACTGAACGCCAGTAAAACTCCCTCCCAGTTGTGACCCAAAATGCCCCCAGGAACTGCCAGATGTTCCTCTGGTGGGGGACACAGGTGACTGAGAACCAATTCAGGAACCATGAAAGCAATTTTTGGACATAATAGAGTACTTGAATCGTGTAAGATCATTAAATATTAAAATATAAAAATTCAGACTATATTAACAATTTCAGAAACTATTAAACATTAGAAAAGATACTAGGAGACACATACATAGAAGAACAAGCCATGGAAATAGCGGTAAGAGACTCTCCTCAAATGATATGGAAAAGGAAATGCAGACAAAACACAAAGCACTCTTGCTTCTTTCTCCCGTGTAGAAATAAAACCTCTTCGAATTTCTTCCAGGTCTCAGCGATCAAGCTATCATTCAGGAGTGGGTAACCTTCAAAGTTAATGGAGCTTACTCCCCTAAAATTAAACGCATGCGAAATCTAATTCTGTTCTACCATGAAATCAGTTTCGCAAACATTGTAAGCCTTGTCCCTAGATCATAAACCCTTCTACCTCCTGTAACTTTCTTAATGATAAGCATATTTTGTACCTAAAATGTAGCTGTGTGTAACAACAACAAAAAAAAAAGAGGACCTGTTTCTCTTTGAATCTGACATTGTTACTTCGGCACCAAAAAACAAAAATAGCATTTTATGACAATGGGACTCCTCTATCCAGATATTTTTTCCTATACAGTGTAATTTCTGGACGTGCCTCAGTCTATAGTTAGCTTCTGTCAAATCTCCTTAGTTAACGGGCAATTAAAAATACCTGTATTCTGCAACGGGTCCATCCATGCTGTACACCAGAAACTAACACAACATTTTAAATCAACTGTACTTCAATTAAAAAGCAAAGAACCAACAAACCCGTTTAAAATATGGGCAGAAGAACTGCAAAGAAATGCAAATCAAAATCACAATGAGATAGCATCTCACACCTGCCAGCATGGCCATCATCAAAAAGAACACAAGTTAGCAAGTGTTGGGTGAGGATGTGGAGAAAAGGGAACCCTCCTACGCTGTCGGTGGGAATGTAAATTGGTGCAGCCACTATGGAAAACAACATACCTGCTCCAAAATATTTATCCACGGGAAATAAAAGCGTATGTTCACACAGAGACTTGTACACCAATGTTCATAGTCACTTGAGTCACAAGAGCCAAAAATAGGAAACAGCCCGAAAGTCCATCAAGACGTGAACGAGTAAATGTATTAGGGTATTTTCATATCTAAAGTGAAAATATATAAAGATACTGAAATAAACTGATGGAAAAAATAAACCTTGTCAACCCAAAATGAACAAAAACTAGTGCAGTTGTATTTTCAGACAAAATGTATTTTAAGAATGACTCTGCTAGATAAATAAAATTTATGGTGAGAAAAGCACAGCAAAGCTTTAAAATATATAAAGTAAAAATTGAAAGAAATAAAAAGAGTTATAGACAAATCTATAATTATCGCAGAGGAATTAAATATATCTTTTGCAGTAATTGATAAGAGCCACTCGATAAAAATTTTAGTAAGATAGATGAGATGAGAATGATTCAATAAACACATCTGACTTAACATACCTAGAGACATCATTGCACTAAAAAAAGTACACTCTCTCTGTACACACACAGAAAACTCTCCCATAAGTTGATGCACCAAGAAACAAGTCTTAATACATTTCAAAAGACTGAAAACATACAGTACAGATCTCTGATCACTATGCAATCAACATTGAAATTTTCATCCCCTTGGATAGGTTTTTAAAGTCTGCATTAGCCACAAGTAACTGGGGAAGGCACAATGGAATTTCGAAAATATTTTTAAATGAATGCTCTGAAGAATACATAGCAATTAATTTGCATACAGCTAAGAGCAGTGTTGCGTGTGCATTAGCAAAGAAGAAAGACTGAAAACTCATAAGCTCATCACCCTCTTACAAATGAAAAAATTAGTAAGTAACCAGGAAGGAGGCAGAAGGAAGGAAACAGAGAGACAGGAGCATTATTTGCTTAAACAGAAAACACATACGTAACAGGTCCAGCTGACGAAACCATACGCTGGTTCTTCTAAAGGCCTAAAAAATAAACAGAGGAGAAAACCTGATCAGGGAGTCAACAGTCCAGGGAGAGAGAGAAAGCAGAAATAGCCAACGTTAGAAATGAAAAAGGGAATACCCTAAGATCTTGCAGCATTCAAGAGACGACAGGAAAAACATTATGGCAATAAACCCGTAGAAAGATGTAACTTAAAAGCTGAGAGAATAAATAGAACAGTCCAAGTTCTATATGCATTAAGAAAATTGAATTTCCAGTCAAATATTTCCAGAAAGAAAACATTAGGCTCACACGAGTTCATCAATGCATAGTATAAGGCATTCAAGGAAGAGGTAATTCTAATTTTATTCAGACTCCTATGGTGAATAGAGAAACACTCAATAAATCATTTTATGATGCTAACATAATCTTCATTCCAATATCTGACAAGGTGGCATGAGAAAGAATACTTATGGGCCAATCTCTCTCAACAGACGCAAAAAAGAATAAAAAACTCTAAAGAAAATTTTAAGCAAATACTTCCAGCAGTATATAAAAAAATGATAATTTATCATAAGCAAGTGGCTTCATCCCAGGGCTGCAAAGCACCAGTTTAACTTATTAGTGTCATTCTGAAAACCTTTCCTTATCGACTACATTTTTATTGCATTTATTTGCATTTAAATATGAAATTAATAACTTGATTGCTTTCCTTGAATCAAAAAGAAGTGAAATAGGGGGAGGGTATAGCTCAGTGGTAAAGCACATGCTTATTAGCACGCACGAGGTGCTGGGTTCAATCCCCAGTACCTCCATTAAATAAATAAATGTTAATAATCATAATAATAATAAGTAGTAACCTAATTACTCCCCCCCGCCCCCCAAAAAGGAAAAAAACCCACATGAAATAACTTGTAGTTTGTTAGGAAGGATCTGACTGCTTGGAAAATAAGGCTGAAGGTAGGTCATGGGTTAATTAAATCTGGCTAATTGTTGCATCAAATTCATGTTATCCATAAACAAGATTTTTAAAAGAAAAAATATGCGGATGTATAGTTTCCATGTTACTTTTTCCAGTAAACCGCACTGTTAAGGTAAATGTCTTTCTCGGATAACCTTCTGCATGGGGTGTACTTATCATTTGTCTACTGGGATTAACTGTACTGAGCTGACAAACAGTGCATCTCAGATCTGGGGGAAATGGGGACAGCAGTCCAATCTCTCTCTAGACAGCACCAACACAGGCTTCTAGGGGCTGAGCTGGAGTGAGATGTGTTCCCCTTAGACACCGTTCACTCTTGCAGATCCCAACATCTCAACGCCATGGAGTTAGCTGTTCTATCAGACCCTCCTGACCCCAGACTTTCGCCTCTGCCCCTGCAGTCCTGATCCTCATCAAAGCTCCATGGCTCCATGAATGTCTCCCGAGCAATCGTGTCTTCCGCGTTCTGCTTGCCTCTCCGTATTTCCCAGATCAGTTACATTTGACCAGATGAGCTCTTACTATTTTGTTACCTCTTTAGTCCTACTGAGGACACTTCTTTGTGAATATCTCACCTGCGTTCACCAAGACGGCTGTGTCAGACACAACGGCCTGCCATATTACCTCTTCTTCCTTCTTAAGACTTCCATCTCACGGTCTCGGTGTCATCACGCCTTAGAGGTCACCTCTAAGCTTCTCTGTCACCCATTCTCCATCTTCCTAATGGATGCTCCCTCTGTCAGGGGTCCCTTAAATATTCATTTTCTAGGGAGTTATTCCTGACAGTCCCTGTCCCTCAATGGCTCCCATCATCTTCAGGGTAAAATTCAACCTTTCTAGCTTAGCGCACCGGCTCTGGCATGAGCTGACTCCCTCCTATGTTTTTAATTAGTCATTCATCGTTTTTGCCAATTATATAGAAATGACATTTTTTTCTTTAAACACTTCCTAACAGTTCACAACACTGATTGCTTCACCAGGAAGAAATTTTCACCATTCTTTGTCTAGTTAACAGCAACTTATACCCTCTGCCCCCTACCCAGTAGCAAGCTCATATTTCCTACGACTTCCCCTGCTGGATTATTTGCCAGTTTCCTTGTCAGACTTGCTCTAAGCTCTTCGAGGGAAAGGGCAGATTTAATTTGGCTTCGTGTCCCCAGCCTTTGGTCCACGGTACTTAGTATGCATCAATCGTAGACATAATAATGTGTCTCTTCACCAGAATGATATAAAGGGGACAGTAGGGGGACAAGTGGGGAGTCAGGTTGGGAAGAAAAACAGCAGATACTGTTAATTTAAGAAATTCCTTATGGCCATCATTTTTCACAACTCCCTTCAAGAGAAATGCGGTAGAAAGCGAAACTGGGAAATTCAACAGTGGACCAGCTCTGTTTTTCTACTTGGCATTTTCCACCATTGTGCTCAGAGAGTAGAGCACCAATAACCAGCTGACACCACGCTTCACTGGCTAGTTTTCCCAAAATGGAGCTAAATCCTCCTTGTTACGGAATTCTTACCTAAGGAAATAGAAATTTACAATCAACCTTCGGGCAGGACTGTGGACATGTCCACTCCAGAGCTCATTCTCCGGAAAACAACCATTTTTAAAGCAGAGGGATTACCCTACTCTGAAAGCAAACAAGGAAGGGACATCCTCAGAACACTGGGCAGTGTAACTATTTGACCTGAAAGCAATCATAAAAGAGCTTTCTAGTGTTTGAGGGGAAAAAAAAAATTAAAAAGCTAAAAGCACTGTCATCTCAGACTGCCCAGAAACCATGCAGCTGAACAGGTTTGCAGATCTGCGGCTCAGATTTCAAGGTTATCGCTCCGGGCAGTGACAGTCTGTAAAACTGATGCAGAAGCACATTTTAAAAGAAATTCTCGTCTCTTGGCTGCCACGGTGCTTTGAAGGTCATGAATGCAGGTAGGGTCTGTCCACCAAGAGACAACAGGATGAGAGAGTGACCAACTGCTTGATTCCTTCTACGTGGTGGGACCATGAAGTCGGAAGCCAGAAGGAGGCGAGTCCAAGGCTGAATCTCTGCTTGACACTTTGCATCATACCCCACAGACCAAAAAGGCAGGAGACTGTCCTATTTCTTGGACATATTACTAAGAAGAAAAGTTCCAGTCTATGCAGTCTTGCTAACCTGGGGTGAAACTTGGCCAATTCACTTATCTCACTGGTCTTTGTTACCTTCACTTTGGGATTTTGTCAAGTGAGCACAGACGTCTGTTGAAGTTAGATTTCTGAGATGGTCCCCCAGTGTTTCCCGTCTCCAGGTTCTCCAGTCCTTGTCTGGTTCCCACTCCTCGGGTGTGGGCAAGGACCCAGTAACTTAGTTCTACTGATGGAATATTGCAAAAGTAACGGGGGTTGCTTCCATGATTAGCGTACAAAAGATTTGCTGGCAGACGCGCTTTCTGCCTTCGATGGCACAAGATCTGTGTTAGAGACACTCTACCCCGTGCTGGCTGTTCCATGGCAAGGAATGCAAAGGGACCTCCTGCTAACAGGGGGCAAGGAACGAAAACCCTCCCTGCCCAACAGCTCTCGAGAAACTGAATCTCACCAATAACCACAGCCAAGCTTGAAAGCAGATCCTTCCCCACTCAAACCCTCCACTGAAACTGCAGCCCAGCCAACAGCTTGGCTGCATCCTTGTGAGAGACGGTGAGCTTCAGGGCCCAGCTAAGCCATACCAGGGTGCCTGACCCACCGAAATGGTGAAGATAATGAATGTGTGTTGTTTTAAGCCACTAAGATTTAACCCTGAAAATCTAGACTGCCAAACCCAGTGTATTTATGGCAACCTTCTATGTCTTCTTCCATATGCCCCAATTCCAACAGATTTTTAAACTCTTGGAAACAAAAGCAGAAATAACATCATGGTCTCAGAAAAGGATTTATATATCAAATTCAAGAGCATATGACCTATTGTACCAACATCCTGGATAACGTGCCACATTTTTCAGGATTTGTGATGGGTAAGAGACAGACTGGAACTACAACATAATTTTGATGTAGCTCCCTCCCCTTCAAAACATACAGACATGCCTTAAGTATGCGGAATAAATTAGTTTTCCCTTTTCCTTTGTGGAAATAATGAAATTGTCCTCAAGTTGCAAGATCTGTAAATGCAGGAGAGCCTGCTAGATCACCCAACGGTGATCATTCACGAGGCTAATTCCATATCATGCCAAGTCATTACCACATATTCAGGGAACACCTAACAAAGTAATTTGCAATCATTTTTCCTCCCAGATGGGAAAAAGCTTTATGAAAATATGCTTGACTGTTACTTTATAATTATGTACTGCTCATTTTCTGTTTGTGTAGTTTTTAACTTCTCAAAGACTTTTTTTTTTTAACATTTTTTATTGATTTATAATCATTTTACAATGTTGTGTCAAATTCCAGTGTAGAGCACAATTTTTCAGTTATACATGAACATATATATATTCATTGTCACTTTTTTTCTCTGTGAGCTACCATAAGATCTTGTATATATTTCCCTGTGCTATACAGTATACTCTTGTTTATCTATTCTACAATTTTGAAATCCCAGTCTATCCCTTCCCACCCTCCGCCCCCTTGGCAATCACAAGTTTGTATTCTATGTCTATGAGTCTATTTCTGTTTTGTATTTATGCTTTGTTTGTGTTTTTTGTTTTTTTTTTTTTTTTAGATTCCACATATGAGTGATGTCATATGGTATTTTTCTTTCTCTTTCTGGCTTACTTCACTTAGAATGACAATCTCTAGGTCCATCCATGTTGGTGCAAATGACATTATTTTATTCCTTTTTATGGCTGAGTAGTATTCCACTGTATAAATATACCACCTCTTCTTTATCCAGTCATCCATTGATGGACATTTAGGCTGTCTCCATGTCTTGGCTATTGTAAATAGTGCTGCTCTGAACATTGGGGTGCAGGTGTCTTTTTGAAGTAGGGTTCCTTCTGGATATATGCCCAGGAGCGGGATTCCTGGGTCATATCATAAAAGACTGTTTTTTTAAACTTGATGCTTAACCAACACTTAACCAACACACGGTGCTGGGATGGGTATTACCACTAACGTATAAACAGTGATGGAAGTTATTGTGAGAATTTCCCAAAGTCACATGACTGGGGGGAATGGTCCTAAATGTACGGCTCTATTCAAATGTCCCTATCTCAAATCTAGAAATATTAGACATCACTCCTCTGCATGGCATGTTTTCATGACAGATTCCTGCACTTTATATTATTCCGCCTTTTTTTTTCCAACTAAAATCTGTCATCCCCAATGTTAGTGTCAACAGCTAAGCAGTATTTTCTGATCCTTCAAGGAGACATCACCACTAACTCAAGCTGACTTCCTTCCCACGACTTACAGACCATGGGAAACTTACCCTTTTCCCTTTGGTTTTGCTAAACCAACTGTTTATCAATTATGAGACAGGAAAGATACAGCAATGCCTGTTCTCTAAATCTTACCTTTCTGAAATAATCAGAAAAAAAGTAACATTCAATTAAGGTAGTACCATTATCTATTCAGTGGAAACTTTTAAACTTTTTTTTAAAAAATGCCAGAATGTTAAATACTATTTCCAACATCACGGTGCTATTTCTTCTGTAAAATCGGTTCTCGTATTTAACTAATGAGCAAAAAATTACTGGAAGCCACTTTTCCACCTTTCAAAGTGTTGTACCACTTCAATTTAAAAGTGTGGTGCTTGAAAAAATTTGAATTACCCAGTAGGCAGAAGGTTATTGTGGCATAAAACAAAAAATGACTGGGGGTATTTATTCCATGAATGCAGATGCCCTGAAAGTCAAGTCAGACCCCTCTAAATACAACAGGAAGTCATCCCGAAATTGCACTGTTAATTCAGAGGAAGTCTGTTAGATCTGTTTTCTGAAATTACATGCCATGTAATAGTTACCTCCGAATCGATAAACAGAGGCACTGCTGTAGACTCAATTGTATCCCGCCCAAATTCGCATGGGGAAGCTGCACCCCTCACTGTGCTGGTATTTAAAGATGGGAGGCTTTGGGAGGTTGACTGGGCTAGAGGAAGTCCTGAGAGTGGGGCTCTCATGATGGGATGAGTGCCCTTAGGAGAACAGACACCGGACAGCTTGCTCCCTCTCCCCTTCTCTCTCTCTTTCTCTCTCCACCAGGGGAGGACACAGCAGGAAGGCGGTCCCCACCCTCTTCATAGCTACAGCAAAGCTGCCAGATATCAATTATCGATGACTCGTGTCCTCTGTGCTTCAGTTCCTCTCGAGCATTTGCTGGCAGTTGCAAGAACTCAGCTGAATGGGTAAGGGGCCATCATCATTTCATCGAGCTCTTTTTGTCAAACCTCTGAATACACTATTCCTTCACTTCTTTACTCATTGATTTAATATGCTACTCCTGGGGAGGGTATGGCTCAGTGGTAGAGCATGTGCTTAGCATGCATAAGGTTCTGGGTTCAATCCCCAGTGCTCCCATTAAAAAAATAAATACTACACTATGCCCAAACTCTATAATTTTGCAAATACTCTTTCCTTCTCCCAGAAACTAGTATGATCTAATAATATGAAGAGGAACGGACTTGAACTCAGTAGAAACTGGTTTAGCTCTCATTTTTCACCTAATACATAACCTTAAATCAATTTTTTAATGGCTATGGGGGGAAAAAAAACATACATGACCTGACTGTGAAAATCCATGTGTGTATGTGTATCCACACAAAAATCCCTTGGCAATGGTAAAACCCTGTGCAAGTATAAAGTTTTGTTGTTATGCACATGAATCCTATTATTATTATTATCCATCTTCAACTAGAATCTATTCTCATGATTTGCATCATCTCAATTAAGAGCAGCTCGCCCCTCCTACGACAGTCCATTGATTATGCACGTGGAATATAATTGCGCTTGTGATGTTCGGATGATTCTGAAAATCATTTAAAGACCACTGCGGTCCTGAGCAGTTTCTCTGCAGTGCACTTCATCAGACGGTTGATATGATGCCTGTGAACTGATCATTTATGTCCCTTTTGGGGGGAGTAACCCCTCATCAAGCTGGTGGTGCAGTCCACTGAATGCATTAGCAACGACTAGTTATCAATCTTATAACCTTTTCTAATTAACAGAATAAACTATAAAACGAAGACAAATTGAATGTATCCAAGGGTGAAATACATTCACGCACTAAATGTGTACTTATGCCGAAAAGATAATCTACGAATGCTTCACGACAGAGGAAAGCTGGTCTGTGCTTATTTATAGACGGAACGCGAAGACGCAAACAGACTCCTTTGTCACTGGTTTCTCTGTGTCCTTTCTCCCGATGCTCCCGAAATTGCCGGGGATGAGTGCTGCAAACGTCGTCATTGTGGTTATTTATTTCATACTGCACTCCCGAGAAGGATCGCAGGGTCGCAGGATAAACAGCCAAACGTGGGGAAATAACAAACAGCAACACGCAAGCGGGGGGCGGCGGCAAACATCACCACCTCACCCACGGGAAACATCACACACAAAGAGCTGGAAAGAAGTAAGAGGCGAGAATCCTCACTATGAGCTCGATGAAAGGCTCCGGCCAGCAGGGGTGAATATTTATGCCCGCATAAGCACTGCAAAATAGCAAATAGGAGCAACAGGGTAGCTCTTTTCTAAAAGCAGTGTCTGACAAACAGAGTTTATGAAGTCAGCGTTCCTCAGACATCTGGGGCCAGACAACTGCGCTGTGGGAGGCGGGGGAGGCTGTCCTGGGCACGAGGGGATGCTTCACGTAGTCTCTGGCCTCTGCCCAGTCCATGCCAGTGGCAGCCCTGCACCCAAGGAGTGACAATCAAAACTCCAGACACCGCCAAGTGTCACCTGGAGTGGAGACAGGAGGAGGCAGGGAGGCAAAAATGCCACTGCTTGAGGACCACTGATGTGGTATGACCCAAGCTGAAACTAACCACGATGTGGACTGTCTTTCAGACGTAATGAATAGGCTTCCAGGGGGGGTCCCCAAACTCCACTCTGATAAGCACTGGGTGTTTAGGTCAATCCTCTCCGGGCTTCTTTACTTCTTTTTTTTAAATTTACTTGGGGGGAAGTAGGTAATTAGGTTTAGTAATTTATTTTTAGAGGAGGGACTGGGGATTGAACCCAGGACCATGTGTGTACGCTAAGCATGCGATCTTACCACTTGAGCGACACCCTCCTCCCCAAGGTGAATTCTTAATATGGAATCCATCCTTTACCTTGATATTCCATGCTCCAACTTAAATACAACGGAAGACTATCAAATGGAAGTTTAGATTCCCTGGAAGACTAACGTTTAAATACAAAAGAAGGCTATCAAACCTGCTTTCCCTCAATAAATACTGAACAACTCAAAAATTACATATACTGTTCGCAGATGCATCCAGCTTCGGGTGTAGGGGCAGTTTTATTGATTCTGGCTTGCATCTGTCAATTCATTTTCTGCAAATACACGTTTCCAGTGCTCCCCCACTGCGTTTTGAATGTGCCTGAAGTGAAGGAAACACATAAGCGGCCAGAAATGGGTAAAGGGTCTGGGGTTGAGGTAGGGGCAAATTCACAATAAAGCGTTGTGCTCTACAAACGCCCTGGGAGACACGCCGCATCGGATGCAGCCCCCTGTGTCAAAGAGCCAGAGCTCAATGTTTGCGTTCCCTTCAAAGTCCACCGACTCTACTATACCTGGCTGGTCCTTCCAACACCCAACCTGAAATCTAGCATCATGGGCTATTAGGAAAGGATCAGAAAACAGTTTTAGAATTTCTGTCTTAACCAGAAGGAAGTAATGGTAATTGTATCCGACGGACAGAAATACAGAGGTTGAATGGGGCTTTGAAAACCAGTGAAATGATGTACTAGGGTTCCCTACAGTGGCTGGGAGAAATCAAAGAATCTCTTTCCCTATTTCATTTGTGTAAAAATTTAAAAGTACTGTTTCCAGAGGTTTCTGAATCTAAACAACAAATCTGAAAAAAAAAGAAGTAATGTATTTACTCTGTCTACGTGGCCAGACTCACAAATTATCATCACCAATTGCAATGAAGGGTAAAATCTGAGTGTCAGCAATCCAGGGAAATAAAAAAAGATACATGCTCAAAATACTGATGAATATACACATGGCATTATCCCTGTGACTGTGAGTCCAGTGTGGGTTCATTTAATGCTAATGGTTTCTGATGGTAAATTTCAGTCTAAAACCCACACTCCCAGACCATGGACTTAAATGTATCACCTTGTGACACAGCTCAGTGAAATGACTGTATGGCCAGACCTTAAGGTTTACCAGTGCTTTTAGATCCCAAAGCCTTTTAGAGTGCCACGTGTAATCCTGAAAGGCTGGCATCCTCAGAGCCACGTTCTGTGAGTCCTCACCTCCAAAGCGTGTCTGAACACACAGCATCAGGGAATAGGAATGTTCTGACAACAAACCAAGGGCAAATTCAAACACGGATTACCCTTGGAAGGATTCTGTTCTTCTTCTTGTTGTTTTAATTAATGATCTCATTAGAAATGTGTGTCGAGAAACCATGAACCGTGCAGGCACTCAGAACTATAGCAACGGAGCCGTCTCCCCCTCTTGGCGAAGACAGAGCTCCTAGCAACTGGGGCCAGAGCGGTGCGTCTGCAGCAGCCACCTGGACAAGATGGCCAGGTTCAGCTGACGGCCCTTCCAGCCCCAGATGTCCTCACGGAGACAGAGTCAGTATAAGAGGCACCTCGGTCCTCATTTCCCTCCCTCCCTCCCTCCTATTTGCCTCCAGGGCTCACTGCTGATCAGACCACCCTAGAGCCAGAAACACAGGGTCCACTCATCTTATCCGCACCGATCAGCCTCCCAGGGCCCAGAGCAAGAAGGAAAAAAAAAGGATGTAGGCAGGTGAAGTGGATGACGTAGCACAGTGAGGAGACGCCGCCATCCCCACGGGACAGCAGCGCCATGATAGTCTGCAGTCCTCCTCGGCTCTGTGAGATGATCCCCCACCGTCCACAGAACGTAAGCATTAGACCTCTCAGCAGTACCACAAGCATCGTGGTGAGCACTGGCTGAGCACCTTCTGCCAACACCAGGCACTGCGCTGCACCATCTGGGAACCATCCCCTTTTAATCCTCCGAACGGTGCCATCACAGAGGTACTGTCTCATCCGTCACGTTTCAGGCATGAGAACCATGAGCCCTAGGGGAGAGTCCACAAACTTTTCCTGACCGCAAGGGTGGAAAGGAGGAGAACTGGGATGCACGTGTGGGCAGCCCGAGCCCAGAGCCCGCTCGCCACTCCCCAGAGTAAGTGGGCCTTAGCGTCACCGAAAATCAGGGGTTTTCTGGGATGCATGGTGTCAGACCACCAGGAGAACCACACCTAGACTGCCATTCGAAAAAGGTGCCCCTAAGCTCCTGTCCAGCTCATGATCACAGCCGCTGCTGGGCTTGGAGAGCAGACTGGTGAGGCCACACAGCGTAGACGGCCGCCAGCTGGGTCTCCCTGCTCTAGAGTGAGAGTAGTTGAGAAAAGGCACACAGGGGTTACAGCTTTCTCTCCGCCAGCAGACACGCAACTACAGCCAAGTCGCAGCCTGGTGCAGTGCTGCAGCCCCCTTCTGCAATGTCCCGGAGACCCTCCCAGAAAAGACACACTACTTCCTCCAGCACTGCGTACATTCACTGTCCACCTCCACCCTGGTCTCCTGCCCAGGGTTCCCCGCTCTCTGTTGCCAGACCAGAACCCACTGGGACGTCAGCACATATTTCCTGATGCTTCTTGTCCCTTGAGGACACGCTCCCTTCTTAAATTCCGAAACTAAGCATTCACAGAAAGAATGGATATTGAAAATGGAAACCAAGACGAATCACGCCATATATTCAAAAGTGGCTGGACACACGATAAGAAAGTCACATTCCACTGTTTTCCTCTCTCATCACAAAACGTCACTGTGATTAGTAAAAAAAAAAAAAAAAAAAAAAATGCTGACTCTTGCCCTCGGGATGGCTTCACTTCAAATAGCTTTTGGCTCTCCTTACTTTTACTGACAGATCAGTCCAATCTTCATCCTGCTATTGTGGGAAAAGGTCATCCCAAGTCTTCATTTTTTCCTGGAAATGAATATCTCATCACGCTGATGTCACGGGTACTCTCTTGCGCAAAAGCTCTTGGTACTTGCGCTTAGATTTACTCAACAAACACTCTCACCACCATCCTGACTTCACCACTGCAGTCTGCGTGACGCCTATCAACAGTCTAGGGCCCTGGGAGGTTATCTAGCACACCTTGAAGGAGCACACCCTCCTAACACCCTGCCTTTCAAGTTGGATGTCCACAGTGCACTTGGCATTCTTCGAGTTTTGTCTTGCTCGGCCCTTCTCTTGACATCATTTGCCGTAGACTGAATGTTTGTGTCCCTCCAAGATCCATGTGCTGATGTTCCCAATGTGATGGTATTTGGAGGTGGTGCCTTTGGGAGGTGATGAGGTCGTGAGGGTGGAGCCCGCACGAGTGGGATGAGGGCCCTTCCAGAAAAGACCCTGGGGAGCTCCCTTGCCTCTTCCTCCATGTGAGGACACAGCGAGAAGGTGACTACCTATGAGCCAGGAAGAGAACTGTCACCACGAACTGAGGCAGCTGGGACTTCGATCTTGGACTCCCAGCCCCCAAAACTGTGAGAAACCAGTGTCTGTTGTTTGCGCCCCTCAGTGTGATAGCCCAGCCTGCACAGACGAAGACATCATATAATCAAACAATATAGGACACTTTTTGGTACCAGTACTTGGGAAAGTTCTTTATATCAGTTCAATTTTGGGGTCTTTAAATCTTCTCACCTAGGTCTTACTGAGAACAGTTGAACACGTGAAGACCAGGCGAACCCGTCTCATCGTGTGGGCACCTTCTGATGTCTTCTAAATAGGCACTTGCCTCCTACCTCAGTTATCCTTGTGGCCAGTTACAAAAAGTGGAATCATACAAACGTTAGCCTTTATTTATACCCATGCAAGTATGTGCACAAAATTTCTCTGCGGTCCTGGAAAACAGGAAACCTGTTAGATCAAAGCTCACTCACCTCTGTGAGCTTTAAAGCGAGTTAAAGATATGACTGTCTGGATTTGGGGGTTTGATTTATGCCCCACGATCAAGAAGGTGGCACTGAAGTCATGGTGTGTCTACGACGTCTGTCCTATTAGAAGTCCTGCTTTCAAATCAAGAACCAGCTCAGATACATCTTTGTGTCCATGTCGGTTCACGCGGGGTCGAGGTGAAGGTGGAAAAAGTCCTGACAACTTTACATTAAATTTGGAACACAGCTGGGTTTCTCTAGTGGCACAGAATTCTAAAGCATCTGCGACGTTTTTGTCGCAGTCAAGCAAAGAACCTCGCTGTCCACATGTCATTCAGATCAGAAACAAAACCGCAGCACACAGCCCATGTCTTCTGGTGAATCCTTGAAGGTGATGACTTTGATGGTGGGCTTTTGTCCAACTGAGAAAAATGTCATAATTATTGAGGATGATCTAAAAAGAGTCATTTTTCATCCTGGACACTGAGGAAAGATAAGAAAATACATGCTGTCCAACTAGCTAATGTCTTTTATATTTTTGTAGAGACAATTTATGAGTTTCTCCGGGAAAGTAAGAAAGTAAAGGTTAGCAAGCCAGAGGTTAACGGAATAGATGGAAAGAGTTGTGCATTTTCGACTGCATTTCTTTCCAAATATTTTGAAGGCTCACTGAAATGATTTTCTGACACATACACTTCTACAAAAAAAAAAAAAAAAAGCACATCTGTATTCCTGGGATAAAGATGACAAGTGGCATGTCTTTCTTGGAATATGTGAGCTGATGGTTTTGCCCTCAGGGGGAAGAAGCATCTGGACCATTTTATCTGGGCGCCATAGCAACAAGAGGCCAATGATCAAGAGAGGATTCACTTCAGAGGGTCAGGATGCCGTGCTGTATCTTGAAACATCTCAGGGTTAAACACGGCTCTTCCTGTACGCCCGTACGGGTCAGGGCGCTGGATTTAATGCTCTGGGGTTAATGTCTCCAAAGTTGCTTTCTTGGGCTGAGTGGGGGACATTGGGAGGAGAAAAAGTACAGGAGAAGAGAAAAAAGGTGCCTGTCTAAGAAGTTAGGTCGTTGGATTCGATGCCCACGGCTGCTGTCACCAATGACCACACGTTGCAGGGCTTACGTCAACACGCATGCAATCTCTTACAGTTCTGGAGGTCGTACGTCTGAAAGAGATGTTAAGGGGATAAAATCCAGGTGCTGACAGAACAGCGTTTCTTCTAGAGACTCCGAGAGGAATCCATTCCCTTGCCTTCCCCAGCTTTCAGAGGCGACCAGGTTCCTCGGTTCCATTCAGACCTCTGCTTCTGTTCACATCTTCTCTGGCTCTGACCTTCTGCCCTTCGCTTACAGGGACCCTTGTGGGTACAATCCAGGATAACCTCTCCAACTCAAGTTCCTTAACTTAATCACGTCTGCAAAGCCCCTTCGCCATGCAAAGTGACAGGTTCATCATTTTCTGGGGATTATGACGTCAGCGTCTGTGGCAGGTGGGGAGAGGTCATTATTCTGTTTACCATACTCATCCTAATGGGAATGTCCAGAGATTTCCTCAGACTCCTCAAATGGATTTTGAGAAGACACTTCCTTACTTGGATAAACAGAGTGAATTCTCACCATGGCCTGATCTTACGCCTTCCAGGTCTTTGCTTCGTGAATTTCCAGCCATTCTTTGTCCCCAGTGAAATGCATTCTCTTTCCTTTGTATGAATCTTGGCTTCTCAACCCCGATGCTGGTCAAATTACAACGCCCTCTCTCCCACTAGTCTTTTGGGGTCACTCACCTGCAAGCTGTATTTTCCCCCCCAACTCCTTTTCACTATGCCATTTCTGTCTTCCACTGTTGCCATTCGGGTGCAAGGCAGACCCCCAAATCAGCCTGGAGGACAATACCCCTGTTCGGGTCACCTTTGTACCCGGAGCCCTAAGCGTAGCTTCTTGCACGTGACCAACCCACTCATTCATGCATCCATTCATTCACTGAAGAAATATTTCCTGAGCACATACTAAGTGCTGAGCACTATTTTAGGTATTTTAAAAAGTGAATCAACAAGTGAATGAATGCATTCTTTGCTTTGTACTCCAGTGAAAATGGATTGCCAGCATACAGCGTTCTTGGCTTAATCTGCAATCCTCTTGGAGGGAGGGTATAGCTCAAGCTTGGGGAGGGTATAACTCAAGGGGTAGAGCACACGCTTAGCATGCACGAGGTCCTCGGTTCAACCCCAGTACCTCCTCCGAATACAAATAAATAAATAAACCTAATTATCTCGCTCTCAGTAAAAAAAAAAAAAAATGGAATCCTCTCTCTAGAAGCATTTATTATTTGAAAGAAATTAGTTGTACGGATATCATAACCTGAAAAGTCAGGGAAAACAGCATTTTGTGCCATTAGGAAAAGATTATAGAGTCTATTCAAATTGCTTAGTCCACAGGTCATAACGAATGCCCAAGGAAAGTTAGACACACTGATTATTATTTTCTTACGAGTTGCGTCAGAGGAGGAATTGGCAAGAGCAGTGCCTGTTTGTGTTACTGAAAATGCGTCAGCTGCACATTCGCACGCGACGTGGAGAAAATCCATTTCTTTTTGCAATGCTTTGGGGAAACGGCAAAGCCATGCCGATACACGTCCTGAACAAAACTTGTGGATGAAATGTGTGCGTCTATATATATATCCGTATCTATGTATCTTCTCCATTATAAAAAGGTTTTTTTTTTTCTTTTATTGGCACTTAGATTTATTCCATCGGTCAAGCTTTTAGTCAACTGAAGTTCCACTGTGGATTGCCTGTCCAAAACCTTTGGGAAGACGGGAGCAGACAAACCGCCGACTGGCTTGCAGCACACTTATTGTGTTTGTACAGGGTGTTGATTTGTTCCAGCCTTTTATGAGATGGCCAGGAAAAAAAAAAAAAAAACTGCCTCTCTATTTTAAACTGAGAAAATGAATTTTACATCGATTAGAACACAGACCTTTAGTAAGTATCTCTAATAGATTTCATTGACTCCACGCACGCCCACTTTAATAGAAAGATTCAATGCGAATAAATCATACATGAGAAATAAAAGTTACAAGAATGAACGCCTGCATCTAGTCTTCCAATGATAATTTCATTCCATTCCCTTCCCTGTTCCTTCCTTTCTTATGATGTCCTG
Organism: Camelus dromedarius; assembly: GCF_036321535.1. NCBI lineage: Eukaryota > Metazoa > Chordata > Mammalia > Artiodactyla > Camelidae > Camelus > Camelus dromedarius. The sequence goes on from NC_087472.1 coordinate 110,260,034, forward strand.
ATTTCTCGTTAAGAAAAGACAGAACACGTATTCACAACAAGCAAGCTGTCTCTTCGTCGACCTCGACAACAGTCTTGCACTGATGTTGAAGGCATTTTCTCCGGATAACGCCCGCTTATTTTAGAAAGCCTCCTGGATTCCCAGTGCAGAGGCACACGCTGGACACTGATGAACACAACCAAGATGCACATTTTCGCTCCATTCCTCTCTCTACCCATTCAGTCTCTCCGAAGAAGATACAGCCTGTGGGTGCCTGTTCCCATGACTTTAAAAGAACGTGAAAAGAAGTCAAAACCTCTCCTCTTTAATGGATTCCTTTGTTTGGAAACTGATGGACAGGCTTAGGATCACCCCAAATAGGAGGGGATTTGAAGGAGACTAGGAAAACGGGGATGGAGGACCCTGGAAGACGGGATTCTTAGCTGCAGAACAGAACTACACCTCTCCATCCCGCCCGGAACTGCTACCCACCGAGACGAGGAGGCTCTTCTCAATGGAAGGACCCCCCCCACCCCCCACCCAAGTAGCTTCCTTAGTTCCTATCTCACACCAAGGAGTCAGGCTCAAGGAAAATCCCGCTCAACCGAAGACTTCCCCTCTTTGACCTTCCTTTATGTTGAGCACTAACTACGGCTCTTCGGAAAGCACTGGACTCCCTGCTACGTTATACGGTGCCATAAAAACAACGGTCCACAACCTTCAGCCCGAGCACAGGATGAGAACCACTAACGCCACGCACAGGGCACAGAGAGCCTTGCACACTGAAACGGACCCTAGAATCGACAGGAAGGTCTTCATTTAGTTCCTTCCTTCCAACCTCGCTGTGAATCCGACTCTAAGAGTCAGTGCACCAGGAGCTGTACCTGAAGAGGGTTGGGAGTCCGATGCAGTGACCTCAGGGAACAAAGACAAGACGGTCACTAGAAGCTGGCTGAACTCACCGTTGCCTGGGAAGGAGCGTGAGAACTGACTCTTGGACGAGGAGGAACCGGCTGGATAAATCCCAGGTAACTCGGCTTCACAAGGGCATCCCTGCCCAGGAATGACGAGTCGGAGAGACGTGGTGGGAACTGCTGCTCCCCCTCGTCCAGCCCGGAAACCTTGGCAGGGTCACAGACGGACAGGGCTGCGGCCTGCGTGCACCTGTGGCAGCGGTCCTTCCTCACGCTTCTGTCCCCGTGCCCGGCCTGGCCCGTCTGCCTGCCACCTTCCCTCTCCTCACACCCGGCAGCCCTGAGTCACGACGTGTGATGAATCAAATCTATGTTCTTCTGAGTCTGCCTTTCAAAACACTCAATGTGACTCCCCCTGGGTGTGCATCTGAAGAAAATGAAAACACTCATTTGAAAAGATACACGCACCCCAATGCTCACAGCAGCACCGTTTACAATAGCTGAGATATGGAAGCAGCCCAAATGTCCGATGACAGACAACTGGATAAAGAATCTGTGGCACTCATGTATATGGAATGGAATGGAATACTACTCAGCTACAGAAGAACGAAATTTTGCCGTTTACAGCAATATGGATGGACCTACAGGATGTTACGCTTAGTGAAATAATTGGACAGAGAAAGCCAACAAGTCTGTTATCACTGATGAGTGGAATCCAGAAAATAAAAAATAAAATGAATTAGTGACTATAACAAAACAGAAACAGACCCTAACTACTCTTAAGCTATTGGCACGAGCTCTTTGAAACACAAATATGGATTTCCCACTACATGTCTTTCACAACGAGACACAACTCCACAAATGCCCCGTCCACCTGCTGAGTCCCCAACTTCATTTTGTCTCCAGATGCCAGGAGACATCTCCCGCCTCTGCTCCTTGCTCCAGCCCCTGCCTGGAGCGCCCTCCCCACAGCCTGACCTGGCTGACTCCTACGCCTTCTTTAAGACATAGTCAGGCTGCAACCCACTGGGAAGGTCTCCCACGGTGACGTCTGTGCCCCTGGGCTGGAGGAAGGCACCGCTTTCTGTCAAGCGGCTTTGACGCGTCCATCCCCGTCTGTGTGCATTTATGGCCCCTACGTTCCCTGCTACGGCACACTTCGGCGCAGAAGCTGCCACCTCTTGGCACTTGGAAAAAATTGCTTGAAAACAGTGTGTTAAAAAATGAATGAAGGTTCCACTACCTCCATGCTTCAGCAGAACGAACTCTGCAGGCTTGACCCAAGCCCAGTTTGCACGTCTGGAAAGTGAGGTGAGCATAGGCCCGCCCCTTAGGGAGCCAGTGTTCATAAAAGTTTAATTTCACACTTGGTGCCTTCAAGGTAATATATCAGAACCCTGCACATCAGCAGAGGAGGCTGGGAAGTACTGGGGTGATCACCGGAAGGGTCTACTGGCCAAGGGCTGTGAGCCGTGCAGGGTAGAGACCACACGTGTCCTGCAGAGACGTCCAGGAAGGTCGTGGGCTCCAGGAGAGACCCCTGGAGGACACTCACCTACCGCACAGCTGAAGAGACGTTCAGATAACTCTCCAGAGAGAGCACAAGAAACCATAAGAACACAAAAGGGTCCTGACAAAAGCCGAGCAGGCTGCCCTGAAGTCTAGGAAGGGGCTGTGGGTTTCCCGCCAGAACAAAGCCCACGCATGTTCAGTGAGGACGGGACGGGTCTGCCCCGCGTCCAGAGTCACCTCAAGGGCATCTGTTCCGCGCCACGATGCAGAGGAACGGGCCACGAGGCTGGTGAATGTGGCACACTCCGCCAGCCACAAGACGGCCGCGTAACCAACCCTCCCCTCCTCAGGGAAGTAAGCCGGTCGTGTCCACGCATCTGGGGGTGGAGCCGTGCTGCCACGTCTGGCATTTCGCCGGACGTTGGGCGAGATAAATGACCTCAACTGGGATGAGTCTGTGCCTCAATGCTGCTCCATCCTCCTCCTGGGACCTGTCGGGAGACTGGGCTCAGCCACGCCATGGTTTTGGCGGGGAGAAAGGGGAAACGGAAGCAAGCTAATGCTTCCTGGAGCCTCTGCCTGCATCCCGTCCCACTGACCAAGACGCACACACAGGTCCCCTGCAGGGTGACACAGGAAAGGACGTGAGCACGGGCTGGGGGAAGCCCTGCGGCCGTGAGCACCACGGTTCTGCTCCCCATCACACAGGACGGCTCGGAAGGAGCCCTTCTCCAACCACAGCTGTCAGCTCTTGTGTCAGATCCGGCTGAGAAAGGACAAACCGCTTCAGTAAATCCAACAAAGAGAACTTCATCACTGCAAATCCGTTTCAAAGGCTGTTCAGTCCTCAAAAAGCAAAAAGGGATGCCACAGAAGAGGCAGAGGTGACAGCCGCCAAAGGGACTTTCATCCCTCGGCTCGGCACAGAGAGAGGGGTTAGGAGACCCAGAGTCACGGGAAGCGCGGAGCTCAGCCAACGGGACTGGACCGCCAAGGGAGGATGCTGCCTGGTGGGTGCCGGAACGCCTGAGGGCGCAAGGAAGCTGGTCTGGGAGGTCCAGAAAGATGGGACGGTGGCCTCTGTGAGTTGGTTCAGTCTCTGCCTCTTCATGGGGACCCGAGTCAGCCTGAAGAATGAAGTACCGCTTGATGGAGGTCACACAGCCCGGTTTCGGCACCCATGGGATTCCGTGTGGGCTCCCAAGCCTGCAGCCCAGTCTTCCGCTAGAGCCACACGCTGGCTCCATCGGTGAGGACCTCAGCGGTTAGGGGTACGTGAGGCATCCACAAACATCCCAGGCGTGTGAGGACTGACGGGCATTTAACAGGACAGGACGTGCAGCATTCTCAACGACAGCATGCGTGCTTTGGTGCCAACCTCAGAGGCTGAGAGCAGCGACCACTGAAGTGAATAAAACGGGGGCCATCAGCCAATGCCCTCCCATTGCACATCTGTCCTGTAGCACAGCGGCCGTGGGAGCGGATGGACCTATGAAATCTATCACATGGAATATTTTTCATGCACCGTTTGTACTATTTCAGAAGAGTGTGTTCAAAAATGAGTTATCACCCCACACCTGTGAGGGGCTGGGACCGTCGGAAGGATCTGAATTCAGCAGTGGGAGGACTTGGCAGCAGAGTGTCTGGCTGTGACTGCAGCCTTGTGACGGCTTCTGGTTGAGACCAGGGAACCTCCAGGTGTACAAAATAACGAAGAATTGAAATCTGAAAATGTTCTTCAAGGCAAACCGGTGGTTTTGTGTCAGGTTATTAACTGGGTTGAGGAGGGCGCTCAGGGATGGGCATACGTTAGCCGAATCCACTTGTGTTCCTGTTTTTCCCTCTGTCTCCGACCCCCCTCCCCTCGCCGGCCCCCCACTCCTCACCCACCCCAGCCTTCTCTCTGACTTTTCCTCTTTACCCACCCATAGGATTATTCCTCTTGACCTCTAACTCCCGGCTTCGGCTGTAACACATATCCATGCCATTTTTTTTCCTGAACAGAAACCAGCTCTCCTGGCAGACACTGAGTTTTGTTCATGGATATGAGCACACCTGCCAGGGCATTTAGAGGCGGGCAGCAGATGGATTTTTCCACACATATAAAACACCCCCATCCTGGGACTCGACCCGCCATTGCTCGGGCACGCGCACACCAGTTCTCCTCTTTAAGTCTCCAGGGAGTCAGCGCATGCCAGCGCTGATGTGCCAAGCCCTTCCTTCTCACCATCCAGCATCACACGAATCAGTACGATTTTCCACTGACCTTCAAACCAAGACGACGAAGGAGACTGACACGCAGATATTTGAGTGCTCAGATATGAAAAGCTTTCGCACATCCACCTTTGGATCTAAGGACCTACTACTGTAAAAAGACACTGAGAGCTTAGACACGGACCTGCTATTGGAGCTGGGGTGAAGGAGGACTCTAGCGTGCTGGGGTGTTCAAATTCAGAGTTGACTGCATATTTATCCAAAGTATAAGAGCGTCAGAGTCTGTTCTCCCGAAAGGCAAGCTGAAGTTTGAGATTTTTTTCTTCCCTCGGCACCCCTGCACATGAGAGTTTAGACCATAAGATCAGGGTACACAGAAAATAATGAAAAGCACTGTGTGTGTGTGTGCATACCTGAAAAGTAGTGTGAACATTTTGACGTAGGTTTTTTTACCGGCCCGGGAATCTGCACCGATTGCAAGACGCTTTCCTTGACCTTTTTTGGTGGTTGTTTTGGGATTCATCCAACAGGCTCCAATCCAGAGCCAAAAAGACTCAGAGCACTTACCCCGATGACTGGCACGGTGGCCCCGATTCTCTCTTCTGCTTGGATTGTTTCTGTGAATTTCCCACAAGCTGATCTCGAGGTGGTTTCTTCTGCCAGCCTGACACAGACGCTTAGCACTCACCCCCTGCAGTCTAGTCCTATGCGTGTTTGGTGAGTCAGAGGCTGCAAAACGACGCGTATACTGCTGACAGCAGGGTGCACGGGAACCCGAAGTATCCAGTTAACTGACGGCCGCTTTCCCCAAGAGCTCGGGCTGGGTTTACAGAGCGCGCCCTTAGAGACACACTGTGCGTGTGTGTCCACAGCCATCAGGACTGTCTGCAAAAGCTATGGCCTTCCTGGGTAGCAACCATGCATCTATCCACAGGTTACGGGAAACATGTTAATAACCACATGGATATCCATTCGACAGACTCAGTAATTAGCAGGGTAATAATTGATGGTATTCAGTCAGATACGGTTGGCCACACGCAGGTGACACTTCTGGAATCCGTCAACACGAGTGCTTAACGTGGCAAGACCACGTTGGCTTCAGGACGGTTTCCCTTGGTGCACAGATTCCCCTCAATCTCCTTGGCCGTCAGTAGGTGGAACTTTAGGCGAAACAGAGTCATTTGGTTTATATGAGCACCACAGTGTAGCAGAGGAATCTGACCCCATCACATGAAATGCATTCCAAATTCTGCGGGCACAACTTCTGCGGGACCACAGAGGCTATCCCACGTGACACTAGTTAACACGTTCAACTGAGAAGACAGCGGACACTCTGCTAAGCAGCTTGCACACAGGAGTCGTATGCGTCCTCTGCAAGGTCGTTGCCAACGATGGGCTTCGTGCTGACGTAGGAGTTCACGACTATGCAGGAGGTCCTCAGAACTTCTGGAGACTGCCTGTCAGTTGTCTGTGGCTGTGTTCATACGAGCGCAGAATGACAAGGTCAAAAAGCCTCACCTGTGACTTTTATTCATTTCAGACATATTTATTCAACGTCTATGGAATAATTACTCAACGTAACATCCACCCATTCATTTTAAGGACTTAATCCCTCTCTGCCGTCACTGCTTTCGTGACTTGCTCAAATACACAAGCCGTTTTCCCGTTTTTGCAGACACATCCTGAATCCCACCTGACTTCTGGGAGATTTGAAAACCCAGGATATGAAACGCACACTGTCCTTAAAAGGCACAGTCAAAGGACCAATGTAAAGGAAGAAAGAAAAAAACCCAGCCAGGCTCCGGCGTCTGAAGAACAGCTCCATCGTTCCATTAAAATTAGGCTACCGAGTTTAACTCTTTGACATATCTTATTCCAATTAATTTCAATTAGGGAAAACACGTGTAAATGGATGTGTTGACACACAGTTCCCAGGCAGCTTGTCTGAGGCCATGAGGCACGATCTTCATGTGTAAGAATTAGTGTAACTAGTAGACAATGAGTCATTTCTTCCAACCATCCGTTCTGTTGGGTAGAAGCCGTGGTGCGACAACCCTGAAATTAAATCTCCGTTAAGAATTCGAATCGATCTTGACATGCACATGGGTTTTGGTTTTTTTTTTTTTTTTGCCTTTTTTTGGTTAAGAAAATTAATAACGCATAGTAATTACAGAAACCCACTAAAGCACTCTCTCTCTCTCTCTCTCTTTTAATCTCTTTCATTTCTTTTTGAAATGCCGCACAAAGGAAGGGCATGAAGGGGCCGGAGAATTTGGAAGCAGACATCCATAGTGAGTATTCAAGGGGGATTCTCTGCAGGACCGTGCCACATTTATCTCGGATCTCTTAACAGTGGGAGTGAGACCATCAGGACAGTGTGGGACGCAGGTGCTGTCACTCTTCCTGAGGGTTTCCAGACCCGCACGCCGTGGACAGTCACCCAAAAGTACACCTCCTGGAGGGGCTTCTCCCAGGAAACGTTTACGAAGAAGAAATGACCATCGCAACCTTAAAGCCCCCCTCCCCAGGTGTGGATGGAAGCACACGGCCGGATAAGCAGATGCGTCCAGGGTACAGTTGTGTCGGGGAGACAAGGAGACATCATTTAGCGCCGCGAGTGACAAACGGAATTCCTCTGAGAATGTTTTCTTGCAGGAACGGGTTGAGTCACAGGGATAATAGAGTTTTTCAGAAAATCCATTTCTCAGAGAGCAATGAAAGGGGAACATGGGTATGTGAGGCACAGAAAGGGCTTTAGAAAAACAGCAAGTACCCTTATTGAGTACCTAGCATGGGCAAAAGGTGCTGCAAACATTTTTTTCTAATGTTTACAGCACTCTTGGGCCATAACTGGTTTTATTCCCATTTCGTGGAAGAGGGAACTGAGGCTTGGAGAGACATTGGGCAGGCTCCATTATCAGCACCACCGCCTGGTTCCTGGAACCCCAGAGCGCTCCCGTCTTGGCCAGGATGCAGAGAAGACGGGGAGAAGTCGGTGCTTCCGTACATAGAAGCCCTCCAGGGACTTGAGGTCTTGGGCAGAGGCGGAGTGATGCACCCGGGATGGAGAACGGTCCACAGTCAGGAACTGACACAAGCCTCCAGTCCACATGATGCACACCAAGCTTTAAACGGGGATGTGGTTGGGCCATGAACGTTCACACACACAGCGACCTTTTAAGGTCATTCCCCAGTGTAAACTGGACTGATTAAAGAACAATTATGAAACGCTTGCTTGTGGAGGTATTCAATCAATCTTCATTTCCCCGTCTCTCTCTCTCTCTCTCTCTAGTACCACTTCTATTTATAATCGCTCATGCTGCCACTGGTATGCATTTCTATGAGCCCTTCAAGGTGTGCTTCAGAACAGAATTAAAGGATGATTTCGATTTTTCTTTCCACTTCCCTCCTTTGCTATGACAAACACAAGGGTACGTGCACCCTCCATGGGCTTTCTATGCTTAATTCCACCTTTATTTTCTTTGTAGTTTCATTCGATGGTACATATTTGTTTTTTTAACCAGTGCTGAATGTTTCAAAGTCTAGTGTAATACACTAGGAAGCATACACACTCCACAAAGAGGGACTGAATCCAGCTGGACAGAGAGGCACTGGCAAAACTACCAGGACATACATCCGTGGCTGACACAGAAAGACTATGGTAAGTAAATGACTAAAAGCTACAAAAGAATGAAGACGCTACAAGTAAATTAATTGGAAACAATAATATTAAAAACCCAATAAAAACCCAAGTGGCTCTGAAGACCCGGGTTGGATTCACACGGAAGTAGCCAGTGGTAAGTTTCTTTCTAAGTGGCGAAGTTTGGCTTAGTTTTGGCATCAGAGAAGAGGTTGGACAGAAACCCTACGACGAGCTGAGTGTCGGCTGCAGACCTGATGGGTCAGAGCACAGGAACTCCGGGGTCAGTAGACGCTGACTTTTGTCACCTCTTCAAGCGTCACTCAAGGACGTGGCTTGGCAAATTCCAGGACGGCGGTTTTCCAAGTGTGGACCTCAGACCCCGGGTAGTCTGGGCGACATTTCACAGGGTCCCTGAGAATATATCCACCTTCCTATTAATATAGAAGCGTCATTTACCGTCTTCACCTCGTTCACCGTTGCACTGATGGTGCAAACGTAGGGAAAACCCTTGGCACCTGAGCAGTGATCAAGGCCATGACCCCAGACGGTACATCCATCGCGGCCACGCTGTGCAAGAAAAGAGTGCCAGTTTCACTTCAGAATGTTTGCGGACGAAGTGGTAAACATTGTCGGTTTTCTTACATCTCTCTTGAGGACTTCCCTTTTCAATATTCTGTGTGAAGAATTGGGAGGTCCACACCAAGGTCTTTTCTTGCACAATGATGTTTGATGTTTGCCTCCAGGAGAAAAAAGTAATGATGCTTGACGTTTGTTTGAGTAGCGAGGTGAAATGGCAGCGACCATTCTTATTTGATAGAGTGACTGACAGACAACCTATGGCAACTCAGACGTGGGTATCTGGCAAATATTTTCTCACAAATGAACAAAGTGCACCTGCCACTTCACGGAAAGCAGCTGATGGCATCTGTTGTGCATGACAAATTCAAAACTTCAGGGAAAAATCCCTTTTAGAAATCATGTATCTGCCAATAGGAACCTGATAGGCTCCCCAAACTCAAATCCGTTCCTAATAAAATCAGTCGTGATGCTAATAAACGTGAGTTTTTCATTTTGTGCAATGAAATGGGTGAGTATTTGGAAGTCCTGCATAACTTAGTGAACCGACGTGTTCAAAATGATTAATGCACCATGATACGAAATTATGCATGGATAAAAGGCGTATGTTAAGTACAAGATAAAAAAAAATGGATTTTAATGTCACAGAGGAAAAAAGGTATCTTGATATAGGTTCAGATCAGACTTTTAATTAACCTGTAAGAATCTATCCTTGTTGAGTTTTGGTGTAGTACTAAAGAAAAATGCCCAAGATTATTTAATTACCTATTTTTTTCCAACAACGTATTTGTGAGAAACCAGATTTTCTTCACACACACCAACCCAAACAACCTAATGCAACAGATTGGGTGCATCAGCTGCTATGAGAATCCAGCTATTATTAAAAACAGCCATTATAAGGGGGAGGCTACGGCTCAAGTGGTAGAGTGCATGCTTAGCGTGCACAAGGTCCTGGGTTCAATCCCCAGTCCCTTCTCTAAAAGGAAATAAACCTAATTATCTCCCCCTACCTGACAAAACAAAATAATTAAATTATATGACAGTAACAACAGACATTATAAAGATCTGCAAAAATGTAAAAAAAAAAAAAAAAAGAAAAGAATGCCACATTTAACAATTTTCTTTTATTTAGGAAAATATAGCTATTTTTAGACATGTTTTTAATGTTAATGTAACATTGGTTTATTACTGTTACTTTTAAATGAATGTCTAAATATTTTTAAGTGTCTCTGTTTTAATTTCTAATTGGGAAACATCAATAGATACAATCTCTAGGAATAAAACTTCCATGGGACTGCCAATCATTTTTAATATTGAATGCAATGGGTGTGGGGGGGCACTTCTGTTCCTCTGTAAGTCAGAGTGGGTCTTGATGTGTGTAACACACGAAGACTCGCCAATCACAGTTTACATTTATTGATATCTCTATTTAAAAAAATTTTTAAATTATTACTATTTTTTGGTTTATTTTGGTGGGGGGAGGGAATTAGGTTATATATTTATTTATTATTTTTAATGGAGGGACTGGGGATTGAACCCGGGACGTTGAGCATGCTAGGCACAGGCTCTACCACTGAGCTACACCCTCCCCCTACTGATACCTTCAATTGCTCCTGATCCGGAGGTCAAAGTGCTTCAGATTTAGCAAGTGTTTAAGAAAGTGTCACCGAAATATTGTAGAACGCTCTCAATTTATTTCACAAATGCATGAGGCCTCTGTGCTGGATTCCACCTACGAATATCAAGGCGATCAGAGTGTGTTTCCTGAGTTCTGAGGAATTTATCATTGTTGGTTCAGAAGCAGACTTACAAACAAGTTCCTATAAATTAAATATTGTGTAAAGTGAGATCCTGCATGAAGAAGACATGAATGAGTGCAATGTTACAATAACACCTTGTAGGACGCAGCAGAGCAAACGTCGCCTTACAGAGACGGAATCTGTGTTGTGAAAAATCGCTGGGTTTTTGTGGTGAGCAGAATGCCCCCCCCTACCCACACAAAGATGTCCACACCCTAATCCCCTGAACTAATGGACATGTCAAATTACGTGACAATGACATCTGCAGATGTAATCCAGTTTACAGACTTTACGATATGGAGATAATCCTGCATTATAGAGTTTGGCCCAACCCAATCACATGAATACTAAAAAGCAGAGAACTTTTTACAGCTGGAGTGGGAGAGATGTGTCAGGAGAAGCATGGCAGGAACACGGTGTGCTGTTGTTGGCTTAAAGATGGAAGGGGCGATGTGGCAAGAACACGGGGGGCCATGAGGAGCTCAGAATGGCCCCACAGCTGACAGCCAGCAAGAAGCTACGGAACCCAGTCCTACAGCCAGAAGGAACTGAATTCTGCCAACCGCCTGAAAGGGTCTGAAAGCAGATTCTCCCTCCGAAACTCCAGAGTGCATCTCCATCCATCCATCACTTTGAGTTTACCCTTAGGAAACCCAGAGCAGAGAAACAAAGCAACCTTGTCTCCTCTACGTCTGACCTGCAACACCTGTGAGATAATAAATGTGTGACCTTTGGAGCTGCTAAGTTCGCGATCACTGTTTAATGGCGGGATGAGAAAACTTCAGTAGGGGGCGGGGGAGCAGAGGAGAAAAGACATTCCGGTCGGCAAGCTCGGTTAGCATGAGCGAAGGTACGTGGCCGTGACCAAGCAGAGGAAAAGGCAAGTTACCTGATGTGGACGAAACGTAAGAAATACAGAGAGAAGAGCCAACGAGAGACAGGAGGATAAGGCTCGGGAATGAGTATCCAGAACGAAAGTACCAGCATGTGTCTGGAGAACAGACTGGCGTGGGCAAGAAGCCGTAGGAAGGATGACCAGTCAGGAGTAATCCAGACAAGACATGACAAGTCCTGGAAACAAGAGAGTGGCCCCTGGAATCAATAAATGTGGACCCGTTCAAGAGACATTTCTAAAGTGGAATCAACACAACTCGGTAAAAATTACATGAAGAGCTGAGGAAGAGAGAAAAGGTGACTTCCACATTTTGAGGCTAGAGGACGCAGAGGCTGGTAATGCAATTAGCTATGAGCAGGAGTCGGGCTGCCTGTAGTCTCTTTTCTTTCCTTTCCCGCAGGGCAAGGTGAGGTTAATTAATCTGTTTGGGATGTGCTGGGTTTAAAGCGTGTAGTGAGCAATGTATACCACTGACTGCAGTTTCAGGTAAAGTTAGGGCTCGCAGAGGAGGGGGCTGTGAGGAAGCCGTGACAGCCAGGAGTGAACAGAAAACGGGCGATCAGAGAGTTCTAGCGGAAAATCCGAGACTTCATAGAAAGGGAGCAGGGGGTCGGATGAGGGACAAAGGGTGGGGAAACAGAGAATTCCTCAAAGGAAAATGAGTGATCTAATGAGCTTAGAGGCGAACTTGGAATGACTGGTTCCCAGGACCCACAAGGAGGGTTTTAAAAAGTAGAGCTGCTTGGCCGTGTCGCGTGGCATGAAGAATTCCACTAGAATGAACCTGAAAGGAGGCCACTTGAGTGGGCGACGCACAGGGTACTAGGGGCCTTTGAAAGGAGAGTTCCAAGTGGACAGCACTGGAGGCGCTGCGGTCCAGCGTTGGAGGCTGGGCCAGAGAGGCAGGGGCAAAAACCACACAGGTGCCCTTCTGCACTATGATGCAGCAAGGCTTTGAGACGCAACCAAGAATGGGATGATGCGTTAGCGTGCCAGGCGAGGAGGGCTGAAGGGAATGTCTAGGGGAGGGAAATCCGGTGGAAAGGAAGAGGCTAGAGCTACAGAAGACACATGCAGGTGGTGGGTCAGGATCCCAGAGCGAGGGGGCCGTGAGTGGATTCAAGACCAGGAGAGCCCAGTAGAACCGGTGAGCCTTTTGGAGGGGAGTCTGCCAACATGGAAGGACAATGCAAGGGCACAGAGCACATTCAAGATGGAAGGTGCAAAAGCTGGTAGACGCCCCGGTCCACGGAAGACCGTGTTCTTAGTTCGGTAAGAGTCAGGGAGAGAGGAGGGGACCAAGGGTAGAAACAAGAAAATAGTGTGTGAACAGCTGCTGCCTTGGGGAATGGGACAGATCGTGCAGTAAGGACACAAGGTCTACCAGGGGGCGTGCCAAGGGTGTGGGGCATTTGACGCCAAAGAGTGTGAACAAACGAGCGTGGGGCGTACGGTCTAGATACTGCGATCACTCTGATATGCCAGCGTGTGTGTCTTGATCACATCATATCATAACCCTCCAAGGCGGTAGGTACGTCCACCTCGCAGAAAGGAATTGAGTAGAGGGCTGCAGCACTGGCAGATGTGGAGTTTTAAAAGCAGGTGCAGTAGCGGGCAAGCCCGTGTTCTCTGAGACAACGAGAGAAGGTTCCCTGGATGACACCTGCAGAATATGGGGTAAGAACGTGAGTGAGGATTTTGTCCAGAGGGGAGAGCTGCCTTCACCCGACTCAGTCAAAACCACACCTCGTCCCAGCTACACTCCAGGGAACAATGCTCCCGCTTAGTGACGTGCTCCTGGTCCTTACACCGCTGCCACTGTCCCCCAATACGTGCCACTTCCTTTCTTTTTCTGGTAGAGCTGCAATATCCGACAATATCCAACAGCATTCATCTGGCAATATCCGACAATATCCAACAGCATTCATCGGCTGAATCACTGGAAACCCCTGGCTTGGTATCCACAGACATCTTAACGGAACACCGGTCCGACCCTGTTCTAGGACAGTCAAGGATCCTACATCGTAACCCGACCAATAAACACACCAAGGACACCGTGTATAAAACCCACATTTCCTTCCACGTAACGTACAACCTAATGTGCTCCTGGGAGACTCTCTGATGGGTGGCTAATTCACAGGCTGACAGTGTGACATCTGAGCCACACCGCCAAGCTGCAGATGGCAGCTCTAACCCTTACCTAGGTGACGGCTTAAGGCAAGGGACTGTCGTTTCCAGGTCTCAGTTTCCACATCTGGGGAGTAGGGGTGAAACACCTCATAATGCTTTTTGAGAAGTGACAGAGTCAATACACAGAAGGCTTTTAAAGAGCGCCTGGTACCCAGGACGTAGGCAATACACATTAGCTAATTATAAATATATATATACATAAAATTGTCATGCAAAACTAGCTGTCAATCAAAATTAACTAGTGTTGTGGGGAGGTTATAGCTCAAGTGGTAAAGCGTGTGCTTAGCATTCACAAGGTTCTAGACTCAATCCCTAGTCCCTCCTCTATAAATAAATAAATAAATAAATAAATAAATAAATAAATAAATAAGTAAACCTCTCGTCTCCCTCCCTCCCCTAAAATTAGCTACTGTTACTGCTGGTGGGAATGTAGTTTGGTGCAGCCATTATGGAAAACAGTATGAAATTCCTCAAAAAACTATAAATATACCTACCATATGATCCAGCAATCCTATTCCTAGCCATATATTCTAATTCAAAAAGATACATACACCCCAATGTTCATAGCAGCACTATATACAATAGTCAAGACATGCAAGCAACCTAAATGTCCATTGACAGATAACTGGATAAAGAAGTTGTGGTATATTCATACAGTGGAATACTACTCAGCCATAAAAAAGAATGAAATTGTGTCATTTGCAGCAACATGGATGGACCCAGAGATCGTCATTTTAAGTGAAGCTAGAAAGCGACAGAAAAATACCATATGATATCACCCATATGTGGAATCTAAAAAAAAAAAAAAGGACACAAGTGAATTTACAAAACAGAAACAGATTCACAGACATAGAAAACAAACTTACAGTTACCACAGCGGGAAAGGGGTTGTGGGAGGGATAAATTGGGAGTTCAAGATTTGCAGATACTAACTACTGTATATAAAATAGATAATCAACAAGGTCCTACTGTATAGCACAGGGAACTGTGTTCAATATCTTGTAGTAATCTTTGATGAAAAAGAATATGAAAACAAATATATGTATGTTTATGCATGACTGGGACACTGTGCCGTACACCAGACTGACACACTGTAACTGACTGTACTGCAATTAAAAAAAGAAAAGACTTCTAGGTAGAGTGGTCTCCTCAAAACCCATCTAGCACACACTATCACGTGTGGGATTTAAAGACCCCATGCTCCCGTCCTGCGACCGCTTATTTAATTGCAGAGCGTTTCACATGGTGCCTCAGAGTGCATAAGGACGAGGACAGAACAGACGTCTTTCCTCAGAGACATACAGCTTGGTACAGACGTCACATCTCGAGACAGAAACCCATTTCTTGCATCCGCTACTGCTTGAATTCACTTACAGTCCCCACGGGATTGAAATTTGCCCTGAGACATGATACTCAAGCCTCTGGCAAAGACACTTAGCGCAGAGGGGAGCAGGACAGGGGCCGGGAAGAAGTGGGAGCCGGCCACCTCTAGAGAAGGGTCGTTTCCTCCTGCATCCCAGGAGACACACGAGCCTTTTGTAAAAATGGTGCTCTCAATACTGGAAGGGAGATTCCCAGCACAGTCTCTACTTTTCTTCTTTGAACTGCAAAAGTCAAGTCTAACTCCCCGAAGCACAAGGGAGCATCTCTGCATTTGCCAGAATATTGTACAGAGTGGGGTGTTTTGTCCCTTCCAAGAAACCAGGTTTGAGCATCACTTGTCTACACAGTGACATAGTGACTGACTTGCCTCAAGGACAAAACCTTGTACTTTCCTGTTCATCGCCCAACTGAACCACGTACACTCTGTAGGCACCAAGAGGGTTCAACAAAGAGGCTGCAGCTCTAGTTTAATTTCTGGGAAGACCCTTTATTGAAACCTTTCAATGACTGCCTTCTCAACCACAGTACTAATTTTCAGCCCTCACAATTAACATACATGAAACCATCTTCAAACACACACCCACACCCACCCACACCCACAGACACACACACACACACCAACAGGCAGACGCCAGAAGGCCAAAGCGTTTGCAATTGGTAGAAATAACATACGATTTCTCCCTCCCTTCCTTGGCTCCCTACCTTCTGCCTAGAATTCCTTCACTGCTTTATCCACCCACTGACAACAACTCCCTCAACTAAAGTACTTTTTTTTTTCCTCACCTGTCAGTGGAGATGATCGATGATCATTTTTCCCTCGTGGACCTAGTCTGACACTAAAAGAACACAGTGGAGACAATACTGAAATGGGCTGGAACGTAAGTCATTAGGGAGAGTCGTGGAGGCTGCCAGTGGCATGCTGATGTCTATTCTGCACTTCTTTCCTAATTATAGAATGACTGTCAGAGCACGGAGCTACCCTGATATAGACTACATTGACCAGACTCCTTGGTGGCTCAGTTCAGTCATGTCACTGTGTTCTAGCCAGTGAGCAAGGAAAGTGAAACATGGTCCAAATTACAAAACAAGCTTGTCAATCGTCTTAGGAAACAGCATGCTAAGGATGACCAAAAAACAAACAAACAAACAAACAAACAAAAAAAAACAGGATGGAAGGAGTTTGAACTCAGAGAGTCTCAACAGAAAGCCATCTAAAAACTAGTCACATTCTATATTATGTAAGTCACATTTAATCTCAGTCTCTGTGACTCACACAAAAACTTTCATCCCAACTGATACCTGCAGCAATCATAGCTCAAAGAAGTGTGGACAGAAATGACAGTTACAGGCATAAATCTGAAGACCAGCACATGTTTCTTCCTGCTCCTCTGGGTGCTTCTGTTCTCTGCCCCTTGATCCTAGGTCCTAAATGTAACATGTGCAGCTGAGCCACACTGGAACACCAAAGACCAAATGTAGAGGAGTACATTTGGTCTGTGGTGTAGGAGAGGAGGAGAACAAATGTGTATTTTTATGCCATTGAGTAGGGCTGGCTTGTTACACACCATTATTATGGAAAGAGCTGACTAATACATGGACATTGCCAAGACAAAGCCTGTGAGACCTGGGACAGAGTTGATGTATTTCTCTGAAGATCTGCTCCTGAGGCTCTCTGCCATGTGGAATTAAACAGAATGAGGCACTGGTATCAAAGAGCTAATGATCAAAGACGGCCAACAAATGGCTTCAAAACCAAGAAACTGGTAATAGTATGAAAACAAACCTATTCAAGTGAAGGTCTATTCTGAGCCAGATCCACTGAATGCCAGGTACTCAAAGTATGTAGGTGTTTATACAAATAACCACATCTTACATGGCTAAGGAATGTTGCTTTTTAAAGTCAACAAAATGATGAAGCCCGTTCACTAACAATCTACATAAAGTTGAGTCCTCTGTGATGGGTCTAGCAGTTTCGTGTAAGTGAGTAACAGCCAGGCATTCAATTCTGGATGCCACACTCAGCACTTTAGCTCAGACTGATTCTACTTTGTACTTAGAAGACCTACACCTTCTTCAGAACAGCAAAGCTTAGGAAAATTACTTCATGGCTTTTATCCCCCAAAAGCAAAAAAAAAAAAAAAAAGTTCAGACAACAAAGGAATAATTAAACAATCAATTTGATTGAAGCGGTAGGACAAACACATACAAATTGTTTTGCTGGTTTTTAAGGCTTTAATTCCATGGCTAAAGTTTAATTATCATTTGCAAACCCCTACATTTATGATCTCTTAGATAACTAAAGTTGAACGTTTGTTCCATAGCTTTTGGAGTGATTTTAATTAGGCCAAGGCCTTCTTCCTACTCTTATCTTCAAGTGTGAGTTTAAGCTATTTTAAGCCTGTGTTATCTGCAAAAAGAAAAAAAAAATAATAACTTTTTGCTTTGGGGTTTTAGTGTTTTTATTCCCAGAGCTAGCTAAGTTTGCATTTTGATTTTTTATTGCTAAACATCTAGATTTCCACATACACCAACATATAATTTGGGATCTAGAACCCTGGGGAAAGTTTAAGAATCTGCTATTACAGGATATGCTATGAGACAGTTCAACTATTTCAAAGTAGCCTGAAGAAAGACAAGGAGTTCTCCACTGAGGGAGAAACTGAAGACACACGTGCCTGACACAAAAGAGATTTTTAGGTTCATGAGAAATTAAATGATTATCACTGGAAGAGTCTATGGATATAATGTGGATACATAATATGGATACATTATTCTATGGATACAATGTGGATACATAAATGTAGCTCACTGTGATTCCCATGAGAGAAGTATTTCCCAAGAGAGTCATTTTCACTTGGGTAGTTGGGACCGCTCTGGATGACAGCTGAGCTGATGGGGGTCTCTCACGTGTCCCTCACTTTCCAGATGCCTCAGATGAATTCACACGGGCAAGTCACCATCACCCAGAGTCCACGGTGTACATTTAGGGTTCCCTCTTGGTGTGGTACCTCCTATGGGTTTGGACAAATGTAGAATGACGTGTATCCACCATGACAGTGCCTATTCTGTATGAAGACAGGTTCGCCACCCTAAAAATTCCTCTGTGCTCCACCTATTCATCCCCACCTTCCACCCCTGGCGACCACTGATTTCTTTTTTTTTTAATGTCTCCATGGTTTCACACATCCCAGAATATCATATAGTTGGAATCACACATTCTGCAGCCTTTTCAGACTGGTTCCTTTCACTTGGTAATATGCATTTAAGGTTCCTCCACGTCTTTTCATGGCTTGACAGCTCTTTTCTTTTTAGCACTGAATGATATTTCATTGGCTGGACCGCAGTTTATTCATTCACCTCCCAAAGGACGCCTTGGGTGCTTCCAAGTTTTGGCGGTTATGAATAAAGCTGCTGTAAGCATCCATGTGCAGGCTTTTGCATGCATGTAAGTTTCCAGCTCCTTTGGGATCGCTCTGTGTTCACGCTGTGTCTGCAACATGGGCAGAGTGCTAGGAATGGATGTTGTGGACTGATTCCAGGTCAAAGCTGCAGAGATCGTGGGAGGCATAAGCTTCCCAGTGTTCAGAGGCGGTAGGGGCTTCCTGGGAAGGTGCCCGGCTTCATTCTGTTCACTTCAGATACAAAGATGAATAAAAATCCACCCCTCCCTCAGGGAACTGGCAGTTTAAACCACATCTTGGTGAAACTACACATTAGAGAAGATATAACAGCAGTGGTTGTGGGTTCCAATGAGGGAACAGTATGCTTCACAGAGAAGATAACTGAACTGAGAATTCTAAGAAAAACAGTGGCTCATAAATTTGGGGATAAGAGTCAGTGGGTAGAGAAGGGGGCATTCAAAGCAAGAAGAGTAGCTGGAACATAGACTCGGGGATTTACCAAGGCAAACAAACAAAGGGAAAAATACTAAGTGCCATTAAAAGCCCATGACTCCATCCTAAAGACGGTGTAGAAGTTAAACACTTTTGTAATAAAGTCCATTTACAGGGGCAATTTTGAATCACTGAAAGCTAACAGACGTACCTTACCTTCTTCTTTCTTCATGTATTGAAATAATGGATTTCATTTTTTTTATTGCAATACAATTCACATCCCATAAAAGTCAGCATTTTAATGTAGACCATTTGATTGCTTTTAGTACAGTCACAAAGTTGTCTCCACTGTCTAATGTCAGAACATGTTTATCACGGCACAAAGAAACACTGTACCCATTACAGGTCACTTCCCAGCCACCCGCTTCCCAGCCACCCTCAGCCTCTGTCTTACTCTGTTTGAGCTGTTACAGGAAAAATACCCTAGACTGGGTAGCTTAAATAAAAATTTATTTTTCACAAGTTTGGAGACTGGGAAGCACAAGGTCAAGGTGCCGGCAGAACCTGGCGTCTGCCGAGAACCCCCTTCCTCGTTCACATAAGGACGTCCTTGAACTGTGTCCTCACATGGGGGAAGGGGTGACGGAGCTTGCCAGGGTCTCTCTGATAAGGGCACTGATTTCCTTCATAAGGGCCCCACCCTCACAACCTAATCACCTCCCCAAAGCCTCACCTCTTAATGTCATCCAACTGGCGGTTAGCATTTTCAATATATGAATTTTGGGCAAGACATAAATGTTCAGTCTGCTGAACCCTAGCAACCTTAAATCTACTTTCTGACACTACGGATTTGCATATTCTTGAAATTTCCTATCGACAGAATCATAGAGTATGTGGTTTCTTGTCTGTGACTTTTCCCCCTTAGCACAATGTTTTCGACGTCCGTCCACAATGTTGCACATATCAGCACTTTCTTCCCTCCAGGAAAAGCCTTTTTGCACGAGGCGAGCTCCGAGTCAGGTCAAAAACAGAGCAATAAACCATCCCTCAGGAATGAGGCTTTGCCAGAGCCCAGCCCTCCCTGCTCTCTCTGCAGCCTGCAAGGACAACCTGGGGGCTCTTGTTGCTCAAGGCCACCGTGGAGCTGGGCCAAGGTGGACTGCACCAGGCATGTTAAAATACGACCGAGCTCACTGTTCTCACTGAGATTCAACTGTTTTCCTCAAACCAATGCTGCCAGGATGGCTGCAAGCCTTTGGTTAATTTCCAGATTCCTGAAACAGTTATTTCTGACAACTTTTTCTAGTGGTCTCACTGATTTTATGAAGAAGAAAAATTCTGGAGGTCCTTACTCTGCCATGTTCACTGCTCTCTCTCTCTTTTTTTTTTTTTTTTTTTGGTATTTTTTACACTTTATTCTTCCAAATTAATTTTTTTAATTGAAACATAGTCAATTTACAATGTTGTGTTAACTTCTGGTGTACAGCATAGTGATTCATTTATACATACATATTCCTTTTCATATTATTTTTCATATAGGTTACTACAAGATATTGAATTGTTCCCTGTGCTATATATTAGGACCTTGTTGTTTATTTTATATATAGTACTTAGTATTTGCAAATCCCAAACTCATAATTTATCCCTCCCCTACCCCCTTTCCCCTCAGTAACCATAAGTTTGTTTTCTGTGTCTGTGAGTCTGTCTCTGTTTTGTAAATAAGTTGATTTGTATCACTTTTTTAGATTCCACATACAAGTGATAATCTGGTATTTTTCTTTCTCTGTCTGACTTTCTTCACTTAGAATGACATTCTCCAGGTCCATCCATGTTGTTGCAAATGGCATTATTTCATTCTTTTTTATGGCTGAATAGCATTCCATTGTATATATATACAACAGCTTCTTTGTCTAGTCATCTGTCAATGGACATTTAGGTTGCTTCCATGTCTTGGCTATTATAAATAGTGCTGCTATGAGCATTGGGGTGCAGGTGTCTTTTTGAATTAAGAGTTTTCTCCAGGTATATGCCCAGGAGGGGGTTTGCTGGATCATATGCTAAATATATTTTTAGTTTTTTAAAGAATCTCCATACTGTTTCCCACAGTGGCTGCACCAAATTCCATTCCCACCCACAGTCATTCTGTTCTGCTTTCACTGATAAAACTTTATAAAGTAGACTGTAACACTGGCCACAGATTCCCACCTTCCTCTCTGTATGCACGTCGTGTTACAATGTGAATTTGCAATTACTCCCTAGAAGCGTTGAGATGTATCAAGCTTTGGCACCTGGATTTGGTCAACAGAAAGTAGCAAACAGACACCAGCAGAGACTTGCAAAATACCTACACCCGTACTTGCCCCCATCTGCTGGTGCTGAAACCACTGGAGTTGCAGCCTCAGGGACAAGCCTGGACCAGCCTGCTGGAGAACGTGGGAGCCACGTGGAGAGAGGCCCCGGATGTTACCACCTTCACAGATGAGGCCATTGTTAAGCCCAGTGACCCCAGGTGTTCATCCATGGATTACAGATGAAGGAGCCAAGATCCACCCACAGGGACCATCCTGGACAAGAAAAGCCACCTAGCTGAGCCCTGTGTAAATGTCAACCCACTAAATGAGGAGCTAAATAAGTCGGTACTGTGTGAAGCCACCAAGTTTTGAGATGGTGCAATACACAAAGAACCCTGACACAGTTTACGTCTTTATTAAATTCACCGTCTTCACCCTACCCCTCTATGAACATGCATCGGCTCTGGAGAACAACGTAGCCATTTCTGCAGTCTGCCTTTGCAACATCAGAATCGTTATGTTTGGCTCACGAACGACCAGGCCAACTTTGAAGATATCAGGGCTACAGCTGTATTCGAAGATTGGCACAGTGGTGACAATGCTTGAATCCTGCGGATGAGGTCACGGAAGGTTTAGTATCACAGTCTTTCTACTTGTGTGTTTGTTTGAAATTTTCCACGACACAACGCTTTTTTTATTGTTATTAAAAATTATGGTTAGCAATCACCACGCACTTTTTCTATCCCGCCTTGCCATTCAGAATAACATGGACGAGACTGAATTTTAAGATTTAAATTTTCAACTGTGCCTTTCTCTCTCTCTCTCTCTCTCTCAACATGATTACGTTATTTTTCTTCTAAGCCTTCGTTTCAAATGGCTGAGACTTCGAGAGGCAGATTGAAAGTACTTCCCTTTCAGCATAACAACCCCATGCAAATGATAAATAAATGATCTTTACTCGTATCCCAGTTGATGTAAAAAAAAAAAAAATCAAAATGCACAGTCTGCTGTGTGTCCGTGTCATATTTTGTCTGATGGTGATGGCTTGCTTTTATAACACCTAAGACACTGGCCACAAAAATGGGCCACAGAGTAATCAGAGCGCTCAGTTCCATGCTGGAAAGAACTCTCTGTTTCTCTGCCAACATGAAAGAAAACCTAGGGCAGTGTGATTAACTCCCGACATTGGCAAATCCATGTTTTCTCATTCAGGAAAATATTCCTCGACCAACTAGGAAATGGTTTTGAGTACTATTTCAGTTTGTGCTTATGCTTATAGACCACAATTAAAACAGCAGGAAAGATGTGTCAAAATGGGTCTGAAGATGGTACTGCTGAAATCATTTTCTAGTTGAGTAACCCCGTTTTATTAGGATAATTAAAATATGTTATATGAAATAATTGCGTTTAATCGTAACGGTGCCTTAAAAATCCAGCTGCCATCGTTTTGACCGTCCCCTCTTCTCAGGCATTGGCGTTACTGGCATCCCGGATAAAGGAACCACTTTATGTTGAAATTCATTCCTCAAAATCGGTGATTTAGAGACACGTTCATCCCTTCGGTCAAATCCTTTTCCTTCTGTGGCATGCACGTTTCTGTGGTGATGGTCCAAAAACAGTAAACTGGAAGTCCAGCCAAGGAGGTCAGTCCAGATGGACACCGAGGGGCAGAGCGGGACGGGGCTTGCTGCACATTGCTGCTGAATGTTTCAAACTGGACAGGCGACACTAAGTACGGATGCATGATCATAGCTGCCGGGGCTGGGGCAAAACCAGTTTTGTCACGGCCATTAATTTCTAGAAAAGGCCGCGTGCCATCGAGCGGTTAGGGAGCCTGCTCGTGGCCAGATCCCATCGCAAGATGATCCAAAGGCCTTGTCATTTCTCAGAACAAATGTCTGCGTCTTCAGAAGGGATTTCTTCTATTTCTAGAAGGCTTCTGTGGAACAGGCACAGAGGCCGTGTTTTGCAGAGAACTCTGTAGTTTTGAAGCGCGGTGAGGGATGTACTGACACTGGATGCCTGCGCGTTTCAGACACACAGGACCGTGAGCGAGGGAGGTCTGAGATTCTGGCTCTTGCGTCCGCCCTGGAGCTAAACGGCCGTTTGGACAGAGGTATCCATCAAGTGCTCTCTCATGCATTATCGAAGATCACGGAAGACGGGCCATTTCGGGGTAATTGCTACCCTGCGACCCACAGCAACTTCAGGCGTCCTACCTGTAGTTTATCATCTTTTAGGAGAACTGGGCCACAAACAGAAGTGGCGGTGACTCACGCTTGCTTCAAAACTGAACACGAATCTTCCTCTTGCCTTCCGCGCCCCCCCCCCCCCGCCCCCGCCCCGGGCTCCTACTGCCGCACATAACTCACGGGCTCATTCCTGCTTGTAACTGTCACCACTGCTGCATCTAAGCAGCCATGCACCAGCAGAAGGCCCCTTTATTGTCCCAGAAAATCTTCAACACCGCCTCGCTGAGATGGAAATGATACAATACAGTTTTAAATATTTCCCTACCACAAGTTGCCCTTTAAAACACTGTTGTGGGAAAACAATACTACTATATAATTTTTTTTCTTTTTTTAAGCACCAGAATTCACTAAACATCATTGGGCTGAAAATGAAAAGGGCAAACAATTCAAATGATAAAAGGTCAGAGGATGGTTTACTGGCACTGAAACCGCTAATAGCAGGATGCAAATTCCTGCTCATCCCATGCATTCTCTTTAGTTTAAATAGAGTGTCAAAGATCTTAGGATACAATTAAACAAGATGAAAACATTTTAAACACATTTAAAATGGCATGAAGTGCAGGCTTTGTTGTTCCTGTTGAAGCAAAGACATTGAACTTGTCCGGTTGTTGCTAAATTTCCATGTGATGTAACATGTCACCCTGGGAAGTGGTATTTACTTCCCTAATCCCCCCTCAGGAAAGGTTAGGAGATGTGTATATTTCTGAAGATACAGTCAACGTAAATGTTAATTTTTGTGGGGTTTTTTCTTGTTTTGCTTTTTCACCTTGGCCCAAAGCCATCCTCATTTTTCCTCTAGTCCAACTATCTAAAATGAGTTTCTTTTTAAGCCTGATTAAGCCTCACATATTCCAGGGTCCAAAAATGCCCCAGGATTCCTTAGCAGACATTCACTAACGGAGAAAAATGAGCGATGAAGTATTCTGCAAATGGTAATAATTATTCTTTTGCGGAAACAGAGTTAGTCAACAAGAATGTGGCTTTGGTGCAGTGGCAACATTCAAATCTCAGTCACTTCAGGAACAAAGGAGAGTCTTCCTTGCTCACCTTACATGTTCATCACGGGCCACCTGGGGCTCTGGTGTCATCTTTACCCTGAGATCCACCTGGGGGAGCAGCCTCTATCTGGGATGTTGAGCGAGCCCAGAGAATGTTTTATGCTGGCAACCAGTGTTGTAACTGTGAAGTGACACGTGACCTTTACCCCCGAGCACAACCTTATTATGTGTCTGGACTGTGCAACAAGCCAGAATCCTTCAGCCAACGCCACAGGGATGGCCGGCTGTACAACGGTAAACAAACCCAGAACCAGGCGCCCGTTTCTTTGAATGCAATAAATCAGATCCGTTAATCTGAACTCTCTTTTAACGGTCAGTATACTTAAATGGCTTCTTTGACTCTGGAAATGGCTCAAGTCTATATGCCAGCTCATGGAGTCAACACCCGGGTTTAACTCACACAACGGCGCCCTCCTGTGTTCCTTGTGAGGCCGATCAGAATAAGTTCCACCGATGACTTGCATATCCAGCTATCTGTATGATGTCGCAGTCTAGCCAGTGCTGCTAGGTACGGCTGCACGGGTTGTGCACTGCACAGATTTAGACAGCACTGCTCCCACTGTGGTGTGTTCATGTCACACCTGGGGCTGTTCAACAGACAGCACACACAGTCATCCATGGAGAGGGTGAAAATCCATCCATTTGCTTTTTTTTTCTCCAACCAAAACATCACTCCATAAATCTGAACATAAAGCAGCCTATTTAGATCCTGTTTTCTGCGTCCGTTTCCTCATCGGTAACGGGACAATGATAACATCTGATACGTAAGCAGTGAAGACTGAGTAAATGAACTCACAGAAGCACTCAGAATGAATGAGTCTAACCAAACATCACCCCATACGCCAGCTGGTCACAGCAGCGTGTGTCCCCGGGATGTGTCCCACCTCACCCTCGGTGCACTGAAACACGTGGCACTAAGTCACACTGGCTCTGCTCCTGATGTGGCCGCTGGGAACAGGTGCCCTCGGTACCAGCTCTGACGGATGGGCTGTCTGGTGCCTCTCTCTCGTGGCAGTTACCGACCTGATGCATTTCCCGTGCTTGATAAAACGCCACGAGTGCCCTTTCCCGAATTATCTGAAACTCTTGACTTCTCCCAACCTTTCCATATGGCACTTGTCACCTTAGTGGAGACGCACTATGCCGCTTTCGAATCCTGCTGCAGAACGTCCCTCAGATTTTTTAACACGGAGCTGACGCTCTGCATTAAGTGAACGTTTTCAACCCTGACTTTTAAGAACACGAAAGCACAGGAAACAAGCATCTCATGAATTAATTGGAAATATTACACTCAAGATACATGGTATTATTTCAAAGGTTGCTGAAAGAAGGTGGCTTAAAAACATTCCACTGTCTTTTGAGCTTTTTCTAAGACTAAAATCAGATCAACGAAACTAATATATCACCTTCACTGCTGTCTTTCATATAATGCACACGAAGCAATTTTAAAATATTTCAAAAGTGATAAAGTTTGCGGGGAATTACAAAAAAATGTATTTCTTTTTTTTAACATTTTTTATTGATTTATAATCATTTTACAATGTTGTGTCAAATTCCAGTGTTCAGCACAATTTTTCAGTTATTCATGGACATATACACACTCATTGTCACATTTTTTTCTCTGTGAGTTATCATAACATTTTGTGTATATTTCCCTGTGCTATACAGTGTAGTCTATTCTACAATTTTGAAATCCCAGTCTATCCCTTCCCACCCTCCACCCCCCTGGTAACCACAAGTCTGTATTCTCTGTCTGTGAGTCTGTTTCTGTCCTTTATTTATGCTTTGTTTTTGTTTGTTTTTGTTTTTGTTTTTTAGATTCCACATATGAGCGATCTCATATGGTATTTTTCTTTCTCTTTCTGGCTTACTTCACTTAGAATGACATTCTCCAGGAGCATCCATGTTGCTGCAAATGGCATTATGTTGTCGGTTTTTATGGCTGAGTAGTATTCCGTTGTATAAATATACCACCTCTTCTTTATCCAGTCACCTGTTGATGGACATTTAGGCTGTTTCCATGTCTTGGCTATTGTAAATAGTGTTGCTATGAACACTGGGGTGCAGGTGTCATCCTGAAGTAGATTTCCTTCTGGATACAAGCCCAGGAGTGGGATTCCTGGGTCATATGGTAAGTCTATTCCTAGTCTTTTGAGGAATCTCCACACTGTTTTCCATAGTGGCTGCACCAAACTGCATTCCCACCAGCAGTGTAGGAGGGTTCCCTTTTCTCCACAGCCTCTCCGGCATTTGTCATTTGTAGATTTTTGAATGACGGCCATTCTGACTGGTGTGAGGTGATACCTCATTGTAGTTTTGATTTGCATTTCTCTGATAATTAGTGACATTGAGCATTTTTTCATGTGCTTTTTGATCATTTGTATGTCTTCCTTGGAGAATTGCTTGTTTAGGTCTTCTGCCCATTTTTGGATTGGGCTGTTTATTTTTTTCTTATTGAGTCATATGAGCTGCTTATATATTCTGGAGATCAAGCCTTTGTCGGTTTCACTTGCAAAAATTTTCTCCCATTCCGTAGGTTTTCTTCTTGTTTTACTTCTGGTTTCCTTTGCTGTGCAGAAGCTTGTAAGTTCCATTAGGTCCCATTTGTTTATTCTTGCTTTTATTTCTTCTAGGAGAAAATTTTTGAGATGTATGTCAGGTAATGTTTTGCCTATGTTTTCCTCTAGGAGGTTTATTATATCTTGTCTCATGTTTAAGTCTTTAATCCATTTTGAGTTGATTTTTGTATATGGTGTAAGGGAGTGTTCTAGCTTCATTGTTTTTTACATGCTGCTGTCCAGTTTTCCCAACACCATTTGCTGAAGAGACTGTCTTTATTCCAATGTATATTCTTGCCTCCTTTGTCAAAGATGAGTTGACCAAAAGTTTGTGGGTTCATTTCTGGGCTCTCTATTCTGTTCCATTGGTCTATATGTCTGTTTTTGTACCAGTACCATGCTGTCTTGATGACTGTAGCTCTATAGTATTGTCTGAAGTCTGGGAGAGTTATTCCTCCAGCCTCTTTCCTTTTCCTTCAGTAATGCTTTGGCAATTCTAGGTCTTTGATGGTTCCATATGAATTTTATTATGATTTTTCCTAGTTCTGTGAAATATGTCCTGGGTAATTGGATAGGGATTGCATTAAATCTGTAGATTGCCTTGGGCAGTGTGACCATTTTAACAATATTGATTCTTCCAATCCAGGAGCATGGGATATCTTTCCATTTTTTAAAGTCTTCTTTAATTTCCTTCATCAATGGTTTATAGTTTTCTGTGTATAATTCTTTCACCTCCTTGGTTAGATTTATTCCCAGATATTTTATTACTTTGGGTGCTATTTTCAAGGGGATTGTTTCTTTACTTTCTTCTTCTGTTGATTTATCGTTAGTGTAAAGAAATGCAACTGATTTTTGAACGTTAATCTTGTAACCTGCTACCTTGGTGAATTCTTCAATCAGCTCTAGTAGCTTTTGTGTGGACCTTTTAGGGTTTTCTATATATAGTAACATGTCATCAGCATATAATGACACTTTTACCTCTTCTTTTCCAATTTGGATCCCTTTTATTTCTCTCTCTTGCCTGACTGCTGTGGCTAGGACTTCCAGGACTATGTTGAATAGGAGTGGTGACAGTGGGCATCCTTGTCTTCTCCCAGATTTTAGTGGGAAGCTTTTGAGTTTTTCACCGTTGAGTACTATGCTGGCTGTAGGTTTGTCATACATAGCTTTTATTATGTTGAGATATGTTCCCTCTATACCCACTTTGGCGAGACTTTTTATCATAAATGGGTGTTGAATTTTATCAAATGCTAAAAAAATGTATTTTTTGTAGGATAATTGCTTCCGTGCAAAACAACCATAAGACATTTCATCCATATCAAAAGGTCCTTGAAATGTGGTCCTGTCCAAAACAGCCATGGAGACTTCTGGTTCATAAGATGTTTATTATGGTCGCTTCACAATAGTGTGTTAAGTTTCAGATGTACAGCAAAGTGATTCAGTTATCTACACATACATTTATTCCTAATCTTTTTCAGAGTCTTTTCCATTACCGGTTATGACAAAGTATTGAATGCAGTTCCCCGTGCTATACAGTAACTCCTTGTTGCTTACCTCCTTTATGTATAGTCGTGTGTAACTGTTAATCCCAGACTCCCAGTGTGTCCCTCCCTCTGCCCAGTCCCTTTCCCCTTTAGTCACCACAAGTTTGTTTTCCAGTCTGTAAGTTTGTTTCTGCTTTGAGTATAGATTCACTTGACAACCTGCTCCTCTTAAGACGGGACAGGTGTGCCGGGTAAAATGAACCGCGTCACCCTGAAAAGGTCACTTTGAGGATTTGAACTTCATGAGCAGAAGTGCTTTTAGGCTGACTCCACTTCTGTTTTCCTAAAGAATCCAGTCGAAAACCAGACAAGGGTGGACAAGGTTCTTCGTACCAAAATTTAGCTTCTTGAGGGAGGCTAACAGCTCAGTGGTGGAGCACGTGCTTAGCACACAGGAGGTCCTGGGTTCTATCCCCAGCACCTCCGTTAAAAACAAAACGAAACTGAGCTTCCTCTAACTTCTCTGCTCGAAACATCTGTCCAGCCAAGAAGCCGCTTCATCTGGGTCTGGGGCCAGTTAAGAGCTGGACACACAGACAAGTATGTCTTCAGGCAAAGACAGGTTACATCAAAACATAAACCGGATGAAAACACACAAAAATTCTAGTTTACGCCTGCGCTGGTATCCATGTGTATCTGATCTTCAACCGCAAACGTTCAGGTTTTCTTCCTGCTGGTTGTAGAAGAAACGAAGACATTGTTTGTGAGCCCCTGGAAAGAGGCCGAGTGTGCGATGGATAATGTGGCCTTGGGCTGCCCTTTAATCAGTCAGTGGAAGTCAGGGGCTACTGCATTTCTTATCCGTCTCCACACTTCCTACCCCTCCGTGGAGCCCCGGGGGCGGGGGTCTCCATCAACACGTGCTGACCTGAAACCCGTCTCCCCCTCACTTAACATCATGCCTCAAACACAGCAAACACTCCGCACGCTTGCTGAAACTGAGTCCCGTGAGAAACCACAGCCCCAGAGAACGGAATTTTTTAATTGCCAAGAGACCTTCTATTGTAATTTTGTAGTAACATCAGAACAAGGTCCTGGGAAACCTTCACAGGTGCACTCACTTCACAGACAGCATTGTTCAGACGCGTGCCAAAGACTTGTCCGTCTCCACGCCTCACTGGATGCCCTTCAGGGCCACCTGAAATCACGTTCCTGTCTTGACTCCTTAGCTCCCACAATGGGTAGGCCGGGATTCTGCTTTCCATGCGGCGTTACCGGCCTTCTAAAATAATGCCTATCTATAGGTTACCATTTGCTTAGCTTTTCACATCCATGAAATGCTAGAAATACAAAGTTGCTTTCCAAGAAGAATTTGTTTAAAGCTTCAAAACCCACTAAGGTTTCGACATGCAACTCAAGAGCTCATACCAATGGGAACTGAAATTTCCTGTTGTACATTCCAAGCAAAACTTTCAGACGGTATGTGATTTGAAGTCAAAGGTAATTGTGATTATTATAAATAAACCTGATTTTCAAATACCCGGAAAGGTAATGGCAACTGAAGCTATTCTGAGGCAAATACTTGAAAGCTCTTTGCACATCCAGACGTACGTGTGTCCTTCTTGGCTGTTAGTATTGCACAGATTAAACAACTAATTCCATACATAGCCATGTGTAAAAACACTGTGACAGTACCTCAAGTTATTTCGTCCTCAAACACACATCCCCACGTCATAAAGTGTTCCGTCAAAGTCCATTTTCACTGAGTATGTTCAACTCGGAGTAAACACAATCATCTTAAACATTAAGTTCATAACAGTGATCTTACAGAGTATTTTCCCTGATAATACGAGCAATAATCCTAACACATTATTAACGTGCACTCTTTAACGAGAGTATTTCCTACAACGATGTGACAGATGTTTGGCAATTGTTTTGGAATGAGAAATCCACACTGTAAGCAAGAATCCTGCTTGCTTTCCAACTTTGAACCATTCCCAGGGAGGCAGGGGAAATCATTTCTATTTTTTTTTTAAGAAAAAGAAAGGTTAAAACCCAAACTAGCAGACTTTCAACAGGAGCTTGGGAAAGGCTTCTGAATCTCAGAAATTCTCCAGTGGGGACATACTGAGGAAACTCCAGCCCACATTCGGAAAGCCTGAGGCACAGGAGCACGCATCCTTTCCAAAGTGCACGGCGGGGTCAGGCATTCCATTTACTGGCACCCTCATGGAATTGAGAAAACTCTGAGCTGAGAGTGATGTTCAGACATGTTCCCAAAAGAGATGAATGGGAGGCGGAAGGACGGCAGCTCCTGCGGACTGACCGACAGAGGAATTTGCGCGGTGTGGGCGGAGGATGCACAGTGTCTGAAGGTGACAGGTGTGTTCTCCGCGTGGGTGACGTCTTTCCGCGGGAGGGGCCGGTGGAACTCGCTCCAGCTCTGTCCCTATCCGCCAATCTCCCACGAGATCCGGTGACGCCTTGTCCCTGCGTTCCTGAGCTTGGGGGAAATGGAATTTAAACAACAGTGCACATCTCATGGCGGATTCCAGGAATAGATATTTCTTAGCCACAGGATCAGACCACACAAAACACAAGTACCGACATTAACTATTGTTCTCTCAGCACTAAATTCTGCGAGAACTCAGGATGTCATGGTTATGGGCAAGGATCATGGATTGCTTGTCCCCCTGACACCACACAAAATATCGTACATTCTCCACGCCGATGATTCTGAATTACATCACAAGGGACTCCTTGAACCGTAGCATCGCTGAAGTGGTCCTTCAGTTCAGAACCTCCGTTCCCCAAAGAAATAGTAGAACCCAAATACAATGCTATAAATTATGGGACAGAAATTTGTACAGAAGAGATCTGCCTTGGCATTATTGTTCCCGAGGGGTTCCACCCAAAGTCTGCTGCACAAACAAATCTGTCTGTGAGTCTCTGTTGTTCTTACATAAACAGTAATAAGCTTCTAGTTCCAGATTTTAAATACTGCAAACTTCTTGAAGAAACTACGTATACACAACAGTAGATGTCATGATAGCATTTCGTACGTCTTGAAAATAATATTGACAGTAATCGCCTTCCAACAGCCAAGCGGGAACTCACCATCATCCATTATTGTTTAATAAGCAGTCTTTTATTCATGATCCAGTTGCGTATGTTAGCCGCAGAGAGCACTTTTTAAACGTCATTCTCTTCTTCATCAGTGACCTCTGTGAGAATCACAGTGCCCACAGCATCACATCAGCTCATACCTTTTATTTTTTTAAACAGAGTTTTAAAAAAAAAATTTCTTTTACTATTGTTTTTTTTGTGGGGGGAGGAGGTAAAGTCTGTTTACTTACTTTTAGAGGTACTGGGGACTGAACCCAGGACCGCCCGCATGCTAAGCATGCTCTCTACCACTTGAGCTACACCCTCCCCACGTCAGCTTGTCGGGTAAGTGACACCTCCTGCCGTGGATCATACACGTTGGCTGAGAGGTGAAGAGGTGGGCTGTGCACCTTGCTACGCTCTGTCTGCACCGGTGTCGGACATACCCAGTGGAATCCCCTCTCCCGCATTTGGCCATGGAGGATGGAACTCTCACATCCGTGCCTCTATTTACCCCATGGGGTAAGTGCGGGGCTCTTGACGGAGTCTCCACGTGATAAGACAGAGGATGATCCAAATTGCAGGTGCTGCCCGGGCCGGCTTTACCCAGTGTGGCTCCCAGTGTGCGTCCGTCATGTAGCTGGTGGGGCGGGCACGGTGCGTCCTCAGACACACACAGCTAGCGGCTCCCTGTTCCGTCCTGCTTTTCTCTGTCACACTGGCAAGACAGGCTGGCCGAGGAGCAACACATCTGAAGCCACGGCTTCCAGACAATGTTCCCCAGCGACAGCTGATTGGGGACGTCTCGCAGGCTCTCGGTGTGGCGGTCTGCCGCCTGCTGCATGGCCTCCAGGATCTCCCGGAACTGGGGCTCGGATGTCGGAGTTAACGGGTTTCTCTCCCGCGGGTCTTTGGAGAGGTCAAAGAGTAAGGGCGGGTCGTGGTAGGTGACGTGTCGTCCGTGACAGAAACACACGTGTGTGGAGAAGCATCCGTTGGCGCCCTCGGGGGAGAAGTTGGGTGTGAAGAAAAAGGCTTTCCAGATGGACGTGCCTGCGGTTGACAAGGACAGAAGTGGGCATCGTGGGGACTAGGTCACACTCACCCGAATCAGAGCATGCACAGAAATCACACTGCTGGTGCTTAAAGAAGGCAGAGACCTGTCGATTCTGGATGAAATGAATTTCTCATGCTTAAGGCTCAAAAGAGTAAGAACAACAGCTTAAAAGAAAACAAAACAAAAACATGCGCTGCTATTTAACTGAGAAGCAATAAAAGAAGATGATAAAGGAGTAGCTGTTACGGTACAAATTCAGCCGTATCAAAAACCCCGGCATTTTCTCCTTTTTCAGAATCCATCTCTCTCTCTTATTGCCCTCTCCCTCTTCCTTCTTTTTCCTCAATCCCTAATTTCTTGGGAGAGGCAGTGCTGGCAAGAAAGGAAAAAAGCTTATTAACTGTTTGAGCAGAGAACTGTAAGAGGACTGTCATTTTAGCCGAATCAACGTCCCAGCTGGGAGCCGGAGGGCAGGCAGTCAGCAGACACACACAGCAACTAACAGACTCCGCTCCTGGCGCGGGCCCTCTTCTCCACCTTCAACGTTCAAAGGTCGCAGCCTGTACTTTTGTTTAAAACAAAGCAGAGGGAAGAGGCAGGCTGCAGGCTGACACGGAGGTGAGGCTCGGTACACAGCACACACACACAGCCTTCAGGAATGATCTTAAACACGGTAGGACCTCGGTTAACATTCGATTTCCTTGGCTTTGAGAAAGTCCAAATGAATCCAGTCCAGAATTCAGTGAGGCTGTGGACAGACTGCAGCTGGCTTACAGAAACGATCTTTTGGGGGTGAAGGAAACATTTGGACATTAGATTTTGACTACAGTTAGAAAACTCTGTACATTTACTGAAAATGATTAAATCGGAATTTAATGTTGTGTATGTGATAAATGCATACTTAATAAAGGTGTTAAAAATCCCAAGTCCACCCAAGGGCGGAGTGCTTAAATAGGTTTTAAAATGTAAGTTCTGTGCTCCCTGAGATACCCAATATTGACATTTTTAGAAAAAAAGGGATTTGCCAACAAATAATTGTGAGAGGACTGATCTCCTGTTTATTCCACAAAGATAAGACTTCCTGAGAACTGACTACTAACCACACATCCCCTGACAGAGGTCTACAAACTGTTTCCTGGGTAGAAAAAGGTGGCAGATAAAAACAGACAGCTAACATGTACTAAAAATGTCCTATTAAAATTTTTAAATTATTTTTTTTGGTGGGCAGGTAATTAGGTTTACTCATTTATTTTTTAGAGGGGGTACTGGGGATTGAACCCAAGACCTCATGCATGCTAAGCACGTGCTCTACCAGTTCAGCCACATATACCCTTCCTCCCTGAAAATGTCCTTTGTTTTGCTCCATCCTTACAGCGTTGTCACATACAACCACAGAGGCTTTCCCACTACAGAGCACCACACACCTACATAATTCACTTCAATCGTTTGCTTGTATCATGCAAACGGTGGCTTTTGCAATTACAGGTGTTGAGGGACCCACGGATGCAGACGGAAAATAAATTAATGGAATCAACTGAAAGCCATCGTCACGGGTGTCTGCCGTGCCCCAAAACAGCCCCTGACCTCAGACATGCACATTCAAGGGAAAGGCAGCCTCTCTGGTTTCCGAGGAGAACCGGGAAGCCCAGACAAGCGACGTGAACGATGAATCTATACTTAAAGGAATCCGTTATGCGGATCACTGAAGCTGGCAGAAGCAGCACAGGACATCCCTGTCAATGTACACAAGCGACAGGTGCTCAGCACACCTGCCTTTTAAGGAGGAGTTCAGGCTGACCCGCGGTCGAGCAAGGCTGGAGGAGAAACTGCAGGGCCCGCTGTCCCTCCCCAGGGGAGCTTACAGACGAAGTGGGTTCCCTTGACAGTCCGTACATCCACCCACTTCTCTCCTTCCCCTGAGGCCCAGATCGGTTTCAGAAAGAAGCCTTTTCAGCAGCAAGAAGCTACAGCCACGGAGAAGCCGGGTCAGCGGGGCCAAGGCTGCTACAGACAGAGGCGTGCACGGCGCGTGGTGGGGGTCGGGGGGAGACTCTTCTGCTCCTGCTCCGAGGGCTGCAGATCTGGAGGGTGTTTCGAGCTTGACATTCGAGGGGCCACAGCATCGCCACGTAGCTCGGACAAGCACAGAATTCAGAATTAACTTTTCCAAAAATCTGTTTCGTGCGTTTGCCTCTTTACTGCCCAACTTGGATTTAAAAAAAAAAAAAAACTTTTAATAAAAAAGAGTAGATTGTGTCTTCTCTGTATTATTTCTTTAGACAGCTCTGGATTTGGTCACGTGAGACAAACAGAGCTGCACTTCACTGAATGTTGGTTTACAAGACAGGAGTCCTCACTTCAGGGTCTGGTCTGTGGTTCACCAGGAACCCAGGCGTCGACATTGTCCAGGGTGTCATTTCAATGGAAAAGAGCGAATTGGTAAATCATGGGATAAGACAGGAGGCACCTGGTATCACCTTCCATTTCTAACGGGCAGATTTAGTCTCATTTTCCAAAATGATTTTGATGACGTATTTCATCCTGAATTTCTCTCTACACTACTGAAAAAAGTTGAGGTTTTGAAAAATTGTTTCCTCGATTGCTAAAATTCCAGTCTACTCTGAAAAAAGACTGTTTCTGTCTCACCTGTCACAGAT
This sequence comes from Camelus dromedarius, assembly GCF_036321535.1. Classification (NCBI taxonomy): domain Eukaryota; kingdom Metazoa; phylum Chordata; class Mammalia; order Artiodactyla; family Camelidae; genus Camelus; species Camelus dromedarius. Next base: position 110,295,434 of record NC_087472.1, read on the forward strand.
AAATATTTTGACCACCAAGGGATCTTAAACTCATTTGTAATTGAGGTCCAGTGACCAGAAGAAGCAGTTATTAAATTTTACAGTGACAATGTGGGGAAATTAAATGGGATTTTTAAAAATGTATTCTAAGTAGTGACAGGAACAATAATTTGGCAGAGGTTTTAAAAATGCTCTGAAATTTAGGAGAAATAATTGTCAGGATTAAAGGACAAAGCTGTCAGTGACATAATACCGTGAGAGGGCTCTGTTACTGGCATACAAAATGCCGTGATCCTCAGCACTTACCGGGTGAAAGATATTTTTATGTAAAATCATCTCTTAAAAAAAAAAATGACTTGATTAAATAGAAAAGAAAGTTGACCGTCCTCTGACCAAAAGGAAAATGGAATTTAAGCGAGAAAAGCCTGACAGCTAAGCTGGGCCCTGCATTCGTCAGCTTCCAAGGGGAATCCTAAAACAGCTACTTCATCAGTGTTAAAATGAACTGCGAGATAAACTGAATCAAGGAGTTTCGGATGCTGTGGGATTCTCTGGGGACCTCAGGGCTGCGTGATCCTGGAACAGGAACACCCTCTGTGATTTCCGTCCCGTCCGGGCTGCGGGTACTTGGCCACAGGGAAGGGTTCCAGGTGACTCGGCAGACAAGCCCCCGAAATGAGCACAAAGAACAAAAACAGAGACAGAAAGGCCCCTGGGCTGCTGCCGCTCCTCTGTAAAGAAAGGGGCTGAAACTCCACACCTGAAACGTGCGGTGTCCCGCAACGGACAGACGTGAGCATCCGTATGCAGCATCACGCTTCCTCGTGACGTTTCTGAGTGGGGTCGCGCTCCGTGCCTTACAGATGTACTCCTGCTGTCCTGGAGACGGTCCCCAAGGCCGCATTTTGTCTCTGTCCCTCTGGCAATGAGATCGGTACCTCAGGAATATAAATGACGCACCCCAGCAGACGACTGGACACGCCAAACGTCACCACCGGGCACTCTGAGCCCACGGGGGCTGAAGAAAGGTGCCCCCAACCTGGAACTTTGATGCCACAAACATAAGACTACCACTCCTCTCTCCTGGAGAGCACGGAGCCAGCCCCCAGGTAAGCTACCTGCTCCCACACGTTTTTGCAACATCCCTGCAGTGAGATGAGGCCACTCGGGGAGTTCTTGCCCAGTGAGGACAGAGCGGGACGTGTCCTTCCCAGTTCCACAACACAGAAGCACTGCCTCTCCTGCTGGTGACATTGCAGCCGGTGGGGCCTGTGTCCCTGTGGGACTCAGGATGCCCGAGGCCCCTCCTCCTGGACCCTCTCCTGCACTGGGGGCCACCATGTGGGGACATCTGGTCATGTCCGGAGGCCAGCTGGGTTGTCACAGTTGCTGGTGAAGGAGTGACGTTGCTACTGGTGTCTGGTGTCTAGTGGGTCAAGGCCAGGGTGCTGTCCCCTGTCCCCAGCCCACCACAGACAATCACCTGGCCCCAAATGCCAACAGTGCCCAGGGTGAGTGAGCCTCAGCAATGTCCGTGTGAGAATGAACCTTTGCTGGCTCGAGCCCCTGAGATTTCAGGGCTCATGGTCACTGCAGCACAGCTCTGTGTCTCCCTGCTCGTAGACCATCGGAGAGCTAAACTATAAAATATGACATATCTTATTGTGAATGAAAGAAATCAGAAGCCAGAGTGAGATGTGCGGTCCTCCTTAAGTCTTGGAGACTTGGAAGAGTGAACGAACGGCCAGCTCAGAAGAAGGGAAAACGCACGTGTCAGATGACCGTGGCCGTGCAGAACTAGTGGGGAGGCCAGGATGTGTGTTTGTCGCGCTCTTCCAAAATACAGTGGAGAACGGGGCACGGGGCCTTCAGGCCTCCCTCCTTCTGGGGGGTTAGAGATGTCTTTATAAAAGTAGAGTTAGACACACTGGCTTTTCTTGGCCTGACGCTGCTATGTGAGACTTGTAGCACGGGAGTCAACAGAGAGAGACAAAGAGACAGACAGACAGACAGACAATGCAGTGGCCAGAAGGCAGGGGCTCAGGCCAGCGTTTTAAAGGGGAATCCTCTGTGGGTGACCGGAGGGCCTCTTTGGGGTACAAAAATCACACACATCTTGTTTCTCTTACTCCTCCAGCCAACGCCATCCACCAGTGTTGGAAGCCCCCTCTGCAGATACATTTATAAGATGCTTCAGTCTGCCTAACAGAGATCCGCTTTTCCAAATGCATTTCTATTCGTGTGGGTAACCCCGTGGGTCTGGAGCCTCGACCCTCATCACCGGCGGACACCCTTTGTTCCGAGTGTCCTGCTGTCTTGGCGAGGGTGACCTGTTTGAATTCTCCCACCCCTTTTCTGTTGGTGCTGACAGTGTGGGTGGAAATCCCAGCTCTGCAATTCCCTAGCTGTGTGACACCCTACCCTCTCTGGGCCCCAGCCTCCTTTTCTGAGAAATTAGGGTAATGAGAGTCCTTGCCTCAGGGCCTCCCTTTGGGGATCAACCGTGCATTCCTGTAAGTAAAGCTCTCATTCCAGTGGCCAGTGCACCGCGAAGACCACCCACGGGTCAGCTCTGTATAGAAAGCTGCCGTCTATCTAAGAGAAGAACGCTGGCTTCTGCCTGGTCTTACATCTGTTGCTGCTGTAATCCGAGTCTTGACACACTTCCCTCCCCCAACGAAGGATTCCTAAAGAATATGCAGAACTACACTGAAATGGCTTCAACACATGGGCTCTTAATTCATCACCCAGATTCAGACTTCCCTTGATGAATGCTGTTCATCTGCTAGTCTTGGCAAGATTTATCTTGGATGCTTGGAGAATTCCGTGTATATATCCTAGGAGCCACACACAGATTTTTGGGGTTTTCAGTCTCAGCACTGTTTCGCACTACAGCGCGCCATCTTGCAGTTCTACAAGGACCGTTTCAAATACTGCTCTGTTCTCCCACTAGGAGTGACGCGTTCCACACCCCTGGGACCCTCAGCTCGTCCCCTCAGTCATGTTGACCTCATCTTCTGAACCAGTGTCTGAAAATCCATGCCACGGTCCCCAAGCTCACGGAGACCTCCTTGCTTCCCTGACACACCCTCAAACATCGTTCCTCTGTCCTGAGCCAGCCACCCTGGACCAACGCCACAGTCTTTTCATTGGCCCAAAGACCTCAGGATGTGACCCACCTGGGGCACCAGGGTCGTCACACACGATCCCAGAGATCTGTGGACCCAGGTGCCCTTTTTCTTCACTCTTGAGGCTCATCTCTACTCATCTCTGCCGCCCGGACTCTCAAAGGTGCAGCCCTGGGCTTGGGGATTATAGATCCATGCCTGCCAGGTTCCCGCAGCTGGGGGCACTGGGACATTCGCCACAGGAAAAGAGGGAGAAGGAAGACGCAGAAGCTCAGGGCTGTGGCCAAAAGCAGCTGCTTGTCAATTTAAAGGCAGAACCACCCCAGCTCCACCAACTGACGCCTGACATCAAAACTCTCCCTTTCACGAAGCCTCTGTTTTGCACTTGGGGGGTACAAATATGAATCCTGCACAACATGGGTACCCAAGGCATGCTAAACCCGGCTCCTTTCCCTTCTGGCCTCTGCACATTGAACTCCTACCCATCCTTCAAGGCCCTGCAGCCACGCCTCCTCTGTGACCTGTGTGGATCCCCGGACAGAAGGTATGAGCGGGTCCTCGCTCGTCTGGCAGTTCTCAGCACGCATTCAGCCCGTGAGGTCTCTCACGGTCTGCGGCCTCTATTTCCCTCTAGGTTATTCACTTTCTGAACACAAGAATGTATCTCTCACGTGTCTTAAATGCCCAGAACCTGGTGCCTTACATGGATAGATGGTCAATGCACCTCTTAGATCCCCAGTATCTAGTGCCTTATGTAGAACAGATGGTCAATACAATGTGTTGGGTGAATTAATAAATGAATGAGGTGATGGGACAAGCAGGAAGGGACTGGAAGAGAGGGGAGAAGCAGCCAGCTGTCAGGAAAGCCGGCGAGGGGCAGGCAGGAAGCCCAGTGCGTTCTGTGTGTCTCTCCTGCAGAGCCACCTGGAGCATCCTGCCGAAAACCTGTCAGTGCCCAACACTGCCTCCAGCCAGGCAGAGAAGCAGGCTGCCTGGGGGCACTGGTCATGGCAGATAAATGAGCGAGGAAGTCAGAGACTTAGGAGGTACATCCATCTCGGGGTCTCTTGGCATCAGAAAATGGGCAGTCCCAAGGAACTGACACAGCAGACACAAGCCCCCGTGACCTCAGGACAGAATGAGCATGGACGGGCGTGAGGGGTGGACAGGCGGGCAGCTGGGAGCGTGCGGATCAGGGTGTGGAGTCGGTTGAGGGGAGACCAGAGCCGATGTCCCCAAGGATGGCGGGACTCAGGGAGTAAGAAGACAGGGACGAATTCCAGAAACAGCCCATGGAGACGGCCAGACAGACACTCAGGAGGAAGAATCATCCCTGTGACTGTGAGTAAAATAACTCATGGTTTTGGGTGGAGAAGTTCCAGTTTACCGCAGGGCAGACCGAGAGCAGGTGGCCGGTTTCGAATCCAGCTTTGCCCTCAACCCCGTGGACTGTATGCCAATTACGTGACTTTACAAACCTCTGCCTCCTCATGTGTAAATAACTTTGGGAGACACTGCTAAGTACTGCCAGCCTCCCACGGTCATGTCCGCAGGACACAGGGACAGCCACGATGAAGGCTACACTGCCCAGCCTCCCGTGATGCTAGGTGTGCACAGATGACCAGCTTCTGGCCTGCAGGACACCCTCCATGGGAGGTAGGAGGCACGCACCCTTTTCCTCTCATCTTTTCCATCCATTCCTCCATCCTGCTGACCCTGGGCGGACACTGTCATCATCTCCAACATAGAACCTTCCCTCTGACGTGAGCCCCTGTTTCTCTGTTTTCTGTTATAGCCAAACCTGATACGAATACTAATCAAGATCACTTGTAATTCGGAGGATCAAGTGCAAACTGCCTGTTGCCACCATGGAGTCTGCCGGAGAGTAGATACGGAAGCAACATCAGGGCGGAATGTCCTTGTTTCTTGTTACCAAGTGTGTCCTCAAACGATACAGAACGGTCACATGGAAAAGATGACACGTTTCAAGAGAGGGAGAGCAAACAAAGGGAGACGCGTAAAACCACCTACGAAACATTCTTGTAGGGAAGATCCAAATGCACGAAGGCCCAAATACTCATGGAATACAAGACTCCTCAGTTAGAACCGAAACGTCCCCACAGAAAACGCCAGCTCTGCTGGCGGACCGAGGTGAACCAGGACGGAGTCAGAAGTAAGCTGGCATCCGGGGAGAACGGAGACATGTCCCGTGTCGACATCCAAGCAAAGAGGTGTGCCAGATACTGCAGCAAATCGGTAAGCTGACAGGAGTGAGTATGGAAGGGGGGACGGTCAGAAGAGGAGGCCTGCAGGAGACTGGAATCAGACGGTGCTGAGCTAAGACCGAAGGCCGCGTTAGAGCGCTCAGGAACGCGGCTTTTGGCATTCCGGAAACAAACTCCCATGTCGATGTATTCTGTGTCTACAAGGGAGCAGGTCTGCATCGGGACAAACGAACAGAAGCCGTGGCTGCCACATTTTTCACCCAAGTAGCAGTGTCATCGCAGCTCAGACACGTGAAAACTTTAGTCAAAAAGTATGTATCGGTTTCAAAAACGGTCTAATATTGCGTATCAGGTCATGTGAAGGGTGGTACGAAAATATATCTTAAATAGACAAAGGGGGAGAAAAAAAATCCACCTAGGAGGGTTTTTTCCATGAAAGGAGATGAACGGTTAGGAAGTTACATCCGAGGCTGGAGAGACGGACGGACGATGAGATAAACAAACTGCATAAACATTTAACAATTCCAGGGAAGCCTTCTCCACCCTCCCGCGTCACCCCTCCTCTTAGGTTATCGCCAGGGAGCCTGCGTCCGTCCAGGGACACGTCACCCTGCGTTTCTGCAATTACGGGCACGCGTCCCATCCCTCGATACTGGGCTGAGAAGGCAGGTAAAAGAGTTAGGGGGTGAATATCGGAAAGGTCCAAGGTGCTTGGGAATGCAGCCGTTGGGCGAGGTTTTCAAAAAGGACAACGAAATCCTAAGACTTCAAAAACACAGCCTCGAAGGGATTTACACAGACATGCTTTTCTTAATGGCCACAAAAGTCGTGGTTGGGTGAGAGTGTGTCCTCCTTAAACTAACTTGGAGTACGGGACAGTTTTCCGCAAGCGTTCACCTGAAAACGGCACAGCCCACAGCTGTTCAGTTTTAGAACCTCCATGTATTATCTCTGACCCTTTGGATCCAATTTCAGACAATCACACAAAGACAGGCATCCAGTGAACACCCAGCAGAATCATTAGCAAAGACAAAAGCCACGCACAGCCTTTCTTGCACTGGTTAGGTCCCGACACCTCAACAGCTGTAATCAGAATCTTGTCTCTTTTCTTATGTGTATTTTAGAGGCGAAATTTTTTTTTTTTACCTTTGTGAAAATTTTAGATGCTGAACAAAGCAAGCATTTCCCCTCAATTACCACGGTAATGCTGTTTTTGATTTTAAACCTCACTTATTTCTTATTGTGGAAAGAAGGCACCTTTTATAAACACTTCCCTTTAGAATGAATTCGAATATCTTACTGCTTTTTCTTGTGATTTTAAATTTTTAATTTTTCTGGAAGACAAAATTGTCTACTGTTTTTCCTTTTCTCTTAATTATGCAAGTTTCAGGTGCACTGTTGTGATTTTTCAAAGGATGCTTTAAAACAAAATCACAGAAGTTTCCAACAAACCTGAGTTGGAAAAAGCAGCCAGATTTATGAGGTTCTGTGGGATCAGCCCCAGAATGACTAACCCTCGTGGATTTCTGTATGATCAGCTGGTCTGGGGGGCCGTCACGTTAATGCAAGCATGTAACTTACAGACTTACATCCATCCGTTCAAAAATCTGCAACAGAATCCCAGAGTCACATATCTACCAGTCTTCTGCGATAAATTTTACCATAAAATCAAGCTGCCTTCGCATTTAATTTTTAGTAACACTGGTTTGTACGTCAAAAGTTAAAGTCAAAATTTTAAAATACATATTGAATAGTAAATTTAAACTGAAAATTCCCATTGTAATGCAAGAAAAGTTATCCACATTATGACAATGCTCTTGTGACTTCTAACACGTAATGGAAATAACGCTCTCAGATGACGATGAAGTTACACCATTTGCAGAGACAAGTAAATGACAGAATCATTAGAAACACAGAATTATTAAATTACAGAGAAGGCATTGTATATAAAAGCTGAAAGGGATTCAGCTTTGGGAAGGGTGGAAACAGCCTTCTGGCTCTACGTTTTTGGAAAAGTAAGTCTGGAATCGTAATATCCAAGCTTCCAACTAATCCAGACAAATGGGAACTGGATCTTGGCATTTCCAGCCAGCTCCAGTCTCCCGGAACCAGGGCAGCGCTGGTGAGCTGGCTGTCTCCGAGGGAGGGACAGAGCCGCGATCCACGGTGTCTGCCGTGGCCGTGGCCGTGGCCGTGGCGCAGACGCTCCCCGCGCGGCCGACCTCAAGTCAGCAGTGGTTTCACAACAGGCTGGCGAGACTCCTGAGCACCTCACTGCTGCCGGTTACAAAACCCTGACCGTAAAATCCTCTCTTCTTTCCTAACAGAGCACTTGGAGGTCAGGGGGCCACCCTCTTAACCCTAAGAATTACGGAAAGTGTCCGCCGGGTCATCCAGTGCTGACGGACGGCGCCCTGCCAGCAGCGTAGATCTGACATGACCTCAGCTGAATATGTCTGTCTTCTTTAGTCAACAGGACAAGTGACCCTTACCTTACACAGCTGCTTTTTCCCAGCCCTTCCCACGGCTTGCAGCCCATCCAGAGCTAAGATGTAAAAAGCTCCCGGACAGGTGCCCAGCCCAGCCTAGCCTAGAAGGTTCCACCCAGCAGGTGCCAAGTCCATACACGCACAACAAACGGACAGATGAAAACACGGAGGACACAGCCCCGAAGCCACGTGGGACAGTGTGACAGCTGAGGCAGCTCCCCCTGGGACTGAGTTTCGGGGACACCCTGAGAAGTAGATCAGGCGACTCGTAAAAGCCATGGTTTCCTGAGACCCCATGGCCAGGTGAGTGATTCCAGCACTGAAATGCTGCCGTGGCCCCTCTTTGGCTGCTGGTTCCAGGCAGGAGATTCTAAGGAACTGCATAAGAAGGAATGTCGCTTGTGTCTGTCTTCGAAGCAAATTTTATCCCAGGGCCAGCTGCCTATCAGAATCTGGGTCTTGTTTTTCTCACTTACTCCTATTTTCTGTCTCTTCCTGTCCCTTCTCTCTTTCCTCCTCCACATAATGTGTTTCTCCAGCCCCTGATCCAATATGTTCCTTCCGGCTTCTCTAACTGAGGGCGTCGGGGCTGGAGGCGGGGAGGTCGGCTTTATTTAAATGCAGTTTTGCAACGGTTCAGGATGTGATGTCACCCTGCTTTCAACCGCCAACAGTCATGGAAACTTTGTTCTTTACGTCCCTCGCGGGCTCTGTCTAAAAGGAAATGGGGAGGGCCACATCTCTCATGGATGAGACGGGTCAGAGCTACTTGCTGCCAATTCACCTAAAAAAAGAGACAGCATTCCTGCAGGTGGTAGGAACGATGGACACATGGATAAGCTAGGTAACCAGGACCCTTCTGGGTCTAGAACTGTAAGCCTGTGTGGTTCTGCCATAGTCTCCTTCCAGAAAATGTCTCAAGGAAGCTGCTCAGATTGGAAGCATAAACCCTGCAGGGTGAACCTGGCATGGTCTCCGTGGAAGGGCTATAGTTTTCCACTTTAAAAAAAATGGAGCAGCTGCTCTTTACATGACGTCTTTGGTACACGGGCTGGGGGAGCAGGGTGGGGAGGGGACTGCGTTGAATACCAGTTTGAAGGAGCATCATGTGAGTTTAAGAATGCACCACCCGCCGGGGGCGGCAGCGGTTACAAGATATTCTGCGAGAATCTTGCCTCTGGGAGCAGAACCCCAAGGCACACTAGAGCAAAGGGGACTTTCCTTTTACCTCTGAAGAGGGAACTCAAAATCCAACACCAACACCCACGTCGAGCATAGGTATAATCATTGTGAGATCCCCACAGACTGCAAGCCACCTTAGTGATGTGAACCCAACTGCAATTCTAAGTTTAAATACACGACAACCATTTGTGGAACCTTTCCCTCCATGTAGAATGGTCACTTGGTTCCTCGTGCCCATTAATGCCTGTGAGAAATGCAACTCTGTGACTGGTAACCGGAAAACCCAAAGTAGATCCCGTCACTGATACAGGGCATGATTAAAAACAAACAAACAAACAACAAAAAAACCTGGTTTGGGAGCCAGGGTAACACCGAAGCATTTGTATCTAGCACACACACACGCGCCGAGACCACATACAGATCGGTAAGTCACGACCCCCGACCTCCGAGGGAGGCTCGGGAGGGACGGCGAGGTAAACATCGCAAAGCCACGCAGAGCCACGGTGCAGAGCCACGGTGCAAAGCCACGCAGAGCCACGGTGCAAAGCCACGCAGAGCCACGGTGCAAAGCTACAGGAGGGCGGAGGTGCAGGCCGAGCAGACGGCGCTTCGGGGGGCTGGGGTGGGGGGGATTGATAAGCATGAACGCGGAAGGAAGAGCAAGCCCTTCCAGGCAGAGGGAGCCGCGAGCACACCCCACAGGCATGCCCAGAGCAGAGCGGCGGGTCGGCTGAGACTCCGGGAGCAGGCAGGGCCAGGACGTGAAGCTGAGTGGCTGGCGGAGCAGGAGGGAAGGGGCTGCGGTGCCTGCTGGGAACCGGGGCTTCCCCTGCCTCCCAGGAGAGAGGAGCCAGCCCTGGTGTAAAGGTGGGCGGAGGCCGTGCTCCGATGATGTCCCACCTGGACGACCATGGAACCAGAAGGCATGAGAGAAGAAGGGAGGAGGAGGTGGAGGAAGCGGAAATCAAAACCAAGCATCCTTCAGGCAGGTCTTGGCCTCGTGAGAGCAAGGTCCTCCTGCGATCTGTTCTATTCCCACAGTGCCGATTGCACGCAGCTCTAGAAGGCTGCAAAGAAAGAGGCGTGTACTCACTGTTCCGCGGGTGCCAGCGCACGGCGTTCAGGTAGAAGTTGCAGTAATGGAAGAGAAACTCGTGATCCGAACGCTGGCTGTCCCCTCGGAGCAGGGGCATCAGGTCGTGCCCGTCAATGATCCTGCGGGAAAAACCAGGTGGTTACCAGGCGGCCACAACGTCCTGATGTCTGAGTGGTCCTTCCTGCCAACAAGAGCATGAGAGAGCTACAAAGGGGTAATTAAGCAACTGGCGCTGAGAACACCAGCTGACCCAGCTGGGCGCCATATGCAATGCGGGGAGGCCAGCTGGGCTCAGCAATCAGCTGATGTCATCCTCTAAGGAGCTCCGTGAGTTGGGACTATTATCACCTTAGGATGATGGAACGAAGAAACGGAGTGACTTATCCAACGTCCTGTGTGTTGTAAGGGCCAATGTGAACCACGCCCAGCTGACTGGGTGTCATGCTTTCAACTGCCCTCCCCACGACTTCTCCTACACCCAGTTTTCTGCCTAGTGCCTTGGCAAACAGTTTATTCACAAACTCCAGGTCTATCAAAAATAAGAATTCCTGACAATCTGTGGTTAAAAAAAAAAAGGTAATATATAACACGGGACAACACGAATTGGATAGACTTCAATGAAAACGAAGTCCTAAGTCTGAATGAATGAATCTGTAAATAATAACAATGATGGCATTAAATGCCCTGAGGATGTAAAGACTCTTGCATACATTTATATATGACATACACCCATGACACATACTGCTATGCCCTGAAAAGTAAATATATTCCTCTACGTGGGTATAAAAAGTAAATATACCTCTTCTATGGTGGATGTTTACACCAACCAGATAACATTCTAGTGGCAAACAATAACCATAGACAACTGGCAGTGAGGAAATTAAGGCTATTTGGAGGTTAATTAAAGAAAAAAAAAAGTCTGTTTTTTTTATGGCTGAGTAGTATTCCATTGTATAAATATATCACCTCTTCTTTATCCAGTCATCTGTCGATGGACATTGAGGCTGTTTCCATGTCTTGGCTACTGTAAATAGTGCTTCTATGAACACTGGGGTGCAGGTGTCTTTTTGAAGTAGGGTTCCTTCTGGATATATGCCCAGGAGCGGGATTCCTGGGTCATATGGTAAGTCTATTCCTAAAATTTTGTTTTGAGTGTAACACACATTCACAGCCACTAGGGAAATTACATGGTCACTGACAGCATCAGGTTACTTCCACCGAAACACGGGGCAGAAAGCTACTTGGAAAGAGACTGTTGGACTTGACAAATTTCTTCCTCTCATGAAAACCACTGCATCTCTGTCCTCCTCCATTATTGAAGGATTGAGAACCTGGAAGTTTAACTTGATGATATAATTCGTATTGCAGACTAAGAGGCCTTACGTCCTTTGAGTTTTTTTCTTTTTTTCTTTTTTTTTTTTTTGTGGTTTATTTTGGTGTCACTAAAATCCGCCTAATGTAATTACAGCCTCGCTGCTCCTCCAGCCCCAGTCCTCAGTTATTGATCACGCGCTCTGCCGAGGTCCACAGAACTGAAAATATCCTCTTATCCCGAGCTAAAAATAAGAACAAAAGACAGACTTGGCTCACTTCCCAAGCCTGGTTCCTATCTGCCTGAGACGAACAGGGAAGAGAGACAGTTGTGTTCAGAAGTGGCAAGTTGCGCGAGAGGCTGTTTCTACCCTGAAATGACAGGTGTTGTGCCTTTGAAGAAAGACTCAGGCCTGAAGACGGTGAGATACTAAACAGGTGGGAAGAAAGGAAGGGAGGAGGGCTGAGCACCTGAGCTGGAGGCAACCCCAGGACAGGTGGGTCGGACCTCCTCCACCACCTCTCCCTTCCAAGGGGACAGAAGGCCTTTCCATGACAGCTCAAGAGTGAGAGTGAATTTCCATTCCTCGGACGTGACCTCCACCTCCATTTCTTGAAGCTCTTTTTCATCACAAGCCAACAAAACTCAACCCTTAAGAACACAGGAGACAGAAGTCTTTTCTGAAAATCAGTATTTCACAACTGACCTGGGCCATGATCACACAACAGGGGATTTGACGACAAAAACCAGACTCCAAGTCTCACCAACTTTTTTTCTTCCCTAGCAAGACATTTGTCTTTTTTTTTTTTTTTTTTTTTTTAAGGAGGGAAGCAAAGTCTGTTCTGCAAACTTTTTTTTTTCTTCCAATGCAGAGATAGATCTCATTTTTTAAAATATCCTTCACCTAACGTGCTCTTTCCTGGAAGCAGGCAATAAATCACACTGCGATGGAAAAACCACAGTTGAACAGTGCTGTGGACAGACAGCTTGTCAAAAACAGGTTCATTCCTGCCATGAAAAATGAAAAGTGACCCCACTGAGCTAAACTTGTAGATGGTGTCTGAGTTATCAAAACACTCGGGATTGTTTAAAGCCACGTGTACAAGTCACATTTAACTGTGGCCAACGGCCCAGAAACGGCACATTTCCTTTGGTGTGGCTGGTGTGGACACGTTTCTGTAACATCATGACTTGTGCGAGAGGGGCCCACACGCCTTCAAAGTGACACAAAGCATTGCTGTTTTCTGTGGGAATCATTGCATTGGCCTTTTCTGTAAACGGATTCAAGTTTTCATAGCAAGTTTGCAAGACAGCGTCTGCTACACAATTAGATGCCTTCTTTCCTGCTGTCTGCTTGATTCTGTGAAAACCGTGTTCACTGGAGACTGTTTTTAATTTGGAACGTGAGATTACCCTCTGTGGTGTCCTGACTCACGATGGCCATGTGGATATTAGCAATTCGGTGCCAAGAAACGTTGTGTTTGAATTTCAGGTCAAATTCGGTCACGCGGGGATGACTGTGATGTAACTGAAAAGAGCACATGAGGGGAACTTTCCTTGGGGTACAGTGACGTCACGTCCCCATGAATGCACTGCGTCTTTCTCTCTGTCTCTCTTTTATTCCCATGAGCAAGTTGGAAGAAGATTTCTGTTTTCTTACGTCTGCTGTCTCCAGGATGGTGATAACATTTTGCAGGACCTGGGACCTCAACCCCGAGACACTATCATCGGGTTGAGTGAGACCATCAATGGGGGAGACCCAAGAAAAGAACCTTCGATACTCAGAATGGGTTCTACCGATGACGCTGGCTCACGTATAAAAGAGCTGGGCCTGCCACTGAGGGGGCTGCTCCCCACATCCACGGGCTCGTGCCAGATAAACAGGCTGACCTCCATCGGCCTCAGAATGGGGCGCGTAGGAGGTGTCAGCACCAAACTTCCCTTTAGGGATTTTCCTCTTTGCCCCTGAACTTCTTCCTTCCCTTGCCTCTTCCCAGTCAGATGGAAAACCATCTAAAGAGACTGATGATTTTAATGTCATGAACCGTGAGACAAATAAAAGATCGTGAATGAAACTACCTGAACACTCTGTGGGAGCTTCTTACAGAAATATTGAGATTTATTCCCAAAGAGCAGACAGACACATGGGGTGAGAGTTTCAGTTTTCTATAAGAAAAGATTTTGACGAGTGATAGCTGCCGAGCTTTCTGCCTGTCATTTGAGTGGAAAGAGAATACTGTGGCTGGGGTAGAAGATCTTAGACGTCCCCTTGGGCCACAGAGTTTATGACTTTATTATCCAGATGAACAGTAAACGTGGAAGTGGAAAGAATGCTTCTCACCTCTCAACATGGCGGATGAAAAGCAATATGGCGGACGAAGCAAAACCAGCAAGTGTTCATGCGTTCTCTGTTCTGCACATGACATGCTCTCACGCTTTCCATCCTCACAGCAACCCTCTGAGGGCAGTGCTGTTATACAACACATTTGCAAGAGAAGACGTCAAGGTCCAGTAAGTTAAACACTTAGGCAAGAGTGAAGCCAAGATTTGAAGCCAAGCAGTACGCCTCTAGGCTCTTTGCTCTTCTCCTGGAACCAGCTACTCTCAAAGCGTGGTCCCGAGACCCACAGGGATCCCTGAGACCTTTTACGGGGTCTACCAGGTCAAACTATCTTCACGATAATTCAAAACATTCTTTGCCTCCTGGAGCACCACTGCTTCATGGGGCTTACGGTGTATTTCCCCAGTGGCGACACCAGCTGTGAGCTGATGCAATGTCTCCTTGGGTGTTCTTGTGTTTAAAAACTTTTATTTCCTGGTTGAATTGCTCATATGATAAACACTGACAGGTACATCCCACAGACACAAAACATCTTTGGGTTCCTGGATCAGCAAAGAGAGTACCTGGGTCGTGAGACCACAACGTTTGAGAACCACGGAACTCTACAATTCCGCTGTTCCCTTTTGGGTGCATGTGCATGCATGTGTGCCCTTGGAGACGAAGGCATCTCTCAAGCAGAAATTTGGGGGAAAAAAAAATGAAGAACGAAACCAGCTTGCCAACAGTAGGAGGGGAGCCAAGCTATCAACGGACTTCAGCTCCGGCCGAGCTATTGTTTTTGTCTCCAGTTTCCCATTTCCTCTTGGTTCTGCTGGCGGCTGAATTTAAATGAGATTTGCAGCCATTACGGTGGCCTGCCACCAAACTAATGAAAACAATTCATCAGCGTGCCTCACTCAGGACTCTTCAGATTGGCAATAACACTTAACAAGAAACCATCGGCCATGTCATACGACGTTGCATCTAAATTTGAGAGAAAGACGGATTTAGAACTCGCTCCATGATGACGTGCTGGGAAATTGGGCCCTTACCAGGGCGGGAAGCAGCTGCCTTTCTCACTGCTGCAGCCAAGACCTGCCGAGTGGGGTCAGGCGGGAAGCTGTGGGGTGAAATGTGGGTGGTTACAAGGGGCATCGGTCCAGCTGCCCTTCGGCGAGCTGACAGTGGGCACAGACAAGACAGAACTCATCAGCGGGATCCTGGAGCAGTAAGTCTCAAAGGCCACACATCCCATCGCACCTCTGACTTTGTTTCCCACTGGGATAATGGGGTGGACGGAGCAGATTTTTACGTCAGCAGACCCACCAGTAAGTCCCATAACTGGGCATGGATAACAGGTCCAGCAGGCAAAACCAGAACGCCCTCGCCTGCAAACTGTGAAGGAGACGATCGCAAGTGCCCGTGAGTCACAGTACCTGTCTTCAGGCAGCGGCGACCCGGCAAGCTTGAGCACCGTCGGAAATATGTCCATGTTGCTTGTTGGCTCATCGATCTCCAGCCCAGCCTGGATCACCCCTGGCCAGCGGAGGACGCCTGGGACCCGGATACCTCCTTCCCAGTTGTTCGCTTTCCCCCCTAAAACAAACACCGAAGGAGAAGCATGAAGCAAATGTGCACGTCTTTCCAGTACTCACTTCAGTGCACTCTTCAGTGCCCAACGTCAGGCAGCCCACTTGGAAGAACGAAGTGCTTTAAAGACATGGAGTCCATGAAAATTTCACATTATCTGTTGTGGTGAAAAAAAAAGATACATAAATACACGGCATGGTCACTGCAGGCATGACACATGGCCGGCACTGCCTGGTGGGCACAAGTCACGCCTTTGTACTCAGGGAGACACAAATCTCGCAGCAACAAAGACTTATCAACAATGACACTGGAGTCAGGGAGTCCCAATTCTATTCTACCTCTTTTTTTTTTTTTTTAAACCAGCGGTGGCAGACAAAAGAATGGTGCCCTCAATTGTCCACGTCCAAATCCCTGGTACCTTATATGACAAAAGGAGAGATTATTCTGGATTATGTGAGTGGGTCGAATATAACCACGAGGGGCCTTCTTAGGGAAAGAGGGAGGCGGGAGAGATGGCGTCAGAGCAGCTGGGGCCGTAGTCAGAGAGGGAGACTGGAAGATGCTGCGTCACTGGCTTTGAAGATGGAGAGCGCTGACCCACGCCAGTGGACGCAGGTGGCCTCTCACCACTGGAAAAGCCCAGGAAACAGGCGTTCCCCCAGAGCCTCCATAAAGGAACACAGTTCTGCCGACACCCTGATTTTAGCCCAGGTGGACCCATTTTGGACATCTGACCTTCACATCTGTAAGGACACCAGTCTGTGTTATTTTGAGCCACCAAATGGGTGGTGATTTGTTATCGCAGCCCTAGGAAGTGAAAGCACCAGCTGGGCACACGGAACAACCATCCTGCGTCTCGCAGTCCAGACACGTTAGATGCAAGTCCGACATGGGGTTATGATCCCCGGGGCCTGAAAGGCAGGAGAGCACACACGATGACCGTTGTCACCACCGCTGTGATTCTATAGCTGTTCCAGTCGGGAAAACCAGCTTCGTACGCATAAGGCGATTCCAAATTAACTGAACGGAGAAGGAAACGGGTACTGGGAGGGGCCGGGAGGGGTGAGCTGGGAGAGGGCCACGATGTCAACAGAAGCTGCTCCCCAGGGCCTCCCCCCCGCGGACCCTGCAAAACACAGACAGCAGCCCAGCAGCCTCGTGCTCAGGGAGGTCGGGGCTGGGTCCCTCAAGCCGGGAGCGCACGCGTGGACGGGGAACCGGACGTGCCGCTTCCCCAGGAGTATTTCCCCAGGACTTTACACCTAGCTGAGCACAGAGCTGGACCCCAGAGGAATCGTAACCTTGGGAAGTTAGGCTGGGGAGGAATGGAGCGGGTTCAAGTTCAGCTCCTCGCAAACACCTTCCCAACACACAACTGGCATGGAAAATTAAGTAGTCAAATAAAGTTGGAAGAGAATGCAGATTCAGAGCAGGGAGACAGTGCCTGGACATGACTGATGCATGGTTCATACACGGACATAAATTCCACTTAAACTTAAAAAATGAAATGATGGAGACCTAGGTTTGAGGGATTTTGAAAAGCAAACCTTCATTTCTTAACGCTAGTTTCCAGTGAACTGCGGACTGAACGCTGACGACTGTGGACTCAATTCCTTATACGGGCAAGATCTTTCCGCTGCCGGCACCCGTTATGTTTTACATGCACAGTTAGGGAAAACTCACATGTGAATTCTTTACCAGTTTGCAATTTCTATGGTGGCCGGCCTCCTAGGAAAGTTAAAACTCTTCCTCGTCATCTTTTCAGTGAGACCTTAAGGTAATTACCTGACCAATACTGTTATTCCTGCTTCGTGGGTTTCACACCGAAGAAATGAGAAGTTTGCATCACTTGGCAGAGTTTATTCAAGCTGTCACTAGCGGAGCAGTTGCAGAAGGCGCCTCAACGTGTGAGTTAGTGTCTGATTAACCTTCCAGCAGATCAAGCTCACAGCACCCTCACTTTAAATTTAACGGCAACAAAAACAAACCAACAAACAAAAAGTGGTTTCTACCGAACAAAAAAGGGCGAGTTGAACTAGTGGCTAGTCTGTACACTGATCGCCCCCCTGGTTAAAATAAAACAGAACAAAATAAATGGGAAGATGGACCAAAATGCTAAGATTAACGGAAAAGCATCCTTGAACAGTCTACCCTTCCAGATGCAATGTGGCCTTGCGGATTGGGTCCTGAAACTGCAAAAGGGCATTCGTGGCGGAAAATTCGTCTTTTGGTTGACAACGATGGACTAAGCTTCATTTCCTGACAAATGTACGAGGGTTCTGCAGAAAGTTAACACTGGGGGAAGCTGGGGGAAGGCAGTGTTTTTAGAACAACAGTGATTAAAAAAAAATGACAGGCATCTGCAGAATAGATAAACAAGATTATACCGCATAGCACAGGGAAATACATACGAGATCTTGTGGGAGCTCACGGTGAAAAACACGGTGACAATGAATATACATGTATGTTCATGTACAACTGAAAAACTGTGCTCTACACTGGAATTTGACACAACATTGTAAACTGACTACAACTCAATAAAAAGAGTTAAAAAAATAAAGTGATTATTAATATGATTGAAAATATATATATATATATATATTTAAAAACTTTTAAGAGATGCGTGCACACACTGCCTACGGGAAAAGGCATTTGACGGCGCAGGATTCCACATTTCCAAGTATATGTTGATGAGTAACAATCTTTGCTGGTCAGATGGCGAGGCTCTGAGTCTTCTCCGTCCTGCTGCATTGCCATGGAAAAGGATACACACAAAATGTACGTGTCTTTAAAAGTCCAGCACGCTGCTCTCCCAGGAACTGCTGGGAGATGTCATGTCATTATCATGAAGTTCACAGGAATCAAAGACTGAGCCCCGCGCACCTGATGTGCTCACCCGACATTCGCCAAGCAGTGGCTTACTAGAATCAGGAATCGTGACGGAGTTCACCGTGTTCCGGGAATCACCCAAGCTCGCGACAGATATTAACTCATCATTACTCTGCAAAGTAAGTAAGTACCCCATTTCACAGTTGGGAAAACTGTGGCCAAGACTGCACAGCAAGTAAGCGATGGTATCAGAATCTGTGCCGCTGAGAAACTCTACTCCTAGCCTAGCAAATTACGAGATTCTGCTGTTATTCTCAGAATCCCAAAGGGAAGGCTTTCAACTCATCACCAATGAGTATTATGTTGGCTATGGGTTTGTCGTAAGTGCCTTTCATTATGTGGAGATAAGTTCCCTCTATATGCACTTTGGTAACAGGCTTTATCATAAATGGGTGTTGAATTTTATCTAATGCTTTTCCCACATCTGTCGAGATGATCGTGTGACTTCTGTCCTTTCTTTTGTGGATGTGGTGTATCCCGTTGATTGATTTGCGTATGTTGAACCATCCTTGTGTCCCTGGGATGAATCCAACTTGATCATTGTGTATGACCTTTTTTTTTTAAAATGTGTTGTTGGAGTTTGTTTGCTAATATTTTGTTGACTAGAATCCCAAAGGGAGCTCAAAGATATGCCAACAAGCTTCTTCTTGCCCGACAGAAGCTCCAAGTCTCAAAGGAGAGCTCAGACACACCCACAGAGAACTGACTGGGGGCCGACAGAAAGCACAGGGCACTCCTCTTCCCGCAGAACACCTGCCCTAAATCAACAGACTCTGAGTTGGTTTGTGAAGGAGAATAAGGTTAGCAGAGGAGGAGGTGAGACTGCAGGGCAGATACAAGAAAAACAGGTAAAGGATTCTAGATTCTTTCTTTCCAAAAACGTATGAGCAGAGAAAAGAGCACGGTCTAAATTTAAAGTTTGGTCGCGTAATTGTCAAATTCATGCTTTTAACATCCTGGTGGCACTCGGCCATGATGGGAAGTCACGGAGGGAGGATGGCTGAGTTACTCAATCTCTGCAGGCAAGAGAGAATTCAGAGACAATTCTGCCATTTACGTGGAGGCTCTTGTTGGGAACAGCTGTCTGCAAGCCAGCCTTCTATTCTTGCCCCGACAAACGCTGCGACCCAGCGGGTCAAATGCCTTTGAATGGCAAGAGCACATGCTCCTCATTTTTCTCCTTGATTTGGGCACAGACGTTTACGACACAGTCTGTCTGTCTTTTTCCCTCCTCTTGGGCCTCTCCCCGCCCAGGTAACGCTGACTCCCTGGATGGATGGGAGCCACAAACAGGCACGTGACAAGTGCAACTCACACCAAACACTTTCTCACCCAAGATGCTGTGGTTCCCACTCTCCTCGACGTATTCATTCCAGTCTAAAAACCCACCCGTTCTAGACAGGAGAGCTGACGACACTGTCCAGGTTCTGTCAAACTAGCATCCACCTGTGATCGGGGACAAAAATAAAGAACAGCGATCTGCTCACGTCAGGGTCCAAGGAGAGGCAAACACAGAAAGGACACCCATCAAGTAACTGACATGGTAGGAAAAGTTAATGGGGACTATTTGGTTTGTGAGGTTTTTTTTTTTGGGGGGGGGGGTAATTAGGTCAATTTATTTAGCATGGAGGTCCGGGGATTCAACCCAGGACCTCGTGCATGCTAAGCACACGCTGTGCCACTGAGCTAGACCCTCCCCCAAGGGTGACGATTTAAGCCAGATACCAAACGGCTAACTAATCTGAGTCAGGGGCTGGCATACGTTTCCCCCGAAGACCCAGGGAGCAGCTTTTGTGGGTTGTTTTCCCAGCTCCTCAGTAGAAGAGACTGAAAGCTTTCTTTGGGAAGGTCTTCAAGTTCCAACCATTATGCTCCCCAATTCCCCAGCACCTCCTGTCACTGCTCCTTCGTAGAGAAGAGGCTGTCCCGCCTCCTTTCAAACATCAAGCTTCCTTGTAAGTTTTAGATCTCATTTCCTACCATCTTCTTAGAAACCTGACATTCTCAATGATCCCTTGTCTCTTAACTCTGTTGAAGTTGACTTGGGAGAATGAAATACACTCCGATCTCCCCCAATACAAAGTTCCCCTTTCACAGCCACCCTTTCTGCGTAGACACATTTCTGAGAAGAATCTGAGATCCTGCCCACCTTCCACTTCCTCTTCCACCGTCTCGTCCCTGACCCTCACTGTCACTGAAAAAACACGCCTTACCATCACGTGTGTAATACATGCCGTGCCCTGTGGGGTCTACAGCTTCCTCGACTGCTGAGCAGCAGTCATTTCTCCGAACCGTGCTCTTCCCTGACTCTTCCCTCCCTAGTGTCCTCACTTCCCCAGTCACACTCTCCACGTCTGCTTCGTTGCATCACCATCTTCCATCCCGACTTTTCTGTTCGTCTTGGTCCCTGACTCTCTTCTTACACCAAATGATCGCATACGCCTCCCCGCATGCCAACCAAAAACAAGTCTCTGCCTGGGCGTCCTCATTCCTACAAGGGAACCTCCACGTACCCAGTGACACCAGCCAGAAACAGGAGAGCCAGCTTTGAGGCCTTCTTTTCCCTGAAACCCAGGATCCAATCAATCGCCAGTACGCAAAGGATTTACCGCCCATACCCAATGGATTCACCATGCTCTTCCACCTGCAATCTTCATGAGGTTAAACAATACATCCTTCAAACCGAAACTCAAGTGTTTTTTCGTTTACGGTTTAGGTCAAAAATTATTTCCTAAAACATGTCGGGTTATGGGGATACACACGTGAGTAGAACACATCTACCGTCATGGTTCTTGTCGTGTCTCGGGTAACAGCCACACCCTGCACTTACGAAGGGCACTTAGAAAACAACCTGCGTGTGCTGGCTTTTTAATCATGACAGTCCTCTACGGTGTTCCTAGAATAACAATCCATTCCTTTCCTTATACTGGATTTTGTTGAGAATGTTCGTGTCTAAATGTAACTACTACGCACATGGCCACACACACACACACACAAATTCACTGTACTGTACACATTAGTGTGGACGTAGGCTACTGCCTCAGCCACACATCCAACATCCTTTGCTCACACCTTCATCTCTAGCAACAATGAGCGGCGTTTTGCTACCCACAAGCCCCTCACTCCTGCCTAGAATGAACTTCCCACATCTCCTTCTCCCAGCCAGCACCTCCCAACATCAGCCTGCAGAAAGGCCAGCCTCTGCTGCCAAGCTTTCTCAGTTCCCAGGTTGCATGAGCTATCTGCAACCGTCCCTTGTCAGAGCTCCCTTACCAGTTTGCCATTCTGAAATCTCCTCCTTACACCTCCATCTCAAAAAGGAATACAAGCTGCTGGCAGTCAGGGACCCCGGGTCAATTGTCTTTAGCACCTAGAAACTAGCCCGGTGCCTGCCATACCATACAGACTCAACACATGCATGCTTGTCGGTTGAATTTAACTGAATGAGTCAACAGCTAAGTTGAGGATGACACGTGAGCTTCTTTCAAAGGTGAGAAGGCTGCAGGATGCCTCCCGGCACGTAAACACTGATACTGGTGAGACCGGCCAGGTTTTGCCCATTCTTGGGGAGCCGGTGAAAACGTTTGCTAAAATCTGAAGAATGACCCTGAATGTCGCCAGCTTCTAATAAACTACCAGAGCCTTTTGCTTTTATTTATTTGTTTTTTACAATGAAGGTATCCACTGCTCTGAAAGCTGTGTGACTGCACGAGGGAAAGAGACGCCCAACTCAGTGGCTGTAAGCGGTGGCTCCTCAGTGAAACGGACTCCAGCCACTCAGCTGCTTTGGAGTCTGCACTCTGATGAGAAACCCCAGAAGCTGCGGTGCCCCCAATGCTGATATCAGGGAGTTCTGAAAGCACGCCTCTGTGCGTGGAGAAAGTCTATGTTCTTAAACACTCGGGAAAATACGATTCTCAGCTTCCATCCCCACCGACCAGTGCTTCTGCAGACGCTGTCTATAGAGTTAACGTAGCCAGTCCATTGACATTTATTACCTGCTTTAGGCAGAATAAAAGGGAGGAAGGGGTTGAGTGGGGAGCCTCCTGCTGGGTGACCTTTCAGAGTTGGGCGTTTCCAGGAAGGGTCGGCACTGGGTATGGGTGTTACCAGCTCTCAAGTGCTCTTTGAGGCCACGGGTTTCGATGAGATCACACAGGGTGCGTGTGCAGAGAAAGAAAGGAGGGGGCGCAGAACAGGGCCCCAGAGGCCTCCAACTTTGAGAGGTAGATCCAAGAAGGATGAGGCACCAATGAAGTCAGGAAGGAGCATCCGTGAGTTCACTGGCACCCATCTCTCTGTACGGAGGGCCCCAGGTGCTTAACCCTGACTGGGACATCCTGTGAAGCTGGGGCGGGGCCAGTGGCTCCTTCCCCAGGAGAACCGCAATCGGGGGAGGGTACAGCTCAGTGCTAGAGTGCCTGCTTAGCATGCATGAGATCCTGGGTTCAACCCCCAGTACCTCCATTAAAAACAAGTAAAGAGATAAATAAGCCTAATTACCTCCCCGCTCCAAAAAATAAAAATTAAAGGAAGAGAGAACCACCATCTGCAAGACTACAGTCTTGAGTTCCTATCCAACTGCCCTGCCCTGACACAGGTAAGGGAGCAGACTGAAGGCCCTTCACAAGGGCACCCACTCCCCTGACCTCAGGAGACCCAACACCTGCCCACGGACAGGTGTGCACTTACACCAACTCAGAGCCACCATCTATGTTTCCTGGGGATGGTTCAGGATCGCAAGGAAATTGTAACTCCTCTGTTCATCTCAAACTGTGGTTCCTATCCCACGTTCCAGAGCAGTCATGCGGACATTTTCAGTATTTCAAAGCCAAGTTGAAAATTCTACATTTAACAGCTCTGAGAAGGTCACAGGCTACTCAGTGTAAAAGGCACGTGGGATTTTTGGGTTTGCTTGTTTATCTCACTCTCGATGAAAAGCCTAATTAAGTCAGTACGCGAACACTGTCAGGTGACCCAGAAGCTCCAAAGGAAACAATGATTCCTCAATTCTCAAATGAGAAGATGGGCTGTTACTTGGTAAACTCATTTTTTTTTTTCAGGTTGACACAATTATTCACAACATATGGACGGGAGAAGGAAATTGATTTTAGAAGCTTCTCAGAAGTAAGTAGTTCAGAAAGTATTGTATGACGGACATCATCAAGATTGCTAAAGTGTTAACTAATGTTATATTCAAAACACACATTGGACCCTGCGTCTATTCACAATTCCCTTTCATACTACAGCTTGTGACAAAGGGAAAATTTACCCATATTGAAATCTAAACAGGACAGTTATGCTGCAAACACATTTCCTTCAAAAACTGAGAGAAACGAAAAGTAGCATCACTATTTCCTAAACCCCCAAGTATTATATTATTATTATTTTTTCAAATGCAGACTGCAGCAGAACTTAACGTTCCTACGATTAAAAGGAATCACCTAT
The DNA here is from genome assembly GCF_036321535.1 of Camelus dromedarius. Taxonomy (NCBI): domain Eukaryota; kingdom Metazoa; phylum Chordata; class Mammalia; order Artiodactyla; family Camelidae; genus Camelus; species Camelus dromedarius. Next base: position 110,319,092 of record NC_087472.1, read on the forward strand.
TGAACTCTGTGAAGTGACTTAGTCACAGGCACTCTATCAAGGTGGCTCACACACAGATTTCATTAGCGAAACAGACCTGCCTGGGGAATACAGTGGAATCGCTGAGCTCAAAGCATACAGATCTTTTTGTGTGGTTTTGATCAAGAGTGGAAATCATTACTGTTACGTGCGAGTGCTCAGCTTTAGAAAACAAGGTGCGTTGACATTCAGAAGTCTTTTTGTTTGTTTGTTTGAGTGGGAGGTAATTAGGTTTATTTTATTTATTTGTTTTATTTTAACAGAGGGACTGGGGATTGAACCCAGAGCCTCGTGTATGCTAAGCATGCACTCTACCACTGAGCTAGACCCTCCCTGCCCGACATTTAGAAGTCTTTGGTCATTTCCCGTAGCTAGATGGAAACCACGTCTTTTTTTTTTTTTTTTTTCTTTGAGCATCATACTGTAACCATGTTTCACTGTGAACTTGATTTCAACTAAATTTGACAAAGGGATAATGTTTGCAACAGAGTGGCGGCTGAGATATTAATACAGTGTCATGCACTGACGCTATTCCTAGCACTCAAGCAAAGCATTTCCAGCACACCCAATGCGTCTGTTACAAATACCAGGGAGCCGCTATGAGCATGCTTTTCAGATTGTGTAAGAACCCCAGTTCCCAGCCATCACTCAGACCTCTGACGCTCCCTTTCTGATCCAACCTCACCATCCACTTAATGTCTCCGAAGAGCCAACTATCAAAGCGAAAGGCTGATGCCAACCCCTCCTCTTGCTCGTGAGGTTTTCCTCAGATTTATCAGCTGGTGGTCATCTGGTCATCTGTCCCTGAACTGAGGCTCCATCGCACTGTATCTGTAACTTTCTTAAATAACGTATTACTTGCTAAAACCACTTTTATCACTGTGATTTATGTACATGTCTCACCTGCAGCCACTAAGCTACTTCGGAAACTAACAGACCTTCGTCGGGAGAATGAATGGTCGGGGGAACCGATGCATGAAATGCAGTCTGCAACTCCATCTCGAGAGATGCTATCATCTATAAAATAACATAAAAACAACTCTACACACAGGCCATAACCTCGTGGAAATACGACAAAAGCACATAGTCTTCATGTACAGGAATACAAGTTTTCATTCCTCAGTCATCAAAAATAAGACTAGCTCAGAGAGCAGGTTAGTCCTGTTCCAATTAAACACCCCTGTTCATTCATGTCACCCGTGCTGAGTATTGGTCGTGTATCCTGCACTGGCGAGCTACCGATGACAACGGAAGGAAGGGGTATGAGCGTCTAGTGAGGGTGTCCAGACAGCACTGAATTGGAATCCTTTTGACCTGCATTCCAAGTAACCAAAAGCATAAGGAAAGCTCCCTGCCCCCAGGCACTCAGAATTAAAAAGAATTTAAAACACTCAGATGTGCACATGAGGATGTAAACAGAAGCGTAAGGTTTCATAAGCTACATGTCACCCCTGGGATGGGTAACAGATCACCCTTTCCCTGCTCCTTTGGCTAAGGCCCGGTATGACCCAGCCTTACTCCACTGCTGGCAGTGTGCAGGGTACGTCACCTGCTTCTCTTCATTCCCAGCACGACTGAGGAGGCTAAGTGGTTGGGAGGGTGGAAGGAGCTAGAAGAACAACAAGAGAGCGAGCACACACCGGCCAACTCCTTCCAAGCCTTGCCCTCTTTGAAAACATTTCCTGGGCACCACTGGCCGACTGAGGCTCTTTTCTTGCTGTATGCACCACTAGTATCTTGTGCCAAGAAATGTCAAATCTAATGGGTCTCCTTCGGCTTCCTGCCACCAACTGCTTACCCAGCCACACAACCCCCTATCCAACAAACCAGCAAACCATCACCCAACAACCCACCCAACCAAGCAACCAGGCACCCATGCACCCAACCATCCATCCAACCAATCACCAAATCACCCACTCACCCAACCAGCCACCCACCCAACCAACCAACCAGCCACCCACCCACCCATCCACTCAACCAACTACTCACCCAACCAATCACCCAACCAACCACCTACCTACCCAACCCAGTGACCATGAGCTCCTTCAGGGAAGACACTCCATTTCATATTTATTTTTGCCTCTAGCCCAGTATCAGGTACACAGCTCAATCAGTATTTTATAAACTAATGGAGGAAAACATTCCACCATTATCCTTTCACAACTTTGTAGGTAAACTCTGATTTCCTGAGTCCATGGTAATCTGTGAAACGTCCGTATGAGAGAATAACCAAGGAGCTATAAAGCACTTTATCTCTTTACAGTAGCAAAATTCAATGGTCACGTGCTTTCCTACGTCTTACATGTGTTCTTGCTTTATCAGGCAGCCCCCACTGTCTGGGACACCACGCTTCACCTCTTTGCATGGTCACTTCCACTCATCGTCCTCCAACCAACCCACATCCACTGCAGATCTGGGTGGGTGTCTTAACCCTTAGCACCGATGTGCCCTCTGAGATATCTCACCTAAGTCTTTGTGAATTGGGTCACATTTACTATAGTTAGATATGTATGTCTGGTATTCGCCGACTCTGTCCTATACAAGCAGCTTGGGGTCAGTAGCTGGGTCTTACCTGATATCCCCAGTGACAGGCCTGATCCATTTTGGCAGTGGCTTAGTTAATGCTGTGTCAGGAATCAAGCATCAGCCCAAGGTGCTACAGCAGACTGGGGTGGGCAGAATCATGACCTCCCAAAGCTGTCCACGTCCTCAGCCCCCAGGTGACTGTAAATATGTCACCTTCCATGGCAAAGGGGACTGTGCAGATATGATTAAGTGAAGGGTCGAGAAATGGGACCATTACTGCAGACGATCTGGGTGAGCCCAATATAATCACAAGGGTCCCTGGAATTGCAGGCAAGAGGGTCCGAGCAAGTGAAAGAGATGAGATTACGGGAGCAGAGGCCAGAGAGAGAGAGAGAGAGAGAGAGAGTACGGTCTGAAGGCACTGCATTGTCAACTTTAGAAATGGGAGAAAAGGGCTCTGAGCCGAGGAATGGAGGTGGCCTCCAGACGCTTGAAGAGGCAAGGAAAGAGACTCTCCCCTAGAGCCTCCAGAAGGACGCAGCCCTGCCGTCACCTTGATTTTGGACAAGTGAGGCCCGTTTCAAACTTCTGACCTCTAGAACTACAAGTTAATACTCCTGTGTTGCTTTAGGCCAGGACATTTGCGTTCATTTGTTACGGTGGCCGCAGGGAATGGTTACATGGAGGGTGGACGGGGTCTTGCTTCAATCAGCTACATGGTATGGAGCTGCATGTACATTTGGGGGACAACGCCCTAAACTCTAATGTCTTGACACAGGATGTGTGCTCTTAAGTTCTGTGGGGACCATTCCAGAAATGGCCACATTGGCCATCTGACGTTTCAGTGCGCGTGACCCAACAAAGTCCTACATGTTTCAAGTTGCAGAAGAATAACCCCATGCCTCCGAGATCCAGGAAAAGGTGACCATGGGGTGAGCTGGGGGTGGGGTGGGCAGAGCTGAGCCCCATGGGCATTTCCCACCTGGACAGACTTCTCACCTTTATAGATTCCATTACTGCCTCCGTGAACTTCTCCTCTGATGCTCATCTCCTCTACGTGTGCTCCTTGGTCCGAGGAGAAGTAGACGAAGGTGTTATTAGCCAGTTTCAGCTCATCCAGAACATCCAAGATCTGCCCTGAAGGGGAGAAAGTATTCAATTTGAAAACAGTGCAGTCTTCACAAAAGAAAGGGAGGTTGTTTGCCCTCATTGACTTGTCCATTAATTTCTTCTGGTGAGGAGGGGACAGTCTTGCACGCTGAGCTCTCCCGTGCTGCTCCTGACAGGGGGTGCAGCCTAAAGAGGAGGACCAAGGGTGCCAGGCCTCTTGCATCAAGAAGACGCAGTCATTGAATAAAGTATCGTCGCTAAGTATTATCTGAACCTCTAGGCATGCTGGGGTGATTCTGTAGAGAGATTGAATAAAGGGTTCTAACAGAACCAGGCTTGCCGATCATGAGTCCTTGGAAAAAGATTCTGGGTTGCAGCTGCTGTCCATGGTCCTGAAGTTATAAAGCTGTCTACTGGTTTTCCTTACTGACCGGGAGAAAACCCGACCCAGCAGTGTTCTTCTCCCACGAACAAATATCCCTATAAACATTTTATGATGAATGAACGATCTGTTTTAATATTTACCATAGACACCCATATCTAAAACTGCCCATCACGAGTATCGATACTCCTCATGCTTTCCTCTTCCTTGTCCTCACCTTCTCCACCCACCTTGTCCTCCCCCTGCACCCACCCCGTACACCCACATTGTGTACGAACCCCCACTTCACAACCCTTCAAAACAACGATTCCAGCCACAACAATGAGAACAACGCCTCTCATCTGTCAAACACTCTCTACGTGCGAAGGACTTTATTCCGCGTTCTCCTGTTTAGGCGACACTGACCCTCACAAGTAAGGAGTATTGGCTCCATTTTACAGGTGACAGCCACAGTGCTCCCAGACGGTACATGACCCGCTCACAGCCACACAGTTAGGAAGTGGGAGACCCAGGAAAAAAGAATTAAATCTGATTCCAAATCCCACAGTCTCAAACCTCACGTAGTTAAGTGGATGAAGTCATTGAGAATCACACAGGAATGAAAAAGACATTCAGGAGAGAAATCAGATTTACCTCCTGGAAGACCCACGGATAGCCGCTGCCTTCTTCAAATTAACCCAGGAAGAAGGGATGTGAGTTAAGCAAGATGACTTCGTTCACTGTTAAATGTGGATCAGGGGCACAAGGGAGTTCACTGCACTTTTCTATTTCTATTTATGCCTAAAATTTTCCATAAGGAAAAAAACCACCACCAACCACAGAAGCCAGGTGAAGACTGAATCACGGGCCAAAACGTTATCTCTGATTAGGAAGCTACTATCATCCTCTTTCAAATCAGAAGGCAATGATGTCCAAACTAGAAGAAAAAAATGTATAATTTACACAGAGATCTATGTACTCATATGCTGCTCCTTTAACTCAGTCAGTTCATGCGCACAGTCATAGTGTGAGGTATTAAAGGGTCTGACTTTGTTTTTTTTTAATTGAATTATAGTTGACTTACAATGCAGTGTTAATTTCTGGTGTACAGCACAGCGATTCAGTATCCATATGTATACATTTTTTCCGTATCTTTTTCATTATAGGTTATTACAAGATATTGAATATAGTTCCCTGTGCTGTACAGTATAATCTTGTTGTTCATCTATTTTATGTATAGTAGTTTGTATCTGCCAATTCAAACTCCTAATTTATCCCTCCCCCATCATTTCCCGTTTGGTAACCATATGTTTGTTTTCTATGTCTGTGAATCTGTTCCTGTTGTGTAAATAAACTCATTTACATCACATTTTAGATTCCACATATAAGTAATATCATGTGATATCTGTCTTTGACTTACTTCACTTAGTATGATAATCTCTAAGTCCTTCCATGTTGCAGCAAATGGCATTATTTCATTCTTTTTTTAATGGCTGAGTAGTATTCCACTGTACATACATTCACCACATCTTCTTTATCCCACTTATCTGTTGATGGACATTTAGGTTGTTTCCCTGACTTTGCCTTTTGATGTTGGACTACTAAGAGCTTTTAATCCTCACCTCTGCCTTTTCCACTTGTCCCCAGTAAGCTAATATGAAAGCTTGGGGGTTGGTTCCCTCCTTCAGTGTCTGTGGGAGGTGCTAACTACGCCAGTTCCTGCCTCCATGCAGGAACCCACATCCAAGATCCAGCTCCCACCCACCATGAAAGCTGACTCTGTCTCTTTTCCATCTCTCTCAAGCTATCTTCGGACCATTTTAGGAGCTGCCCTGTTCCTCCCAGAAAGCCTCACTCTGTGAGTTACAACCCTTTCCATAGCCTCTTGGCGTGGCTGTGGCATAACTAGTTTAGATGTGGGACCCACACTGCGGGTGGGGTCCATCTCGTCACTGTAGGATAACCACAACAACTGGACTTCTACAAGGACACCAGGTACCCTCTGCAGCAGAAACAGTAACTGCACATGGGGACACCTGGCAGGTAGGTCATATGCCAGTGAAGGCAGGCCCTCCACCCCGGGGTTGCACCCTCACCGCCATGGTCCAGAAAAGGCATAGAATTCTGCAGGGTCAACCCTCCACGGAGGTGGCAGAGATGATTTCCGACGCAGAAGCAAGACCCAAGTCAAGTCATTTGTTCCCAGACATATTTTTTGCTATTTGATTGCAAATGCCACAGGCCAGAGTACGTTCAATCTTTCTCAGTTTTTTTTTTTAACTCATATGACAAACTCCTAGAAGCCACGCCATATACATAAATGTCATACTCAGGACCGAGGAATGAGACACACAGGGCCACTTTAGAGCGTTGTCTCCCACGATAAATCATCGTCGGGCAGACATTTATTGCCGTGTTATTCGGTCCAGCTAGGCAAACCACCTGTGCACTCGGGCTTGGGGTAATTTGACTCTGACACTAATTTCAGGTTTATCACTTTGAAAATGGTAATTAGTTTAGTGAGTTGACAAAGGGAGAGGCAATAACCACTAACACCCCCACTTACACTTTGAAGGGAAAATGCCCCTTTTGGTGCGTATAACAATTTCTAAGTAGAATAACACGGATTAGGCAGACAGCAGAGGATTGAAGATCTTACTTCCTTGTAATTGGTCTTTTGCAAATGGGCATACAACCATGCACCTCTATTGCAAATGAAATTCACCTTTCATATATACAGAAGTGTTTCAGTACACAGAAGTGCTGAAGAAATGTCTTTTTTTTTTAAATTGAGGTATAGTCAGTCACAATGTGCCAATTTCTGGTGTACAGCACAATGTCCCAGTCATGCCTTTTTTAAAACATGTGGCTTCCATGGTAACTCCTGTGGACATAAAGGTCTGTACACAAATATTTATGGCAGGTTTATTTATAATTGGCAAAACCTTGGCAGTAACCGGGGTGTCCTTCAGTAGGTGAGTGGATAAACTAACTGTGGTCTATCCAGAGAATGCAATATTATTCAGTGATACAGAGAAATGAGGCATCAAGCCGTGAAAGGATATGCAGGAACCTTTAAATGCATATCATTAAGTAAAAGGACTCACCCTGAGAAGGCTACACACTGCATGATTGAACTCTGTGACACTCTGGAAAAGGCAAAACCATGCAGACTGTAAACAAACAAACAAACAAACAAACAAACAAAAAAAAACCCAATGGTGGTTGCCAAGGGTAGGATTTTTAGGGCAGTGAAAATATTGTGTATGATATTGCAATCATGATACATTTGCCCAAGTGCATAGAAGGCACAATTCAAATAGTGAACTCTGATGTAAACTATGCATTTTAACTGATAATAATGTATCAGTGTTGGGTCTTTAATAGCAACAAATGTCCAGCCCTAACACAAAGGGAATGTAGGCAAACTCTCTGTACTTTCTACTCTCTTTTTCTGTAAACTTAAAAGTGCTAAAAAAAATTGTCTACTAATTTTTTAAAAAATGCCTTTCAAAGACACTGTTGGCTTGTACACTTCCTCATCCACGCAGTCAACACGTGTTTGTGAGAAGCCTCCCGCCCGCGGGCTACAGACTGGGGCACGTGGGGTGTCAGGGACAGTGTTTGCTCCCAAAGCCACCTGGGCACCCTTGTCTTTTCCCAAGCCACCTCCATCTCCTGGTTGCAGTTTCCCCTCCAGGCTGTTCTCATCTCCAGACGAACCTTCACCTGCATTCACTACCCACGTTCCTTCTACTAAAATGCATAAGGCATCCTTCCCCATCGTAACACTACCTCCCTAGGGATTCCTCCAAATTCCTAGATTTCAAATGACCACAATGGTTTATTTGCCCCCATCCATTTTTCTGATTCACTGCCAAGACTGGCAACTTGTATCATTTTCATCAGAAGCACCTTATACCCCCGGGCGGAGCTTCATAGAAGAGAATTTAGACGAGGCCACTATGCAGGTACACGTGGTGGAAAAGTTGGCTCCATCTGTGAATAAAGTGTCAGATTTCTGATTTTTTATTCATTCTTTCTCTCTCAAGGGATACAGTCTGGAATCCCATACCGTTTGGATCTCATGCCGGAGTCTCACTCGGAAAGCTCATGAACCATCCCATTTTTCATGAGATTGATCCCATAAAAGCCTAACGTATTTCTCTCCTAAAAATTCTGCCCAGAAACCTCCTGTGGCAACAAATACTGCTGTATTTATTCTTGCTTTCAGATCAACACATGGCACGTCAGGGGTCCGCCAGTATTATCTTTCAGTAAGGTTCTCAAGGTATAATGATACCAATTTATACAGGATGATAGTTTTGAATTACCAGGGCCGGGCTGCAGGATAGCTGATAAATGAAATGTTTTATTTCCAGAGCTTTCTCATACGGTTCCTGAGATGAGACAAATGCAGAAAGCAAGCCATTTCAAGGGCACTTTGTTATTTAACCGGCGACAACGAGGGCGAGTGTGATGGGAAACAAACGAGGGCTAGCTGGCCAGTGTTCCGTCGTCCTCACAGAGAAAACGTGCAGATGTGAAAATCGGGGTCCTACGTCCTTCAGGTCTGAATGTGGGTTGCAGAGGAGGCCTGGGTTCTGGGGAGTTTGTTCACTCCATTGATTCAGGTCCCAAGCAAGTACTGAGACAGCATTTGGGGTCAGCACTGGGACGTGCCACGCGGGAGGGAGCAGGGTTTCGGACGCACAGGTAGGACCTCGGTCTTGCATGAGGTGTGATCACGTAGCATTAAATGCTCAGGCTGTGGCTCTTGGGTCCTGAGAGAAGGAGACCTGGTTTGAGTCCTGGGTGGCTGGCTTGCTCACTGAGGTCCTTCGTGTCTAAGTCGCAGATGAGAATGTAGAGCAGCAGAGAGTTGCCACGAGAAAATCAGGGAGGAGAAATGCGCTCAGAACTCTGAGCGCAGGACTGTGAGTGTTCAGTGCAGCCAAGCTCTTCAAAGGATGTAAAAAATCAGCTTGCCTTTTAGAAAGAAGACTTGCTATTTCAACAGATTTGACTTTTCTCTTTTCTTCTACAATGTAGGTCGGCTCAGACAAAATATGGAAGCAAAATGCTGTGACGTGCCTACCCCTTGGGATGCGTCAAGCTCATGAGGAAAAAAAAATCTTCTGAAGCAGCCACCCACCATGAGCCATTAAGAGAGAATTCCACCTACTCAACGTAATTCTGGGGAACACAGGAAATCCTAAAAAGCTCCTCTGAAACTATTTTTAGTAAGTCCTTCCTGTGATCAACAGGGGAACGACAGGACGGAAATACTTTAAGGATTTTAAGGTAAAGGAGAGCGCCCATTTGCAGCACGAGGTGGTAGCGCCGACTGTCCACGGGGCACGGAAAACGCCAGGCGCTGCTCCGGGAAGCAAGCATCACTCTATGATTCGATGCTGTCCTGCGTCGGTTGCCGACTGGCATATAGAAATTCCGCTGTCACTGGCCCTAGAAGGGCAATTCCTTGTCAGCTTACGGGGGGTTAGAAGCAAAACCGCCACGCCACATATCAGGACGTGTGGTTAACGCACACACAGATTTAATGTCTCTGGTTGGGAGCAATGCCCCTGGCGTGCAGGTAAACTCAACCCTGTACTTCCTCCCAAAATAAACGTTTGAGATTTCCAAAACTGCAGTCCTGATCTTCTCCATTACAAGGAGCTCAAGGTTATCCCCCAGATGGGACATTTGAAACCATATGAGTAATCTACAGTATAAAGTCAAGTTGAAAACCTTGTACCTAAAAGGAAAAACAAAAAACAAAAAACAAGACACGGCCGAAAATAAAAGTCGTAGGATTGAATTATTTATCTGCATTCCATGAGCTGGTCAAGATATAAAAATGATGTGCTGGTGTCTGCGGTGTGTGTTGGGGACACAGCTGGTGGCGTTTGACACAGTTTTCATTTGTTATTTGATTCCAGGATATTTTTAAACAGAAGCAAGCAAAATACTGTAATAGTGAATAGAAGATGGGGTATTTTAGAAATAGACTCATGGACACAGAAAACAAATTGTGCTTACCAGAGGGGGAGGTGGAAAGAGGAACAGATTAGGGGTTTGGGATTAATAGATACAAACTACTATATATATATGTATATATATACACACACACACACACACACACATATACATATATACATATATAAAATAGATTTTTAAAATGTAGAATGGATCCTGCATGCAAAAGAAATTTTGCAAGCCAGTAGAAGGTGGTTCTAGCATACTATTGTATAAGTAAGCATGTTTGTATACTTCTTGGATAAAAATATGAATTGATAACTTATGTAGCTAGTCTGATTAAATAAATAGGAAACCAAAACTAATAAAAAAATAAATAAAATAGATAAACAGCAAGGGCCTACTATATAGCACAGGGAACTATATTCAATTCCTTGTAATGAGCTGTAATGGAAAAGAATCTGAAAAAAATACATATAAGTAAAAAAAAAAAAAAGACTTGGCGTTTTGTGTTACTCTATTTGGCTGCAACACAACTGTTGCATGAGGTACAGTTTGGGACCCATTTACTCAGATGCCCCCCCAAGACACAGGGTCCAAGGAGGCACCGAAAATGAAACTCCTGCAGGATGGTTTCAGGAACGGAGGGAGGGGGAGCAAGCGGGTGCTTACACGCAACTTAACATGTAATTTTTAAACATGGTACCTAAACACAATAAACAGATCATTAGGGTGATCAGGGTAAGTAAGAAACAGGAAACAGCAAGATGGAAATGTTGCCGGAGTATGGACGCCCTTTCCTTCCCTTTGCTTCCCTTCCCTGTTGGGTTTGCCCCCATCTGAGTCCACACCGTTTCCAGGAAGTCCACCTGATTTTGTGTTGTACTTGGTTGGATGATGATGTTCTGATCTCCTCCACGAAGCCTATCTCCACCCTCACCCCAGCCATAATGTGTGATTTATCCCGCTGCACCGGCGTCTGCTCGCACCATCTGGGATACCTTCACGGCTCTGCTCAGCTATCTTCTCGGACTGACAATATCTTGTGTGTGTGTGTGTTTTTTTTTTCTTTTCTCCCCCTAGGGTGTTACCTTGGCTGGAAATAATTTAAATAACTCCAGCCAGTTCTCATTCTCACCCAGCACACCGGTGCTCTCCCGCGAACAGAGAAGGACAGTGTCACTGACCATACAGTGTGTCTAGGGGAACACTTGAAGTCAGTGTGCCTGCGAGTCCGAGGAAGGGTCTGTGGTCAGGGCTTCCCCAGGGTTACCAGGATCACAGTGGGCTGGCTGACCTGAGCAGCGGGCCATCAGACCGGCAGGAAGTCTTTGTAAAGGGCAGCGCTCAGAGTGAACACGCAGTCTCTTGATCTGGCCACGCCACTGTATTCGCCAGACCTGACTGTCTTGCGGAAAAGAAAGCTTGCAGATTCCGGGGCAGCCGTTTGCTGTCTGGAGTGGCCACTGGTGTAACTTGCTCTGTGACGGAGTATGGCGTTGCCTGCACGCCCCCGGGGCAATTCCTCTGATTGAAGCCAGTGCTGGAAACAGACCTGCCAGAGCTTCTCCAGCAGTGGGAGAGATGGCCATACGCTTCCCACCCGAGCTGGGCTGTGAGCAGAGAAGGTCTCGAGGCCACGGACAACGATCAAGGTAATTAACCCCTTCAGAACACTCTCATTTATGATGCTCCACCACATCGTCCATACTCCTTATTTCAGGACTAGATTTTTTTTTTTTCGCATTGGACATTCTACCATCTCTAAAGCTGAAGATACAAAATGGAAAATTACGCTTCCCTTTGGAGACACCTTGTACAAGAATCACGGGTTCCACTCACACACGACGCTCAAATTAAAACCCAGACACGCTGACTAACACCGCACACCAAGCTTCTCTCTCATGCTTGGCTCTGAATCCAGGTGGCCTAACTCTGGGATGATATGTTAACTTCACGGGGGAGAGCTCAGGCTCTGAGATACAGGTCAGCTTTTCCCCCAAGAACCTAAATACCAAGGCTGTGGGCAGATGGGCTGTTCCAAAAACTGGGAAGTCCAAAGGGGACATCTCAAACACACACGGAAATACTGCTAATAATATAAAAACCCATGAGACACTGCAAATCTGTGTCTTCTGTTCCATCACAGACTTTTTTTCCCATTTATGATTTTTCTGCTCAAAATAATGGGGGCATATGCGCATTGTAAGCAAAGACGCTTTGCCCACCTGTGAAAGGGATAATAATAATAATAATAATAATAATAATAATAATAATAATAATAATAATAATAAAATGGCAGCTAGCACTTATCAGTCCCTGCATTCCAGGCACCGTGCTGACTACTCTAAATACATAACTTCATTTGAACTGATTGGTTAATTCAGCTAATTCGAGCAGGTGCAGCACACCTCTGCAGGGGGATTTTGTTTTTCCTTTTTCAGTTTTATCATGTAGACTTATTACAGTTTGACTGCACATACACATTATACACTGCAAGGGGATTGCTGCATGTGGCTTCTAGACAGACCCTAATTGGGTCATGACTCAAAGGCAACAGGTATTCGTGTACTCCTGACCCTGAATTTGGACCTCCTCCTTCAAATATATACACTGGTTCTCAGTGGAATATTATTTGAGCATTGCTTTAACCCCATCTCTCGAATCCTAACGTATCTTTTCTTTCTGGGCCTGGAAACGTTTAACTAGCAAATTGAATGTGCTCATTAGAAGGGGTTGAAGGTGGAGGGACTATTACCCAAAACCCCCCTGTGATTCCCCCATCTGCATCCTCCAGTTCCCTGCATCCACTGTTCAGTTCTGAACAAAGACACCTTCAATATGTGCGGCAAAGTCGGGGACACAGGAGTGGACAGAAATCTAGCTGGAAGGAATAACACACATATCAAAGGCTTTTAAATTTTAGCTGCTGTTAGCCAATAATTGTCTACTACTACTGTGGTGATGGTCTTTATTGCTATGTTACTATAAATCTTGTTAATAATGTTTGAATTAATAGGGCAGCTTGATTCCATGATAATTTACAGTATTATCTTCTTTTTTTTTAATTGAAGTAGAGTCACTTTACAATGTTGTGTCAATTTCTCATGTATAGCATGATAGCTCAGTCATGCATATACACACATATATTCATTTTCATTTTCTTTTTCATTGTAGGTTACTACAAGATATTGAATACAGTTCCCTGTGCTACACAGTATGAACTTATTGTTTACCTATTTTATATATAGTAGTTTGTATCTGCAAATCTCAAGCAGTATTATCTTCTTTATGGAAATTATTTACGAAAGAGTTTAGAGTTTACAGCCCCGCGAATGGACCTAGAGATGATCATAGTCAGTAAAATGTCAGACAGAGAAAGAGAAATATCATATGATATCACTAATAGGTAGAATCTAAAAAAAATGATACAAATGAACCTATTTACAAAGTAGAAATAGACCCACAGACAGAAGACAAATTTATGGTGACCAAAGGGGAAAGGGCTGGGGGAGGGATAAATTAGGAGTCTGGGATTAACAAATATACACTACTATATATAAAATAGATAAACAACAAGGACCTACTGTACAGCACAGGGAGCTATATTCAATATCTTATAATTACCTATAATGAAAGAATCTGAAAAAGAATTCAGTATATATATCTGAATCACTTTTCTATACACCTGAAACTAACACAACATTGTAAATCAATGATACTTCCATAAAAGAAACTATTCATTTTAAATTGAGACGTAAATTCAAGGTAAAAAAAAAAAAAAAAAAAAAAACCACTTCAGACCCAAGACCATGAAATTAAGCTTTGGGCTTTGCAAAAATGGTAATGTGGTTACAGAGTTTATAAAACTCAGAGGTTAATGATTTATAAGATTAATTAATTTAGGGAATGAAAATCAATATTCTACATGATGAATTTCCAACTAAATCTTACGGCCAAATTTTGGGTCGAGAGAATTGCACTGGTCCTGCTCCAGTGTCCTCCCCACCCATCTTAACTTTGTAGTGTCTGCATTTCTGGGCTGAGGCTGCAAAAACCTCTTCACTATTATGTGACATATACAGATTTCCTGGGAACTCCCACAGAAAGGGGGGAGAACTAGAAAACATAAATATGTATATTTTTCCCCTTTATTCTAGCTGCCCTATCATCGGATTTTCTGATACCTTGATTTACCTTCAGCCTTCCAGATGTGCGCACCTAACGCGCAGAGATAAAATCAAGTATAGGTTATGGAGAAAAAAAGTTGCACTTTGGAAGACAGAGACTCAATGTGACAAGCAAAGCATTTAACACGCATGCAGTTGAGAGCAGAGCCCAGGACTGACCATGGCGTGCGTCGGGTGTGTGGACTTGCTGGACAAATGGATGGGGCAGGGGTCATGGAGGAACAGAGCAGAAAAGAACTTCAACACTGCCACCCATACAAGCTTGAGGAAGCGGGACAATTAAACGGCTCTAATCTTTAGGTCCTCTGTGGCCCTAACTTGCCTTTGTCTTAACCACATTTTCTTGGCAATGGCTCTGGGTTAGGAACTCCACCTCTTTACTCTCAAAAAAGTCCTGAATAAAGAAGCCTGATTAATGTGTATGAGGGACTCATGGCCAGCAAGCAAGAGTGGTTCAACTCTGAGACTCCAGGACGCAGCCCAAGGGCGGAGATGTCTGATCCTGCAGTGCAGACGGCAACGGAGGGCCAACAGGGTTGGCGGAGCTGATCTCCACGGTTTAAGTAGCCAACAATCTGGAAGTCTTTCTTCTCCCTCCTCAAACAACGGCAAGCCCTACACCCTCTCCCACGGTTGCTTTCAGAGCAGAATGAGAAACCAACGCCAGACAGCAGACCTGACCCTGACCAGTGACCCCCACCTCCAGTCCACCTAGGCCTGCCTAGTTTCAAAGGAAGAAGAGCCATCCTTTGGAGGAAGAGACACTTCACGTGGGACTCTGGAGCAGAGCTGCGAGCAAAGGGATTGAAAGCTTTCTCCCATGAGAATAAAGAAGACTTGCAGGCAGAACAAGGTCGTGCGATACAGAGCTGTGGCCGAAAGCCAGAGGAGGCCGCGTGCAGAGCCACGATTCGCCAAGGGGCTTCCTGGCTTGTGGGCAGACAAGGGGGGCGCATGTGTAGGGCACGACCTGGAGTTCTGTGCAGGCAGGTGCAGGCACACACACCTGCAGGGGTGTGTGGACTCCACCCTGGGGTGTCATCAGTGCTCACCACACCTGTGGATGTCCTCAGTCTATTTCTCCTGCCCTGGCCTACGTGCCCTTTCTTGTAACCCCAGCTGAAGGGACGGCTCCCTCTGTGGCCATGATGTCTGAGCAAGCCTCACCCCTGTTCAGAAGAGCCGCTCTCTACAGAAGCTTCCCCGTGGTGGGATGACCTCTCTGGAAGTTTTCCGAGGACAAGGTGGCAGAGAACGGAAACATCTACCCTACTGGCAATTATGGTAATTGTGCTTCTATTTCAGCATAAACCACAGCGCCCTTTCTGTCCTCTCCGCCTGCCTCGGCTTAACGGCAAAGCTGCGCTAGGCAAAACCCAAACGTCAAGTTGTACAGATAGAGTGAGAAGTCAGTCTTCAAAGCTTCAAAGATTGTCCGAGAAGCTTATTTCTTGCAGGTTTTCCTCCTTCTAAAAGGAAGGCTTTTTTACTTGCTAAAAATCAGATGCATAAATGCATTGATGAGATGGTTGTTACCGACACGGTTTGGCAGGCAAGAAACGGTCATGTCGACGGGAGTACCTGACAGGCAATTCTAGCTTCAAATGATCCCAGTTAAAAGGCTTAAAATGCTGTAATTTTGTCATTTTTTGCTCTTTTCTGGCTATTGTCTTACTTAGGAATGAAAAAATATTATGACAACAGTGTTCCTTCTGTAACAATTTTCTACGAACTGGAAATGTGAATGTGTTGCCAAAGTTACATTTTGCCACGACTGACTCCAAGGAGACCATGGAGGGGAATGTCACTGAGTGTTTGTTCTAAAATTTAAGTAACTGATAAGCGTTCAAAGTCATCTTCGTCTAAATTAGAGTCGATAGGGGTGCCGGCGGTAACGACATTCAGCAAATGAAATTTCGTGTTAAGCACAGCAAGTACTCAGTAAACTCAAGAAAGAACAGAAGCTTGTTCCATCTCAGTTTTTCACATCCGTGGTGCTTGGGGTACCCAAATGGACAAGATCTATTTGCGATAGAGAAGAAGTTTGTTTATAGAAATACTGCTGTTTTATAACCTGCCTTCACTTTTATCTGCTACTTGGGAGCAAACGAAGAGACTAACAGAGCCCTGCCCTAAAGAAGACTTCCCTTCCCACATGGTTCCGTCCCTAAGATAACTGAAGAACGTTCAGCCATCGCTGCCCCCAACCCAGGGCTCCAGGCACCATGTTGAGCAGCCCAGTGGGTGAGCCCAGAAATCACCTGCAAACATAGACAGTTGGCGACCCTGAATTTCCACTCCACTCCCTGGAGATGCAGCTCCTTCAGACCATGGGCAGCAAGTCACGCTCCAATGAGCTCAGATGGCAAAGGCTGAGGGAAGGATGCCAAATACTCCATTTTCTCATGGCGACACATCAAACCAACAGAGGGTCACAAGACCCTAACACATCAAACTGGGCCATTTGCTCCCTTTTCCCACCAAAAAAAGCCTTTGAAAGTCTAGTTAGAGGAGAGATGGTGAGTTGAAGACACACTATGCGAGCAGCGAGGCGACGGAAGCTGTGTGCAGCCATCATAATCCTAAGGGCCATCAATACAGTTCTGAATACATCCCAGGCCTTCTCCAATACATCCCAGCAAGACAGGCAATGATGGAATCCCATTTTGCAGATGAGGAAGTAGAGGCCCATGAGACAGGTAACCTGCCCAGGTTTACCCACCTGCGGTGGAACCTCAGGCATCTGGCCCCAAAGTCTACGCCTTTCCCTGGCCATCCCACTGCCATCAACCCACAGAAGCCACGTCCGGAAGGACAGCCATCCCAGTTAACACCATGTGGGACGTCACGGCACAGACCCACGTCCGAATTCTGCCTCTGCCCTTGGCCAGCTGTGACAGCTTGCTAGACAAGCTGCTCTGCTGTGTGCCCTGGTTTTCACATCTGTAAAATGGGCTCATGCAGCCTCCTCCCCACAGGACCACACGGGGATGACCATGAATGCATGGCACCTGGAGGGAGTGAGGGTGGGCAGCGAGGAGGTGCACGGCCACCATGAGAATCAGGAGCACGGTCGGCGAGGCGGGCGGCGGTGGGGTGACAGGGGTACAAAGCCAGAAGAGGTGGTGAGAATCGGAAAGGCCGGGACCAGAGACGACAACTTGACACCACACCTCCCACTGAACACAGCCAAGGGCGGTCTCATCCCTAACAGCCTGTCTCAACAGGTGGAAGAAAGCACTCCGCTCGTGAACTGCCCACTTTCGTGAAACCGCACATCCACTCACATAGTATAAAAGTCTTCGAATGAGCCCATATTTTTATTTTTCCTGTTCTATTTTTTTTTTTTGGCAGGGGAGGGGTAATTAGGTTTATTTGTTTATTTATTTTTAGAGGAGGCACTGGGGATTGAACCCAGGACCTCGTGCATGCTAAGCACACGCTCTACCACTTGAGCCGTACCCTCCCCTCTTCCCTCTTCTAAAAGCAAAACTCAATAAAGCTTTCACGCTGGTTAGTGAGGATTCTGGAAACATGGTGGATATACGTCCATTTCCGCCCCCCTCCTTTTCCTGACTCTCTTTTGCAAAAGTGACAGAACTGATCTAGAAGGAAAATAACTGACAGAGGACCATCATAGGAAGGCAGAGCGGGGTCCCAGGTGTGCCCACCTGGAGCTTTGGATGCAGGTGGGCTCACACAGCACCTACCAACTGCTCCCCTCTCACTGCCCAGGAAGACACTGAGGAGCAGAGCAGGGATCTCCCTCTGTGGGACGGCCTCTCCCCGCGGCATGATCTGAAGGCTTTGTGCCCTGGGCCAGGTGGAACAGTGACTCCAGAGGGAAATAGGTAGTGGAAGGGGTGTGGCCAACATCCCCACCTGCCCTAAGACGCTTTGACATCAGCTTCCGGGGGTGTCGGGGCAGGCGTGAGCTGATCCCCACTGCCCCTCACAGGGCAGACCTCGTGTGATGAACTGTTCCATGCTGCTCAGCCTGGGAAGAGACCACTGGACCACAGCCACCTGCCGCGTGGTGGCTGTAACGGCTCTTCTGTTGTGAACTCCGCAGAGACCTGCAGAAAGAGCCCGACCTGGTGCCTCCCACCTGGAGACAAAGTACAGCCTCGGGCCACCAAACATGTCTCACTCAAGTTCTGTGAGGTCCCACACCAGCCAAGGGTGCTACCCAACCCCGACTGATGCCCACAATGATGAGCAAACACTGTACATGGAGACACACACACACACACACACACACGTTCCTCTCCATAGATTAAACACCTAGCTGTAAATTGTAAGAACATAAACACAACAGGCAGCAGTACGAGAGAAATGTATATAATTTTGTGGGTAGAGAGAGCCCTTTTTCCCGCCAGTCATCAATCCCTAAAGTCATGAAGGAAAAGGCCTTCAAATTCGACCACGGGAATTCATCAAAACGACTCTACAAGCAACGTGCCAAACAAAAAAGCAGGAAAACCATTTGCAACATAACAAGTGAATATTCATGACTTAACGCATGGACAGCCCATACAACTCAATTAGGGGGCCAACAATTCAAGAGAAAAGTGGCCAAAAAGTGTGAACAGGGGATTCTGAGGAGAAAACAGACAACCGTGGACTAAAACGGAAAGTCTCAACTCCACATGCAGCAGCAAGGGAAATTTAAACGGTGAAAAGGCATTTTTCACCTGACAAACAGACAAGGAAACGTCCTCTGGCAACCGCAGTTTTGGAATCACAATATCTGGAGTTCGTAGGATGACGGAGGAATTAGCGACATCACAGACCAACGGGTGTCCCGGCGAAAAGCACGGGTAAGAGGCTGCAGGTAACAGCTACTAAAACTCCACTTTTAAATACTCTGATCCCGCGTTGTAATCTTGGCAAATCTTCCTTGTAAAAACCGCTCCCACAGATTCACACAGATATACATAGAGAAGAATGTTTGCGACAGCAGAGCTGTAAATAGAACAGCAGAAAGTTGCTGGGAAGTCAGATGCCCACCCCCGAGAAGAATGATTAAATAAACTGTCGTTGAAGAGAGAGGACATGAAAACCGAAATGCTGACACTGAAAGATGCCCAAGTAGACAGGTGAGGGATAAAGAAATGTTGCAAAACATTGGATGGAATTTGTATCAAACACTCACGACAGTTAAGAATCCTATCCGAACATTCTTATAAAGCACTGGCGACCTATTAAAAAAAAGAAATGTATGGAATGACCCATGAACGAGTTTACCTAATGGGGTGGGGTCACATACGGCACCCCCTTTCCCTTCTCAGTCTCTGCATTCTTTGGTTTTGTATAATACGGATGACCTGGGCCGTCAGAAAAAGAATTACACGTAGTGAGTCAAACACTCAGCATAAAAAAAAAATTCGGATGACACAGTCAACAATTAAAAAAATAGTTTTTCTCTTGCAAAGGGGTATAGGAGATGCCGCTGGACAGGGCTTTCAAAACTCTGCCCTGGAACTATGTGGAGGCTAGAAGTCAGCGGTCACTTCCTCCTGACACCTGGTGGACCCTGTACGAACAGAAAACAGCCCCCAAGCCCATCCGCTCCCAGGCTGGTCAGGGACACCATTTACCCCATGGCCACCCGCTCACCAAGAACCCCTCCAACATACATTTCAGAAAGTGTCAACGATGGAACATCCTGGCAAACGGAATTTTACTTTAACGTATCATAGATTCATTTTCTTCTTCAAGGCTGCAAGGAGTTTGAACCTAAACAAACGTATACCCCACTAACCATAGCCCACACACTATTTACGGAAGCCCTGCATTTTTAAAAGTTCACATTAAACTCTCCCAAACAGTCTAACAGCGCATCTCCCTAATTTTTTTTTTTGTTTTTGCATATATCCTGAAGCTTAGTGTCTATTTTTGGAAATCTAGCATGTGATTTTCTTACACTGTCTCTTCATTAAATAAGTTTGACAGTTGTGGGAAGAAAATTAGACACAGGTGGGTCTGCAGGACTCACTCCTTTACAAGGGACGGGCTGTCATCACTTCCCAAACGTCTTCTTGAAGTTTCAAAACCTCATTATGTATCTTGCATTCAGGTAAACAGTGGGCTGTAATGGAAAGTATTTCATGTCTCTCCTGTCTAGATCGGCTTGAATAAAAAAATCTGTTCATTAGGCAGAGGTTTTTGTAATACCAGACCCTGTCAAAAGTCCCAGGGTCGATGCTGCCTGTCTGCAGGCTCTATCTGCTGATTATCTGGGTAAGAGGGGATTGCAACGGTGGGGCTGGAGATCATCTTTCGTCTCATTCAGAGCTAAACTGCCGTTCCACACATACACCCAAGATTTGATACTCTGCAGTAAACTCATGCATTTCCAATTTTAAAAATTCAGCTGCCACATCAGGGAGTTAGCATCACGCTGACGCGATTAAGCAAATTTTACCCACGCGTGCATTTTTTAAGGTGTGCTATTTAGGATGCCGTTGAAGAGGAACTTAATGCAAAAGGACATGTACACATGAACACACACACACACACACACACACACACACAGAGACACTCCCAGACACCTTAAACTCTATTTGAAAATTCCCTTGAGGAATTTTCAATGAAGAGAAGCACCCATGTGAAAATAAAATCCAATTTGTTGCTTGAGTTGAGTTTTAATAATTGTGTCATTGACGGCTTGGGATGCAGAAATTAAAAAAAAAAAAAAAACCAAACTGCTGGCTGAATATTTAAAATACACTTTGTAAGCTAAACACAGAGGTACGGTTAGCAGAGGCAAACTCCTGGAAGATTCCGCTGCGTACCTCCTCCGAGCCATGTCATCCATGGAGGACAGGACTTATGAATCCATGCTGGCTAAATGACAACGTGTTTTTTTGTTTGTTTGTTTAATTAAAAAAAAAAAAAGAAAGAAAAACGTCTGATCTGTTTAGGAGTCAATACAGTACGGCATATGTAACTTTCTGAAAAAGAGTTGCCCTCTTTCAGTGCAAGTTATTAGGTATAAAGCAACCTGACAAGGATATACTGCCCAGCAAAGGGAATATAACCAATATTTTAATACGAGCTATACACGGAGTATATAACCTTTAGAAATGTGAAGCACTGTACTGCACACATGTAACTTACATCATGTTGTATATCAACTACAATTCAATAAAAAATGAAGTAAATTACAGTTGCCCGCTTTCACTCATTACGTTAACAAAGACTTTGGGGGGGGGTGTTGTTTCAGAAATCACAATGCTAGCCGTGTGTAGTCAACTGATACGATCAATTGGTACAACCCGTTCTTTTTTCTGATATTTATCTTTTTACCGGCTTCTTTGTACAACCTCTTTCCACGTCTCACACGTTTTCTTTTTGTTTTATATGAATGTTGCACATGTTTTTTAACTGCTCTGTCCTTGGTCTTTTTACTTTACTATGTTGTTTTTTTTTTCACAGCAGGAAATTTTAGATCTTATGTCATTAAATTCGCCATCTTTCCCTTTTTAAAAAATTTTTTTAAAGTTCTTTGGCTGTTTTAAAAACAATTTTGTATTGAAGTGTAGCTGATTTACAATGCTAGTTTCAGGTGTACAGCAAAGTGACTCAGTTATACATATATACATACATGTATGTATTTTTCTTTCCAGATTCTTCTTCATCATGTTATTACAATAAGTCAGACAGAGAAAGACAAATATCGTATACTGTCACTTATATGTGGAATCTAAAAAAAAATGATACAAATTCTATTCACAAACCAAAAACAGACTCAGGGACATAGAAAACAAACTATGGTTACCAAAGGGGAAAAGGGAGAGAGGGATAAAGTAGGGGCTGGTAATTAACAAACACACATTACTATACATGAAGTAGACAAACAACAAGGACCTACTGGAGAGCACAGGGAAGTGTATCCAATTTCTTCTAATAACATATAATGGAAAAGAATGTGAAAAGAAAACACATATATGTACATATATGTGTTATATTCTCCTTTCTTCTTGGTTCTTTCGCTTTTATGCTCAGCAAGACCTTGCTCCCCTCGACACAGACCTCAATATATTTTCTCGCATTCTCCAGCAGCGCCATTTTCCAAATTCCACCTGCCCAAGGAATTTGCTCAGATAAATGGAGAACAGCAGGGTCGCACAGCAGGCAGGACAGAACTGGACTGAACTCCTAGCTCTCTGCATCCATCACTTTGGTTGAGCGACTCTCGGATTCCAAACTTCAGTTTCCTGGACAACTGACTTCTGTCCCGTGAGCACCGTCACTCTCTTCCTTCTCCGCCTCCTCGTCATCATCACTGGACCACCCTCATCACCATCGCCGTTTCCTTCTTCATTTACCGTTATCACCTGTATCACCATCTGCATCACTGCCACCATCATCACACCTTCCAAATGCACGCAGAGCACTCACCACCGTGCCAGGCCCTGGGAGGTCACTATAATGTCTCCCTAAAAGTTCAATCACCCTGTTGCAGTGAATGCATCTACTCTCACCTGTCTGCCTGAACTGCCTTTTTAAAATTTACACAAGATTCTCTTTCCCCACTTCCTCTTTCTTTTCCATCATTCTGTCTATTATGAAGCCAGGGCCACATGGTTTGTTTATTTTAATTTAAACTCTACAGAGCACAACTTTTAAAAAAATAATTGAAGTAGAAAGTTGACTGACAATATTGTGTTATTTTCAGGTGTACAGCAAAGTGATTCAGTTATATATATATATACACACACACATATATACACACACACACACATATATATACACACATACATTTTTTTCAGATTATTTTCCATTATAGGTTATTAAAAGATATTGAGTATAGTTCCCTGTGCGTTACAGTAGGACCTTATTATCTGTTTTATGTATCTGCTAATTCTATACTCCAAATTTATCCCTGCTTCAAATCCCTTTCTCTTTTGGTAGACATAAGTTTGTTTTCTACGTCCATGAGTCTGTTTATGTTTTGTATATATAGATTCATTTATTTTTTTTTATATTTGGATAGGAACTTTATCCTTCTCTGACTTATTTTGGCTAGTATGATAATCTCTAGGTCCGTCTATATTGCTGCAAATGACAATATTTCATTTTTTATGGCTGAGTAGTATTCCATTGTATAAAAATGCCACATTTTCTTTATCCAGTCATCTGTCAATGGACATTTAGGTTGTTGCCATGCCTTTGCTATTGTAAATAGTGCTGCTATGAATATTGGGGTGCACATATATTTTTGAATTAGAGTTTTCATCTTTTCTGAATATACGCCCAGGAGTGGGATTGCTGGATCATAACGTAAATCTATTTTTAGTTTTTTAAGGAATCTCCATACTCTTTTCCACAGAGGCTGCACCAAACTGCATTCCCACCAGCAGTGTAGGAGGGTTCCCTTTTCTCCACAGCCTCTCCAGCATTTATCATTCGTGGACTTTTGAATGATGGCCATTCTGACTGGTGTGAGGTGATACCTCACTGTAGTTTTGATTTGCATTTCTCTGATAATTAGCAATATTGAGCATTTATGTAGAGCACATTTTTAAACAAAAGTGCAAGTTAAAAAAACACATCTAAGAATTCACACAACATCCAACGTCTGCTTGCAGAAAGACCAGGAGATACATGTGTGCTTTCCTTCAGGAGTTCAGGAGTTTAATGATGGAACACTTTCACGTTCTGGTTCCTATGGCCTCAAAGTGCACCCCAGCACAGCTCGCCATCACGGGCACCATGGCTACAACGTGACAACGATGCATGTGTCATGAGCACCTAGCTCTCAATACCGCCTTGGCGTCACGGAGCCGACAGATGGGGCTTTGCTGCACAGAGCTGGGAGCCAGCACGCTCTTAGTGTACGTGGACCATCCCCCTTCCCTCCCTGAAACCGGTTAAAAACCTGGTCCTCTGGCTGGTGACCAACCCCTGAAATAATTTCCAAACCTCGACTGTGAGTGTCTATTTGATGCAACTGGAAGTTCAGCTCATGAACATGTCGTCCCTAATGGCTCTACATTTCTCCCCATAAAGCCCACCACTGGCCTGCCACCCTCGCTCCCCAGCTGTAGACCTTCACTCTGAAAGTGAATGAAGCCACTCAGCCGTAACCATTGCAGGACGGCCGAGCTCGCCATCTCTGCTGCATCTCTGTCACAGCAAAGGTGCCCACCGAACTGGTGCCCTGGCTTCCCAGCTCCTTGATCTCCTGACACAGGAACTTGCATCTAGTGTTTCAGTCATCATCGTAGATATACGCCACAGGTCTGGAGACACCTGGAATTGTTCTGCCTCTGAAGTTAAACACTTGCACCTTGTTCTAGCCTTCCACCACTTCTCCTACAATCCGACTTGGACTCTCAGCCCATCACTTCCCAAGCCACCAGCCCCCTTCCATCCTCCTTCCCCTCCCGTACTCTGCCATCCTCGTCATTCTCTTGCCAATCACCCAAGTCCCATGCCCAGTCAACTTTTGTGACATTCCCCGGCAAAACTTCAATTATCCATCAGTGTCACGATCCTTCTTCCTGCCCCTGCGTCGGACTGAAAAGCACACACTCCGACTGATGGATGCCCACACCCAACTCACCATTTCCAGGAAGACTAAGTTCAACACAGTATGATAAGTCATCCTGCGTCCAAGTCCTCCCATGCTTCTTAAAAAGGAATATCCAACCTCACTTACCCCCAGCTCCCCCCAAATCCCTCACTTTGCAATCTGGTATAACCCTAAAGTTCACAGGAGTGAAATCCACTGGACCCTTTTTCTCTCTTCCTCAAATGAGGTCTCAGAAGTCTTAGTTGGTGCTGACCCTCCTTCCCGGAGATGTTCCTCCCTCTGAGGCCCATGACCCCACTTCTCCTAGTCTTTCTTCTGAGTGTCTTGCTGGCCTTTCATTTTTCTTTTGGGGATTCTTCCTGATATTCCCTTCCTTTGAATGTTCTACTGGCCCTGCCCTTCCATTTCTAGGAATCCTCAGAAGTGAGCACCTGATTTTTCACACTTTAAAGAAGGTCCCATTTATCAGGAATAAGAGCATTTAAAAATTTCAAGATGGAACACCGATGCATTGAAGGAATCCCAAGGGAAAGACACAGCCTTACAGCTCAGATGACATTCTCTACAGAACAGAAGAAGGACAGAATACCTGGCACTACTTTGGTTGGCCCCGAAATGCTAGTTTTCGAGAAGTAGGAACCCGGAGGTGGATTTGTAAACTTCGGTCCTGGATTTACATGGAGATAAATCTTGAGTCACAAGGTGCTCAACTGTTTGTTTTTGTTTTGTTTTCTGAATTTTTATGTATTTACTGATTTTCTGAGTGGGAGGTAATTAGCTTTACTTATTTATTCTTAGAGAGGGCACTGGAGATTGAACCTAGGGCCCTGTGTATGCTAAGCATGCGCTCTACCACCTGAGCTATACCCTCCCCCACTGTTTTTGTTTGTCTTGTTGTTTTAATTTATTTTTTTCTGTGTGTGTGTGGGTAATTAGGTATATTTTTTATTTATGAAACGGAGGTACAGGAGATTGAACCCAGGACCTCACGCATGCTAAGCATGCACTCTACCACTGAGCTATTCCTTGCCCCCTCAACTGGTTTTTAATATTCTTGCAAAGCATCCTTATGCACTCCCACCGTTGGACTGGTATCCACGTGCGCAAGAGAAAGCTAAGCTCGCCTAGTGATTTCAGCACCTTGGACAGGGCCTTGCAACCAACAGGCATCTGCCCTTCGTGACGCCATCTTCAAAAATTACTTAACTGGGCACCCACTGTGGGCCTGGTCTGTAGCACCCTAAAATAAATGTCTTCTACATACACTCAGCCACAGCCCTTTTGTCAGGGTAAATAAACCTATCACCGAGCAGTTACTCAACGTCCACTGCGTTGCAGGCTCTGAGAATGATTTCACTTACTCCACGACTCTTAGAAAGAGTCCATTTTTAAACAGACCATCCCTTGGACCCACATCCAATAAGCCAAACCCTGGTTAGAATTATGCTGTATGTTTGAGGGACCTGGACCGACCCCTAAGGCTCCTGATTTTCAGAGTTTCCTTGTGGTTCCCGTGGCTTGTGCGACTATCCTGACCTCTTGCTAAATGAGGACTTCCAATTTACTCTCCGCTCTTCAAGACACATTTGACAGGTAGTCACACACGATCTTGACCCATGTCTTGACTATACGTCAGGCACAGAAAAGAGGGGTTCATTCTGCACCCCCCCACCCCCAGCTCGTCTTTCATGAATTCATCCATTATTTTTCCTTCTGGTGGGTTCTCTGCTTCATTTCTGCACCCACAGAAGGTGCCCCAGGGGGAGAGACACTGGGAGAAACTGAGGTTGCCTTACCAGACACAGCCAGTAGGGGGTGCCACATCACAGGTCCTAAGCAACTCACAACCAAACTCGTGAGGGATTCTGGGGTCCCAGTAGGAGGGTTGGTGCTTCTTCCAGATTAAAAAAGAGACTCACTGTTTTCATTGGAAAGAATCTCGCATTAGTCACTGGGTCACAACCCTCAGAAGTGACAGAGGTTTGTTTTTTTAATTGGAAGGTTTGATTTGAAGCCAGAGATTTATTTTCACAATTGCCTTATTGTATTCTCGACTTGCATTCCTCTTTGTAGTCTAGAGAATTTGCTAGTCTCATCCCAAGCAGGTGCTGATTTTTGATTCCTTCACGCGGTTCTATGAATAGCACAGGGTTCTTAATAAAAGCTAACTACAGGCAAATGCCACCTGACACCCTGGAGCCGTGAGCGCTGCAAACGGATGTGGCACAGACAAGAAAGCACTGGCTGGGACCACCTCCAAACCTCCCATCCCTCCACCTGCTCCCTCTGTCCCCTCCCACCACCCATTCACAGGTCTCAGGTAAATATCATTGCATTTCCGAAGGAAGAAAATCAGCTACAATGGCTCCCACCCAAAATAACTGGTGTGCATTTGAGAACACCACGATTTCACCCACTCGCTCTTCCTCCCCTAAAGCTCTGCAGCTTGGGAATTAATTGGGGTTGAAAATCAGACTTGCAATAGTGCCACAACTGCCCAAAGGCTTCACCTGTGTGTCCTGCTGCAATGGTGAGGCCGGCCATCGGCCGATATACAGGGACCTTTCCCTTTTCAAACCTCTCAAGAATTATGTGCACTTCACTCATTTGTCCCTTTCTCCTCTGGGTTCTTATTAGATCGCCTGGAAGAATCTTAAACCCCTTAGCAGCACCTCAATTCTCTTAAGCCAGGGTCTTACCATCATTACATTTTAATTTCTGCATCCAAAAATTAAAAAAAAAATAAAGAGGCACAGAGGGGGCATCTAATAAAGGTGATGAATGAAGGAACCAGCTCTTTCCCTGTGATTTATTGTTGACTGTGTGCACTACGACACTACACTGATGTGGCCTTTCCGGTTACCTGGAAAGCCGTGGCGGGAGGTGGAGCAGACTTCAGGCGACTGCATTCGGATGGGGGCCGACTGCTCATGCATTGTGTGACCTGAGCCAGGTGCACTCAGCCTTCTGCAAGCCTCCCCCTGCCTCATCCACAGAACGGGAGTGATGCCCCGACTGTCGCCAGCACAAAGGGAGGGGATGCCCGGGAAGTCCCGGGCCAGGTGTGGGGGACATGCGCTCAGCAGGCGGTAGCTGTGATGACTATAATGGGCCCACCCCTCGAATTGCACGGTGGTGTTCAAGCTCCAGGTCTGCAGCCACCACGACACCCCTGGTGTAGCCCTCACACCACAGCTGTGTGGCCAGTTCTTCTGGTGTTATTATAACACAAGCTGGAACGGTCGTGCCACAAAGAATAAGACGCTGTGGCACCAGGATGTGGGGCGGGGGTGCCGCGGAGGACAATTCAATAACAAAGGTTGTTTTTATGAACACGGCTTTCCCGGGACAGAAAAACCTGCAGAGGAGAAAGTTATGCTCCATAGAAAGACGCTACCTCCAGGCATTCTGAAAGGAAATACTCTCAGGGACAGAGATCTGCCCTCTCTAGCTGACTGCTTCTCTCTCAGCGGCTCCCGGTGCTGGGTGCATTCATTTTTAAGCCAATATCCCTGTGTTATTTTATGACATGATTATTCAGAACGCTAGTCTCCTTCTCTGGGAGAGTGAAAGAAAGAATATTCCTGGAAAGAAAGAATATTCCTCAAGCTGCTCAGAGGTACTGGATTTGTAAAACAACAGACACCCTGAGAAACGAACGGGATGGCTTAAGGGGAAGATTATATTTTTTGGCGAAAAAGAAGCAACACAATCCTCTAGTAGTATGATATCAGGGTCTAACGCAGATCTCAAAGATTAAAAACCCCTCTCCGTTCTATTCCAGATGCACCAGTAGCAGGAAAGCATTGGAAGTCAGACTTTTTAAGAAGTCAGGGTAGGCATATGAGCTGCTCTAATTAAATAAAACTTCATCAGTCAGTGTGATGCAAGCAGCCTGAGTTTGCTCCGTAGCCAACAAACGTTAGAGGGCCACAGACAAAACCTGTTACATTAACATGTAACACTCATTAAAGAGATAAAATATGCTACGGATTCACACTGCGGAACAGTCTACTGATTCACAGTACCAAGGTGTGGACGACGTGAACTAATTTCCATGCGACATTTTCAGAAGGAAAAATGACTCAGGCAGGCTTGTACTGGTGTCTGTCAAAGCCCCGAGTATAATGCATTCTCCTCACGAACCTCATTAGGGGGAATGTTCTGTTTTGTTTTTCCTAGTGCGTATCCATCATTTGTACTCACTTCTGTTATCCACTAACATCACAGAGATCGTTAGGGAAGAAAGACACTGAGAACTTGCCTCGTCTGAATTCTCCACCCAGCCCAGAGACTGAAGACATCTTTCAAGTTCACAGAGATCGTTAAAGCAAGAGCTAGAAGCTTGAATAATGGTGCAGTCTTCTAGTCGTGAAGACCATGCTCCCACCAAGATGGAGACGAAACCGAACAACGCTTGCTCTTGTAATCAACACAGTTGGTGGCCCTCACGAAATGCAGTCTGCTGCTTAAAACAAACCAACAGGAGAACTCTGTGGCCACGCTAAAGTATCTCTAAAACATCTAGATTCCAAAACTGTCCAATCAGTGGACAAGAAGAAAAGGAAGGAGGAACGAGACACGGAAAAAAGGAAATAGAGAAAAATCTTAAGCAACCTGGTTGATGGTGCCATTTGCTCAATTTTGTCCAATTTTGTCCAATTTTTCCCGGCCAGACCAAGCAATGTTACCATGAGAGATGCAGTACAAAAGACAGGAACTGAGTGAGAAGTTCAGAGCCCACTGATCTGCCGTCCCTGTGCTGAACCGACGTACTCTGGCTACACCCACACCCTGGAACAGACCCGAGATGGCTCAGCTGTGCGGAAGAATGCAGGTCTCCATCATCTCATGTAGACGTGCGAGACACAATTTTAAAGGGAAGACCCTAAAAAAGACGTCCTTCTGGGGCCTCTGAAAAAAAATGCCACCATTTCTCAGAAACAGGGTAACCTCTTAGGAAAAGGAGAAGGGACGCAGGGAACGAGGTGGTCTTTGCAGCAAGAAGAACACAAGGTCCAGGAGAAGCAGACATGATGTGAGCTAATAGCAGCCTTGGAAGGCCCTGTGGCTATGGCACCGAGAGCCTCTGTACCCCAAATTCACCACGGACCTAGCTTTGTGAAAGGCAAGGGATTGCTCATATTTAATTGCTAAAACAATAAAGCAGTGAGAAGGATTAACGCTTTAATTCCCTTTCTTCATTAATGTCTTCCATCACCAGCCCCCAACCCCCAGACACAGACTCCCCCTGGTGCCGTATCCATTGGCAACTGCAAATCACGCACTCGGGGCTGAGATGCTTTTTACACTCTGTTTACCTTTCATTATTAGTGTTTGTTTGGTTACCCTTTTTGAAAGGACAAAACAAAGAAAAAAAAAACACATGCTATCTCTCAAGGCGTCAGGGACACGGGTGGAAACTCATAGGAAGTCAACTAGAAGCAAGAAAAGACTGAACCGCATTTGAAGGGCAGACTGAAGATAAAGGTCCACGTACCCACACTCCAATCCATCTCCTCCGCAGCGTCCCCGTAAGCACCGTGTTTGCTTTTGCCGGCAAAGTCCTCGCTGGAGAAGAGAGCCGTGTGCACTTGCAGGTAAGACAGGACCAGCAGGAAAGGTGTCTCAGCATTCCTGCGAGGGGAAAAAAAAAATCCCAGAGCCAAATAAGCACGTCGGCCACCGTTCTGACTAGGGTCCCCCTAGGATTACACGAGGCCGTTTGAGAATTCAGGAACCACCACCAAAGGAAGCCTAATGTCGAATCTCTGATTCACGGGAAGAGAAGCCTGCACAGGTTACTCATGATGACCTTCTACAGACCAGCACACTGAAGTGCTACGTCCTTGAATGAAAAGCACCAGAGAACCACCTGCATTTTCTTTTCTTTTCTTTTTTTTTTTTTTAATTGAATTCTGTTCTTCCCTCTCTGTATGAGATGAATATGAATGCAGGCACCTTCAAAAGAGTACCCTCTCTGGAATATACATACAGAAGTAGTTGACACTGGACACACTCAAGTGTCTTGACACCATCTTGCATTGTCAACCACTCACATCCACATCTTTCCAACGCCAAGCCAAGTCTGCCTTCCGCCATCCTGCCCACCTTCTACTACGGAGCAGGTGTCCCAGAACGAACGCTCAATGGCCAATGCTGAGTTCTGGAAGTTAAATGGACCGTTCTCTGAACCAGCCCAAATCATCAGTGCTTTCGTCGAGAGAGATGAATGGTGTTGCAAAAGCATCTCGTAATCCACAGTGCACCTAAAGCTACCCTGCTGGAACTGATTTCCTGAGGGTTTTTTTTTTTTTTTTTGACACAGAGGTACTGGAGACTGAACCCAGGACCTCGCACATGCTCAGCACACGTTCTACCGCTGAGCACCCCCTGTTGGAACTGCTGCGGATGGAAAGACGCTGGAGAGTCTTAAGCCATTCCCGATGTGCACCTGGGGCCCTTCTGGACCCCTGCTAGGCAGCCCAGTTACTGTGCGGGTCTCTGGCCACTTTGAAGGGATCACACCCCTTGTTCAACATCTTTGCCAGCAAGTACAAGTTCTAAAGAAATAACCTATTTAACGAAGTCACCAGTGCTTTTATACGTTTACTTAATCCCCGAACCCCTCACGATACCCCACAGACTTCTGCACACAGTGTGGCCTCATCGTACCCAAAACCGTATCAAATTTAGGAACTGGGTAACTGGGCAGCATGTCTGCAATGACTTTACTTCCAATACACAAACGGACGACACGCTGACGGACGCGTTTTTAATTTCCTAACGCGAACGCGGCTTCGGTTCCTGCAGCCGCTGCGGCACCCGCGAGCCAGCGGTTCACACGTCTGGGGTAGGCAGCGCTTGTTCGAGGGCGCCCGCCTTTTGACACAAAAAAGAAGCACAGCCTGCCACAGTCGGGGTGAGCCAGGCACGGCCCCTCTTCGGAAAACAGACCGAACTGAGCAACTGCTTGTGAATCAGTCGCGTCGTGTTTCCTAGGTCCGGGGCTCGGCGATGCATTCTGCCTTGTTTTTTCTCTTACAAGAGTATATGGTGAAGGAATGTCATTATTATTTCACAACTGAGAAAGTACACGAGCACACACACACACACACACACACACACAAAGGCTGTAAGCAGCTTGTTCCACATCTCCCAGCAACTGACGTTTGAAGGCAAGAGAGTAAGAACCCACAGCCTCTGCTCTGTAACTCTGTTACTCCCCAGAAAGAAGACGTATTTTTGTTCAGAAGAAGCATGCGAGCTGTCTTCCTAGCTGATAATCTGCATGTGAGAATGTGTCCCAAAGGCGTCCCGTGAGCTGCTTCCAAGGGTTTGTATCCTTGAAGAACCTGGAAGAATGAGACGAAGCCATGGCACACTGAGGACGTCGGCACACAAGGAGGTCTGTGACGTGTCCGTCCTGGTCGCTCTGGGGCGCAAGCATATCCGTGCTTGGACAAGCTGCACCTCCTTCTCAAGAAGCAGACGAGGGCCCTAAAAACTGGCTTGGATTTCCCAAAACAAACACAAAATTACCCTCTTTCTACTCGTCCCTAAATAGAAAAGCTACACTACGCACGGGTACCATCTCAGTACGATCTCGGGCTCATCTGTTCTCCCGTTTTTTTTTAGAGTTAAGGAAGACAGATAAGGAAGCTTTAAAAAGTCAAGTCTTCCCAGGGCATAGCTGGTCATAGCTGGAAATGCGAGATGTGACTGGCAGTATGTGCTGAGAACGAAGAACGACTGTGTGCCTAGCAACTTGGACAAAAAAGGAAACAGCTGAAGGAAGAGGCGGCCAACGACGTCACTGGTGTTTTATAGCATCACAGGGGTCAGAAGATGCAGGCATGTCAACACATGCGGTGACAATGAAGGAGTCAACGATCAAGTCGGCACAACAGGCCAATAAGGGAGGCCGAGGTAAACGTCCTTCACGATGCGTGCAGGAAGAACGGTCAAGTTGCGTCCGAGTCCAAGACAGAACACTCTGGAGTTCCATCAAGCACTGCGGAATGTGACTTCTGTCTTGGAATGGAGGGGGACCCTCGGTGGAAGGGGAGAGGCCCATTCATGCACTGATTATCAGTACGCACCCGTGTGGAGAATTACTACCCTAACATCTCTCTACCATCCAGTAGAATCCACATCACAGAAACCAGACAAGGTGCTGGGCATCCAAGCAGAGTGATTTGTTTTTATACATGAAAACAAACCTGGAGCATTAAAGAAAACACACCTGGCTTGCAAAAACACCGAAGCACAAAATGCACCACCCCAGAACAGAGGTGTGATCCGTGGAGCGCAGGCCTGCGGGCTGGACAGACAGCCATCACCGCTGGGCTGTGACTGACAGCTGGCTGTCGGAGGAAGGAACTCTTCCTTAGCCATATCCTCTGAGACAGTGGGAAAAGCCACCACTGTCACGGCCAGGCTCACTGTGACGGCCCAGGACTCTCTTCCTCGCTGTGACCTTGAAAACTAAATGACACTCGAGCAAGTTGTTGGGAGGGAGAGTTCTCCATAACAGCTTAACTCCTTTTTTTTTTTTTTTTTTATTAGCTGGAGCACTTCAGTAAACAACTCTTGAGAATTTATTGCTACTGTCTCACACGCCGTGTGAGAAGACAGAACTTTCAGCTGCTACATGCCTTCCCTCTCTCTTTGTTAAAAATACAGAAGGCAGCTCTGCATCTTCCCAGCAACCTGCAATCACTTCAATCTCAGAATCGGAAGATTTACATCCTGTCCACGCGGGAGTGAAACCCAGACAGGAGGATGGTGCCAGCGTCATTTTTCTTTTCTGTCCGCCACGATGTTCTTGAATATCATCTTCCTCTTTGGAGATTTTGACCTTTATTTTTCAACAAGCATCCGCACTTGAGTCGGTGCCGCAGGGAACAACTGGAATGAAATTGGGATGCCTGGGGATTCCTTCGGAGAGCCCTCGGATGCTGGTGACCCGAGCAAGGCATCAACCAAACAGTGGCTCCGGCAGCCATCCAGCTGGAGCCCGTGTGACCGCCACTCTGTACGCGCATAGATGGACATGCCCAGCTGTTCATTTCCTCCATCCAAGGCTGCCACATCGATCCTCCTGACCCAACACCAGGCACTAAAAATATAAAGGTAAGCTGGACCAGACCCTGCCACCTGTGACCCACAGACAAAACCATTAGTAACTGGTCTGAGCTGCTTTCAGTGCTATGACAGAGCGCATCAGAGGACGGACTCAGAGAAGGAGAGGACATTTCTACCTGGCAGGGGTCAGAATGCGCTCCCAGAGAGAGAGACCTCAAAGGTCACTGCAGTGCAACGGGGTACGTGAACGCTTTCCATAAACACGCCGGCGTCTGAGCTCTTGTCCCTGTAAGATGTTCAGAGATTCAGACGTGGGACGGTGGCACAGACATTACCTGGGTATTCACCTGGTGAGCTAAAAGCACAGTGTCTACGGCCTGGGGCCCCAAATTACTCATTCAATAATTCAGAGTACTTTTTTTTTTTTTAACAAAAACCCCCATAGGCAAGGACTTTTACCTGCAACAGAAAGATACCGCGAACAGACAGATAGCTGAGGAGGGGTGTGGGGGGAACGAGGGCTGGTAACAATTTTACTTTGTCTACCTTTTTTACCCTGCTTCAATGTTTTTCCAAAGTAGCATGTGCTATGTTCATAACCAGAGACAAATGAAGATCTATCTTGGGTATTAAAAAGTTGACAGGAAAACTAGGACAGCCACCTCGTCCCCACAAAGACAGAGGTGGAAGAGAGGGACAGCCAGGTCTGAAAGCTGAGGTGTGTAACGGGACCTATGATGCTGCCTTGCGTTTTGTGTCACCTGCGTCCCTCCAGCTACAAACAGCACGCCAGCTTCCCCACGATGACCTCATCCATTAAGGCTCACAAAGGGCTCTCTTTGTGCCAGGATCGTTCATGGAGAGATTTCTCCGTGGCTCGGTAATATTCCTACCAAATAGATGGCTTTTTTTACCCACTGTGGAGTAAACTGAGGAAGCCAGCCTACAGACACCATCCATAACCCCCCTCCACCCCCCACACTCGCTCTGAACTTTAATCAAGGTGCCCGCGTTCATCCACACGCCCCACCAGGGAACAGGCAGAGGAAAGATTCTTTGGGGGCTTCTGGCTTTAAATTACCTGCTGTGCATTCCTCAAGGATCCTAACCCAGAGAGGGGAAGACACTGAACATTGGGGAGGGGGAGAGAGTAAAAATTTCCCTATGAAAGAAGTAAGGATGGAGCATCACTGTACTAGGACATGGGGCACCAAGGAAGAAGACTGAGTCCCACACTGCCTTTGGAGAACCAGTCGTGTCTCTGCTTAGTTCCTAGCAGGGTTACCATGGTCTGGACGGGTCCTTCTTCTTCTAGGCCCTTCTCGCCTGCGTCTTCTCTTCCCCCTCCTCCTCAACCTCTTCCTCCTCCTCCTCGTCCTTCTCCAAGTCCATCCATGTCCCCTTGGGTCCCTGGCGAAGATGACAGACTCCCAGCACACTGACAAGAGACACTGTCCACTCTGAGCTTCCGACACGGAGACCCTGTGTCTTTGGAGGAGCCGTCGGTTAAGTGGACGCAAGGATCCTTGCAGACTATCTCTGGGGACAATGCAGGTGGGCGGTGAGTGGGGACCGCCCAGCCTAAGAGTTCGTTGTGACTTGTTCTGGAAGCACCTAGGGGAAGCATGGCTGCCTGAGGGATGCCAGCCGCTCAGCAGTGTCTTACAAGGAAGGGGGTACAGCCCAGTGGAGGGGGCGCCTCCTTGGATGGACCCTCCACGGAAAACAAACAAGGAAGCCTGTGAGAAGCCCACCACAGTCCCTCTGCCCTGTTTGGGACACCTCTGTCAGTTTGACGCACGATATAAACACAGGCCCCCTCTTCTACAGGCTCCCTCCCCGCCCGGAGACAGGAAAGAAACATTGAAAGGCCGTGAGCCGACGGCCCTCATGCTCACTGGACAGAACGTGGGAAATGTGTGTACCTGGGACCCGTTTCAAAGCACGGTGCTTGTACCCACTCACTGAGCACGGGGACGCAGGGCTAAAAACCCGAGCTAGTATTTAAAAAATTGAGACCCCTGCCGTTTAGAAAAATTCTCCCCAAACAGCTCCCCCCTGCAAAATATTTCTGATTTCTGACTTCCGTGGCAGGTTGGGAAGTCAGCAGCACCGGCCCCCATGCCTGCGGGATCGCGGGCAGCTGGAGCCCTCATGACTCAGCAGCCTGAACGAGGTGGGCCAAGTGCAGCCCCCGTGGCCCCCAGACTCGCACCTCACATCAGGCGTTTCCTCGCCAGCTGGGGCCCCTGCGTACCTGTCCTTGAAAATCTATTATAGCAAAGCTCACCTTTCCTGGTTCCAGTCTGGGTCATAATCCCAGGTCTTGAAAGGGATCTGTGCGTTGGATGAAGCAGGGGTGGTCTGAGAGTGCTCTGTGCACGCCCCGTTCAGGGAGGCGTGCCGTGGACCCGGACCCCGTGCGGCTGAAGACAAGCCTCCTCTATGACCACGTTCAGCTTGCGGTTGGCCCGGCCCGAACGAGGGGGCGCATTCAAAGGACATTCCCGTCCCTAAACTCATATCCCGCTGGACCATCAAAGTGACAAGCCAGTCAAGTACCATGTGCCTCTACGGAACAAGACCACTCCTTAATTATTTAACCTTTCCACTCTTGAGAGTGAGTGCATGCACGTGTATGTGTGTGTGTCCCTCTGTGTCCCTTCATCTTCAATTTGATTTACTCTTCTCCCCATGAATTAAAAATCAATGTCACCCCTATTCCTTTCTGGCTTAATCTCTTCTCTGAACTAACAAAATCATCCCACGATCCCTTTTCTAGAAAGCACCTCTGGGTCAGCTCACAGCCATCCATCACGGCCACTTACACCATCGCCCAGCTGGACCTGGGAAAGGCTGGGTTGGAGGTGCTCTGTAAACGCATCTCAGGAACCGGACGGAGCCAAATGGTGATGCAACGGAACAAGATAAAAGGTCAAAGCTCCCGATGATGCATTTCTCAGCTGTCACAGCTTTTAGGGGGTGATGATGACATAAGCCGTGCTGGTAAGAAAGGCGTATTTATTCACCACAAAACTACAGACCCTGAAAAGTGCTACAGGCAGCTCCTCCCTGTGAGGACCCCCTGAGGGCTCAGCCTTTCCCTGTGCAGGTGATCTCCCCGTTACTCACCCTCCCCGTACTTCAGATGTCCCGCTGGCTTCCCCGTGGAGAGAGGTCTCGGACCGAGTTTTGTTAAAATCAGAAAAAGCGACCTTACAACTCTGGGGAGCCAGAGATGAAAACTAGAACTCTGTGTCATTCCCAAATTTCGGATCTGCTGTCCAGCAGTCCCTAAGGGACACGTTTATGAACCCTGAGAGAGATCCCCAAATGAACTCAAACGAAAGTTATTAGCATGTATTTCACTCTTGATGACAGCCTTTCAAAATACACTTGAACACACACACACACACACACACACACACACACACACACACACATACACACTGAATATGGTGACACAACTTCCGCAAAGCAGGACTTTGAGAAGAGAACACTCCTGGTCAATTTCATACGAACTTACGAATCCGCTGACTGGACACCCTGAGCTACACAAATCAAGTGGGTGTGCATAAAGTCATCATCGTTTCAGAAAATTTCCTCTTCGGACGGAACACGTCTTGATTGGCAGAGAAACACACGGTGGTTTCTTTCAACTGAAACGTTTTTTTAGCAACGAAGCACTGTTTTCACAGAATTTAGACAGGAAACCAGCCACCAAACCTGGCTGTTGACCCAGCAGAATGACCCGGATTCGCCGCTCTCTTTGGGGGACCTTGGAAACATGAATGTCACTCTACCCACTGGCATCGAACCTTTGTACACGTGGCCGCGACTCAAACAAAACAAAAACTACCTTGGGAACAGAATTAACTTGGTTCAAGTTCACCATCCATCACCACGCAGCCTTCATCTTCTTTTCAGGACACCCAGATCCGTCTCCCTCGCCACGGTAATGATTACACTACGCTCGTGAAAGTTTGTGTAAGAGCCAGCAGGGCGCATTCTCCTTTTGGGGTGTGAGACGTGGACTCCTCCGCTTGGAGAAGGGGTGTGGAACTCCCTACCCTCTTCCGATGAATCCATACTCAGACCTTACTACTAAGATGGCAGAATAGGTGTGGAAGCAAAGAAGATGCCTAGCTCGTTATGGCTCGCTCAGGAGAGCCCTCGTGGAGAGTTAGATGTGGGTTTTAATCCACGGTCGACTACTGGCTGTGCGGCTTTTGCCATCACTCACAAGTTTTCAGTCTCCAATTCTCCCACAAGAAGCCGTCTCTTTACCCACCTCCCAGGGTCCCTGGGCAGCTTTGTAAGAGGTGAGGGCTACGAAACGTGCCCAAGATGCTGTGCGTATCCGCAGTGCCTACTGCATGTAATTAACCCGTGCCGGTTACACACGAACGTGCCCCACGCTGGGCACCCCAGCTGGACCTGTTTCACAAAGCACGGAAGAGAGTCACGGCACGGGAGGAACGCAGGATGGCTGAAGGACCCTTCCTTCGGCACACATAAGGGGAGTTGAGTATCTCTCAAGAAATCTACAGGTCATTCCTGCCTGCAACAGCAACAGGGATTTCTCGCTAATTAAAGTATATTAAGGATGCCCTGTGTCTTGAATTACTACACAGCTTATAACATATGGTGAGCTAATTATCTACCTCTCTAGCCATAGAAACGTCTTCCCAAGACAAATTTTATCCCTAAAAGAGTCAATTAGGGTGAGGGATTGTGGTGGAGGGCACGGTTATATATTCCAAGCCATCGCTCTCTTCAATTTGGAAATACACACTTGTAATCCTGACGCATGGACCTGAATGCAGCTAAGCAGACCACACTTGAGAGGACCAAGAAGCAATCAACTGCCTCCCCTTAAGTCCCCGTCATTCGTGTCTTCCAATCTCAAGTCAGCATCTCGAGAACAAACCCTTGAGCAGAAACCATTTCAGTCCCCAGGCTCAGAGACAGAATATGAACATTAGAAATGAGCATTTAAATCCTTTTCCTCATCGCCTCTGACAAGTGCACTGAAGGGGAGCTGTGTCCCCCCGAAAACTGTTTCCACAGCAATCCACTGAAATAAGGCACTGGTTTCGACTGGGAAATTCTGATGCCCAGGCACCTGAGTCAATCGCACAGACACTGTCATTGCTTGGATGAGCTGTCCCTGCTTCTGATGAGCCCAAAATGCGTGTCTCACAAATGTGGTGAGACCTGCCCCAATGATTCAAGACACTCTGGTCAATGAGGTAACTCATATAAATGTGTCTCTGGATCCTTAAAAAAAAAGTTTATAGAAATGGTAGTGTCACCGTGGGTTACGATTCTCTGGTGCCACATTAAGGCAATTCTCTCAAGAACCTTGGACATCAGCCTTCAGCAGATCAGATATGTACCATATAACACAGGAAGTCAGTGTCACCCAGGGGAGACTTTACGTAGATGCTTTAAATCATTGAATCATCAGATAACACACGCGAGAAGTTTTTTTGAGAATGGCCTCGTGGTAAACACATGGCAGCATGGTCACTGATACTGACCATCTGTGCAGTGCTCCAACGTGGGCAGTGGTCATTCACTCTACAGTCACCTGTTTGAAGACTAAACCGTTAAAAAACCCCCAAAAAACTCAGTAACCAGAACCCCCAACTATGGTGTTGCTAGAACACCCGAATCTCTACTTCTGGAAGAAAACGGAAGAAACGCCGATGTAATCAAGAAAAACTGGCCAGGCTTCAACATCCCGAAGCTGATCAAATTTGCTTTGCCACCCTCCTAAAATCATATGCTGAGGAACTCATGAAAACGTCTTGTAATCACATAAATATTCAAAGTCTGTATAGATTCAATCTTTTTCGTCAAAATACCACATGTAAAAAAAAAAGTGATTCACCCTGCAAGCTGAGCAACACTCCTGATTCCTGTCATTTTGCATTGAGCTCTGAAGTATTAATCTCCTCCCCGCATGCTTCTGAGAGATGGCTGTAGACGGAGAGTGGTCCAGCCATACTGGCAAATTTGCCAAACAGCAGACTTTTTTGTGCGTTTTGGCTTAAAAGGATAGGTTTGCCCTCCGTGGAACACCGTTCTACCTTGGAACGGCCCCTCTCTTGTTTATAGGACACTGCAAGTTTAACTGGCGAGGTGAAAGCTTTGTCAACCATGCAGACTGGGACCCAGGGCTGAGTCATGACATGAATGGAGCATCACAGTCAGGTATTAAAGAAAAGAAAAGAAACAGAACAGGATCGGGTGGAACGCATCAGACGTGATCACTACAGAGAAAATAAAAATCATTTCAGGAAACTTTCGTTTCAGTTAAACACCTCTTGGGGAGGTACAGTGTTGTCACCTTCGAGCCACCCAGCAGGGATTTCCACAGAGAGGACTGGCACTCTCCACTTTCAACCGACATCCCAGGATCTCCCAACACAAAGTGTGAGGAATCGCAATTCTACACCTCCAGCCAAGAGCATCTCCCCTCTCCCTTTCTTGGTCTACCTGTGGAAAGTTCTAGTGACCCAATTTCACTCGCCACCACGTACTAAGCTATTAGAGGCAACCCCACCATCGACAGTCCTGAGCAAGCGCCGTGCCCAGGATGTGGGTGGCCACCCCAGGCATGCCCGCCTCCGGCGTTGTGGGCAGATGGCTAGGCTTACTGAAGGCATGATAACCCAATGGTACCTCCACGTGCAGAATCACAGACATAGATGTTCACGAGCACGACGGCCATGTAACACCTCCCCCTTCTCTAAAGAGTCGAATTACGTTACATCATTCAACGCACCATCTTACGAGGTTTCTCCACTCTCTGCTGCCTGAACAGACCCGCTCTCACGGGCGTAGCAAGGACCCACCAAGACCAAACATCTGATTTCCACACCGAGTTTCCATCTTTGTCTGTCGACTGTCCTCTCACGTTACAAAGGGAACAAAACATTTTGTTAGTTTTTAACAGCAAGTGTTACTGAGAGAGACTTGTGTCAGTGTCTCTGTTCCTGGTTATGCCCTTGGCTGACTGCAGTCCCCCAAAAGTATAAACTCAAGCAGCTCTAACAGACCCCAGAGGGATCACCCAGTGCCCTCACAGGGTGGTTTTGCTCAGAAACGTGCCTAGAACGCTTGGCTCTCTCCACACCGTTCACATCACAAGGGCAGCGTGTACAGTCAACAACGCACAGTTCCTTTTCCTCTCTTGCTCGCCCATTGGAAGATTCAAGACTGTGTTGATACCCAGTCCCCTCTTCCCACAGCTGTCACCCCACAGAACTTTTTGGGGTGTGGCTTCACAAGCACAGGACATGGGAAAACTGGCAAAGTGTCTGTGGGGAGAGCCTACAGCATCGTTATTCCTGAGACCACCCCCGCAGCCCCCAATACATGCCATTTCATTTCCCCCATCCATCCTGCAGAGAGCCAGGCTGGGGAAATCCACTAAGCATGGGAGGGGAAACGTGGTGAGGAGGACCATCCCGTGCTTCTGTCAGAGCAGGAAGACAGCTAGACATGAGCAGAGAAAGGGGGACACGGGCCAGATGGCAGGAATTGGGCAAAAAGAGAGGCAGGGGGCCAAATACAGGAAAATCAACATCATGTAAGCACCAGGGGTCCCGTGGGCAGAGAAAGGAAAGCAGGAACCTCTGGGCTGAGAAGTAGTCACACACTGTAGGCTGGCAAGTGCCCTGGAGGCTGACAAAAAAGCGGGAAAGGGCAGGAATCTGCAGTGTCTGAATGTAGCCTTCTGCTCACTATGACCTCATTACAACAAAATTAGCCTTGCAGATTAGAAGTACCCACCACGCACCGCCGCCGTGACACTTGTGATCCAGATTAAATAAGGACGAAACTCTCTCCCACCCTCGAGAAGGTAGAGTTGGGATGAAAATCAGGGAATAGGACCCCACACCAAACCCCCCTCAATGTATTCCGCCCATTCATTTTTACACCCTGTGTAACCAACTTGCCAAAGAAACTCAGGGCAGCCGCTCACCTGAGCCTGCCCGCTCTCCCCTTGAGAGCGTCCTATCACTTCACAAATCCTCACTTTACTTTCTTGACCTCTGTGTCCCATCTCTGAGTTCTCTCTGCGGAGAGACAAGAACCTAATCTCCGGCAACACCCCCTCCCCCGTGGAGATACCCGAAATCACGTGTTCTGTCTCCCTGGCAGCATGGGGACCGGAGGCGACACCCACCGTTGTAGGAACTGGGCCGCGTCCGCCGTCAGCCGCTGCGTGAGGTTGTCGTAGGACATGGGCTGCTGGCTGATTTCGTGGTCCCTCATCAGGAAGCAGTTCAGGGGCCGGAAGTAATGGAGGAAGGCCAGCAGGAGGACGAGGATCAGGGCGGCCAGGAAGAGGAGGCAGAAGAAGGCGACAGGGGGCACACGGAGCAGCCCCAGGCACTTGAGCACTGCCAGGGTGAGCAGCGTGACGCCGATGACCTGCAGGGGCGAGAAGACCAGCAGCTGGAAGGCCGCGGTGAAGACAGTGCCGTCTCCAGGCTTGCAGTCCCTCAGGTTGGTCACCGGGAGCCCGTGGAAGTAGTCGAAGCCGTGGCTTAAGGGGTGGTGGCAGAAGTCGGTTCTGTTCTGACAGCTGGTCCCCAGGTGCCACTTCCCTGAGCAGACAAATGGGCGGCACGTTTAGTCCCAGTGAACACCCTGACGTGAAGGTCCGCCGCCGGCCCCCACGCACAGCACAGTGGGCTCTTTCTGCACATCCATCCGCCAAACCCTACTCGACCACGTTCACTTCCTTTCCCACAAACCGTCCTTTCCCTCCACCCACCATCCATTTCATCAACTGAACTATCTATCCCTGTCTCCATCAACTATCTCACCTATCTTTCCATCTGTCACCCATCCATCCACACACGTACACAGGGAAGGATGCCCATCTACACACTCAAATAGCACACACAGGAGCATGGTGCTTTAATTTAGAACCGAAATCATGTCTTCCCTATTTACAGTTGTGCAAACTGTGTCAGCAGCGTCACCCTTAAGAAGGCTGCTCTCGCGCCCTCCCCACCCTTGCACTCATCTCGTCCCGGTCCTCGCCTCCCCCTCAGCGGCCCGTACCTATCAGAGCTGTTGAATAGCCTTGAGTCTTCAGAAGCTTGGCGAATGTAATCTCACTGGGGGGAAGTCCTCCAGAAGAGGCCGAGAAGAGGAAAACCCCCACCTGGGACTGAGATGCCATCCCTGAAGCAGGAGAAATCAGCCATTAAGACGGGAGAGCCATCAAGACTGGCTGGAGGACCAGGGCCACAGTAACGAAGCCGGGAGGTTACCTGATCGGATGGGATAGCGGCCGGTCAAGAAGGCCGCCCTGCTGGGCGTGCACAGGGGCGAGGCCGCCAGGTGCTGAGTGAGTTTCACCCCCTCGTTGGCCAACCGGTCAATGCTGGGAGTCCTGGAACAAAAGACTCACGTCATCCATCGTGACCTTGGAAAGAAAGCCTTCTCTGTGGCTTCGTAAAGCTAGTCACTTCGCAGGAATATGGGGACGCTGAGGGCTGTGTGCAGTTGGGGAGGGGAGGGGGAGGGGAGCAGTGACACACAGCCAAGATTCAGAGTGAGAACAAAGCCCCGCGGGGGACAACGGGGTCCAGGTCTGCCCGCTCCAGGGGCCTGAGCCCACCCTGGGAGGTTCTGAGCTTCAGTTCCCCGAGGCCTGGTTTACAAGCGAGGACCCAAGTCTCGAGGATGGGCTGCTGTGAGGAGGGGGAGGGAGATGGGTCAAAGTCTCAGCCCTCCCTCACCTGGGCCCCCTACCCTGTTCCCTTGTGCCCCCGAACGAAAGCTCTGGGGGCAGCCTGACTCTTCTCTTCTCAACCACAGCCAAAGAGCAGGTCCGACCCAGCTATCACCTGCTCTGTCTAATTTCCACGTGCCCCCAGGAAGAAGGGGGGGTGGTGAGAGAATTCCCTGGAGAAAGAGAGAATGGGGCCCACGTGCACCGGCCAGTGAACGGTAACAAAGGGGCTCACAGACTCCAGGACAGATGGACACATGCCAGTGTGAAACCACGACATGCGGTGAGTCACTCACCCTCTGTGGGCTCAGGGCTTTTAACACAAATGAACCCCTGTTCGTGGGCTCACTTCTAGAATGACACGTTACATAAGACAGACCATCCTGGGGCCTCTTCTCCAGGAACGGCTGGGCCCAGAACCGTAGGAAGTCATGCCAGACTCCTCAGCACTGAGAAATGAAGGTCCATCAGGTCTGCGACCAGGCCGAGAGGCTATCCCACATCCCCCGACATGAACCCCAGACCTTGCCTCTCTGCCAGGCTCTACGTCTTCTACACTTCAGTTCTGAGTGTAGATGGGACACCTCCGTCCCCATGGCCTCCTTGTCCGCTGGGAGGGGCCTGTCTCACGTGGAGAAGGCCCCTCTGTAGCCCCCACCAAGGTAGCCGCCTCCCAGTAAAGGGATGGCGTGGCTCACCGCACTCCCTGCAAGACGGCTGCCTAAGGGGTGGGGGCATTCATCTTGTCCCTTGCAGAACCTGTCTGTGCATCTGACTTAAACCTC
Organism: Camelus dromedarius; assembly: GCF_036321535.1. Classification (NCBI taxonomy): domain Eukaryota; kingdom Metazoa; phylum Chordata; class Mammalia; order Artiodactyla; family Camelidae; genus Camelus; species Camelus dromedarius. The sequence continues at coordinate 110,363,454 of NC_087472.1, forward strand.
CCAGTGACTAGACTGGGCACCGAGAAATTTGATTATTCAACACTGTGATGTTATAAAATGTAAAATGAAAAAACATACTTCAGAAAGCAGTGGGCTCTAGGAGGGGGAGGGTATAGCTCAGTGGTAAGGTGCTTGTCTGGCATGCACAAGGTCCTGGGTTCAATCCCCAGTACCTCCATTAAACGAACAAATAAACCTGATTACACGCATCTCCCACCTCCCCGCAAAATAAAAAAGAACAACTAGAAATCAGCGGACTCTCATAAGGAGAGGAAGTCAGATTTAGGGTAATATGGACGTGAATTCTTTTCTGGGATTTTATAGCTTTTTTTTGTTTGTTTTCTTTTGGTAACTGGTAGACTCTGAACCTTAAAGGCTTGACTGCAACTTTGTAATTAAGACAGCTTAGTAGGGAGAATTACCTGCTACCTCAGCAAACTTGAGGACTATCATGTCGAATATTAAACTAATATCTTGTGCTATTTAAAAATAATACTTCAAATGAAAAAAAGAGAAGTCATGACGTTGATTAAAAAATTAAATTAATAACAAGGTTCATATCAAAAAATGCCAAACAGTGAGAGCTAAACTTTTCACAAAAGGTGGGGAAGGAAACATACGTGGTCCGCTAAAATTTTAAGAGAACACTGAATACTTGTTTTTTTTAAAATCTAACAAGTGTCATAGGTCAGCACACATCTTAAATAAGAAGGAACATGTGATGCACAGATTCGGGTGGGAACTGACACACGTCTGGCTGCGTCTCACTGGCCCGCTCTCCTCCAAAGAATAATTCACTTCATTTTGTTTGATCTGACAGTAACACGGAAACGCAGTTCCCCAGAGGCGCGGTCATGCTGGTAAGACGATGAGGGTTCCCAGGGAACAAAGTGACGAAAAATCCAACCGTGCGACCCTTAGCTGTCCATCGTCCTGAGCTTCAGAGAGTAATTATTCACAGATCTTACAAGAAAATTCTAGTGGAACCCTCCTCTCCTTTAATTCCGTTCGCAATAGTCATGTGCGACATGAAGCCCTGCAAAGACTCAGCATTATGTCAACCCTCCTCCGTGATCATAAAGAGATTTAAAAAACTTAAGGGAAAGTTAAAAAAGAAAAAAAAAGAGAGAGAGAAGGTGCAACACTAATGCCAATATTCTTCTGCAAAAGGACCGACTTCGATTCTAAACCAAAGGGACCCACGCAACGCCGTCCTCTGTCCCTGGGTCCGGTTCCTGTTGTGTGTTTTGTTTTTCCTCCCACTGCCGTCTGCCCTGGTCCTTGGAAAGTTCTGTCATCATCAAACGTGCCCCGTGTCCTTGGGACAGCTGTCCCCAGCCTGCCCATCCAGAACAGCCTGGGCCAGAGCAGGAAGCAGGTCGGGAGGTGCAAATGAGCGGTTCACACGCCGGGTGGCACGGGGCCCCGCTGGGACCAGAGCCACACGCCGAAAAAGAAGGCAAAACACAAGAAGTGAACCAAACGGAGTTAAAACAAGGGAGTGAAAAAGCAGCGTAGTAGCGGCGAGGAAGAAAGAATGACTGTGAATGTCTCCCCAGTGCGCCTTTGGAGTTTATCCAACCGCCGACGGTGATTCCAACAGGAAACGCCATCACACCTCCCTTCCTGACGCCCGTATGTGTAACGTCACACGCCCAGGTGTGCAGTCTGGGGGGCGGTAAACGTCTCCACGCGGCCTGTGCCCTGCGAACTCGTGTCCCCCGTCATGGGGTGACGCCCTACGAAGGGAGGCCTGTGTTCATACGGCAGCCGCGTCGCCCCACCTGAGGGTCTTGTTTCCATAGCAACCAGGATCCCCAATGCCAAGGTCGTCCGCCATGAACAGGACGAAGTTGGGCCTTGACTTCGCATGGCTCCGGGCCCCACACAGGAACAGGATCACGAGCAGAAGGGTCCTCATCTTCCTGCAGAGGGCAGAGGGGAAGAGACGCGTGAGGGGTGCTGGCGGCATGAGGGGGACCCTTCTCCTTCTCTGGGACCCTCCCCTTCTTCTAGAAGAGGGCGCTCTCTACCCGCACCCTGCCAGCCCCGGACCATGCGGGCTCCAAACTGAATTGTAGCCTCTCTTTCCTGCATGGTTGTTTCCAAAACCAAACATGCCCTTCTCCCTGGATCGTCGTGCGACCTCTCCTTTCTATCCCAAACTGAAATACAGACTCTGTCTGGAGAAATGAAAGCACAATCATGTCTTTACGGAAGGCGGGCTCTGTCACCCGCTAACCGTGGAAAGACAGTCATTCCGGGGCCATCAAACTCTCAATGTGAAATGGTTTCTAAAATTAGCTGTAAGTGTCAGAGTAGCAGCCTTTACAAGGCAACATGTACACGTGGGCCTGACGCAAACCTTTCCAAACTCCAGGTACGCAAAGTTCAGAGCCTGGGGCAGCTCCGGGCGCCAGCTCATGGGGGGCAGCCAGCACACCGGAGGAGGGGAACCCGTTCACCCAACACCCACCCGATGGCACTGCACTCTGGTCGGGAACTACGGGCTGCAGGACTCTGGGAGAAGACACCGCTGGAAGGTGCACACCTGGAACTCCCTCCCTGATGCCCACAGAAACAGCCCAGTGAATACTCAGAAGAGGGACAGGACCCGCCAGGATCGGCGCAGCCGGGGGCAGAAGCCTCCTCAGGCCTCATCCCTTGGGTGCGGTTAAATGCCCACGGGCCAGACCAAGGGGCCAGGCTGAAGGACGCACCCACCCGAGCTTGCTCTCACCCCAAGAGAACTCAGGACTCAGGCAAGCGAGACAAGACCTTAGCAGAACCTATGGCATCGGGAACTCACTGGGGTGTGGAGGGGCCTGGGACACATGGATCCCACCAGAGCTGTGGGTCTCTGCATGAGGCATGACAGCCACGTGGAGCCGGAATCCTGTGGTGGTTTCGTTTGAGAAAACAACACGGTGCTGCCTTCCAAGGACACCTGGACGCCAACCCAGCCACCCCGACGTTCGTCCTCCCCATTCTTGTATCTGTTTCCTTCTTCTCCATCAAGCTGACCCTCACACCTGGTGTGGGAGGCGGCCGACAGCCCTGTCCGCAAACACATTCACGCCTGCATCCCTGGACCCTCTAACTGTGTTACCTTACGTGGCAAAAGGGGCTTTGCAGACGGGATGAAAGCTCTGGAGATGGGAAAATTCTCCTGGATTTTGCAACTGGGCCCTTTTGAGCACTGCTGGCCCTCTGTTCTCTCTTTGTGCTTTGACTCTCAACACGGGGTCTCAGGAGCACAAAGGCGCCTGTCAGGGTGTGCCCTGGCAGAACCACCTGGCCTTAGTCTGCACTCCCCTTTCCCATCACACCAGCATTGCTTGCCACCCTCAGCTCCCCCAGAGAGAGTCTCAGAGGATGCCAGAAGCTGCTTCTCTGGGAACACACTCTTTGACACTAAACAGCTAATATTTGGTCACTGAGCAAATGAGTAAAGACAGCTTCTGTGGATGTAAGATTGGAAGGTTTCTCTCCTTCCTACCTGGACGGGAGGCACCATGAGGGCCGTGGCTGGTTGAACAAGTACCAAAGAAAACTGCATGAAACCAAGAATCCACGTTCACTCTGTTGAATTAAAACTCCTCCCTCTGACTCAACCAAAGAGAAAACGAGAAAGGTCAGGAAAGTCTGTTTTCAGGAGTTGCAGCAGTTGCAATGACCCTACTGTGGGTAACAGGGAGGATTTAGAATTTAGCATCTGTCTCTAAATATACAGCGTGAGACACCCAAGAGGTTCTGAAGATTACTGAGGATGCCCATTCGTGATGCCTGCGAAATGCTTAGGGCTGGGGGCTCAGGGCTCCCTACACGGCTTTGACGGCATGAAAACTAGTACCAGCAACACAGAGAAGAGTGTGCTTCCCGACCTCTTGCCTTCCCTAAGAAGGCAGCCTAGAGCTTTCAGACCCAAGAAATCAACGGCCAAGACGCCGTGGTCGTGTGTTTCTAAGGACTTCACATTATCGTGGTTCACTTTATGTAGAAAATAAACAAAATGTCGTATTTTACAACCACAGTTTTCTGGGTGCTTTGCCTACATCTTCATCAAGTCACCTCCGTGAAGAAAATAAGAACACCTATTTGTCACATGACTGAGCAGACAGTGATCAGGGTTTCTCAGCCTTGGAAGCACTGACATTCGGGACAGGATGATTCTCAGTGTGGGGGAGATGGGACGATTCCCCGTGATGGGGCCTGGGCAGCTCCCTGGCGGGTGTTCAGCAGTGTCCCTGGCCTCCAGCCACTCCATGCCTGGAGCCCACCCTCTCACCCTGTGTCATGACAACCAAAATGTCTCCAGACACTGCCACCTATCCCCTGGGGGACACAATCACCCCCAGTGGAGAACCACCCATTTACTATCCGCCTGTCACCCTTCTCACCGTCTATAAAATCATCAGTGAAACTTTGCTCCTGGACGTAACATGATTACAAGTCACTCCCTGTGCTCTCACAGGCGGGCAGCTTGGCTTCTGTGTGAGGATTTGGAAAGTGCAACCCATCAGAATGACTGAACTTCTCCTCGCGCCCACAAGCACATGTTCAATGCTAACACATAACGTTCCCAGGCCATAACATCCCCCCACCGGTCACAGAAGTCCTTGGATTCCTGCGCACATGGGCAACACTCTCCCAGGGGCTCTTCAAAGAGGACCCGAGCCTCCGAATATTCCTTCTCCTCTTGCCTGATCTCGCTCATCTGTCTCTGGTCCTCGCGGCCCATCTCCCCAGCTGTGCCTTTTCATCAGAGATTCCTTCTCCAGTCATCTTGCCCGGACGAAAGCATCCTCACCCCCAGGCGAGGACAACTTGGAGCTACACCTTTCTCTCTCTCGATCAGTCTCCCCACTCATCTACCCCCCTTCCAAAGACCTTTCCATAAATGCAAACTCGGCACCCTCGCCCTTCCTCTAAAGATAACGAGCCAGGGAAATGTGACCATTCCATCTGCACTTCTAGGAACCACCCTCTCATTCCCAACTCTCTCTCGAGTGCTCTCTTGGGTGGCTTTTCTGTTTCTTGGGAGGTAGAGGAAGGAGTGGAGGCTTAAGAGTCAGGGGTCTCAGCTCAGGCCGGCAGTCATGAGGTCTTGGGCAACAAGCGTGATCTACTTGGGTGAGTTGTGTATCACCGAGATGCCATCTGTGGCATCGAGCAGTCCACTGAGAGGCTGGAAATAGAGGGTTTCCATGAAGTCAGGATCTCAGAAAGACATACCCATACTCCACTTCATTACAGCTTTAGTCACAATAGTCAAGATACAGAGACAACCTTAGCATCCAGGGATGGATGAATGGATAAAGAGAATTCCATGGTATCATGGAATGTTAGTCAGCCTCAAAAAGAGGGAAACCCGGCCATGTGCAACAACATGGATACATCTGGAGAACGTTATCCTAAGGGAAATAAGCCAACTGCGGAATCACATAAAATACATGGTCTCACTCATGTGCGGAATCTAAAAAAAATGTTGAATTCACAGAAGCAGAGGGTATAATGGTGGTTGCCATGGGTCAAGGCGGGAGGAGAACTGGGGGGATGTTGGTCCAAGGGTATAAACTTCCAGTTAGAAGATGAGCAACTTCTGAGAAGCAACACACAGCAAGGTAACTAGTTAATAATACTGTGCTATTGACTTGAAATATGCTTAAACAGTAGATCTTAAGCATTCTTCTAACCATTTGAAAAAAAAACCTGTTAACTATGTGAGGTGACGAATGTGTTAATTAATTTGACTGTGGTAATCACTGTATAATGTACACCTATATCGAATCGCTGTATTTTCATTTTAAATACATACAGTTTTACTGGCCAATTATACCTTAATTAAGCTTGAAAAAAAAAAAAAGAACATTCCCTTCCTCCAAGAATAAAAAGAAATAAAAAGCTTCCAAAATGATGCAGTGCGAGACAAATGTAACTTTTTGGGAGTATTCTAATCTACCTATACCCCTGCAACTAAAAGTCATTCACTGACAGTTCAACCAGATCCATTTCAATTTAACAAATGCTTATGGCATTAAGAACTGGCAAAGAGACATCATGACAGTCTCGTGGTGGTTTCATGGTTGAATGAGACACAGAACCGCTCTGCAAGGACCCAACTGGCCCAGGGAGGGAGTCCGTGAGCCCAGAACCCACTAAAACGAGCAGCAGACTGACAGACGGGGTCCCTGCAGATTAGATCTCAATCCCGGCTCCCCTACTTCCTAGCAGAGAAACCATGGGGTGTTCATTAGCCTCTTGGTCGACATTTTCTTCTGTAAAATGGGGATGACTGTGAGGATAACATGGTGTACGTACCACTATGATTCAGTTAGGGACTCACAGGGGCCACGACTTGTTAGTTGTAGCTATCAGCACTGTCATTACAGTTCTGTGTAACCAATAATAAGTAGCAGAATAAAGCTTTAAAGAAAATGTGGGGGGCAACTAAAAGATGGCCTAATGACACCAACCCTGGGATTCACATCTTGCATAACCCCCTCCCCGTGGCTGGACCTTGCAACTCGGTCCCAACCAACAGAAGATGGACATAGTGGTGGGACATCACTTGTGTGATTAGGTTGCAAAACACGATAACCTCTATCTTTTTAGCAGATTCTACCTCATGCTGGATTTTGATGAACTGAGTTGCCACACTGGAGAGATCCCATGACGAGGAACTGAGGGAGGCCAGCTTGGGACTCTCAGGCCAACAGCCTACAAGGAACTCAACCCTGCCCACAACCATCTCAGTGAGGTTATAAATGGACCCTGCCCACATTGAACCATCAGATGAGACCACCGCCCTGGCTGGTACCTTCATCAGAGCAGAAGAGCATGCTAAGCTGTGCCTGGGTTCCCGACCCATAGTGCCTGGGAGATAACAAATGTCTGTTGCATTAAGCTGCTAAGTTTGGGATGGGGTCATTTGTTACACAGCAGTAGATAACTAATACAAAGTATAACAGCTGAAGATGAGGAGTTCAGTTGTGTTGATGAGGACCTGAAAAAAGCTTTCCATGGTGGTGACTCACAAGGTCATGATGGACCCATTTTAAGAAAATGTTTCATTATGAGTAAGTGGTCAGAATTTATGTAAGTAATTTAGAGATACGTGGCTCAGCTCAACAAACATGTAAAAAATGAATTTGTTTTACAATTGAAAATTGAAAATGCTAGAAGAGGAAGAAAGTCCGTAGCAGCCCAGACAGATGTGGTTAAGAGATTAAACGGAGCAAAACTCAGGCTCTGTGTGAGTCTCAAGTAAAGTTCCACCCCAAATCCAGCTCTTCAGACACCTGCTTTGGGCTACTCTGCTTTTACTGCACACAAAAATTGAATCTGATTTTTTGTTTCCAAATAAAATTTTTCTTCTATATTGACTTACAGGCTAAGCATACAGAAGGAAAAAACAAACAAACATAAACCAGCTATTCGGAGAACCACTCAGCTACAGTATTTCTCTCCATGGTTTGATGATTTTTTTTTTTCCTGTGCTTGTGTCAACGGCTGAATGCACAGCACTGCTGTGACTGCGTGCCTTGGTGGGTTTTTTTTGGTTTGTTTTTGTTCTTTCATGAAAAACTGTCTTTTCTCCTACTATGAGGGGGGGAAAAGTCTAAGAAATAGCAGGGGTCAGACAGGGAGGGTGTAGTCAGCCTACTAAGGATATTCCTCTTTATCTAGAAGTGATGGAGGGACTGTGAAGATTTTAATCAGGGAGTGAAAGGCAGGTTTGATTTCCTTTCTCAGATGGTCCTTCTGCTACTCTGTGATGGACAGACGGGCAGAGGCTGTGGCGGATGTGAAGATGATGGCCATGACCCTACAAAGAGGGTGGTACCCAGACGAGGTGGGGAGAGGCGACAGAGCAGAACAGAACTGCACTGAGATGCCATCAATAGAGCTTGGTAACTGACTAGAGAGGAAGTGTCAGAAAGAAAGGGCGTATATGTGCGTGACTGGGACATGACGCTGTACACCAGAAACTGACACATTGTAACTGACTACCCTTCAATAAAAAATAAAATAAAATAAAATAAGGTAAAAGATTTAAAAAGAGAGGGCAGTGAACAGTACTTCACACTTGCTCTGTGGAACAAGATTGCGGCTGTTAGCCGTCAAACAGCACCAGGAGGGCAGAAAACACGTAGGATTTAAGATTTTGAACCCTCTCTGTGCCAAGATGTCACCGTCTTAAGAATCCATTCTATATACGTATGACCTTTGGAAAAAAAAAATCATTTCAACTTTCTGTGTTTTCAGTGAGAGGGCTAGTTCAGGTGTAGAACTTTTTAACTGAAATCCAATAGGGTAAAACCCCATTAATAATTATTAGTATCTATATTCATTTCTGAACTGCCAGATGGTTTTGGTTAGCTCGCCGGGACAGTGGAGCATTAATTATATCTCCAAAACGTGCCTGGGTAGATATTAGGGCTACCGTGAGAAATAGCAACCAGCCCAAGGGAGAATGTTTGAAATTTTACGTTTCTTAATAGCCACTTAGAATCCCCCTGCATTTACATTATTACTGTCTGAAGTAACCGGAACTTTTTTTTCCCCACAAACATGGATTAGAGCAAGGTGTTTATAAAGATGTTTCAAACTATTAAAACAGAGGTAGTTGATAAAAGTGCTTAAAAATTAAATGGAAGTGCTCCAAGATATCAAAAGTATGGCACATTAACTTCTGAAAAACAGAATAATTTCCCCTCCTGGAAAATATTAAATTATTTTTCTCAACAACCTTAATTTGGCAAAAAAGCAAGCAGAAGAAAAAAACTTTTTCAAAGAAGTAGCTATTCCTAAAACAGAATTACTATGAAGCAGAGAGACAAAAGAACATTTTCATAACTAGAGATGTAATTACATTAAATTTGTTCATTAAAGGAAAATTAACACTGCGCTTACATAATGGAAAGTTTACCAGGGCAACCAAAATGCTCCCGATCTATTTGCTTGATGGGGAAAAGGGTTATTGAAAACAAAGAAAAACCTGTATTGCAAAGCATATTTTGTTTAGAAGAAATGCAGTTTTTGTTCAATTCAAGCTACGTATCTATGAAATTAGGTCCACAAAGTGTTGTCTAATAGATGTCCTGTTTTAAATTTGTGAAGAAAAATAGTCTGACACTAGGACAGCAAAAACCCCATCTGAATATGTGTCTAAACACTGTTTCTATTGATTTATAACCTATTTGGATCGCTTGTGATTCTTCTAAACTAAATATTCTCATGTATTCAGTGTTTTCACTGCCTGTGCAACCCTGGCTGGTTGGTCTGGTCTCTGTGGTTTTCAGCCTACTGCAGTACACGTAGTACAATTAAATCAATGCTGTAAGGAGTATTCATAAGTAAATAATAAAATCGTGCCATTTGCAGCAACATGGATGGACCTGGAGATCGTCATTCTAAGTGAAGTGGGCAAGAAAGAGAAACACAAATACCGTATGAGATCACTTATATGCGCAACCTAAAAAAAAAAAAAAAGATAAATGAACTTATTTACAAAACAGAAACAGACTCACAGACATAGAGAACAAACGTATGGTTACCGGAGGGGGAAGGGATAAATTGGGAGTTTGAGTTTGCCGATATTAACATACATAGAATAAACAACAAGTTCTGTATAGCACAGGCAACTATATTTAATATCTTGTACTAACTTAAGGAGAAAAAGATTATGAAAATGAATATATGTATGTTCAGATATGACCGAAGCATTGAGCTGTACACCAGAAACTGACACAACATTGTAAACTGACTAGACTTCAATTATATACATACATACACACACACATACAAATTTTTAAAAAAGAGTATTCACAAAGAAAGTTATTTTTTAAAAAGTGAGTCTTGCCCAACGTCTACGTGGACATCCGAAATCTGCAGAAGAGTTGGGGAGACACTCTGTTCCGCACGTTTGAAGAATCTGCTAGCCCTGAGTCACATCGTCCCTGGCTCCCTGGTCCAGCGGATGCAGCCCAAGACAGGAGGGAGGGCTGTCGGCAAGGAGCCCAGCGCGACGCCCCCAGCTCCCAGCCCCCAGCAGCCACCCATGAGCCATCAGCACCGGTCCCTGCAGACTGCCTCATTTCTGCCTCGTACAATAAAAGGGCTCCTCGCGTGCCTAACACCCCATGCTGTTTCTGCCCCCCACACCTGATGTTTCTTCTCTATGTCTGCCTGGAAACGAGTCTGCATGGTTTGCTCATTAGATAGAAGACATACAAGCTCTCAAGGCATCATCGCACAGCAGAACATTCCAGGAAAACCGTGAAAACTGGAGTCTGAGGAGCATTTGACACTGGATCCTATTTGACCTCCTGAAAAGCATTCCTCCCCACCTCCCAGTTGTCAGAGTTCATCTCTGGGTACCTCAAGCTGCACGAGGTGTCCCAGCAAAGGTCCAAGACAGAGAAACAGAAAAGGCTGATGTAATGGCACAGAAGTGACTGCACCTGGTCCCTGCCGGTCCAGTCCAGGAGCCGGGGAACTTCTCAAGCAAAGGTACTAACTGTCCTGCCATCTCTTAAAGACCCCACCACGTCAGGCCCCTGAAAGGCCCCTGGAGTTCAGACCAGCAGAAAAATACAAATCCAACCCTGGTGGGGAAAAGGAGGGCAGAAGGCTTCAGAATGAGGCAGCAAGAACAACTCAGCCCCTTCAGACGGCATCAAACTGCCAAGCTCCAGGTGTCTGTTTTATACAGGTCCCCACCAATGCAACAGGCTGTGCACTGTACCCATTTTACAGGTGAGCAAAGTGAGGCTGAAAGGTGACATCACCCGCTGGAGGACATGTGGCGAGTGGATGAGTGCAGGAGTCACATTTCAGCTCCGTGGGACCCCAGATCCATTTAGAGAGACAGGTCCTGAGAGCTGCCCAGTCTAGAGTGTGCCGTAGTGACTGCCCGGGACGTAGGCGGGGCCACGTGTGCCTGGAGGGAGGATTCGATTATACTTCGTACATGGCTGCATTACTTATTTTATGACCCGTGGAGTCAGTTGAAAATTATTTGCAACTGTGATAAAATCCACATAACAAAATTTACCATCTTCTTTTTCCTTTTTGTTTTTTTATGTTTCCTTTTTGTTTTCCTTATGTTTTTTAATGGAGATACTGGGGATTGGACCCAGGACCTCGTGCATGCTAAGCATGTGTTCTACCACTGAGCTATTCCCATCCCCCAAAATTTACCATCATAATCATTTTTAAGCGTACAGCTGAGGACCACGAAGTACGTTCACCTCATTAAAAACCATCACCACCCTCTATCTTCAGAACTTTTCACCCTGCAAAACTGAAACTCTATCACCATTAAATGACACCCCCCCCAACAGTTTCTGATCGCCTTGCCCAGGGCACCCACCAATCTCCTTTCTGTCTCCCTGAATCTGATGACTGCAGGTGCCTCCTGCCAGTGGACTCGCACAGGATTTGTCCTTTGGTGTCTGATGTGTGTCACTGACCACAACATCCTCATGGTTCACCTGTGTCGTAGCATGTGTCAGAATCTTCCCCCTTTTTAAGGCCGAATCACATCCTGTTGTGGGGATGGACCACATTTTGTTTACGCACTCCTCTGCTGATGGCAACTGAGTAATTTTAAAAGATAAAATAGACAATGAGACACCAAATCATTAATCACGATTAACGCTAACCCTGGACTTTTGACCACTATTACACAGTTTTCTTGTTTTTTGGGCTGTCTGCAGGATTCACATCTGAGAACACCTACATATTTAGAAATAATTACGGAATGCACGTGTTCGTAACACGTGTGATCACTCTGAGCTGCACACAGCTCTGAACAGAAAATACTTCACTTACGTACATTATGAACAACTGGAATGCTTTTATTCATTTTATCTGTGAGTCATTATTCATAGTAACGACTCACTGAATTCTTTTTTTAAATTCTTTTTATTGATTTATAATCATTTTACAATGTTGTGTCAAATTCCAGTGTAGAGCACAATTTTTCAGTTATACATGAACATATATATATATTCATTGTCAAATTTTTTCTCTGTGAGCTACCATAAGATCTTGTGTATATTTCCCTGTGCTATACAGTATAATCTTGTTTATCTATTCTACATTTTGAAATCCCAGTCTGTCCCTTCCCACCCCCCCGCCCCCTTGGCAACCACAAGTTTGCATTCTATGTCTATGAGTCTGTTTCTGTTTGGTATTTATGTTCTTTTTTTTTTTTTTTTTTAGATTCCACATATGAGCAATCTCATATGGTATTTTTCTTTCTCTTTCTGCCTTTCTTCACTTAGAATGACGTTCTCCAGGAGCATCCATGTTGCTGCAAATGGCGTTATGTTGTCGGTTTTTATGACTGAGTAGTATTCCATTGTATAAATATACCACCTCTTCTTTATCCAGTCACCTGTTGATGGACATTTAGGCTGTTTCTGTGTCTTGGCTATTGTAAACAGTGCTGCTGTGAACGTTGGGGTGCAGGTGTCTTTTTGAAGTAGGGTTCCTTCTGGATATAAGCCCAGGAGCGGGATTCCTGGGTCACGTAAGTCTATTCCTAGAGTTCTGAGGTATCTCCATACTGTTTTCCACAGTGGCTGCACCAAACTGCATTCCCACCAGCAGCACAGGAGGGTTCCCCTTTCTCCACAGCCTCTCCAGCATTTGTCGTTTGTGGATTTTTGAATGATGGCCATTCTGACTGGTGTGAGGTGATACCTCATTGCAGTTTTGATTTGCATTTCTCTGATAATTAGTCATATTGAACATTTTTTCATGTGCCTATTGATCATTTGTATGTCTTCCTTGGAGAACTGCTTGTTTAGGTCTTCTGCCCATTTTTGGATTGGGTTGTTTATTTTTTTCTTATTGAGTCGTATGAGCTGCTTATATATTCTGGAGATCAAGCCTTTGTCGGTTTCATTTGCAAAAAAATTTTTCCCATTCCATAGGTTGTCTTCTTGTTTTAGTTATGGTTTCCTTTGCTGTGCAGAAGCTTGTAAGTTTCATTAGGTCCCATTTGTTTATTCTTGCTTTTATTTCTATTGCTTGAGTAGACTGTTCTAGGAGAACATTTTTGAGATGTATGTGAGATAATGTTTTTTCTATATTTTCTTCTAGGAGGTTTATTGTATCTTGTCTTATGTTTGAGTCTTTGATCTATTTTGAGTTTATTTTTGTGTATGGTGTAAGGGAGTGTTCTAGCTTCATTGCTTTACATGCTGCTGTCCAGGTTTCGCAACAGCATTTGCTGAAGAGACTGTCTTTATTCCATTGTATATTCTTGCCTTCTTTGTTGAAGATTAGTTGACGAAAAGTTTGTGGGTTCATTTCTGGGCTCTCTATTCTGTTCCATTGGTCTATACGTCTGTTTTGGTACCAATACCATGCTGTCTTGATGACTGTAGCTCTATAGTATTGTCTGAAGTCTGGGAGAGTTATTCCTCCAGCCTCTTTCCTTTTCCTTCAGTAATGCTTTGGCAATTCTAGGTCTTTGATGGTTCCATATAAATTTTATTATGATTTGTTCTAGTTCTGGACTCACTGAATTCTTAAATAATGGAAAAACAAAAAGGCACTTTGGGCACAGTATATATATATATATATATATATATACACACACATACACACACACAAACACAAACACACACACTATATGTATGTGTATACCATATACACATACATACATAGAATTACAAAAATGCAATATATATATATATATATATGTTGTGACAAGCAGTATGACAAAATATGCTTCTGTCTCAGTTGATAAATAGATTACACACATGCACACATATATCACCCTAGGTTAATACGTTGAAACGTCTGTGAACATCAATGCTTCATAAATGGTACTACCTTCATGTCTTCCCCAAATTTCACAAAGGAGATTTTTGTTGCTGCTGATGCATTATTTTCATTCTGAGGAGTTGAACCTCTTGCAGCTGGACACTGACATCGAAAGGCTCGCTTCTGAGACAAAAGAAGATGAGCCATTTCCGTACTCCGCACGTCATAACCCGTCACTACCGTGAGCAAATGTTCAGTCCTGTCCCGTGCTCCCCGGAAGACACCTGACGTGACAGAGCTTTGATGAAGGATGTTTTGTGAAAAGTGTTATTTTGTAAGGAGTGCATTGTCTTTTAAGGTAAGAGGTCATCTTAACCCTTGGATACACTTCTTCCCCCTCTGAATGAAAAAGCAAAGCGCCTTCTGAGATGGAGCTGTGCTATAAAGACCAGAATCCAGCACAGTGATAGACGTTGACGAACCACAGAGAAAATCCCTGCTAACGCTTCATCTCCTTTCGTTTTCATACGCTTTGGAAGACTGAAAAATTTTAAAACAGCATTCTGTACGGGGGTTCAAAGTTCTGGCAGTCAGAGAGGCATCCCGTGGATGAAGCCAGCGGGAAGCGAGCAGACGTCGCCTGCTACAACTGTACACGCCCCTCCTCTGTGCCCGCACCTTTCCGCTCGGAAGCCACTGGACTGAGTCCGTGAGTGGGATTCTCACATTGCTGTCTCCGCGTTCCGCATCCCAGCAAGGTCCCCAAGGCTCACGATGCGGCCTCTTGGGGGTTTGGCCGAAGCACCCGTGGAAATGGCACTCACCGTAACACAGCTCCCCTGTCCTATCCACCACGGGGGTCTTGGCAAAAGCGAACGCAAACTGGAGCGGGAACCTTAGCAGCCTCTTCCGCTCAGAGAAGAGGGCTCAGAAACCAGCCAAGGCAGAGGAAGTCACAGACTCCAACAGAGCTAAACGTCGTCCCTTTGCTGTCTCCGAAACCACCCTCTGTGTTTCAAGATGGTTAAAAAATAAATGGAAAAAAGCCCAATAAATGTCTGGTTAAGCAGAACGCACGTGTTAAGCGTCAGGAGTCCATGAACGGAGCACTTCCCCTCCCAGCACACTCAGGTGTTCGGGGAATGGCACCCCACGCATCTCTCTGCTCTGTTTCCTCCAAGAGCCCCCCGTTCACACCAGTTCCCCAGCTCCTGGCCTCTGGGCTTGGGGTCTGAGTTTGCTTCCCCAGATCCACACTGTCTGTCTGTTTGCCTTCAGACCCCAAATACCCTTCCAGGACACCCCAGAACACAAATGTTGACAGCACATCTCTGTCCACTCGAGACACAGGTGCACAGTGGAAAACGTTCAAAGAAAAGAAGCAGAGTGGGGAGGGTATAGCTCAGTGGTACAGTGTGTGCTCAGCATGCACAAGGTCCTGGGTTGAATCCCCAGTACCTCGGTTAAAAAAAATCAATCAGTAAAAACCTAATTACCTCCTCCCCCCAAAAAAATTTAAAAAAAGAAAAGAAATAGGACATGAAAGAAGCATTCAGCATTCACTGCACTTAAGATGTACAAAGCCAAAGGAGACCACTCCCTGCCCTGCTCACATTGACGAGATAAAGCACGAAGGCTCAAAATCACCACGACTCTCTTGATTGTGGAATAATTCACGTCCTATCAACCCCCCCATGCAGACCACTGGGAAGTGGACCACTCACTGGCACAGAGTCCATTCTGTAAGTTGTGTACCCAACACCTCCATCTAGGGCCAGAACGTTTCTATCACCCCCAAAAGAAAACCCTGCGTCCACTAAGCACTCACTGCCCCATTTCCCCCTCCCACCGGCCCTTGGTAACTGCTACCTTGCTTTCTCTATGGATTTGCCAATTCTGGATATTTGCTATTAAGGAAATCATACAGTATGTGGTCTTCTGTGTCTGCTTTTCTCATCTCTCATCTCTTCTCTCTTCTGTGTCTGCTTCTCTCATCATGTGTTCAAGGTTCATCCACACTGAAGGCTGTGTCAGTGCTTCCGTCCTTTTCAGGGCTGAGTAATATTCCCCTGTGTAGGGCCATGACACATTTTGTGTATCCATGCATCTGCTGATGGACATCTGTGTTGCTTCCACTTTAGGGATATTTTAACTAGTGCTGCAATGAACATGGATGTACAGGGTTTTGTTTCAACACCTGTTTACAAGTCTTTTGGGTGGGTATCTAGGAGTGGGGGGGTGGGGCTGGGTCATGTGGAAATTCTATGTTTGACTAACTGAGGAACTGCCAGACCGTTTTCCACAGCGGCTGCACCACTTCACCTTCTCACCAGCAACAGGAGGCTCTCAGTGAAAATCATCATCTTCTTTTTAACCCATCGGGAAGCTGAGGATGCCATGAAACGGACATGAACCAGAGCCGAGGCTGTGGTGACACTTCCTGCAAAGCTCAGATCCTTGGTTGCTCGCATCCCTGGTGGGGGGAGTGGGGAGGAGGGCGATGCCAGTTGAAATGGAAAGCTCTGTTTGGCTGCGTGGAGGCTGATAGGCATGGAAAGCCAGGATCCTGAGAAGGTCCAGACAGACAGCCAGCCAGCCATTTACACCCAACCCTTGGACCCATTTCTACAAATCTGCACTCACCCCCTGGGTGGTGGTACACCAGGGCTGCGTGGGACAGGAAACAGAGCCCCACTCCCCAAGGCACTCTGAGCTTTCACCACGGGCAGTCACCCGTGTCCCTGCCCCCCAGCCAGGATGGGAACGTGAGATCACCAAAACCACGGCAGGAGAGGGAACAGGACCTTTCCTGAAAGACCCAACGAGCCAGCAGCCAGGCTCTAAAGCAGAGAAATACCTGTGAACCTCATGCATACTCAGCTCCCAAGCCTTTAAAAAAGGGGAAGAATGGACCCTGCATTCAAGTCCTTGAAGCCAGAGGGAACTGGCCCTAATTAATATTTCTACAGATGGTCTGTGTGTGGTGCAGAAGGGAGACGGTCACTTCTGGTAGCGTCTTGAGCTCGCAAAGGACATCTCCCATCCTTTACGGTCAAGCTACCAGACCTCTACCCCTGGTAACAAGAGCCATGGACTGAACGGTAATTTTAGCCTGGGATCTGAAAAATCTCATGCGATAGCGTCTATGACTTGTAGCCACCTAAACAGATGTCCCCAAAGAGGGCTGAGGTGTAAAAGACTTGCAGGAAACGGGAAAGGTTTAGAGAAGGTGCTTCAACATCCTGCTCTGTTCAATGAATTAAACCAATGATTTAGATGAACGAACAAGACTATTTCTCCAACACGTGGGGGACACAGATGGTGCTGTGGAAGCGAATGAGGTCTTAGACATGGGTAAATGGAACAGCAGGATTAAACTCAGCGGCAAGACCCTCTTTATTTAAGAAGCGTAGTCATCGGCACAAGGATGCTGGTATTCAGATGCGGCTTGACTGCAACTCCTATGAAGGAGATTTTAATCAAATTAAGAAGATTTAAGACAAATTAGCCAGGCAAGCAGTGGCGGGACTTGAAGTCACAAGGGCTAAAGGGAGTGTGACTTATTGCCTGTTGATACGGAGATGTTTTTGAGATCGGGAAGAGAATTTCCACTTGACTCTTCACATGTCAGACCCTAGTGGGAATAATTTTTCTCAGTTCAGACCTCTGATATTTAAGAAGTACGGGAACAAACGGGTGTATAAGATGAGAGCAAACAGGACCCCTAGGAGGGCAAACACCATTTTGCACAAGTGGTCACTCAGGAATCAGGAACATCTCACCCTGAGCTCGAAAGGCACTTGAGTTGTCTTTCAATTTGTTCTGCGTGGCTCATCTGAGCAAGGAAGGACTTAGCTGCTGTCTCAAAGGCCAGAGCTAGGGCTGTCTCTAAAATAAGGACCATGACCTTACAAGAGCTGCCAGACCACAAAATGATCAGCCTGTCAAATCCCACCTTTCCTTCCCTTGCCACGACCAGGGAGAAGATTGACAAGACCCCATCTGTCAGGATACTGCAGAGGGATTACCTCACCGAGAAGCAGGGAATTTGAACAGAGTAGTGTAATCCTTCCTGACCAGGAGGCTCCATGAGTCCATAAGGAAACTTGTCACCTAAGAGACACTGAAGTGGAAACAAACGAACAAAGCATACGCCATAGGAAAGGAACCCAACCAGACCAGCGTTCAAAGAAGCCCCTTTCCCCTTGTGACTTCACAGACGCCTCCCTTGCCTACCTAGGGCGACGCCGGACACAGAACCTGGGGATTCCCATCCTCTGTCCCATTAATCATTCACTGAATGGTTCATCCCCACGGATGAACTGGAACAAAATGTTTGTGAACCGAACTGGTTCAAGTTTTCTCTTCCCCTCAACCCAGGACCCTGAACTTGGATCCACACTCAGCCTGAGACAACAGACAGCCCCTCCAGAGGACAGGCTGGCCTCCGGGTAAATCATTACCCTCTCTGATTGACCATCCAATCATGCCACCCTTTGATCCTCGTTCCCCACACCTGGTTCTTTCTAGCCTTCCTTACTCCTCTTTATTAAAAAAAAAATTTTTTTTTAATTTTTTCATGGGGGGAGGTAATTAGGTTTATTTATTTATTTATTTATTTTAAAAGAGGTACTGGGAATTGAACCCAGGACCTCATGCATGCTAGGTGTGCATTCTACCACTGAGCTATACCCTCCCCCCAAAATTATTAATATTATTATTTTTTGGCTTAAACTTTGAGATGCCTGCAGACCTTATCGGCAGATCAGCAATAATCTGTCTCCCCCTTTGAAACAATCCTCTTGAGTAAAAGTCTCTCCTTGTTGAGACTGGATTTGGTTTTCTACTGGACACCACGCAGACCAGCCTGGCTGGGGGAGACAGTTGGACCGGCAGGGCTGCAGCCCCTTTTCAAGTTTGATTTTTGTATAAAATCAACCTCCCTTTCCCGTGAGACAGCATCAACACTGTAGGATCACAGATCTCGGTGCCACGTCCTGGCTGTGTAGCAGCTACAGAGATCCAGGTGCCACTTAAACATCATTCTGACAAGAATCGGTGCAGGCGTGTGCCTGCCGCGTCTCGTCAGATGCGAGTCACATGACGGTCCGGTAAGGCAGGGCAGGTAAGCTGGGACTCAGTTACTCTGGTGAACGTTCCCTATGGGGCTGAGTGAGCACTGCAGCCCAGTATGTTTGCTCCACCTGTGACACCCATGAGCTGCAAACTCACAGCTCCTGTCCCTCTTCAGGGACACCATGCATGGCCTTGTGGGTGTAGGAATGGGCTATTTAGGGGAGCAAAATTCACTACCCCAAAACATCTCTTTGGCAGGCTAAAAAATATGACAGCCCAAAAGACTCAGTAAGAAACTTCCCCCTAACTGCCTAAAAAAATTTAGAGGGCCTGTTCTCTAAACAGAGATATCACCATAGAAATCTGGTAAAACAAATACGGGCCAGCGGTGGTGGGAGAGACGTGGTAGGGTCTGGAGATAAGAGTCCACTCTATCCCACGGTCTGCCTGGCCCAGCAAACATTTGTTTAAGAAACACTTGTTTTTCCATCCCGCTGTGAATTGCCTTCCTCCCCTTTGAATTCCCAAACCACTACCCTCAATGTCCTCTTGTGTCTTTAGCTGAAGATGGTATTTAAGGTGAGGGTTTTGGCCATTTTGGTTGAGTGACTCAGTTCTCCTGGGTCTCTCCTCATTAAACATTTGTGATTTTCTCCTGTTCATCTGTCTCACATCCATTTAATTCTTACACCAGCCAAAAAACCCTAGAAGAGTAGAGAAAAATGTCTTTATCCCCAACAGCTGCCAAAGCCGATCGTCACCAGAGAATAAGATCAGACAATGTATCGCTGCCATGGCAAAATGAGGACTTTTCATATTCTTGCGGGCTTGTCTCCAAAAGGATCCAGGAGTGACAGAACACATCTGCAGAAGGTGCTGTATTGGGGTGAAGTTATAGCACAAGGCCCCTTACCAGTAACTGCAAAGGAGAACTTACAGCAAAGTCACACAGAGCTAACTGCCCACCTGCAGGAAACAACCCCTCTTAAATTGTATGTTGATTCTGCCAATTCAGACGCAACCATTTCCAACAGCAACGAGATGTGCAGACACTGACAGCTACCCCTGCAATGAATGCTGATTACAATGATATCACGCAAATTCATGACAACACCACGCTTATTAGCAAGAGACCCGTTTAGCACAGCGCCTCATCGCACAGTCGAAAGGGAAGAAACATGACTCACATGTAAGTAAATACGTAAATATCTGCGTGATCTCAGAGTGACTATCTTCAGAATCAGTGCATGGTTACTATTTAAAACAACTAACTCCCAGGGCAAGAAGACCCCCAAATCAGGTGTCACCATTTTAGGAAACCCCTCTCTATACAGCAAATGCTCAATGAGACCAAGTCTAACAGATATTTATCTACCTTGAGACACAGTTCTTTTCTAAGTATTTATAAGTGCATCCCCTTCTCAATTCAGATCTTCCACTAAGCCACAGTTTTATGTGCAAACACCTAATGCTATCACAGCCCACACTGAATTTTTTCGCTTCTGCACTGTTAAGTTATTTGCAATGATGCAGTGATGCACTGATGAGTGCTGACTGGTCCAAGGAGGGGGAGGGAGCATCAAGAACCCACAGACAAGTGTCTGCATGATGGATGTGCGTGGGGGAGGCCCCGGAAGAAAGGGAAGGAGAGGATATCCAGATACGTGGATTTAATCCCAGCCTGAAGAGATGCCTTCCACCCGCTTCAAGAAAGGCAGGGATGCTCCAGCCCTGAGACTGGGGAAAAAAAAAAAGGAAGGAAGGAAGGAAGGAAGGAAGGAAGGAAGGAAGGAAGGAAGGAAGAAAGAAAGGAAGAAAGGAAGAAAGAAAAAGAAAGGCAATGCCATTTGGATCTGGGAGCAGTCCAGCCTTCTTCCTGGACCCCACCAGCAGAGACCTTGACGCCCACTTAGAACCTCAGCAAATGAATGGGGTGCCCAGAAAACCAGAGTGTACCATGGACATACTCACACTATGGAATATAAGAAATAGTGCTTGCCAGTGTTCACAGCAGCACTATTGACAATAGCCAAGACATGGAAGCAACCTAAATGTCCATCAACAGATGACTGGATAAAGATGTGGTATACTTATACAATGGAATACTACTCAGCCATAAAAAAGAATGAATTAATGCCATTTGCAGCAACATGGATCAATCTAGAGATTATCATACTAAGAAGTGAACTAAGAGAAAGATAAATGTCATATGATATCACTTACATGTCAAATCAAAAAAAAAACTGTCCTTGAAAAGTAAATTTATCCTGGAGGCAATGTTTCTTCTTTCCCCTACCTGAGAACAACTGGCCTGATGCTTATTTCAAAAAGCAAAAGACACAAGTAACTCAGTGAGGAAACGGCACCTGAGTCATCCTTGTAAGCGCTCATAAGCTATGCATCTGGTCACCCCCTGCCCTGAACCCGAGACTCTGGCAATAAATAAACTTGGCAGGTAGCTAGAATCAATGGACTCCCCATTCACATGATACGAAATACCACACAATTAAACGTACCCGGCAAACCCGCTCGGGCTCTGGAAACACAGTGCAAAAATCAAAGGACTAGAGGCTGACGTCCAGTTAATAAAACCTAAGAATTCAAAGGAAGAACCAATCTTTTAAGTTATGAAAGCATGGGACTAGCATAAATTAAGGAAATGCTGAACCTCAATGACTGTCAGCAAGACAACTAAAATACACGCGTCGGAACTTGGCAAAGACAAAGATTGAGCAATCCCAGATAAGAGGTACTTTACATGTGTACGTTAGAGGGCTGATCGTATCAGAAAGGTGATCTCTTTCCTTCTTCTTCTTTTTTTTTTTTTGCATGTACCCTTCTTACTTGACTCAACTGCCAAGAATATCATCGAACATCAGCATGAACACAACAGAGGAAACAGTTTTTTTCATTCACGTCTTCCACAATGAGTTGCCCCACCGCCACAGGGCACCCCACATTGCTGGACAACCACAGGGAGCATCGTGGGATTCCCGCACAGACAGGTCTGGCCACGCGTTTGCAAAAACAGACCGAATTCAAATCATCAGTACCGGGCAATCACATCCAGGATGGTACCAAACTGTAAAAACGTGTGCGGGGCCCGGAGAGGGCATGGCTAGCCGGAGGTCCAGAGCAGGAGGGAGAGCCCGGCGGGGAGGAGAGATTTCCTAAGACGAGGTGTTGGTGGGGAAGAAAAAAAGCAAAGGTGAACGCCGTGCAGGAAGGAGCTGAGGGATGGGAGGCTTGCAGGCGCCCCACCGTGGAGCCCCCTGCAGCCCTGGTTCCGGGATTCCCCCTTCCTTCCGGTGGAAGGCCGCTGGGGTGCTCTAACGGGGACAGAGGCAGACACATCCCCGGAGGCCAGGGGCTCAGCCCCTGAAGACGGCTCAGCCCAAGGTGTGCCAGGTCCGGATGTAGCCACGACAGAGAAGCCAAGGCCTCTTAGGGAGCCTCTGGATCTCTCTGCACTGGAGATCTGTGCGTTTAAAAGTCGTTTCTTCCAAGGTCATCCATGGGGCTCTGTGTTGTTGCTGTGAGTCCCCGTGGATGGACAGCAGGGCTGCGAAGACACTCTGGCTAAGACACAGGTGAGGCCATGGGCCTCAGCCCATGTGGATAACTGAACACGCCTCAGCTTGTGTGCTGCCCTCACTTACGGTGGAGACAAAACCGCCAGTGTTTTTCCTCACGAGACCTTCTGTCCATGAGGAGCTCCACCAGAGGTGGGTGGAAGCAACTCAGACCACCCCCTCCAGGCCCACGGAGGAGCCTGAGCAGCCTGGCGAGCCCTTCGGCCAAGTGCTGCTGATCGGGTTAATTTAACCTTCTAAATGTCTTCACTGGAATGGATGTAACAATGGCAAATTCAGTGCTTGCCTGGATTGTGTCTGCAGATGTCTTCTTATAAAGGGAAGGCCTTGTCGCTCAGGCATTCTCACATGTGACCTGTTAAAACTTAGAACAAAAATACTGCTCTGAATTCTGAAGGCAGGCTGTGCTGGTCACAGAGGAGTCCGATGGGTTTTGCTCCTCCTGATCTTCACAGTAGGACCCGCAGACCCACAGCACCTGCCTCAACCCTGCCGCGGCAAACCACACAGAGACCAGCGCAGAATGGCAGGGAGGAGCCAGAACGCCGTTTCCGCAAGCTCTGAGACAGCTCCCTCCACGGCTCTCGGCACTGACTCAACAGTCCTGTGAACCCTGTCTCAGGGCAAAGAGACCAGGAGCCGGGGAGACTTGGAAGGCGGTACAGGCGTTTGGAAGACGGTACAGGTTAGTTATGAATGCACCTCTGGACCAGAATCCAGTCTCCACTCAGTAGTTCACCAAGTTTGGGATTAGCAGATACAAACTCGTATATAAAACAGGTAAGCAACACGGTCCTACCGCACAGCACGGGGAACTATACTGCGTAACTTGCCATAAACCATAATGGGAAAGAAGATGGAAAAGCATATGTATAAAAATGTATATGACTGAATCACTATGCTGTGCACCAGAAACTCACACACTACTGTAAATGATGAAAAAGTAATGAATGATAGAAAAAAAAAATGAGAAACTACATGGAAAGGTGCCACAGTTACTTTGTAAATACAGCCAATGAAGGAATGGATTCATCAACTTTGGAGTCACAGGGACGAGGTTCTGCCAAGTACAACCCACAACCACATTGCATGGGGACGCACCACGAAAAAGGGAACCAGAGTATCACGGACACCAGGCCGGCACAGTCACCCCCGATTCAGGTAAAGGAGGACACGCAACACATACCTCTTATGATGGATCCCGTACCAAACTCTAAAAACAAAAATCAATGGCACTAAAGCATCCCTTCAAACGAAGAGAAGCAATGTCGGGGGAGGGCATAGCTCAGTGGGTACAGCGTGTGCTTAGCATGCACGAGGTCCTGGGTTGAATCCCCAGGACCTTCTCCAAAAATAAACGAATAAATAAATAGACCTAACTACCCCCCAAATTTTTTTTAAATTAAAAAATAAAATAAAATATTAAAAAAAAAAAAACCAAGGAGAAGCAACATAAAACGTCATACAAATTTTTCCCCAAAAAACATTATTTTGCAAGGAGGAAAATTTTCAACCTTAGAAAATCTTTGCAAGAATAAAAGCAAACACAGGTACGCTCCTTCACTTGGGCGTGGGACATTCTGCCACATGGGCTTGCATGCTTTCTCTGTGTCTCTATGTGTGCACGAGTGTGTATACATACACATGAATCTATGCATCCATCCTGTTTCTCCTGCCCCGGAAGACTAAGAAAGGACAAGGAACGTCCTCGTGTTTGTGTGCCATGACGCTTCACAGCGAGCTGCATACACGACGGCCCTTCCCCACTAGGAAGTTCGGCATGCGTCTCCTAGAGCGAGGACAGCGTCCCCCACAACCACGACACCGCTGAAGAATAACACTGAGTCAATCAACGCACCCTACACAGTCCCCAGGTAACTGCACCACCGTGCTCTCTTCTCCAATCCAGGATCCATTCGAGAGTCACTCAGGGTTATGTTTCTTCACCTTTTGAAAACTGTAACTGCCCCCCCACCCCCACTCCCACCCCTGGCCTTTCTTGGTTTGTTCGTGGCACTGACTTTTCGGGAGAAAGAATCCAGGTCAATTGTCTCATACAGTGTCGTATATTCTGGATTAGCCTGTTCATTTCTTTGGGCACAAATTCAGGTTGAACCTTTTTGGCAGGGGTGTCACACAGGTTTTTTATCTATTTTTTTTTGGTGTCCTTGTTGCCTCGTATCAGGAGACACAGGACACCGAGCTGCCCTGTTCTTGCTGGTCTCCTGGTTAGAAGGAAAGCCGCCAGATTGTCCCATTTTCTCTCCCAATTTACCTCTTTAATGAAACCTTCTCTCCGCCATTTTCTCTGAGACACACAACACGGTCACTGTAATTTTTTTTGCTCTGGATTATCCTGACCCCCCAAATGGGCTTATTTTCACGGGTATTTGCTGCCATAAAATATCCTTCTCAGGGATTTACAGTCCACTTGAGAAACCTTTTCATCCTCATCAAAGGATTAAAAAATAAATCACTGACTATCCCAGGACGGACATCAGCAGAATAAGCAACCGACTGACGGCAGGTCCTGTCAGCTAGAATGACATCTCATAAAAAGGAAATTTCCTTTTTCTTTTTTCCGTCATTTCTAAGAAAACTTCAATATCCGTCAAGTTTTTTTCTTTGGAGCGAACAAATGAGAACTCTCAGAGACAAGATCAAAGCGTTTTCTTGATTATCATCAAAGTCTTCAATCCATTTAAGGAGAGGGATAGTTTAATATGCCGTATTCGAGAACCCCAAACTCTGGACTGCGAGGTACCTCAGAATCCCCCGGGAGGATGGCTTCACGTTGGTAAGATATAACGGATATTGTTACTACGTATTCAGGAGCAGAACTTCTAGCCCCCGCTGGAAGACTCCCCCTTTACAGCAGAGCATTACAAAAGGATGATGAACGCTGTATTCATTTATTGTGAATTAATCATGAGTCTCTGCATACTTTTAATTAGCTACCGAGTCTGTCAGTTTTTTTTTTTTCTGAGCCCTTCTAGCTGGGTCCAAAGACTGTCAATCTCCCCTCCAGACTAAAATAACAACAACAACAACAACAACAAAAGAACCCAAAGCACTTCCCTGCAAAACGCACAGTTGTTTTTCCAGAGGAATAAAAATAAAACTCTCTACTTAGCAGGTGCTTAAGGCTTTGAAAGCTAGGTCAGAAATCAAAGCCGGCTCCTGCATTGATGATAGCTTTAGAAAATAAATTATTCTTTAAAACCCTCCCTCCCCGCCAAAAAAAGTTTGTTTCTGAAAGAGAAAAGGCATACATGATCCTTTTAAAGAACAAATTACAGACATCACAATGGAAAATGAATCTGTTAAGCTGCTCAGCGTTCACAGGGAACACAAGCCACGGTGCTAAGCCTCCAAGGATGTTTGCTGCCGAACGCGAACCCTCTGTTGGGGGGCTTAAATTGAACACAAAAGGAAATCCTAGAAGGTCACTGTCTTTTTCTTCTCTTTAATTCGTATTCTAACTCTGATCCCTTACAGTGAAAGACCATCGAGTATTCTAGGAAGAAAGAGAAGATTAAGTTGAATCTCCTGTTCCACGGATCAGGGTTTCTGCACTCGGCGCTATGGACATTCGGGGCTGGGTAACACTTTGTGGTGGGGCGTCTTGTGCATGGCGGGACGGTTAGCAGCAACCCTGACCTCCACCCGCTCCATGCTGGTAACCACGTCCCTCCAGACTTATGAAACCTAAAAACGCCTCCAGACTGGGCCATATTCCCCCTGGAGGGCAAAATCTCCGTGCAGGAGAAACACTGCCACCTGTAGCCCCAGAGTCCCAAAGCTGTATTTCAAAGATGGTTCAGTCTCCATTCTACAGAGAAAAGCCCCAGCAAGGGGAGGTTAACCTACTTCCTGAGCACACTGGCCCAGGGGTGGGATCCAAAGCCCGGGTCTCCCCGACTCCACATGGTCCCACTTCCGGGGGCCTTTGGGGGACGATGTGAACCAGACCTTGTCTGACAGCATCTCCCTGCCCACTTCTCTGAGCCTGCTGCTACATGGGGCCTGAATGCCCAGCAGGGCCCCCCTGACATCACAATGGCCCTCTTCGCATCATCAAGCAGCAGCCCCTGCCGGAGAGGAGGGCGCATAACAGGGACTCTCATCTCCAAGGGGTTTGGAAACCGCCTCCTTCATCCCGTCCCCATCAGCACCACACACTCACTTTTGCTGCAGGAAGAAAGCTGTTCTGTCCCTCAGGTGTGGAGACCAACCCGAGCACCACGAGTCTTCCCACAGTGCCAAGTGTTTGTACCTCTGCTGGTTCAACCACTGTCACCTCGAAGGTCCAGGATACGTGTGAAACCATCGATAAAACGCCACCCCTGTATTCTCCAAGATCTTTCAAGCGACACACTTATTATGACAGTTTACTAGGGTGTACGGCCCGGACTAGCCCAGGGCAGCTGTTCTCCAGGAAAATGTTTGTCCCCACGGCTGCTCCCCTTTTGTTGGAAAGTCATCTGTGAAGGAAAGGGAGACCTGGGGCAGCTCCAAATGGACGTCATCCCTGCAATATCAGAATGCTCTGAAACGTCATTACAAAGGTCACCAAATAAATGCCCCACGTGACTTGGACGACGTGGTCAGGGTGAGGGGAGCACTTTGTCAACAGGCAGTGACACTTTGAGAGCGAAAGCAGCTGTACTCACACTTGAGCGGTCATCCTGCAGGAGACGTTCCGTCACTGAGACCACCATGTGCAGGTACAGAGACGGTGACTACCTCTCAGCAGAGAGAAACTGGGTAGCGCCAGGCTCATCCTGTGAATTCATCCAAAAGCAGAAGAGTCAGGTACTGAATAACCACATCCTGAAACACTTCAATGAAAGGGTCCTCTGTCATGCCTAGGGGATTCCTCTCCCTGCCTCTTTCTTTTTTCCACTCTCTGCCCAACTCCTAGTCACCCACAGGTGTCAGCTGACTAGCCACCACCTCCAGGAAGCCTCCCATGATTGCACAATCTAAAGCAGTTGCCCCAGTGTTGATAAATCAAAGCACCTCCCCTCTCCCCTTTACAGTAGTTGTCACTATCTGCAAAACTATATTTGGCTTCTTTTTATTTGGTATCTGTCCTCCCCACAGGCTGTATGGGTCAAGATGGCAGGGGCCATCTGTCTGTCATTACAAGTGCTCAGAAAGTATTTTCCAAATACAGCTGGGGTCACAGAGAGCGGCGCATGGGACTCTGACCTCAGCTGCTTTTGTAGCCAAGTAAGAATGTTTTTACATTTGTAAGAACACTTTTGTGATATATGAAAAGTCCTTCATGAAGTCCTTATTTCAAGGTCCACAAAGCCCAAAAGTATTGGAACACAGCCATGGCCATTCATTTATTACCTGTAACTGCTTCCATGCTACAAAGTCCACGCTGAGTAGTTCAGACAAATATCGTTTGGCTCAAAAACATGAAAATATTGACTATCTGGCCCTTTACCGAAAAAAGTCTTTCAACCTCTGGGATAGAGCCCTCCCTGGGAGCTGAGAATGAAGTCAAAGAAAACCAGCTGGATGGCTCTGAACCTCCTCAGGAACCTACGTACTTTTCAGTTGTTGGCGTTTGGACAAAACCCAGCACGTGCCTTGAAACACTTAATGTGTAGACAATAGTGTTTATCCACTTAAAATAGGACGTACAATCCCACTTGGTAAAGATGATGCACAAGACAACGCCACGGTACAGAAAAATGACGATTCTACCGATTTTTGTAAATGGAGATCTTGCTTTACTGAAGGTCCGCTTCCAGCCACAATTTCTTAGGTACCACCAGTGTCCCAGAAATGTCCTTCTTCCCCCTCCCCAGAGATGGCATTTGAAACTGCCATCGGTCTTCCCGTGTGGCTTTCCACATTAGATTCTTGTTGAAAAGGAATGGTGTGTGGGTGGGCACTGACCTTCCACCCCATCTGGGGGGGGGGCACGGTCATCTCTTCTGCCCACTCACCATGACATCACTGGGCAAGACCAAGTGGGTAAGGACATGGATTTGAACAAGTGGGGGACCCCCTGCCCCCTTGCAAGGCAGGGAAGATCTCAGTCCTCCTCTCCCTTTCTCTTGCCCACATCTTTTATGTACAGGAAATACTGTAAGACCTCAGCAGTCGGAGCCCTTTGATCCCCTACTCAATACTTTATGCAGAGCAACAGACACATGTAAACAGATTAAGCCACAGTGCCAGCCACAGTGGTATTGCCACCAGGGACTCTATCCGCAGAAGGAAAACACGCAAAGAAGAACAGAAAAGCTCCTGTTCAGAGGCCCCCTTTTCAAAGTATCATTAGAGTGGTTCTAGCTCAGGGTGGTTCTGCCCCACGTGGGTCTACACGCATCTCTGGTTCTCACAACTGGATGGGGAGCACCCGCATCCACTGGGTAGA
Source organism: Camelus dromedarius (assembly GCF_036321535.1). NCBI lineage: Eukaryota > Metazoa > Chordata > Mammalia > Artiodactyla > Camelidae > Camelus > Camelus dromedarius. The sequence continues at coordinate 110,392,308 of NC_087472.1, forward strand.
GGCCAGGGACGCTGTCAAATTTCTATGAAGCACAGGACAGCCCTCCAGCACCCAGCATCCAGCCCAACCCTCCACCACAAAGAGTTGGCCTCAACCATCAGTGGTGCCAAGGTTTACAAACCACATCAGATGGCCGGTCCAGCAATCATTACGTTGGGTGTGACGACAGAGATTGGCCAAAGCCTTGATGGGGTTGGAGGGGGGGGGTCACACCCAGGTTGTTCAAACAATTATCCACTGCCAATTCTGAGTGGTGGTTCCACTATGACTATAGTAAGTTGTATGAAAATAAGTCGCTTTAGACAAAATTTATAATCCCAGTTACAGTCACAGAACAAGACGATGGAAGGCGGTCAAGTGGTGAGGTCTGCTTTATCACTAGGAACCTATATTTTGATTTACTCTGTGAGTTAACAAATAATAAGCATGTTTATCTGTAATGTATGAATCTGTTTATAATCATCGTAACTGTCATGCAGTTGGTCATTTTTTTCATTATTCTCATCCCTTCTACGCACGAGGTTTTAGTTACTCAAATCTGAAAATCGTGACAGTGATTTAAAGGCAGAGTGAGAGCCCACTGTCCCTTGTCCTTGATTCTGAGACACCCAAAGCCCTGGAAACCAAAAGGTTTTTGTAAAATCTTTTTCTTTTCATTTGGCAGCAAAACCCAACCTGAACTGACGGAGTCATCCGTCTTGTCTTGACCCACCCGCCTCTGCTGTTTGCTAGTATCGTGGTGCCTTGCTGGGAAACATTAGGCTTCAACTGCACTGGGAAAACATCAAGAAGTGTTCAAGACACCCCGCGAGTAACAGTGATAGGAAGACAAGAAAGCGTTTGTCATTAGCAACAGCCCAGTGTGACCGGGGTGTGCCTCCAACGCCTCTTACTTGAAGAAGACGGTGTAGGAAGACGGTAAAGACTTGGAGAGGCAGGTGACTGACATTTGACCGATGGGTTTACCCTGGGATGACCGGTGAACCTAGTTTCCCTGGGGTTAGGGGTTCTAGTTTTCAAACTGGGGCCGTCTCAATAAGCCTACTTACCTGTGAAAACTTACAGGATATTCCATGTACGAGCAGACAGTGAAGGCAAGTGTGAGGGTTCAGGAGACTGACCGAAGGAATGAAAGACGCCTGATGGAAATCCAGGGTGAAAAAGCATCTTCTCAACATAAAGCAGCAGGATATGGCGCTCAGGAATTTGCAAACAGAATATTCTTGGTGGACGTGTAGGGAGAGTGTAGATGTCAACAGAGGACGGAGGTCTCCCACCCTGTAGTGGCTGGTCGTGTTGAAAACTGATGTCAGTAAGTCTCTCTTTGGGACCAGCCTTCAGCCAGAGTCTCTTTTCCCAAGGTGATGTCACCTACCGGTGGGGGAGCTCAGAGATCATCTATTTCCATGGTAGCCCAAAGACAATGGGTGGTCCCCAAAGGGGCAGCCTCCTTGCCTTCAAGTGGGACAAGTGAGGGACCGTCCTGGCTCTAGAGTTTGCCCTGTAACGGGCTGAGGTCTCCAACAGCACAGCAACACAGCTCACCTCCTCCCTCGGCCTCATCCTCCTTACGAGGGTTGATCCAGGAATTCACCCCACCCCAAACCCTCCTGAATGCACATCTCGTCCCAGAATCTACTTCCTGGGACTGCATGTAAGACAGAAGCAGATACAAACTCATCAGAAACAGCCTCATTCTGCCCCTAAGCTATGATCCTGAGAGAAACCCTTACAAATGATGGGAGAGAGGTCTTCAGGCTGAGCTGTGGGGTCCGTGGGTGTGTTGGCGCTTCGGGCAGAGGTGAGACAGAGTGGTCAGTGACTGGAGAAACCAACAACCACCATGACAGAAAACTGAACTCAAGTTACCCATACATCATCACGCAAACAAGAAGGATCTGCCAAGAGATTATTTCCCAAGAGTCCAAGCACCAGCAGGAAGCCACCTGGGCTAGAAGAAAACTATAAAATAATGGAGTTTCTGGTGCGCCCTCTCACACACTTCTCATGAAATAGCCCATTTGAAGGACTTATTTCTTCTTTAGTATGAAATCTGTAGTATGGCCTTTTGACCGCACAATTTTGTATTCCATCAAGAGTGGATAAACGTGTCCTTCAGCTCTTTGTTCACTATGTACTGATTAATACAAGGATAATGGTGGTGGTCATGAGCACGGAACTGTGAAGTACAGTGAAAAAAAAATCATGTAGAATGGGTTGGCTGGCAAACTATGACCCCTGGGTCAAATCCAGCCCACTGCCTGTTTTTTTGTCAATAAAGTTTTATTGGAACGTAGCCGTGCACACCCATTTACTTACTGTCTATGGCTGATTCTGCACTGTCACCTCACAACTGTGCAAATGTGCAAAGCCAACAATATTTACCATGCACGTGGCCTTACACAGAAAATGTGTGCCAACCCCTGACTGGATATGGCCAAGATGTGTGATTTGTTCATCACTGGCCTCAAGAACCAGAGATTATGGCAACTGATTCCATAAGAGACAGACCGCTCAGAAGAAACACTAGGTTGACAAGTCAGATCATGACAGAAGTCTTTGAGAGGGTCGATTTTCACATTTCCATTTTGCCTCTGCAGAATCTTGTTCTCTCACCATCATCATCACAGGGCCAAATAGTACATGGTGGGCAGACTATGGTGACTCTTAAGCACCTTCTTCTCAAAGGTACTCAAGCATCTGGAGACCACGGATATACGTTACAGGTTATCTTCTTTATTTTTAATTGGCTAAACCTCGTGTTCTCTGTAGAGATCGGCAGTACCCTGGGAGTCGGTGGTCTATCCTCACACAATTTAATTTACCAGTGTATTACTACATGAAGACATTTAACTCTGTAGCACCTGCCTTCATGCAGCCCACTGGGAGGAATACGCGTACGTTTTTCTGCAGGACTATGAATGGGTTTGATTACTGAGTGCTGCCCCCACCGGCTGAGGGTGTCCTACGAGATATGGGAAAGGCACTTTATCATTTTTCTAAAACATGCGTAACTCAATTCCAAAACACATCCAGCTCCAAGGACTTCAGGTAAGAAATTGTTTATCAATATCCAGTGCATGCCGAGAGCCTGTGCCACCTGGGACTGTGGAAATCCTGAGGATTTCATCAGTGCCACTAACTATGAACATCTGGAATCAGACCAAATCAGACAGCTGCGATCCTCATTCACAGAAGCCCCTTCCTTGCAGAAGAAAAGTTTTAATTGGCAACATGTAATGAGAAAGCAACAAAAGCTACGTATGTCACGTTTCCACCATTTCCCACCGTGCAGGCTCGGTTATGCTGCTGGGAAGCTGGGTTTATTTCCAAAGCACAGTTGAAAATGCCAAGATTTTTAGCCCTTGAGCCCAGCGATGAAGGGGCATTCATGCCTGAATTTATGACACAAAACAAATTCCATAAATCAGCTAAACATAATAACGCTGACCCAATGAGAGAAAAGAATTACAACCACGGAATTGTCTTTTTTTTTTTGCCAAGGGTGGGGATAGTTTCAAGTTTGCCAAATGAATCTGACTTGTCTCTGTTCCACTCAGCCCACTTTCTGCTTTGCTCTGGATGGGACAGCTGTTACTGTCTTTGTTTTATACTTAACAGTATTACAGTTTTCCAAGGGTCAGTTGGTCCTTTGATAATTCAAAAAAATGGAAGGCTACCGGGATCATGTAACCATTCTGACCCATACGCTACGGAAAGAAAACATCAACATTTGCCAAAGTGCATGTTGGTGATGCAATTAACATCTTCTGTAACCTGTTCCGTGTGCCACCTTAGTAAGAACTTCCACGAGGGGAACAAGCACAAGCAACGTCCAGTTCCAGCCCTGTGAGTTCGCACCTGTGCAGCAACATGGGCGATCTTGGGGGAGTGTCTCCGTTTTGGGGTGAGGTCGACACTTAACATCTTCTTTCTGTTCTCTTTCTGTCAGTTATTTCTAGTTTGATCCCATGTGGTCAGAGAACAAACTCTATCATTTTTAACTCTTCTAAATTTGCTGAGGTTTTTTTTTTTTTTTTTTTCCATAGCCCAGTCTACTAGAATATGGCTTCTGTTTGCTTTTGGGGTAAACAGTTCTATAGCTGCTAACCAGAAAAGGCTGATTTATAGTGCTGTTCAAATCTTCTATACCCTTAATGGTTTTCTGGCTATTAATTCTATCCGTTATTGAGAGACTCGCACTGAAATCTCTAGCTATTTCTTTTTGCTTTTTCATTTGTTTTAGTTTCATTTATTTAGAAGTTCTATCGTGAGGTGTATAAACATTTACGCTTGTCACGCCTTCTTGGTTAATTGACCATTTTTCACCATGTAACAACTTTCTTCGTCCCTAGCAGGATTCTTTTTCTTCCCTCTAGCATCTTGAGATTAATAAAACGACTCCAATATTCTTTACATTAGTGTTAGCATGGCTTATTTCTTTTTATTTTTCATTGTTAACTTGTGTCTTTAAAGTGTTTCTTGCAGAATGCCTATGGCTGGGTCTTATTTTTTATTCATTCTGACAATCTCTGCCTGTTAACTGCCCTAAATTGTGCAGTTTTCCCACGTGGAAGCCACATCTTTGTGCTGACCTTGTCCAAAAGGCTATGTGTAGCAGCAGACAGAGGTGGGGGTCTGACTACACGTTTGGTGCATTTATATCTTAAACTAGTTGTACAGAGAGTTCTGGAGCTTCCTCCTGGGGAACTACAAAGATTCTTAGGGAAATCATTAAGTTTAACACAGGACTAGAAATGCAGAACTGTGAAAAAGTATTTCTTACAATGATCAACCTCTATAAAAACTGTAAATGTGAAAAAATGTTAAGATAAATAGCGTTATCTTCATTCATTGTTGTTCACAGCACCTTCCTACCCAGAATCCGCCCCCCCACCCCAGCCCTCTTGTAACAGGTTGTGTTTGTGAAAAAGACTAATTCCCCTGGTTACAGGTAAATGGACCTGACGGGGTCCAAGGTCTGAGCTAATGCTGATTCCATTTCTCAGTCTAGTCAGGTACACTGGCTCAAGGGCTGTCACGGAGGCCCGGTGGTAGCTGACGGTTCCAGTTTCCCCATGATAAGGAACACTCACTCTGTGGGGCCAGGGAATCAGAATTCATTTAGGGGAAGCCCAGCCCTGGGCAGCTGAGGGCACATTATTAATACTGAGCCAGCACCTAAAGCATGCACGTGCACCCTAGCTTCGCCGTGCTCCTCTCCCTCCAGGTCCTGAAGGGCCCTGGGGCCCACTGCAGGGTGAATTCCTGAGTACCCGCTTCATGCAAGACACCGCGAAACGGTCATCGACTTTAGATGGAGAAAGGCAATGTGCAAAATATTGACAATTACTGAATCTGTGATCATCTATACACCCTTCAATTACTGCATCTATGATCATGTGTAATTCGTCCAATTATTAAGCCTATGAGCATCCGTATGCCCTGCAATTATTTGAACTATCATGTGTGAGCCCTCCAGTTACTGAATCTGCAATCATCTGTACACCCACCCTTCAATTACTGCATGATCTTCCGTAAACCCTTCAATTATTGAATCTCTAATCATCTATAAACCCCGCAATTACTGAATCTATGATCATGTGTAACCCCTTCAATGATTCAATCTGTGATCATCTGAACACCCTTCAATTACTGAATCTTTGACCAGTTATGAAGGACATACAGATGATCGTTCTTTCACAGGAGATTTAAGTGGCGGACACATCTATAATAAAAAGTTGGGTAGAGCCTTAAAAAACAGAATCAAAGCATCACCTATAACCATTTTTCCAAGCGCATCCCTGCAGCACCAAGTCATAGGACGAACAAGCTTCATCTCAGCCGTGACCACGACGTTCCTGAAACTGCCCTGGTGTGCAAGGCCCGTGTTAGCTCCGTAAACAGCCCGAATCTGCCACCACGCTGGTGCTCACGTGTGTTCTGCCAGGTGCCTGATGGCGATGGTCAGGCAGTGGGCGGGCCCTCTCTATGGCCAACGGCTACTGATCAGAGACCTGCATCCGTGCACACCAGCCGGCCTCGCAGGGCCCCGTCCTTGCTCAGGCCATGTCCTACGGGTGTTTACACTGACACCTTGTGGAAGGTTACCTTCCCAGGTGGCTCTCTAAAACAGCCTCGCATATCCGTCACCCTTAACCTTTCTTGGCACCACCTTGCCGTACGAACTGGCAATTCCACGATGACACCTTCAACAAATGGTGCCAGACTTTATCTTAAGACCTGGTCGTTGGCACACCAGCCTTCAACGTCTTAACATTTTATGCTCAACATAGTAGCAGAAAACAGACTGAATTAATGAACGCGTATAGAATTTTCAAAACATTGACGGCCACCTCTGTTTTGTCTGCTGACCGTGGAATACACTCCCACATTCCTGGGTTGGCGGACACACTGGCCCTGCCAACTAAACCACAAAGGGTTCCTTAATAGGCATCATATACGCCCTCCTTCCCAGGCACGGGTCGGAGTCGCAGCATTAAGAAGCACGCCACCGTTAAGAAGCACCAGCTTGGGGCTCTCCCTGCTGGTCATGGGCGGCTAGGCTGCACCCCGCAGGTCTGAAAGCCTTGGAGCTGCCCAGCCTCATCGCCAAAGAAAGACCCCGGCAACAGCGGCAGACACGTCAGTGGTTCATTGGACAAAGGATCTTGCACGGCAGAGGCAAAGGGTCCTGGAGAGACACTCCACTGTGTACAGCAAACGGCGAGCAGGACGTAGCAACAGTCCTTCCCACCCGGGGGAGGAGGAGGTGACCACTTACAGGGGGAACTGACGTCAGCTTGGCTCATCAGTCACCAGGGGAACCAGCAGCTCCCAGCCCCTCAGGTTAACAACCATCACGAGGGCAGCTGTTTCCCTTTAATAAACTGGCCGGTGGAGCCATTCTGGCCTGAGGGGCGGGGGTGGGGAGCAGGCACATTCACGTGAGTCGGGTGCAGGGGCAGCGGGGACTGGCCGAGCGGGGGATGGACAGAGAGCAGGCGAAAAGCCACCGTGAGGGGCCTGGCCCTTCCCAGGCTGATAAATGGCATCTGACTTCTGAAGACCATTGGTCAACTTTTGAGTGTGGATTTAAAAACGTGACTTCGAGGCAGATTCATAATTACTAGCTTTCAGCCCAAAATTATTAATCGAGGGTAGCTGGGGGAATTTACAGAGCGTGCCAGCTGTCTCAGGGGAAGACTTTTATAAATTACCTAATACATTTATAAATTACCTAATACTCGATTACCACCCCCGGCCCCCACCCCAGAAAGTGCAGTGACATTCATTAAATTAACACCTGGTTTTGGTTTTACAGCTCGGGAGAATCTGATCTCAAATTTTAGCCTAGGAGCTTAGGAGAAAATGGGTGTTTGGGCTCAACCCATGGGGTCGGACTCAGTCGAGTCTGAGCAATGCTGCCCAGGAATTAAAATCCGAAGAGCTCAATCTGCAGGAGAGAGGATGGAGCTCGGGAAACGTGAGAGCCTCCCCCAGCATCACAGAGGAAGGCGGCCGACACTGCAGGGAGAATTCCTGGTCTCCAGACCCCAGTTCTGTGCTGCCCAGAGGGCAATGCCTTCCTCCCCACGGGGCGAGTATTCCTACCTGCTGAAGTCATCCGAGGTGCGTGTGTTCGCCAGGAAGGGCTTTTCGCAAGTGTGAACAGTGACCTTTCCTGGTGTTTGATCCCCAGTGGGTTGGAGAGACCCGACAGGTCAGAACACCGGTTCCATTCGGGGAGATGTGGTGAACAGGGAGAAAGGCAGGGGTCAAGGACCGGACAAAAGCTGGCTGTGACCTTCTCGAGGAGTCAGACAGGAGAGGGAAGGAAAGGAAGGGGGGAAGTTTCACCGCCAGAGAGCTAAGACCAGAGGCAACAGTCAGAGGGAACCTGATGAACTCGGGTTCCATAACCAGGTGCTGCACTGATGGGAGTACCAGAGGCTGGCGGGAGTTGAACGTTCCTTCTTCGTGCCTACAGCTAAAGAGCTCCCCACCCCCGAACGATAGCCTCAATTTAAAAAGGCAGGGGGGAGGGTAAAAGCTCGGCAGTAGAGCGCCACCAAGTCAGTCCTCACAGCTTCCGAACTTTGAAGACACGGATGCGGTTTGCACAGTCAGCTGCACGTGGATTAGCTTTGACGCTGAGGGGATGCTGTCCCATTTTGAAGGGCACGGGAAGGGGGAGGGTCTAGCTCAGTGACAGAGCGCGTGCTTAGCGTGCATGAGGTCCTGGGTTCGATCCGCAGTCCTTCCGTTAAAATAAATAATAATAAATAGATAAACCTAATTACTTCTCCTCTCCAAAAACAAAATCAAAATTTTTTACATACATTAAAAAATGAAATTGAGTCTGGGTACTACAACACCAGGTGAGCACTTTGATGAGTCTGGGGTTTCTGTCCTAACATTTTACGCAGAAAGGTAAGCCATTCATTTCATGATTCTTTCCCCCTTCCCCGACCTCCCAAATACTGCCTTCCAAAGTCTGGGCTCATTCAGGGGGGACCCCTATTTTGCTACACGGACTCCTTGCTTTGTCCCTCCTCCACTGGACCCTTTATGGACTGGCTGATTGCAACGGCAGACTTTCACCTTTGAGTACATCCTAACGCTTCAGTCATTCCTTTTTCAGAGTCCCTGGCCGGGAGATAATATCCATTTTTATCTGAACGACTCTAAACCCCGGGGCATGTCTTCGCCATTTACTATTATGGATTTTTAAAGAGTTGGGTCACTTCCTCCGAGGATTCTATCATCTTGCTTCACCAACCAATTCTTCCCGGTTTACCACAGTCAATTTCAGAGCAATATTTTATCTGCGGGATGAAGTTTCCACAAAGAAAAGGATTTATCAGATATTAAGCTTTTAGCTGGGCACGACTTCCAGCAGATGGACAATAGCTAAAGTCCCAGACCAGGCTTCTATGCCCATTTCATTATCTGTAGGTAAGAACTCATCAGTCATTGTCTGGACCAGAACTGGTGGGCGGCGGGGGGGAGGGTCTACTGTATATTCCCAAATTATATCACTTTGTATTTTCTCTCTTTTCAAAATCGTTACCAAATAATACTCCAGAGCATGCTTCTAGGTCCAGATTCAAAGTTTTGGTCTGAAAGCGTGTAGTCTGCCCATTGTCCTTACCCCTGCTCTGAGCTGTGTCTTTTGAAACAATTATACATTTGTTCAAATGACAGCAGTCCAAGACGTTCAAGCAATGAGAGTCTCCCTGACGGATGCTGAGTTGCTTAGAGGGGAAATCAAGTCTTAAGGACCTAAGTGTAGGAAAGAACTCCGTATGCACTTCCCTTGCAAATGACCATAATTTGAAGCAACAGGGGAAAAAATAATGGTGGGACAAGGATGCCAGAATCTGATGACTGCCAACATCCCTGGGGACAATCATCATGGGCTTCAAAGAAACATGATGAAACTGAGACAAACCTGACATCTCAAAAACATCCTCAGGGAAGGGGTGGGAGTAGGGATGAACAGAAATGAGCATAAAGGATCTCGCCGGGGTGACGAAAACGTTCTAAAACTGATCACGGTGATTATCACACAGCTTGGTAATTGTGTGAAAACCACTGAATTGTGCAAGTGGGTGAGTTTAGTCACACGTAAAGTGACACCTCAAAAAAAGTGGTAAACATGTATTACATCATTTAAAGAAAAAGCACAGACTGAATTAACATATATGTAAATATAAGTATAGAACAGAGTATCCTTGTGCGCCTCTGTAAATGCAGGAAGGTGGCTGGACCTTTACATGTTCTGTTCTTTTTCTCTCTTTCTGCTAAATGTGAAAACGTGGATGTGACGGAATTGTCTCCCGATGTTCCCGGCGGGGACATATCCAGCTGGCAGGAGGTTCCCCAGGGTCTCTGTCTGAGGCAGCACCGCCAGGATGGAGAATTAACATGGTTGAGAGAAGCCAAGGTCTCGGGACAGGTCAACAACGTGTGGGGAGAAACAGAAGAGAGAAAAGCAGAGTCTGCGCCACAGAGTAAACTGTGGGACAGGACAGAGTCGGGGGAACAGTGCAGACCAGTGGCTCAGCACCAAGGTCACCAGTGACTCAGCGCCAAGGTCACCAGTGACTGGGCTCATGGAGCTTTCTAGACTCTGCAGACAGTGCAGGCATGGGAGCTCACAGGTACACGGGGTTCTGGTGGGCAAGGAGAATGCTTTATATTGCCCCTGTTTTAAACATGAGTACCTGATACCCTTACGAGTTTATAGACAGTCCAAAGTCACAATTTTCAGTAAGATCTCCAAAGAAAGAGCAGTATCTTCAAGATTATCTCCACAGAATCATGAAAGCTTTTTAATCAAAGCGTATTTTTGTTATTAAAAGGCTGCCAAAGGTGGATGCTAAATCTTTCCCATCAAAATTATTTAAATTCAAAGATGACCGTGTGGTACATGAAAAATGGACAGAATCCTATTTCTAAATAAGTTTTTATAAATGTAACAGTGGCATATCAGCTTTGATTTTCAACTGCATTGAGAGAAATTCATTTCAAGAATTTCTGGTTCTTCCAGCATCCCAGGAAGAAGCAGCAATGTGCATCATTGCAGGAAAAGCAGAAGTGTCTCCTGCAAGAGACGGTGATGAAGGTGAGAGTGTAATTAATTCTGTGCCACATGCAAAATTCTCTTGGGACTGCACTGGTGCAATGGGGCCTACAGGTTTGGTCCAGGAGGAAATCCGAAAAGTCTTACTGAAAATCAAGCAAGTCTACGAGTGAGAGCAGCTCACCGTGGACTGCACTGGACTGCATTCCAAGCCAACTGCTAAAATAACCTACAGTCACATTGGTAGGAAAATACAAAAGGGCTACAGGAACAATTCCTACTCTCGCTGATATGTAGCTGTCACGGGTCAAAACGACATTAGCCTCTGTGATGTAGGTCACTACCTGAACCAAGGGAAAATGGTTACACCCAAACTGTACCTCTATGCACAAGATTCGCTCAGCTTAAAAGATGCAAACGTGAAGACATCGCAGGAACAGACAACCCATGTGAAGCGTTTAGTGGTAGCTTTGTTCAGAGGTAGCTGGGGACACACGGAATTTATGTAACTCTTTACAGAAGGCCACCCAGAGTCGCCATATGGGTGCTCCCAATGGACCTCACGGAGTATATCATTAGGCGCCGCGTATATCCCACACGCATCGCTGTACACGAGGGCTACTTCGTTTTCTAATGAATGGCTGGCCAGGAGCCAGGAGCGCTCTTTTTTTATTATTATTATTATTAATAGACTTAATTTTTTTAGAGCAGTTTCAGGTTCTCAGCAGAACTGAGCAGAAAATACAGAGAGTTTGCACATGGCCCTCCCCACCCACACGTATTCACTCCCCTACCCTCAGCCTCCCTCATCAGTGTGGCGTATTTGGTACAATCGATGAACCAACACGGGCACATCATTATCAACCAAAGTCCACAGTTTACATGAGGGTTCACTCTTGATGTTGTACATTCTGTGGGCTTTGACAAAAGCTTATAACGACATGTAGCCACCACTATAGTACCATACAGAATAATTCCGTTTCCCTAAAACTCCTTTGTGCCAGGAGCACTCTTTTTTGCTAAAAATAAGTAGTAGTCAATCACTCAGCCACTTCTATGCCATTACGTTTATTAAAATTCCTAATTTGTCTGCTGGATGCAACTGTCTTTGTTGAGGGTGAGGAAATGGCAGTTGGAAGAGAGACGGAAATGAGCGCCACAAACCCAAAGATACAGGCTCCCGATATCGTTGGAATTTGAATACTCAGAAGGTGATGGCCCACTGGTTCCATCCCCTAGACCTCAGAGCCTCCACTTGTGTCCCCAGACCAAGGCAGGTGAGCACTAGGGTCACACGGGGGCAGAGAGAAGAGAGAGGCCGGGTGGCAGGAGAAGACCGGTGACCTGTGCTGGAGAGCAGGCAGGGGGAGGCAGGATTCCAGGAGATCCTGTTGACTCCTGGCTCCATGAAGAGTGCATTCAAGCCATCAACTTGGAGACTTCTGGAATTGCAGCCACCAGCCTGGGACACCAGTTGCCCTTCCCAATAGCAACTTCCCCTACAGAGCTTCAAGCATTAGAAAGAGCTACCGACAGGCGGTACCAACCTACAGCCCTAGCAGGACGATTTTGACTGCCCGAGGCCCTTGCGTCAATCCATGACCTTGGAACCACGTGACCCTGTGTATCAGGTGACCCGTGTCTAGCATTCCCCCTCCTCGTGTTACACCTGAGCCTGGGCTGTGCCGCCTTGCCCCAGAGGCTGCAGGGCAGACAGAAACAAGTCTCACACATGCCAGTGACGTAAACCGAGGCTTTGCCAAGTGCACACTGACAGCCAAACGGCATTCTTCCTCAACACAAGTTCTGACGGGAGAGGCTGTAACCGGGCCTCTCAGGTGCTCAGCCCAAGTAGAGAAATTCCCCTAAAACAAGGACCCCAGTGACGAACAGAGATTAAAACTTGAGGTGGAAAACAGCAGGGCAGTTCCTCAGAAAGTCAAACACGTGACAGCCAGATGACCCAGCCAGCCCGCGGCTGCATACACATCCAACAGAACCAGAGCCACGCTCTCAAACCTGCACTCTTGGGCCTCAGAGCAGCATGTTCACAGGAGCCAAAGGGTGCAGACCACTCACATGCCCATCAGCGGGTAAACGGATAAACAGAAAGCAGTTCGGCCATGAAATGCAATAGGATTCAGCCATAAAAAGGAGTGGGGTCCAAGAGATGCTAGGATGTGGATGCACCCTGAAAACAGGTGCTGAGTGAGGAAAAGCCAGACACCAAAGGCCACATATGGTGTGATCCCATTTATAGGAAACGTCCAGAATAGGTAAATCTGTAGACACAGAAAGGGGAATAGTGGTGGAGGCTCAAAGGAAGGGAAACTGGGAACAGGGGTGGGGAGGGGACTGATACAGGGTATGGGGTTTGGGTGGGGAATAATGAAAAAGTTCTAGAACTGGACAGAGGTAGCAGTGGAACAAAGGGGTTGGATGTGCTAAAGGCTTCCGAATTGCACACTTTAAAACGGTTAATTGTACGTTAGGGGACTTTCACCCCAATTTTTTGAAAAAAAAATGTTAAAAAAGACGCATCAAGCCGAAGTTTACTTTTAAAACAATGCCGTCAAGCCTTCTGGCATCACTAACATGACGCGACAGCCTCAAACTGAGATGTGGACAAACGGCAAACTCCTGCGGGGAGAGCAAGCAGGCCTGCTGGTCACGGCTTGTAAAGATGTGAACCCACCTGCCTGGCCCAGGGACCGCAGCCTTGGGTCCCATGGACCGTGGGTGTGAGGACAGAGGGAAGGGCCATGCAGTGATGACTTCCAGTCAGCGAGAACACTTCTGTTGGTAGGACCTGGCAGGACTGAACAGAGGGGTAGGAGTGGCCGGTGTCTAGGCTCGTAGAGGACAGATGTCACTGGGGTCCCCTGGGTGATGCAGGCAGGGATTGTCCAGAGAGACCTCATCAAGCCTGCCTGAGGAAGCGGATGCTTCCTGGTCATCTCTTACTTTCGGAGGGGCCGCCAGCCCCCAGACACTTTCCTGAGCATGATGACAATAATGCTTCGATGAACAAGAGGAGGTTCTGGTCTTACGCCATGAAATACTCAACCACTTATTGGATTTCTCATTCTTTCACCATCATCAAATGTAAATAAATGACACTAAAGAGAGCTAATTAACATCAATATCAGCCATTTCAGCTTCTATATCAGTTTCCCCAAAAGTCTGTCTGGAACTAGGCCACTGGGTTCTTGGCACACATTTCCTAAATCCTACTTGGGCTCCTGGGTCTTCTTACAAAAAGGCATCTGTCATAGGCAGGATTCTAAGAGGCTCCCACCTCCTGGTACCTACACCTTTGTGTGATCCTCTCCTCCTAAGTATATGTTGGGGCGGGGGAGACCCAAGATGTGCTTCTAACCAGTAGGGCATGGCAAAAGTGAAGGCATACAAAGTAACACAACATTGTAAATCAATTACATGTCATTTGAAAAAAGAAAGTGAAGGGATGTGGTTGATGTCCCTAATCAACTGACTTTGTGTGACTCAAAGAGGAGACTGATGTGGGTGGGCCTGGCCTAATCAGGCGAGCCCTTGGGAACACACTCCAAGCAGAGGATTTGCTCTCCCGCTGGCTTTGATGGATCAAACAGTCATGGTGTGAAATGCGTAGAGGTAAGGGGTGGTCCCTAGGAGCTGAGGGCCTCAAACCTACAATCACAAGGAATTAGATTCTGCTGACATCTTGAATACAGTCGTGGCCAACAGTGTGCAGCCTTGTAAAGACCCTGAGAGGGGAGCCAGCTAAGCCATGCACAGACCCCTGACCCACAGAACTGAGACCATCAACGGGTGGTGTTCTAAGCCACTAAATTTGTGGTACTTTGCTATGCAGTGATGGATAACTACCACAGCACCCACTGCCAAATGTACATAAAATAGTAATAACACCACTGAATTTAACCAGCATGCAAACCCAGCAATTCTCAGCTACGGCGGTCACCCCCATCAGAAGCCACAGAGAGTAGCGACGGGTCACGTCAAGGAGGCTTACAAAGAATTTTCAACTTGTCTTAAAGGCAAGCTGTCCTGGTCCCTGGGATGCTTCCTTTGATTCTGTGACCCTCCCACATAGGCAACTGTAAAATCCCTTTCTGGGTTTGAGCGAGAGGGCATTGGGTTTCTGCCACTCCCACCCAAAACCCTTCAGAGTGTGCACCCTCCAGCTCTAGACGGTGGTGACTATCGCCTCCTCGATTAATGAATCTGTCTTTTGGACTCATTTGCAAATGAGAAGTTCCTGCAATCCATTTCATGCTTCGGACGATGGTGAGTCTGCCTCAGGCTATGCAAATTATTTGGTATGACCCAGAGCATCCATGAAGCCAAACGGCTCTCGATGCCCCTTTGGATGAGTCACCCACTGGACGTGTGCTAAAGACGGTGGTGCAGAAAAACTCCTGGGAACTATCTATAGAAAATGGATTTCTCTTTCCCATTTCTAAAAGAGGATTCAACGTAGTTCAGTGTCTGCCTAGACCAACAGTGGTCACGCCTGGTGACTTTGCCTTTCAGAGGATACTTGGCACTGTCTGGAGACATTTCTGGCTGTCACAGCATGTGGGCAGTGCTCCTGACATCCAGTGGGTAGACACCAGGGATGCAAATGAATATCCCATGATGCACAGGAGGCCAGAGATGCAAATGAATACCCCACGATGCCCTGCCAACAAAAAATGATCCAGCTCTAGATATCATTTGTGCCAAGGTGGAGAATCCAGCTCTAAGTCCAAGCTCTGTCTTACTAATCCTTAAATGTCTTTCCTAGGCCAGTGGGTGTCAGCGAGGGGTGACTTCGCAGTCCCCCCCCCCCAACGCCTGCCCCCTGGAGGCACTGGCAATGACTGCAGTCATTCTGGTCACCACAGCTGGGCAGGTGCGACTGGCCTCTCCCGGATAGCAGGAACCTCCTACAACACGCGGGACCCATCCCACAACACAGAATCCTCCAGCCCCACATCTCAGTCGTGCTCAGGCTGGGAAATCCTGACCCAGAGGCACACATTCTCGCCAAAGGACGGTTTTCCTTTGTTCTCAATTAACCAAAAATGGACTTGGTATTTTTTTTAATGGAATCACACATCTAGCCTTTGCAACGTGAAGACATGCCTTTCAGTTTAGCATCCCCAGGCCACAGAATCCCAGGTGGGGCCCTCACAACCCCCTAGCCAAACTGAGTAAGGGGTTCTTTGTCTTTTAGGTGCATGCACTGAGGAGCAGGGGTCAGAAGTGGCTCTTCCCTGGGTCCAGGGACCAAAAGGCACACATGTTCTGCCCAACTTTTATGGCTGCATTTAGGTTTCTGAGTGCTCTCACATCATTGCAAAGCATGGGGAGTGCAGAAAATAAATAAGGTTTTAAGCAGCAGAAGTTGCTTCTGACAGCAGATGGGCGTATGTGACGAAACAGTAAATGTGGGAAACACACATATACACACAGTACAACCAACATCTAATGCTGCAAGTCACCATGGGCTAAAAAATGATCCCTTCCCTGCTGACAATTACAATGCAAGGTACACAGTCTTGAAAAGCAAACCTGTGGGGCCAAATGCGTTTCAGAATTTGGGATTTTTTTTTCGGATTTTAGAAGGTGATGGCTTTTTTAAAAAAAATCGAAGTTAATTTATTAAAAGGATTCAAAGACCCCTTCAAAGTTTAGCTGCCTTCAGGACAGTTTTGGGCACTCATAATGGACATGTTGGTTTTCTACACCAAAGTATTCATTCTGTCATGCCCACCATTTAACCACTGGAACAACGGCCCCAAACTGTAACTATATGAGGTCATGGATGTTCACAAAACTTATTGTGGTGATCGTTTCACAATATATACATATAGCAAACTATTATGTTGCACACCTTAAATGTATACAACGTTACAGGTCAATGATATCTGAGTACCCCTGGTATATGTATATATCTGCCATTCAGTAAAACTTCAAATGTACATGTATGTGTATATATGAAGGTAATGGTGAATATACACATATACAACATACGTAAAATACATCATGCCATGCATACACCTTGAGCAAAGTTTGGCACAGCAACCTGCAATCACACATATTAATATTTCTGCAGCAAAGCACAGTGAATATTTTGCATTCTGTCAGATAAATAAAGACTGTTCAACTTCACGTCACTTTTACATTCCCTGCTTCAGAACTAGTGTTGCTGCCCAACGAGTTACCAAAAAACCTGGGTTTGCAATCTTTTTTCTTTCCTCTTTGGTTACAAAGGGCCATGTATCTGTTCTGCAGAAGACAGGGCTTGGAGAGAGGTAATTCAAGGAGTCAGGCGCTGGCAAAGCCCGCCTCTGCTGAAGGTTATCTTGGCCAAGCTCCCTGACCTCACCCAGACCCAGAGTTTCCTCATATGGGACAGAGGTGGCCAGGAGGGACCCAGGAGACTCTGGCTAGTGACTCATGTGACAAGCTGGGGCATCACCTCCAGCAGAACTGAGAAGCTGCCAGGAAACTGGGGGAAGGAGCTGAGAACAGGACACAAGGGCCCCCTTCCCGCCTCCTTCATGCCCCCAGGTGCTACTTTTCATTTCCAGTTCAGTGATTCTAAACAAAGGGTGTTTTCCCCACCCCCACGAAGCTTTTGGCAATGTCTGCAGACCATTTTGGACTGGGGGTGGGGGTATGCAATAACACCCAAGTGGGAGGTTCTAAACATCCTACAATGCACCGGACGGTCCCCCCGTCAAAGAAAGATGCTGCCCCAAAGATCAGGAGTGCTGAGAATGAGGACCCTGCTCTACCCCAAAGCTCTGCCTGCTGCATTTCACTTTTTTTATGAAGTACAGCTGATTTACAGTACTGTGTTCATTTCAGGTGTATAGCATAGCAATTCAGGGTTTTTGCAGATTATATTCCATTATAGGTTATTATTAAATATTGAATACGGTGTTCCGTGCTCTACAGTAGGTCCGTGTTGTTTATCTATGTTATACATAGTAGTTTGTACCTGTTAATTCCATACCCCTAATTTGTTCCTCTCACCACTTTCCCCTTTGGTCACCACAAGTTTGTTTTCTGTGTCTATGAGTCTGGTTCTGTTTTGTATACACACTCATTTGTATTATTTTTTAGATTCCACATATAAGTGATATCACATGGTATTTTTCTTTCTCTGTCTGACTTATTTCACTAAGCATAATAAATCCTCCGGGTCCACCCATGTTGCTACAAATGGCAATATTTCATTCTTTTCATGGCTGAGTAATATTCCACTGCATATATATATATACGCACCACATCTTCTTAATGCAACTGTCTGTTGATGGGCACTTGGGTTGCTTCCGTGTCTCAACGATTGTCAACAGTGCCCTTATGCATTTTAAATACTTAATCTAGGTCAGCGGCTGTCATCTGGAGCTGAGCGGACATTGGGAAAGATCTGGAGACGTTTCTGGTTGTGACAGCTGGGAGGGGGGTTGACACTGGCATCTGGTGGGTAGATTCTGAAAACCCTCCCGTGCACAAGTCACTGCCTACAGCAACGCATCTTCCAGCGCTGCAGCTGACAAACCCCGGGGTAGACAAATTCACCATAAAGGAGATGCCCTGATGCCCCATCTGTGGACAAGACACACCCCGACCCGGAACCACGAAGACAGGAACGCTGGACCCGGGACCCATCCGGTTCCACCTGCGGGCTTTGCATAAGAGTTGGAAGTCAAGCCGGCTGCCCGAGATGAGAACCGGCGCTGCCTCTTCGCCTGCACTTCCTCCTGGTGATAGGCATTCAGTCATCCCTGACGCTGGCACTCGCAGTATTCGCCGAGTTTGGTTTCCCGTCTTGGACACCCTGAGAGGTAAGAAGGCGTTTCTGTTTCATCATCTACCTCTTTTAACACCTGCATCCCAAGGGTGCTAGGTAAGAGTTCGCTGACTCAGTGACCAAGTTTTACAGGGTTAATCTCCAAACAAGGCGTGGATTTTCATCGGAAGACAGGAGGCAAACAAAACAAGGGGGAGGGCGACTGGTCTGGAGAACACACGGCTTAGGAGTTTTACCCACAAATTTTTAATGCCTGTTTCATTCAATCGTTTCAGGGATGCCTGACAATACTGTTTAGGTTTTAAATACAAACAGGAGACATTATGCTGTTTTTTTTCCTTTCATGCACTGAAAGCTTTTACATTTCTGAGTCCTGATAACATCGGTTGTTACATTATAATCTCATTATAAATGAGTATGGGGCAACATCTCAGTTGGCAGACACGAATGTTCCTGTAAACACCAATTCGGAGAAATAATTTGTCAAGTATCATCATGTGTTTAGTGAACACAGAGACTGCCCCTGGCAAATAACCACAGAATGCAGCAATTGTTCCATAAAACAGTTTCACCATTTTACATGACATCGTCTTCAACAATTGTTTTTATCACCCCTCTAATTCAGACTGCAAGCGTTAGCACAAAGGACAGAACTGATGCAGGCGTGAAATAGGGTGATACTCGGGTAAGAAGTAAATTAAACTTTTTTTTTTTAAAAAAGAAGTAAATTAAGCAAGAACTGTATGTCATCATTCATGCTGATCGTTCACTCACAAGATAAAGATGGAGGGTTAAGCTGAAAGGGGTTACACACATTTCTTAGTCCATATCTTTTGGGAGAAAAAATCATACATGGGGTTGGTTCATAACAGGTAGACTCCATATGGCAGGCACCACAAAGGATACGTGGTCCCAGACGCCGACTTTCTGTAATCGATACACATTTCCAGAACAGAGAGGTTGATTTGTTTTTTCAGGCTCAACTTTTCAATTTTTTGTTTTGTTTTGAAATCAGTAAAAGAAACCGGGTCCTAGAAGCGGCAATGATCTAAGCGGCGGCAAGTTTGGGAATTTCTCCTTTTTGTTTGTTTGTTTGTTGGTTTAAATATATGGAAATTATCGCACAGCTAGCACATCTCCTTCGCATGAAATCCTGCACCATACACACTAATTGCAGCAAAGTTACCCACTCCCCGCCCCCTCGATGCCAGGGAAGAAAAGACTGCTCTGGAAGATAGTTTCCACTGAAATCTAACCAAACTTCGTTAAGTGGCCTGTGACAAGATTATAAACGATATGAAAAATAACATTTTAACATTTGGCCATCGACTTCAGGAAATGGTTTGCCTATACAAATGTTTAGTTTTTAATATATCCGACCCTCATAGGGCCGTCAGAATTAAACCACAATGAACAGGAAAGAAAAGGGAAAAGAATGCAGCTGAGTGCTAAGGCAGACCCCCTTGGCCAGAAGTAACAGAAGTGTATGCTAGAGATCAAGTGCAGAATTTCACGGGGCCAACAGGCTAACAGTCACGCACACAGGCGAAGTGGATTTTGCAATTACCAGTCGCCTTAAATGAACCAAACAAAGCTCCTAAAATTGATACTGGAGAGGTTGATTTCTGAACCCCAGACTCACTCCTTTGTTAACCCAACTCCTTCAGAAACACAGCCCAGGTAGCCAAACACAGCCCCAGACGCTGCAGGAATAAACAGCAAGTCCGAAAACTCAGCCCGCACAGCCACGAGAAGCGCTGGACTCCACGGTCCCAAGGACAGATTCACTGATCTACGTGCGTGCCTCTCAGGTAGGCAGGAAATGTGCTTCTTTTGCACTTTCCGGGACACAGATTCTGGCGGCTCATGACAGATTTTGCATTTGTATATTTAAATGGAAGGATTTAGATGTGACATGAAGAGATGGTTTTTTAAAAAAAGTGGAAGGGCTATTAACTCCTCAAACTTGTATGTTTTAGAAAAGCAAGAGGCGGTAAGCTTAGAAGGACACTGATCTTCCATGGAATACATTTGATGACAGAGGTATCTTGTTTCTATTCACTGGCTCTAGTTCAGAAGCCGTGGCTTTAAGATTTTGGTGAGTAAATGGATACTCAATTTCTCTTGTAAGTAAACGATGGCACAAAATGTATACTCACTTCCTCTTAAGTTTCTTAAGTTTCTAAGCTCTCCATCACGCTTTTTACCATGCTTGTGTTTCCAAAATACCACTTTCAACAAGAAAAAGAAAGAAGGAAAGAAGAGAAAGAGAAAGAGGGAGGGAGGGGGAAGGAAGAAAAGACAGAAAGAAAAGAAAGGAACAGAGGGAGGGATTGAGGGAGGACGGAGGATGGAAGGAAGGGAAAGAAAGAAAGAAAGAAAGAGGGAAAGAAAGTTAAGAAAGAAAGAGAAAGAAAAGAAAGAAAGAAAGAAAGAGAAAGAAAAGAAAGAGAGAGAGAAAGACTACATGGCAAGCTTTCCTCTCCCTGAAGACCTCCCTGTTTCAGAGCAAACAAATGAATACATATCAGATAAACTGTTGCAGGTGGTTTTACAACTTGTCAGAAAATACAACACTACAGATTAAAAAAGTCTTTCCTGAGTCCCACACCACACAGTTTAAAAGTCCAACTGCCACAGCTAAGACTTAACTCTTACCCCGCGTGCTACGTAACTTGCAGAAAGGGACCAAAATAGGAATACGCTGACGTCCTTTTAAGTCGTGCCACTAACCTATCCCCAGTAGCCATTTTCTGCCATCGTTTATCTCAATAGCTTAGCAGACGAGAAGCAAAAAAAGTTAATCCAACTCACCAGTCCTTCGGGGGCTTTCCAACAGAGCCATTCAGTGGGAGACTCACACAAGACGCCTTTTCTGCAGGGATCTCAACCAGCTTTTCCGACAACCGCCCTGGACAGCACTCCAGGCAAAAGCTCCCGGGCTTTGAACAGTCATTGGACAGCCCGGCAAAGTTATACTGACCGGCACTGGTCATAAAGTCATCACCAGATAATTGGTGAATCTATCATAAAAAAGTTATTTAACTGCCCATGTTTCTCCACAAGGTCTTCCCTCCTGCCCACGAGCTTCCTCTATAAATCAGAGGGGAGCTGGACTTCCTGAACTGAGTAGTCACCCCGTGGCAGTAATCAAAGTGACACACCTCCTCGCTCTGAATACTTCACTGTCATCTTTATCTGTTGGTGCCACGATATTGGGAGGGGAAGTGGGTGGGGGGGGGGAAATGGACATTTACTCAAGAATACCTCGCTGTGCACTGGCTCCGAGCACTGCAGGGAGGTGGACACGTGTTGGTGGACATGGTGGGGTGGGGACACACGTGGGGACCACTGCTCTCCTATGGGGAGGAACTCGGGGCCCGGGTCAGGGCTGTCAGGGTGAGGGCTGTGTTCTGGACGCTCCGTGCACAGCCTGCTGCCCAGAGGTTCCGCATCCCTTCCCGTCCCGTGCCTGACACCCACGCACGTGGCACCCAGAGCCCCGAGGAATGCATTCTCTGCCAACACCCAGGGTGAGGAAGTCAGCCTGGCCGCCCTGAGGCTCGTGGGTGGAAAGCAGGCGTCGGGTCGACACAGAGGAAGTCAGCCTGGGCGTCTCTGCTCACACACCTTAGGGACACTGGTTCCCCAGAAAAGATAACTTCCAGCATCTCTCTTAGATTAGCATGTCCCCTCCCATCATTATTTTGTTTTCTTTAGGTTAAAAAAAACAAAAACAACAGCGTAAAGGCTACCTCTCCATCTCTGCTGTCATGATTCCACATCTATAAATAAAACATGGCTTATTTTTAATTATTTCGTGTGCCTCCGGCTCTTGGCAGGCACTCACGTAACTAATACATAATGGAGCCGGTGATGATATGTTTCTCATTCTTAATGGTGACCCAGGAGGACAGTACAGTGAAGCCCGAAAAAAATATTTTAACCTGAATAAGCATGAGTCAGACGTCACCAAACAGTGACATTTAGTCTTGGGGAGCAGGGGGGGCGGTGGGGGCGGTGTCTCTGTACAACTCGTTGGAGAGACGGTTTGTACCAGCTATGGTAAAAATGCCAGCACGTCCTGTGATGCTTCTGGTCACTGAATGCTTGAGGGCTCAAAGCTGAATGTCTAGTTTAGCAATTCTAGAACTCTGCAGGTTTCATTTAGGGCTAAGTCACCCTCAGTTAGGGTGAGGTTTGGCTGGTCTGGGAGGGGAGAGAATGAGGAAAGAGCTCCCGGCGTTCTGATTTATCACTCACCCCACCGCCAGCTGCAATCTGGTCCGTCCCTACGCGGAATGCGGAGGGAAAGATAAGGCCAAAGGGGCAGAGCGGTCCCTTCCAGCGGGTACCCTCGGGACATGGCTTCAGGACGCTGGAGGCTGACCGATCCCCGATGGGGCATTCCTGCGAGCTGTCCCAGCCGGACCTCTCCCCATCTACAACTCCTGACACCGGGGGTGGCTCCTTCTCGGTTGGAGCACCCCTCCCTCCTTCCAGGAGTAGAAGTCCTAATGGCTGCAAAATTCCCACCTGTCGGTCCCCATCGGTCACCGGGGTCAGCTGGTCATGCATCTGTGAGTCTCTGGCCTTGCAGACTTTGCCAGCCTGGTCACTCAGGCGGGAGGTGGCCCCTTGTGCCCCGAGGCACAGATCAGAGCTCACCCTCTCTAAGGGGTCTCGCTGAATCATCCTTACTGGGTGGAGGGTGAACAGAGAAGCCCACCACCCCGGGGAGGGACGGGATCCCAACGCTGAAGAGCCCTGTTCACAAGCCCCTCCTCCCTCCTTCATTTATGCCTTTGCCGCCGGCACACACAGCGCACGCGGTTCCCAGCTGCCTGCACAGACGACTCCTCGGGACTTGGTTTTCTCCACACCTCAGCCAAGGCTCTCCAGTTAGTACCTTTTCACCATTTCTATTCCCCCGGAAGGCTGTATCTTAGAAACTGGAAGGATGCCTTGGAGTCCGGCCGCAGGCCACCTGTGTGACCCCAGGAAAGTACGCTCTCCGGCCTGCCGCGCTCCAGGTGAGGTTATTCACGGGAGGTCATCGACCAGGCCACTGTGCCTGCAACAGAAACAGATGCTCCTTTCTGGCCAATTTTAGAGACTGAAAGCGAAAAGACGGCACTTGACGGGACTATGCTAACCAGTGTGATCGGAGGTCAGGGAAGGGGGAGGCGTAGAGACGACACTGTTCAGGGTGGGAGTCAGGTGAGCTGTGACATGCCTCTAACCACACTGACCACCAGAGGAGCCCCCCAGGAAACACCGGGCACACCTTCTCACTCTGCACTCTACAGAGGAGGGCCCAGGGGAGAAACAGTGGGTCGAAAGTTCCAGAGTGCCCTAGGACTCGGGCACAGTGCAGTCAGTCAAAGATTGCAAGCAAAGACTCCTTCTATAAGGCTGAACCTAAAGACCAAGGCCTGGTCATGGGGGCCTCTGTGAGAGGAGCCAGCATCTCAAGGCAGACCAGGCACCCGGGAAGGAGCAACCTGGTCCTCGTAGGAGGGTCCTCTCTTGGCTGGAGGGAGCCTGGGGCCCCCGGATCCACTGTGCAGCTGCCCTGTTAGGATCTACAATTGCCTTCCTCTTGTCTCAGCTGCAGCGGCTTGGATCATCCTGGATGCACGGGGTCAGCTCTGCATACCGTCAGGCTGGGCTCAGCTATGCCCCAGCAAGACACTGCCACCTACTAAAGCCCAGGCATGCGAAAACGCCGCAAGCACTCTCCTATCTCCGGCCTGGAGACCTTCCGTGGTGATTTAACATGGAATCGGTCTTATCCAGCAAAGGGCGAAAATGCATGCAACCGCCACTCACAGAGTCCTCCCTCCATGGGCTGCATGCAGCGCGGACGGGGGCCGAGTGTCCGAGGAGGACGCAAAATTCTGGGCCATGTCAGGGCGAGAGTTTTTGGTTATTTGCAGGTTTTAGTTATCATGCACTGCCCGTTCTTCATAAGCTGGGCTAACCACAGCCCTGTCCGTGATATACTGCTTTTGGGAGCCTGAAGTTATAGCTTTATTATTAAACCCAAAATTGAGCCCTAGTAAATTACCTTCCTTTAAATGGCATTCTGGTTCCTCCAGGAGGAGGGAGTCACGGGAACTGACTGCCCTGGAGGTGGTTTCAGGGCACGTGGCGGTAGGAAATGGGGCTAAAATATATGCTTTTTAAATGTTATTCTTTACACATTCATGTAACAGCAGCCAACAAACATACTCGACCAAAATATGCCCACAAAACAACAGGATACATTGACTGCAGCCACGTCGTCCGTCTGCTCCGTTTAACCTATTACAGAACTCTCAAGCCTGGGCAGTCTTATTACACGTGTAAACACACCATGCATTGTAGAGAAAGAAATTTCACCTTAAGTCTCTTAATGCCACACACATATCTATTTACTCATAATAAAGGATGGTATATTAAGTCAACTGTGTTTCAGTGATAAGTAATGACTTTTTCCTCTTAAGTCCCTTAAACCCTCCCACATTCATATTCCTTATATATGATACATAACATAAGTACGTGAGTCTTTGTAAGTTGTATTTAAATCTTATGTAAAGACAGTTCCTTGTGTTTCTTACAATCACATGCACAACTCAATTATTCACATACACAACATAAATGTGTGTGCATGTCTACATATACAGATACACAAACACGTGTCCCGTTCCTCTGATGATCCCTAAAGTCGTCACTCTTTGAGGTACTTCAGATTCCCATTCTGTACAATTTACTGCGTAATTTTACTTTTATTTCAAAGCTCTGGGTGTCCCAATGACTTGCTCAAATCCCAGATTCACAGTAATGATGCTTCAGGACAGCTGGTAGAGAGAGCCAGAGGGTCCCAGTGGACCCCAAGCACACCAGCAGTCTGGCATTTCTAAAAGCATGTTGGGGGCAGGGTGGGGGATCCAACCTAAGGGCAAGTTCACAGATACGACCTTCTCGTGAAACAGTGTGTGTTATGTGCTTGGGAAATGCTAGATTAAAAAAAACAAACCTGGGGAAAGCATCCTTGACCTCAGGTACAAAGACTTTTGAGTGGACAGGTGGCTTGAGGATTCAGGAGGGATGGTGCAAGGTGCACTGCTTTTTCCAGGCTTCTGTCATCTTGGGGAGGCGGGGAGAGAGGAGGCGGCCAGCAGCCCTGGTGTCACTCCCCACTGCTGTCTGCTTAACTGAGGTTGCCTGGGTCAGGCCACCCAGGAGTGAGGGGGCAGCTGAACAGCAGAAACCCCCCTCTCTGGGCCTGGCTGGGCTAAGAGCTGCTCAAATAAATAAGGGCACAGTCGAGCACCATGGCTGCTGCCTGACGCTGCCTTTATGGAGTTTCATCCAAATGGTGGAAGAAAGAATGGTGGAATTAAAATAGTACTTCTGTTTATTTTTTGCACCTTTCTTTTTCCTTTTTTTCTCACGTTTTTGCTGGTGGTCTCCAAAAGATAGACAGACAGATACATAGATAGG
Source organism: Camelus dromedarius (assembly GCF_036321535.1). Lineage (NCBI taxonomy): Eukaryota > Metazoa > Chordata > Mammalia > Artiodactyla > Camelidae > Camelus > Camelus dromedarius. The sequence goes on from NC_087472.1 coordinate 110,418,191, forward strand.
CAGACAGACAGACAGAAAGAAAGAAAGAATGCATAGATGGGTGGATGGATAGACAGACAGACAGGGATAGATGTGAAGATAACGGCTGGAAAGAGATGGAAAAATACAGACAAATACAGATAGACAGATACAGTCATGAATATATTCGATTTTCACAAAAGATGTCTTTCAGGCTTATGGGTTTTATTACTTACGCACAGTCTAGGAAACTTTAAAATCACAGAGAAGAATCTAGAAACAGATAGTTCCGCCTGTTGGTTCCTTTACAGGAAGACAGACGCCACCCTCCCTGTGCCTTCTCAGGTGTGTGACCTGGGGCGACAGACTTAACTTCCCCGCAGCTCCGTTTCCTCACTTATCTGACAAGAAAAATGACATGGGCTGCCTCTCGAGAAACAAGAGATTGTTGCTAACGCAGCAAGCACGTTCCCGTCGGCTGAGGGTTGGTGCAGATGACTACAGTGCTTAGGAAACAAAAAAGCCACTCTGAACCACGCACCAGGCATCCTGTGTCCTGGGGGTGCTGAAGACCCGCCTGGAGTAAATCTTTCCGAGAACTGACAGGGGGCCCTGCAGCTCAGACAAGCTGCCGCGTGGAATCACGGCCTTACCCACGAGCCAGGGGCCTCCTCTGGGGAAGCACTTGTGCTCGGCGAGGCTGAGCGGTGATGCTACCGGGGACAGGAGGTTCTGCGCTCAGGGCCCCGGGCAGTCCGCCTGTGAATGTGGGCAAGAGGCAAAAGGGACCATGGTGCCAGCACCTCCAGGCACGTCCATCCACGTGGGCACCAGCACCCCAACACTGCCCACAGCCCCTCTTCCACACCAGCTGTGTAGGGAAGCCTGAGCTTCTGGGTTTCCCAGCATCGTCAGGGAAAGATCTACCCTTGCGCCCATCCTGACCCTGAATGCAATGCAGAAGCCAGTCTCCTCAGGCTGGAGGGAGAGGGTAAGGCATGTAAGTTCCCCGTGGGTGGTGCAGAGCACAGCCTACAGGTACCTGCCTGCGGACGGACGGCTGCAGAGGATGGCTGTCCCCGGCCCGACCTACCACCCTACATCCACACGGGGTGGGACCCGCACCTCGCAGGCCAGAAGAGGAGGGTGGGGCAAACACAGGTCATGGGGGGGCGGCAACTGGAGAGACAGAGCCCAGTTCTCCCAGGAGCTGAGCGACCCCAGCACAACTCTGTCACCTCACTATCTGGCATCGCTGAGGAAAGGGTTAATTAGCAGGACACGTAACGTTTGTTTTACAAGCACAGAGGGACACACTGTCTGAGCAGCAGTGAGCATGTTTTTGTCAGGAGGATGATGTAAAATGAATCAGTGAAATGGTTTAGCTGTACAAGGAGTCTGTTTTTAATTTTCCTCTCTCTCTTGAATCCAAGACAGAATGCTCTTCAAATTGGACTGTGAATTCTTAGGAGTCAAGGGATACGGGAAAGGTTACTGCAGATGTAGGTCACACCCTCTGAGATCTCAACCTGCTTTCCTGCTTCACTACGGCCACTGGGATTACGTATATACATGCGATTCCATAAACACGTGTGCGTGTGTGTACGTATAGATCAATCGATCCATATATAGGTGGATGGATAGATGGATGGATGGATACGTAGATGGACAGGTGGATGGATGGATGGATACACAGATAGATAGATAAGATAGATGGGTGGATGGATGGATGGATGGGTGGATGGACAGATGGATGGATAGATAAGATGGATGGATGGATGGATGGATACGTAGATGGATAGATGGATGGATGGATGGATGGATGGATGGATGGATATGTAGATGGACAGATGGATGGATAGATAGATAGGATGGATGGATAGATGGATACGTAGATGGATAGATGGATGGATGGATGGATGGATGTATATGTAGATGGACAGATGGATGGATAGATAGATAAGATGGATAGATGGATGGACAGATGAATGGACAGATGTATGGATGGATGGATACACAGATGGATAGATAGATAAGACAGATGGGCAGATGGATGGCTGGATGGGTGGATGGATAGATGGATGGATGGATACATAGATGGACAGATGGATGGATGGACAGATGGGTGGATGGACAGATGGATGGATAGATAAGATGGATGATGGATGGATGGATAGATGGATACACAGATGGATAGATAGATAAGACAGATGGGCAGATGGATGGATGGATAGGATGGCTGGATGAATAGATGGATGGATAGATAAGATGGATGATGGATGGATGGATAGATACATAGATAGATACACAGACAGAGAGGTAGGTAGGTAGGAGGAACTACAGGCAGCTACTTGGTGGAGACCAGGGAGGTGGAGACCTACAGTGCACAGCATAGCCCCCCGCCGCCCCCAACCTGAAAATGAGTACATTAGTCTGCTATGGCTGCCATGACAAAGCACCACAGAGTAGATGGCTTAAACAAAAGATATTTACTGTCTCCCCATCCTGGAGGCTGGAGTCTGAGATTCAGGTGTCAGCAGGGCTGGTGTCTCCTGAGCCCTCTCCCCTTGGTGTGCGGACGGCTGTCTCCTCCCTGTGTCCTCAGTGGACATCCCTGTGTATGTGTTTGTGTCCTGATCTCCTCCTCTTATAAGGACACCAGTCTTATGGGATCAGGACCCAGCCTCATGACCTCATTGTACCTTAATCGCCTCTTTAAAGACCCATCTCCAAATACAGTCACTTTCTGAAGCCCTGGTGGCTAGGGCTTCAACACAGGAATTCTGGAGGACACGAGTCAGCCCATAACAGTTTTCCTGTCCAAAATATCAACAGTGCCGTGGGGGAAATCCCTGAACTAGGGGTACGCAGGTGACTGGCTTACGGAGGCTGTGAAACCTCAATTCAGCACTTATTTCTTTGTGACCCTTCCTGCCTGCTAAGGCCCATGGGGTCACCTGCAAAGTCTCCTTGTCCAGCTCGCCACTCTGCCCTGAAGGCTACCGTGGCGCCATGTCTAGGAGACAAGGACAGCCCACTGGACCCTGAGGCCAGAGGTCTGCAGCACAACCTGCCCTTCCAGTCCTCCCAGGCACGTCTGGACGACTGATTACAGAGATGTCAGCTTCATCCCCTGCCCCCAACCACACAGTCCCCTGGCTTTAAACGCCAGGAGAGGTGGACTCATGCCTGTCACCCTTTCTGTACCTCAGTCGTAGTCTAACTGCACCTTAGGACAGGTGGCAGGTGCATGAAGGGCCCCTGTGAGCCTGTGGCTGAGAAGCTTCCGGAATGCAGGGCTCTCAGTGCAAAACTGAAAAGTCGTAGGCACACCAGGACAACCTGGTCACTCTATACAGTACAGAAGCAAGTAAGGGACCAGGGTTACCCATTTTTTTAAAGAACTGAATGGAGAGACGGGGAGGGTATAGCTCAGTGGTAGAGCACGTGCTTAGCATGCATGAGGTTCTGGGTTCAATCCCCAGTACCTCCGTTAAAGAAAGAAATAAATAAACCTAATGACTCCCCCCCCCACAAAAAAAACCCCACAAGAATAAAGAGAGAATATATATTTTCTTAAACAGCTGAATAGAGAAAGAAAAGACACACTCTATGATGGACTGAATGCCTGTGTCCCCATAAAATCCACAGGTTGAAGCCCTAACCCCAAATGACATGGTATTTGGAGGTGGGGTTTTTGGAAGTACACTTCTGATACCAATTCCAAATGCAGAGTTTTCCAACACCAGGAAGCATTCTCCAACAGCAGCTGGGTGTCCTACAATACAACTCAATTCTGACGCCGTCTACCCTGAGACAGGATCAGACCCCACAGCGTGAGGGCTCAGTCCCACAAGACTGCCCACCACGTAACCCTCAATCAAAAGCCACCTGTGCTTCTGCAGGACCCTGCTTTAGAGTGGAGATCCCCACAACCCCCTCCTAGGGTTTGATTAATTTCCCAGAGTGGCTCACAGAACTCAGCAAAACAGCTTACTTATTGCTCACTGGTTTAGTATGCAAGAATATGATTCCGGAACAGCCAGATGGAAGAGGGGAAAAGGGCAACGTATGGGGAATGGGTGTGGAGCCCCCGGGGCCTCTCCTGTGCACCACCCTCCCACGACCTCCATCTGTTCCCCAACCTGGAAGCTCTCTGAACCCCATCTTTTGGGGTTTTATAGAAGATTCATTACACTTGAATACTGACTGTATCATTGGCCACTGGTCATTGACTCAACCTCCAGCCCCTCTCCGCTCCCTGGAGGTTGGGGGTTGAACTGAATGTTCCAACCCTCTGATGACATAATTTGTTCCTCTGGCAGCCAGTCCCCATAGTTTGATGCTTTGCAAAAGTCACCTTATTAGCATAATAGAAGCCACTTTGATCTCTTTATTCACTTAGGAAATTCCAAGGGTTTTAGGAACTGTATGAAAAGGAATGAAGACCAAATACATATTTCTTATAAAACACAAGGACTAACTGGGTCTAGGTGAGGTCATGAGGGTGGAGCCTCCACGATGGAGTTAGTGCCCTTACAAAAACAGACACCAGACCTCCAACCTCACCTCCCCACCCTGTGTGAGGACACGGAGCGAAGGCAGTCATCCAAGAACCGAGAAGCAGGCTTTCTCCAGAAAGCAAAATCTGCCAGTACCCTGATCTCAGACTTCCAGCCCCCAGGACCCATGAGAACTACACGTCTGTTTCTTTAAGCTGCCCAGTTCATACTTTTGTTACAGAGGCCCGAGCAGACTGATACACTCTCTGAGTAAGTGTCACCCATCTGCAAGGTCCAAAAGGAATTTCCAAGTCTCTGAAACTGACAGACTACGACTCTTAGAACTGACCTAAGGGGTCATTGGTTATTGTGTCCTGTTAAGAGTTTGATCTTATTAAATAGAAAGAAAAAATATACGTATATATGTATGTATATGTATATATACACTTTATATATATGTATGAAATGCCTTATGTATGGATGGATACATACATAATATATAATATGTGTGTATCCATCCATACATAAGGAAAACAAGTAAATATATATAAAATACAAATAAAATTATACATATGTATATATATATACAGGATGTGGCATATACATGGATATATATATAAAGAGTGTCAAAGTTTCACTTAAGATATCAGTACTCTGATGCCTGCCATCTGTCACCTGCACAGCAAAGTTTCAGGCTGCTTTTGTGAGTTCTCCGGCTAAAGGACTGCTGAGCATGAAACCAGGGCGTCTGACATCTTCACCACCTGCATCTATGTTGTTCGCTTATTTTTGCAGCAAATCTTTAGGAAGCCTCAAAACTCAGGGAACTCCCTAAGATCCTTCCAAGGAGCCCACTTTCCCCTACACAGAGATCTACAGCTCCGTCCTTTACCTTGCTATTTCAAATTCTCATTCCTGGCATTGGAGCTTCCCTCCCCCCAGCCATTTAAAAATACTCCTTTTATCTTAGGAATCAACAGATGCAATGCTGATTATAACAGGGAGAGAAAAATAACTCTCTCCTTTGTGTGTTCATTTGTTTCCAAGAATAGAAAGGAACCGGGAGCAAGAATTCTAAAGGTTCCAGTAGGTGGGCATGGGCATAAAGTAGGCACCCAATGTTTGTGGAATAAATCTGTCACAGGCTGAAGAAAAAAAATTATGTAGAAGTTCCAAATCTCTTTACCTCAGAATGTGACCTTATTTGAAGACAGGGTCTTTATACAAGTAATTAACTTAGCATGTGGTTGTATGTGTAGATATGACCGGTATCCTTATAAAAAGGGGAAATTTGGACATAAAAATTGATGCACAAAGAGAAGATACGTAGAAGGAGAAGAAAGCCATGAACAAGCCAAGGCGAGAGGTCTAGACCCAATCCATTCCTCCCAGTCCTCAGAAGGCACTAAGCCTGCCGACACCCTGACCTCAGACTTCTGGCCTCCAGAAGTGGGAGGCAACACCCTCCTTTTCTTGAGACTATCCAGTCTGTGTGCTTGGACACAGCAGCCTAGCACATTTGGGCCACAGTCCCCTCGTAAGGCCTTGATAGACTGCCTTCTCTGAGGTCCAGTGTCCTCAATGGGAAATCATGATTGGACTAAACCAGGGAATGCCTCCTATCACCACAGCTCTAAAAATATAAATTAAGTCAGCATATACTATTTGCCAGTACTAAGAGAAGCACCTGCCCTGTGTCATTTCACACCCACGAGGAAACAAGAGACGTAGGGGTTTACTGCCGACCACTGCTACACACGTGCTGAATCCCGGTGTACCCCTAGTCCACAGCTTAGGCACTTAACGAGAAATAAATGCCCACATTTTAAAGTCTCTGGAACTTTGTTATTTCTGCTTCTTGAAAGGGCCTATCTTTATATTTAAACGTGCATGCCAACTAACACGAAATAGAAACAGGAAGAAAAAAGCTGTTTCTGAGACTCGCGGGAAAAAGAAAGAAAAAAAGGGAAAAAGAACCCCCCTTCCCAACCCCAGTGCTTTTCAGGTTGCGTTCAGAAAGTTTGGGGGGGAAAGAAACCTCAGAGCAACCAAAGACAGATGAGACATACAAGGCAAAAAAGACAAGGCATTTAAAAAACTCTTATTAGGTCGGCCTTTTCCTATCAGAGATCGGCGGGAGGACCACAACGGGAGAATGTACCAGCCAGGGATTCTCCAGGATACAGGCGGGAGGGCTGCGGCCCCGCACGCCACTACGCATGCGCCCTGAGAGGCCCGCGGGGACTCGAGCGGGCAAAACCGAACGGGAAGCCTGCCCAGGGTCCAGGGCTGGACGAAGCTACCGGGGTCCCCACAACTAAGGCCACTTGGCTGTCCACTTACTTGGTGGCTCTCAGGAATGCCAACCTGAGCACCTTTGCACCCCTCCTCCCAACAACCCGGTGCACCGCAGTCCCTCCGAGCCCTCGCTCCTTCCTCACTCCCTTTCCAAATTCAGGCCATTGCCTTTGCCCCCACCCAGACTAGGCACTCGGCTCTGCTCGGCCCCTTGACGGAGCATCCCAGCCCATTTATGGGTGTGAAGTGAGGGGGTTGTGGGGGTTGGATGCGGGCAAACTTGTCGCGCCCGCCCGTGCCACTTCTCAGCCCCGCGGTGACGGGATAGGTAACTATGCTAGGCGCGCGTGCGCGGGACATCCCGGAGCGGTCCGGAGCGCGCGTGCGCGGGAGCGGCTCCGGGCGCGCAGGCGAGGACGCCTTCTGAGGCGGCCAGAGGCGCGCGTGCGCGGGGCGGCTGCGGCTCAGGGCGCGCGATTTTTGAGGGGCCGCGCCAGGAGGCCAGAGACGCGCGTGCGCAGAGCTGCGCGGGGCGCGCGAGGCTGCCCGGAGCGCGCGTGCGCGGGAACAGCTCGGGCGCGGGCGCGTGGAGGCCCGGGGCCACGCGTGCGCAGAACGGCTCGGGGCGCGCGGGGAGGCCCGGAGCGCGCGTGCGCGAGCCGGCAAGCGCGCCTCCTCCCCGCCCCCACCCGGCCGAGAAGTCTGCACAATGGCGGCGCCCGAGCCCCCTCCGCGTCCCGTCACCCACCTGCTCTTTGACATGGACGGCCTCCTTCTGGGTGGGTAGCCGGCGGCCGCCTCCCGCGAGGACTGTCAAGGAAGGCGCGGGAGGGGGGCGCAGCCCCTCAGGGCCCCGGGTCGCGGCGAGGCGGTGTCTGGGACCCCCGCGCGGGCGGGCGGCGGGCGCGCCGGGGTCACGTCACGCCGGACGCGCGCGGGTCTGAGGCGTCGACGGCGCCCGGGGCACTTACTTCCGGCGGCCGCGTCGCGGGTGGGGACGGAGTGCGTGGGGGGCGGCGCGCGACGGCGGGTGCTCGGGGACCACCGCGCGGGCTGGAGATTTCGGTTCCGCCTTGTGGGCCGCGGGCGCTGCGTGCGCAGCCCGGCCTCAGTTTCCCCATCTGCACCCTGGCCTCCAGGGCCCCTGCCGGCTTGCCCCGAGATGCACGCACCTTGCTTGTAGCATCCTACAGGGCATGGTCCTCCACCGACCGATGTAGGGGCATCTGGCAACGTCTAGGGGCGTTTGGAGTGACTTAGCGGGAGGGTGGGAGTTGTCGGCATCCGAGGGGTAGCGGCCTGGGATGCTGAACCTCGTGTCGTGCACAGAACTGCCCCGCACCACCGCAAATGCTCCAGACCCAAGTTTCTGTAGTGCGGAGGTGGTGGGGGAGCCCTGTAAGCGGACTGGCTGGTCAGAGTGACTCCCTGGACGGACATCACCTGGGTACTGCTTTGCAGTGCAGATCACAGGTCCCCATCCCGCAGCTGCCCAATCAGTAGCTGCATTTTCACCCAGTGCCGGAAGGTTCGCGATTCACAGTCCATGCGTGTGCACCTAACAGTCCCGTAGTCGATGGTGGTAGGCATGAACTTCACCAACCAAGAGGAATTCAAAGAAAACGCTCGATTTATAAGAGAGGTGCCCTGAGCGCTCCTTAAAGCTTAGGCATACCTTTCATAACACTGTGAAGCGTTATCGTGTTTTGAAACGTGTTCTGATCTCAGAGCCTCTGGGAGGCTTAATAGGGTTGTAAAAATTTCTGCATACTTTATGTAGACTTTTGACCGGTGGACATGTAGATACATTAGTGCTTCATCTCATAAAATTCTGCAAGAGGGGGTGGAAATATTTGCATTGACTAATTGAAAACAAAAACGGCGCAAGCTAGAGAGGTAGAGTTACTTGCCCAAGGTCACACAGCTAATAAGGACCAAAGCTGAGGAATGACTCCAGATCGATCTGATCTAAATATAAGTGATGTTGTGCTTATGTTATATGGTGGGTGTGACCTTGCCCCTGATGAGCATGTGGTTCACCGGTTCAGCAGTAATGAGACTGATTTTTTTTTTTTTAAGACACACAAAAAACAGTCTTTTCATTTTATGGACCCAGAGATATAAACACATAAATTCCTAAGAGGGAGAATAAATTCCCATAGACGTCACTAATTGGTGTATGCAGTTACTAAATCTGAAATGACTCAGTTTCAAAAAGCTTCTGGGATTTGTAAGTATAGTTTGTAGACATGAGTTTTCCTGCTCAGGTGGTCAAGTTAAATTGTCAGATTCCTTAACCTCTAATGAAAGGTCCAGAGGACCTGTTGTGAGTCTCATGAATTTAAAGCAAACCGAGATTGCTCATTAAAATTAAAGTTATTTAACTTTTCAACGAGCTTGATACTTCCTCCCGACCCAAGATTCATACATAGCCATTCCGTGGAGCTGTGACTGATTTAAGTGGTGATACCTGCAAGGGTAGTTATCAGCCAGGGTTCCTGTTTGCTAGTTAGGGCAAGTTGAATGGTTTATTAAGCACTGAGGTCTGACACTGTTACCCAATCCTCTAAACTGGTCAGACAAACAAGAATTAGTGACCTTTGGCAAGATAAGACCTAGCCCCTTTTCCCTCTTCATTTTCTTTCTGCCCTTTTCCTCCTTTTTGTCTTGACTTTACCTTTGAGCTGGGAAGGCCTTGCAGAACTTTCTCAGAAATTCACCTTTGCTTTTTCTACTATTTTACAGAATGTCTGGTATGAAACACTGCTTTCCAGAATGTGCTACTTTATCTCATTTAATCTACCTGGATTATACCTGCTCTAATTCTGAAGCGCCTGACTTCAGTCTGTTTGCTTAGGAATGTATCACCAGTTCTTTTTCCAGGAGGCCTGCTTTTCAGAAACTTGAATGCATTTCCCCAGGATATTCTGTGAATGTAACCTGTTTGTTAAAGAATACTTGCATTCTCAGGGAAGTGAAACTGAAAACAAAGAGTTGCATGCAGAATTCTTATAAAATGTATAGAAGGGAGAAGCTTGTTTAACCAGAGAAGAATGAGGGAGTAAGTTGTGATTTTTGGAAAAATGTTGCCTGGAACACCAGTGTACCTTCTGGTGCCTTTGAAATGTTTGGTCCTATTGTCCTTTCAATCAGAAAGGACCCTTTGGAATTCTGTTCTTGTTGACACAGGTCACAGTCAGCTATGAGCTAAGTCATAATTTTGGCCTTCAGATGCCAATTAGAGACAGAAAAAGGGGACTGAGATTATTTATGAACAAGGGTAAGATTTTGAAGGAAGACAAAGACAGGTATTAAACAGTGTCTCAGCTCCCAAATAGGGAAGATTATCGAGTTCATTAAATAACTGAAGTTGGGAGCACCAGAGGTAGGTCCATTGTCTTTAAGAGACAAGGAAGTCTGTGGTCTAGAGTTGTGCTGTCTCATTGAAGTAGGACCACGTAAAAGCAACATTAAAAAAGCAAAAAGACACAGATGGAATGAACTTGAATGGTACCCTTTTTCTGTCCTAACAGATCCAAAATATTATCACTCAACACAAGCAAGAGAAAAACCATTGAGATCGTTTATGCTCATTTTTGATACCTCGCCTTTGGAATCTCGTGTATTTGACACTCAGCGCATCTCAGCTCAAACTAGCCAGGTGTCAGGGGCTCACTGGCCACGTTTGGCCAGTGCCTACCATTTCGGACAACCCAGGTACAGAGCTTTAGGAAGCAACTCACTGATGTCTTCTGTTGAGAAGGTGGAGGGTGGATGTTAAAGAGTATTCAGAATTAGGAATTCTGTGGTCTACATGAAATACGTTTTCTAGGAGCCTGATACAGTAATTAAATCCTTAAAAAAAATCAGCCAAGAAAAATAAAAAGCTTATTTTCAAATTCTTTAAAAATCAGCAGAAAAAGCAGTAAGATAGGTCTGTGAGGGGAAATATGAATACTTGCAGTGTTGATTATAATTCACCTTGTCTCCATAAATGCACATGGGTTGCAGGATTTTAGTGGGTGACACCTGGCTTCTGCTTGGCCTTCAGCTGAGGAGTAGAGGTCCTGTTCTGTACCTGTTCGTACTCCCATAGCATCGTACCTGCCAAGTCAGAGCGCTTGAGGCTGTCTGGAAGTGACTGTTTCTCCGCGTGGGGCCCAGGAAACCCCATACACTCGGCACAGGCAGGACCGCTGCGGTGCTCAGGGAGCTCCGGGAATCACTGGCTGACCGAACCAGTGCACTGCCAGGCCCAGCCTGGGTCGGAACCCTCCCACCCTGAGGGTCTCCTGCTCACCCCACCTGGGCTCATTTCCTTACACCCTGGATCATCCGCAAAGCTCATGACAAAAATAAAGAGTTTTCCTTATGGCGTTAGCACATGCCCTTGATCAATTTTCAGAAGAACCTGTGTTGTATTTGACCTCTTGGAACGTGTGTGAGGTTTCAGAGTGGAGGTGATGAGCTTTGCAGTGTCTGTTGGTCCTTATCCCGGAATGTGATCGAGTCCAGGTGTTCCCAGAGCGTCTTGGCACCGTGTCAGGAAGGTAGAGCAGAATAAAGGATCGCTCGTTGGAGACGCCTTGTTATGTGGTGACTGTCTGCCTTGGCGCTCCCAGAGATCCCGCATTCTTCATTTGGAGACTCCCCCCCCCCCCACTTTTTTGTGCATATTGCGGTCGCACTCTGGATGTCAGGGCAACTGTGTTATGGTACCTCCCCCTTCTAACTGCCCTGGGCCCCCCCCAGAACTCATGACACACACTTGGGTTTGATGTCACCTTGACAGGTGACATTTAGGATTCTTCCACAGTTGCCCAGGAGTTGGCTGAAATTCGGAGGCCAGCCTGAGGCCTTGTGGCCGAGCAGAGCCCACACAGAAGGGGGCCCTGACTCCTGCGTTCTCAGTTTGGAGTAAGATGCTGGCAGAGGCCAGGGAAGGATGGAACAGGCTATTGTGTGTCACAGAAAATTCATCCATAGTAAGAAAACAACCGAGGGAGGACCAAAGTGGGTAAACTCAGGTCCCATCGGCTGTGCTTCCCAACAGACCTGAGCCGTGTCAACCTTCAGTGTGTTCCTGTGGTTAGAGGTTACTGGCCCGCCACAGCTGCTCCGGCTTCTAGAATAACTGAGAAGAGGGTGAGGCCAGAACTGTAAAATTCCACAGACAAATGCGAGTGTCCTCCAGCTGGCTCCATGGCTGAACTGCTCTGCGGGTTCCTGTGGGTGCAGGCGTGAAATTGCTCCCTGTGCTTTCTTTTCTCCTGGCTTCCTCATGTGCTCTTATTTGGAACCCTCGCTGCACAGACGGGGTGTAATCAGCCACGGGAGAGCAGTCGTTGCTCTCCCCTGAAAGCTGTTTCTCCTTTCTTCTCCTTGGACAACCGTGCGTTGGGGATTCCTCAGTCCCTTTTGTCTGTCTGATGATTCACTGCTCACTCTCATTCTATTTCTTTCATTTTTTAAATTCTGTGTTCATTTGTTTTTCCTTTTATTTTTTCACTCTATTTCTTTTCATTTTTCTCTTTTATTTATTTATCTTTTAATCGGCAATAATGCATCAGCTATGCTCTGTCATTTTTCAGCGGTAGACGGAGATTGAATGCAGTGTAAAACAGCAAGGGAAATAATGCCCCCAAGGAAACACTCATTACACAGATGCCGACTTTTCAAACCGTTGGGGGGGTGTTTGAAAAGTGACGGATCCATAGCCTGTAGCTGGAAAGTGCAATGTGCCAGGATGGGTTACGTTGGAAAATACATTTCTCCCTGTCAGATATATGGGGATACCACTGACTCAAAATTGCAGCATTTGATATATTGAAAGCTTCACTGAGTTGTGTTAAAATGGGGCGTGAGGATGGGGACAGCCCTGGTTTAATGGTACATATGTCTGTGGTTTAAAATTGTCTTCAGGGTGCCTAAGGGGAAATTTCTCAAAAATATGATAATTGTAACATCTGCATTTCTCCTTGAGAAATGTTTCCCCCTTTGGGCTTTGCGGGCTGAATTGCCATTCTCGCAGCTCTTCTCATACCTTTTCAGTGTGTGGCAGGTACATCCCCACCTTCCTTTGTGCCCTGGCGTCCTCACGTCCTTCCCTGGGATGCCTCGGGTCAGCAGCTGAGCGTCTGGGTGCGGAGTGTCTGCGCGGAGAGGGGCCCACGCGGGGAATGGGGACGGTCTCCTCGCACGCCCTGGCCTGGCGGGCAGTTCCATCGGCCTTGCTGGCGGCACTGGGCTGGGCCGGGCCGCCGATGACTCTTGACTCCCCTCTGTAGGCATGGAAAACCAGGAACAGACCCAGGAGCAAAGCGAAGCCTTTGCGGCTCCCAAGAGGCCGTCCAGTCTGTGCGTGAAATGGGAGCATGTGTTCACAGTTGGCACATCTAAGCTTAGCTGGGGCCTTGGAGACAGAAGCCAAAATAAGCAGCAGGCTCCCCTCCCTCTCCTGTCACTATCGTGTCCCTGATGAGAATGGAGCACCTGTCTGCTCTCTGGACCAGCACTGGCCCTCGGGCAGAACTGCCTTTTGTGGTGGGAACGTATATCCGAGCTGCCTGCACAGGAGCCACAGATAGCACTTGGGCATATGACATGCGGCTCATGCAACCGAGGAATGAACTTTTCATTTGATGTAGTTTACTGAGTTTAAGTTTAAGTAGCCACCGTGGTGGACCACACACCTCTCGAAGTGTGAAGTCACTCAGTCTTCTATCTGTTGAGCAAATACAGTGCCAGGTGCTGTAGAGGATTCAAGACAAGTCTCTGGTTTTTCATGGGCTTGGTGTCCAGTTGGGATGTGGACTAGTGACTCGATAAGTGCTGTTGATGAAAGCGGCAGGGACATGACACGGGACAGAGCAGTACTTTGAACCAAAATCACTGGGAGGATGTGCTGCCAAGGACAGGCGGCAGCAGAGAAGTGGATATTCCAGACCAGGAGCAGGGATGGCAGAGCAATAAACACGTTTTCTGAAGCAGAGAGGAGATGACTTTTATCAAGCAGAGAGTTGCATTTAAAAAAAAAAAAAGAAAGAAAGACTTCTTACTAATGGTTGTACTGAAATGTGGAGGTGAGGGTGGCCTCTCTGGCTGGCTGACAGTACTGTAGTGTTTTCCAAGGCTGGGCTCCAGGGGGAGGTGATGTCCCTTTAGCATGTTTTAAACTAGAAAAGCTCCCCCCACCGCCCAAGCGCATGACCGTGTCTTCCCCCACGACACTGACTTTTGGAAGAGTGCAGGCTGGTGATCTTAGAGGATGTTCTCCTTTCTGGATTTGTCTGGCTGTTTCCACGGGGTGTCACCTCGCGTGTTCCTCCATCCCTTGTACTTCCTCTAATCTTCCTCTCGGCACCCCCTCATTGCCTTTTTGGGGAGATGTCACATGTGATCGCTGCCCTCACCCTAACCCCACCCCCACCAAGGCGTCTCGTCATCAGTAATGTCAAGACAGCTCTTGTCTTCCGAGGATGTTTTGGTGAGAAGCCAGGAGTCTGAGGGACCAGGTGTCGGCCGTGACCACAGACTGCCTTCTGCCTGCAGCCCACGGACCTTGTGCCAACAAAGGGAGCAGTGACTTCCATGTCGCCAGACCCACTAGCCAGCTTTCCTTATGTTTCCAGAGCTTTCTGCATCATGGGCCCCTGCCCTGTGCCGTCCTAGGGAAACTGTCTCATTGGCTTCACTGCCCATTCCTCCTGTTTTTTCCTTTCTGCTTCTGTTTGGGGCCCTGTGACTCTGCCTTGGTCCCCTTCTCTCAGAGACCTCTTGTGGGCCCGTGGCCTCAGTGAACGCTCTTGCGCTAATGGTCCTTGGCCTCTGTCAGCTGCCCTCACCTCTCCTGGAGCTGTGTCTTCACTTCCCAGCGACCGACGACGCGGTATTCCAGCCGCAGGCAGCACAGAGACACTGGGCTTCAAGCGGAGCCCAGGACTCTCTGCTGGACCTGCTGTCCTGCACCCACCGTGAGCTGCACACCTGGAGACCAGGACTGACCCCCAAGTCTTCCAGCCCTCGCCCCTTCCCAGCACTCAGGTACTTGTCTCTGAACATCTCAGGGCCGTTTCTGTGTCACTCCTGCTGCCTTCCTTCCTGCTCTGGTCTCATCCTCAGGTCATGACGGTTAACGCGGATCGAGAGCTTTCACCATGTGCTCTTGGCGCGTTGCGGGTCGCCCCGGCTCCCTCGCAGCAGGCCGCTGGCACACGCTGATTGCCGTCTTTGCCCGTTTTGCAGGTGAGGGAGCCGAGGCTTGCTGAGGTCAGGCCACTTAGCTTCAGAGGCAGTGGCTGACAGGTGCGGCCCCCACCCCCTGCCTCTTCTCACCTCTTGAGGGAAAGACGCTGCGACGCACCAGACTCAGGTGTTCTCTAGGGCACTTCTGTCCCTTCCGGACATGTTGGTGGCAGTTGTTGAATTTGGGTGCTCCGGTGGGCAGAGCTGCAAACAGAGTCCTGGGCTCAGTGTATTTGGGTGAAGAAGGCTTTGTGCGAGGGTCCACCCCACCAGGAGCTTGTCCCTAGACTGTTCCTACGTTCCCTTGTCAGAGGAATTGGAGCATGAGCCGGTCCCTCCGTACCCTCCCAGAGGAGGAGCATTCGTGTGGATGGAGATAACCCTCGACCCGACCTGTCGCGCATCCTGTGCCCTCTCCCGCGAGCTGGGCTTCTTTTGTGCTTGTATGTGTGGTCGTAAGACAAGCAGGTAAGTCACCTCTGGGTCTGCCAGGTGCAGCTGGATGGACGCGTTCCTTCCCGGAAGTCTGAGCGTATCTCAGATCCCATCTTGTCCAACCGGTCTGAGAGCAGCCTGATAAAAGCATTTAGAGTCGCCTCCTGGGTCATTCGGGGCAGACACGCAGGGATTGATTGTGGCTTAATGCTGCCAGCCTGTCGGTGGGCCCATCTGGATGGCTGTTGAGAGTTTGCTTGGGGACAGAGCTTCACCTTCCAAGGGGCTTTATGGAAAGCACGGTAGGATGAGTCCACCAGGGCTGTCAAGGCGAGAGAAGTGTTCAGGGCGTTCCCTCGGCCCGTGAATCCCACAGGCTTTTGTAACAGGCCCGTCAGATGCCTAGTTCCGAGACTGGTGCAGGGCATGGATACAGCGGACGGGGCGTGGGCTGCGGTGGGGGAGGCACACATAGTCCGACCCACTGCCTGGTCACTTAGCTGCTAAGCTGACCCAGCCTCCTTGGGAGCCAGGAGAAGGAAGTATGCCGCCGTCCAGGGCGCCTTCCAGAAGATGGGATTCAACCTGGGCTCCGTGGCAGGGCTGTCGGAGTCGGTGAGGTGGAGGAGCCGGAAGGGCCGGGAGGGCACTGTGTGCAAGTCCGAGCGAGCAGGGGGTGGAGGAGAGGTGGCCTGCGTGTGACCCGGGAAAGGCAGGAGCAGGAGTCTCGGGAAGGGGACAGGGTACGGTGAGCCCTTGTGCCCTGGCGAGGAATGTAGGCTTTATCTCCTGGGCATCACACGACCTCGTGAGCAGGGGATGCCCTAGAAAGGCATTTTGGCAGCGTGGATGACTAAAGCCTAGATGCTGAGAGGCTGGCTCAGAGGCTGTTGCCACGATCCAGGGGGAGATGTCAGGCCTGTGTTTGTGTCTTAGCACCGCTGCCACACGTTACCACAAACTGGGAGACAAAAAACCCTAGAAATTTATTTTCTTACATTCTGGAGTCCTGAATGTCCACAATGAAAGTGTGAAACAGGGCTGGGCTCCCTCCAGGGGCTCCAGGGGAGAGTCCCTCTTGCGTCTTCCGACTTCTGGGGACTCCGGGCGTCCCTGGGCTGGTGGCTGCCTTCCTCCTGTCTCTGCCTCCGTCTTCACGTGGCTTCTCTCTTCTGACACCTGTCGTGGGATTTACGACCCACGCAGACAGTGCAGGATGGTGTCATCCCTAGATCCTGCAGGAAGTCACATCTGCAAAGACCGTTTCCACAATACGGTCCCGTTCCCAGGTGCCAGGAGGGTAGCGCAAGGGGGTACCTGTGGGGACCCCCCGTGCATCCCCTTCAAAGACACCCAAGGGTGTTCGTGAAAGAAGACCAGACGCCTGACTCACGGGCTGCAGAGCTGACAGCCGGGTCTGGAGGGGCTGAGGGAGAAGGAGCCGGTGAGGGTTCCTGTATGACTTGTTCTGAAGCAGAGAGCAGAACAAGTGCTGTAGATGAGTGATGGTTCTCCACGCAGGTGTGCGTGTTGAGTTTCAGCCACCTGAATGTCTGGGCAACTTTTACGTGGACGTCATGGATGGAAACTACCATGGTTTCCCGTTTGAAACAGACACACAAGCCTTGGTGCTCCCAGCCTGCAGAGAAAACCGAAACAGCTGGCTGTCCAGCTACACCCAGCTCTGGGCAGCGGCGGTGCCTAGAAGCTATTTTCAGTTTACATTGTAAAGCCTCCTTTCCTAGGTGTAACACACACGCTCATACATGTGGGCAGTTGGTCGAGGAAGGAAGGATGTGGAAATGTAGGTATACTGACTTATGCTAGCCCGTTTCGCTGTGTGTTGTCTTTTGTTTTGCGTCGAAACAGAGAAAAATTGATTCGGCAGCCGGGAGGGCGATGGAACACAGGGATCAGGTCGGGGTCCTTCCTCACTGTCAGACTTCCCGGCGGCCCACCCCACCGTGCCGCCGTCACCCCAGTGCAGACTCTGCCGTTCTGGGTTCGGTCTTTGTGGATGTGTCCGTGTGCGGGGTGGTTTAGCGGCGGGCTGCCCCAGGGCTTCCACCCACAGGAGATCATTTTCCAGAGAAGGGAGAGGAAAGTGTGTGCTGTGGGACAAACACCACCGTGCACTCAGCACGCGGGATCACCCTGGAAAGTAACGCTCATGTGGGGCGGTGCTCTTGGCCCGTTGTACTCTCCGCGGTTTCCACCCGCCGGTCGACGTTCCCTCTGTCAGAAGGGCACAGCGAACACCCGTGCCGCCATTGAGGGTGACGATTTCGGTGCTAACAAGCTGCCTTCCTTTGTCTTGCCCGAGGGACATCCTTAATGGGTCTCCATCCTTGGACAAGGAAGAAGATCACGTTCTGAAGTAGAAGTCCCAGTGGTTAGACAAGGAAATAAGTACGTGGCACTTCCCCGACAGGCAGTCATTGCGGGTGACAGTTTCTACCTGCAGTTCCTCTTTGCTGTGGGGCCGTGGGGTGAGCTGAATGGTCCAGTCCATGGAAGGCACAGTGGAGCTCTGCCCGGCTCCTGGGGCTGGAAGCAACTCCACGAGCAAACCATTGGCTTCCAGACCCAGCTCTCTCCATGAGGGTCGGGATTTGGGCCGCTTCCATGGACCGTTCGGTTCTGAGCACTTAGAGCAGCGTCCAGACACGGGGTGTTTAATCAATGGAGAAACCCAGGTCAGTTAATACCTACTTGTCCAAATGGATGGATGAAGGTCACATGGCATGTCAGGGAAGGCTGGACCCTGTACATCAGACCATCCCCTTCTCTCCGCACTTCATTTTTGGTACAACGCAGGCCGTGTGAGATTAGAACCAGACGTGTCCCTCGCTGTGTGCCCTGGCATCTTTCCGTGTTCTTCTCTGTCATTGATGAAGTGTGGGGTACAGCTCAGGGCATCCTGGCAGCTCTTCCTCGTAGACTTTTTGCTCTCCTTAGGTTCAAAGCTGTGGCTAGTACAGCTGCCAACAGCTGAGGACTCTCTGTCCCATCTTCCCATGCTCGAGGTACCTTCAGGTTATCACGTCGCCTGCAGGAGCTGAGTCCAGCTGTTTTTAAATGCAATTAGACTTAATACACAGTTGCCGGTTACAGAAAAGAGTTAGTGGGAAACTCATAATCCAGTACGTACGCATTCTCGTTATTTGTGTGGTGATTACCGCCGGCCCTGCTCTTTGATCTGATGGCCATCTGAGCTTTGTCCACGTTATTATTCGTGTGCATGGGCACTAGTGTGTGAATGAAGGGCCTAAAATGATGTAGGTGGCTGGTGCTTGGATAATCAGAACATATTTCCCAGGTAGCGATGTTATAATCAGAAGCTAGGTACTCAGACCCATGTTCAGCAAACCCTTCCTGCACCTGTGGAGCTGTGTTCTTTCCTACTCTCCCCGCCCACCTCCTCCTCATCATGGGGAACCTGAGTCCCGTCCCGGGAGTGCGGGGAGCATGGCTCTACCCCAGGCAGGGGCTCTCCCACCGCCGCAGCGCCCTTGGGTTTCAGTGCTTCCCCACTGTCTGCTCTTCTCAGTCACCAGCTCACACGGGGCTGGCGTCACATTAATGACGCAGCTTCCCGTGTCCTAAGTCAGCCCCTGTACACTCAGGTTTGAAAAATCCATCAACCATTAACGTTCAAGGTTCAAAAACATTCTTGTTCCTTAAACACTTAATTTCTGGTTATTCTGTTGACAAATCTGGTGGATTTGTAACTCTCACTGTTAAGAGGGCATAAGACCGTTTGACTCTGTGTACAGTTTTTTAAATGAACTTACATAACTTCATGCTCGATAACCTCCATTTATAAAACTAGTGTTTTAGTCCCTTGTTCAGAACTTCCCTCGTCGGAGCTAACACAACGAAACCTTTCTGAGTGGCCAGTGTTGCCTTTCAGCCCAGTAAATGAAGTTTATAAAAATGATGAGCGCAAAGTTCACCTGACTGTCCCAATGGAGCTCCCATAATGTCATCTTAAACGGCAAGTGAAAATTAGTAACTTCGGTGTGTATTTAACAGTTTATTTACAGCGTCGTTGCCCCACTAGGCCAAATTCAATTAAAGAGTAAAACTAGTAAAATAATAAGTAACGCAGAGAAACGGACTCAGTGGCCTGCCTTTCCTGTAACACCTCTGTGATTGTTCTGAGAGTGACAGGTGCCTGCCCATGAGGGAAGACGTTTTCCCACCCAGCTGATTAGATTGTGCATTTCTCGGCATATGTAAACATCTTTCCACCTAAATCCAGTGATCTTTGAACCTGAGGAGAATTCTGCATTCCTTCAGTATACTTCCCAGGTCCAGGCAAGTCCTAGGGAGGGCCCTGAAAATGATAATGTGATCATTGGTGGATTTCTTTCATATACCTTATCTGACGTAGAGTGTCGCCTTGTAAGGTCATATACTCACATGGGTCGGAAAGTGAGCACGGGGCCAGCTTTAATTCTGTGTCTGAGGTGCCTCTACGTGTGCCCAGGAGAGGCGGACTCAGCAGCTCACACTTCCAAGCTTTGGATTAAAAGTCACCTCTCTTAGTGGGGAGGGTATAGGTCAGTGGCAGAGTGTGTGCCTAGCATGCACAAGGTCCTGGGTTCAATCCCTGGTACCTACATCACACAAAAAAATGAAAGAATGAATTAATGAATTAAATAAATTAACAAACAAACCTAATACCCCCCCCCCCCCCAAATAAAATAAAGTCGCTTCTCTTTGAGAACAGTGTGGACACCTGTGAGTCCTCATCTCCCAGAGCCCCTGTGACTGGAAGGCACGGCCAGCTGAGCTCTACCTCTGGTGACCAAGCCCTGCCTCCTTTGGCCAAGAGAGCGTCCACGTCACTACTTTGCAGTATTAGAGGCACACTCTGCACGAGATGGGGAGCAAACCTTACTGCTTTTAGGGTCTTTGCAGAAATCCTGGGGCAAGTTAAACAAACTCTGAGATATGGGAACCAATTTATATTATGTCAACATATGTTCTAAAAAAAACAAACAAACTTGACCCTTATTTCTGGTTGACTTTCTTAGTCTGTCCCCGTTAAAAAACAAGACATAGAAGGATGATTTTAATTGGGTTGCCCTTGCCTTTGTTAGAAAGTAGTAAGCAGATGAAGGTCTGTAACTCTTGGACTGACTCATGTCCCACCAGAACTCATTGGTTGAAGCCCTAACCCCCAGGACCTCAGGATGTGGTTGTGTTTGCACACGGGGATCTTTAAAGAGGTGATAAAGATAAAATGAGGTTATTAGGGTGGGTTCCAATCCAGTAGGACTGGGGTCCTTATATGAAGAGGAGATTTGGACACAGACACACACAGAGGGACAGCCGCGTGAGGACACAGGAGTGGGACGGCCGTCTATACACCAAGGACAGAGGCCTCAGGAGGAACCAGCCCTGCTCACAGCTTCCTCTCAGACTTCTGACTTCCAGGACTGGGAGAGAGCAAATTTCTGTCGTTAAACCACCTCGTCTGTGGTGCTTTGTGATAGCAGCCAGAGCAAACGAATCCACCAGAAATTTAGGATTTTTGATACTTGCGAAGAGCTCAAGCAATCTGGACCGGCAGTTTGCAGATTTCACAGGCCAGCGGATCGCCAGGGCTGTGCAGTGAGTGGCCCAGCCAGTGGGATCCCAGCTGAAGGATCTCCAGTCTTCCTCCTGCCATCTTTTCATGGTTGGGTTTCCTGACCTGCCTCCACCCGACCCACACAAGAAAATAAGTGCACAGACACACAGCAGACACACATGGCTGAGGGAGTGTACCTGTGAGGTGGCCCTTAGTCTTCAGAGGAGAAGTGCTGTGTGTTTTACCTCTGATTTCATTCCAGTGCATTCCCTGGGTTTTGTCATGATTTACACGGTTCTGCATTAAAACTGTTCTCAGCGTTGTGTCCACACTGCTGCCGACACCGCTGGTGATGCACTCAGTGGGGCGTTCTATCACGCCAGTAGGAAGGACAGAGATACAGGAGTACCCGGAGCGGCCACTAAATGAAAGTCTTGAAAAGGAATGGAAGCTGTTCATTCTGGGTGGGGAAGGAAGCCTTTAAAACCTTTCTGCATCCTTGGAGGACAGCTGCTGGTTTTTATTTATTCAAAAGGCATGAGAATGTGGATTTAGCATTAATCCATAAAGCCTGGAGCACTGGGGAACTAACTCTTAGGAGGGTGTACCTATTCAGAAGATGGGAAATGCACATCCATCTAGAATCCTGTGACTGTCTGTTTATTTGTCTCCTAAAATTCAAAAAGAACTTAATCTATGGGCATTCACTGAATGGACATCATGATGCATCAGTACAAAATGGAAAAAAAAAAAAACCCCACACCCAGTGGTTAATACGATTTAACATGTGTGATTAAAATGTGGCAGTCACAGAGGCTGAGGCCAGGGTGTTCTTCAGGGACCGTCGGTGGGCCATACCCCCTCCCCAATGCGCGCGCGCACGCGCGCACACACACACACAGAGTGGGAGCTGTCACCCACAGTAGTTCTGCAAACTCTCTGCAGCTCTCGTTACCTTCGCTGGTAAAGGCGCTTGTGAATGAAATGTTAAGAAAGGTTTATCCTTGTGTTTGATCTGTTTGAGAGTCATTGTACGGAAGCCCGATGAGAA
Organism: Camelus dromedarius; assembly: GCF_036321535.1. NCBI lineage: Eukaryota > Metazoa > Chordata > Mammalia > Artiodactyla > Camelidae > Camelus > Camelus dromedarius. The sequence goes on from NC_087472.1 coordinate 110,440,260, forward strand.
AAAGAGAAAATAAAAGACGTGGTTGAGAAAGTTTCTTATCATGCTAGTTTTCCGTTGCTGCCTTATCAAGTTACCAGAAACTGTTGGCTTAGACAACACAAATGTGTTACGAGGCCAGAAATCTCATACCAGTCTCCCGGGCTAATAAAATACAGCACTTGGGTGGGTAGACCTCAGTGGTGGAGTGTGTGCTTAGCATGCATGAGGTCCTGGGTTCAGCCCTCAGTACCTCCATTAAAATATCACCCACTCCCCCCAAAACAAGCAAACAAAAATAAATAAATGATATCAAAGACTGGTTCCTTATGGAGGCTCCAGGGAAGAATCTTACTTCCTTGCATTCTTTTCCACCTACTGGAGGCAGCCTGCGTTCCTTGGCTCATGGCCCTTTCCTCATCTTCAGCTCCATCAAGGCTTCACCTCTCTGACCAGTCTGTCTGTCTGTCTGTCTTTCTTTTTGTCTTTGAGTTATAGTCAGTTTACAGTGTTGTGTCAATTTCTGGTGTACAGCACAATTTTTCAGTCATACATGAATATACATGTATTTGTTTTTGTATTTTTTTTCACCGTGATCTACTACAAGATCTTGAATATATTTCCCTGTGCTCTACAGTATAAACTTGTTTATCTATTCTATATATACCTGTCAGTACCTACAGATCTTGAGCTCCCAGTCTGTCCCTTCCCACCCCCTTCCCCCCTGGGAACCACAAGTTTGTTTGTATTCTATGTCTATGAGGCTGTTTCTGTTTTATATTTAAGTTCATTTGTTTTCTTCGTCTTCTTCTTTTTTTTTTTTTTTTTTTTGATTCCACATATAAGTGATATATGGTATTTTTCTTTCTGGTTTACTTCACTTAGAATGACATTCTCCAGGGTCATCCATGTTGCTGCAAATGGTGTTATGTTGTCATCTTTAATGGCTGAATAGTATTCCATTGTATAAATATACCACCTCTTCTTTATCCAGTCATCTGTTGATGGACATTTAGGTTGTTTCTATGTCTTAGCTATTGTGAATAGTGTTACTATGAACATTGGGGTGCACGTGTCTTTTTGAAGTAGGGTTCCTTCTGGATAGATGCCCAGGAGTGGGATTGCTGGGTCATATGGTAAGTCTATTTTTAGTTTTTTGAGGAATCTCCATACTGTTTTCCACAGTGGTTGCACCAGACTGCATTCCCACCAGCAGTGTAGGAGGGTTCCCTTTTCTCCACAGCCTCTCCAGCATTTATTGTTTTTGGACTTTTGAATAATGGCCATTCTGGCTGGTGTGAGGTGATACCTCATTATAGTTTTGATTTGCATTTGTCTGATAGTTAGTGGTATTGAGCATTTTTTCATGTGCCTATTGATCATTCATATTATCTTCCTTGGAGAATTGCTTGTTTAGGTCTTCTGCCCATTTTTGGATTGGGTTGTTTGTTTATTTTTCCTATTAAGTCATATGAACTGTTTACATATTCTGGAGATCAACCCTTTGTCAGTTTAATCTTTTGCAAATATTTTCTCCCATTCTGTAGGTTGTTGTTTTATTTTGCTTATGGTTTCCTTTGCTGTGCAAAACTTGTAAGTTTAATTGGGTCCCATTTGTTTATTTTTGCTTTTATTTCTACTGCTTGGGTAGATTGCCCTGGGAGAAAATTGCTGAGATGTATGTGAGATAATGTTTTGCCTATATTTTCTTCTAGGAGGTTTATTTTATCTTGCCTTATGTTTAAGTCTTTGATCCACTTTGAGTTTATTTTTGTGTATGGTGTAAGGGAGTGTTGTAGCTTCATTGTTTTACATGCTGCTGTCCAGTTTTCCCAGCACCATTTGCTGAAGAGACTGTCTTTATTCCATTGTATATTCTTGCCTCCTTTGTTGGATATTAGTTGACCAAATGTTTGAGGGTTCCTTTCTGGGCTCTCTATTCTGTTCCATTGGTCCATATGTCTGTTTTTGTCCCAACACCATGCAGTCTTGATGACTGTAGCTCTGTAGTATTGTCTGAAGTCTGGGAGAGTAATTCCTCCAGCCTCTTTCTTTTTCTTTAGTAATGCTTTGGCAATTCTAGGTCTTTTGTGGTTCCATATAAATTTTATTATGATTTGTTCTAGTTCTGTGAACTATGTCCTGAGTAATTTGATAGGGATTGCATTAAATCTGTAGATTGCCTTGGGCAGTATGACCATTTTAACAATATTGGTTCTTCCAATCCAGGAGCATGGGGTATCTTTCCACTTTTTTTTAAGTCTTCTTTAATTTCCTTAATCAACGTTTTGTCGTTCTCCATGGATAAGTCTTTCACCTCCTTGGTTAGATTTAGTCCTAGGTGTTTTATTACTTTGGGTGCTATCTGACCAGTCTTCATTAATACAGGCCTTTACGGCTCTCACCTTCCTTCCAAGCACTGCTTTTGTTCTAGCCCATGCATTCTGATATGTTGTGTTTGCATTTTCATTCATGCCAATGGATCTTCTAATTCCCTTGTAATTTTTTCTTTTGACCATTGACTTTTTAGGGTGTGTGTTGTTTACCTTCTGCAAAGGTGTGGATTTCCCACACTTCCTTCTGTTACTGATTTCTCATTTCGTTCCATTGTTGGTCAGGGAAATACTTTATATGGTTTTGATCCTTTGTGTGTTTATAGAGACTTGTTTTATGGCCTTGCATATCCTCTTTCCTGCAGAGTGTTCCGTGTGAAGTTGAGAAGCATGTGTACTATGTCGTGGTTGGCTGGAGTGTTCCATAGATGGCATTGACTCTGGTTTATGGTATTTAAGTAGTTAAGGGTTTCAGTTAGATCTTGTACTCCTTGTTCAGTTTCAGTCTAGCTGTTCTGCCCATTATTGAAAGTGTGGTATCAAAGTCTCCAAACACTTGTGGTTAAAACACCTATTTTCTCCCCTTCCATTTTGTCAGTTTTTGTTTTGTGTGTTTGGGCCTTTTTTTATTAGGTTCATACATGTTTATCATTGTTGCATCTTCTTGGTGGAATGACCCCTTTATCATTATAAAATGTTTCTACTGAATTTTTTGGTTTGCTTGTTTCTAGTAGAAATGTTTGTCTTAAGTATTCTCTGCCTTCTGACTACCGTGTGCATCGACTATCTTCCCCATCCTCTCACTTTCAACCTTTTTGTACCTTTCAAGCTAAAGTGTACCTTGTCGACAGCACATTCTCCGATCATGTGGTTTTTCTTTTTTTAATCCAGTCTGTCAATCTTTACTTTTTCACTGGGGTGTTTCACTGTTTACATATAATGCCATTTTTGGTAAGAGATGATTTATGTATGGGCTTTTGTTATTTCTTTTCTCTTGGTCTTTTTTCCTAACTCCATAGATCTGTGTTTATCAGTTGGCCTTCTACTGTGAGGAGGACTTTGCTCCATCCACATTTATTTTTTTTTTATTGAAGTTTAGTTGCCTTACCATACTATGTTAGTTTCAGGTGTACAACACACTGATTGGATGATTTTATAGATTATACTTTACATGAAGTTATTATAAAGTATTGGCTATATTCCCTGTGCTGTACATTACTTCCTTGTAACATTTATTTTATACACAGCAGTTTGTACCTCTTAATCCCCTTTATCTGTCTTGTCTCTCCCCACCCCTCCCCTCTGGTACTACTAGTTCGTATCTATGAGTCTGTTTGTCTGTTTTATATTATTTATAAGCATATATCATATGTAGAATTTTTCCATTTGCAACAACATGGATGGACCTAGGTATCAGTGAAATAAGGCAGACAGAGAAAGACAGATACCGTATGTTTTCAATTACATTTAAAAAAAAAACCCCTGCAAGTCTGTCTTTTTCTTTGGCTCCTCTGTTCTTCCCTCACCACCTTCTTTTATGTTAACTAGCTATATTCTAAGTGTACATTTTAATTCTCTTGTCATATTTCTTATGTATTTTTAAGTTGTTTTCTTAGCGGTTGCTCTGAGGATGACAGTTAATGACTTACAACCATCTAGTTTGCATTAATACCAGCTTCATTTAAATAGTATATGAAAAGTTGGCTCCTATATATCTCCTTTCCCACCCTCCTTTGTGCGGTTGTTGTCATAAAGATTACATCTGTGTACATTATGTGCCCATCAACAGAGATTTATAATTACTGTGTTAGGCAGTTGTCTTTTAAATCAGATAGGAGAAAAAGACTCACAAATAAAATACACATTTATCTTGTCTTTTATGTCCCCCAAGGGCAAAATCACCCCTGATTGTCAGCCATCACTTTAAGGAATTAAAAAAATCTTGTGTCTGTAGCCTCACTACGCTTCGTCTTATCTTAAAGTGACTTAGCATAATTTTAGCATAATTTAGAAAGAATGCCAGGGAAATTTTTGAATCGGTCATTAGGTAATGAACCAAGAAACACTCATGTATAAAACATATTGCATTTTTAAGTGTTTCCAAACCTTGTTTGATGGTGTTTTCCAAAAACAGAAAGTAAAGTAAAAATTTCCCATAATTCTTGGCTTAAGTACCACCTTCAGGTTAGAACCCTTTTTTTTTTTTTTTTTTGTGGTTTTTAAGCTCTATTCAAATACAGAAAATAATGTTGACTGAGAAGGGAAATCTGTACAAAATTGTAACCTGACTCTAGTAATAGTTTCAGTTTTTGGAGAAAGTCATTGAGTGTTGCCTTCACCCTGGTTCTCTGTTGCCGGTTCAGTGGCGGCATGGCTGGGGGCTCATGGACTCTGCGAATACGCTCTCTCACATTATGCCTTCTAAATATACTTTGGTTTGCAAGCAGGTGATCAGAACCCGAATTTGAGCCCGCCATGCAGGCACGGTCTTTCCCAGCCACCCCAAGTGGCAGGGAGGCACAGTCCCTGGGTCCTGCCCCTTCCTGCGCAGCCGTGTTCCGGCCCCACGGACGCTGCAGCGGGGTGACCCTTGCTGACGAACCCAAATTCAGAAACTGGGGCTGTCCCGTCAGATGCCTGCTGATTCCCTGCAGGGAGCAGGAAAGCACTCTTGAGTCAGCATCTGCATCTTCTGAGAGTCTGCATGTAGGAACCGTGGGACGGGAAGGAGGCGACAGGAAACGGAGGGTCAGCACTCCGAGTGCAGAGAGAAAAGAAAGTGGGGGAGCCATTCCTGCACGTGTGGTCCACTGCTATTAGAGAGAGGGGTGTGCGTGTGTAAAGCCTAGAGCTGTTCATTGTCTGTCTGAGCTCCCGCCTCTTTGCTGTGTCCATCAGCTTCTTGCGCCAGTGCGTGTAAAAACAGTGTCACCTTGCCAGTATCTGCCGGGTTTCAGACTCATCGTCCTCTGGACAGTTCAACTAAAAGAGCTTGTCACTCTCTCGAATTTGTGAATCTGTACAGAGGACCCTTCATCCCCACTCTGCTGCTACATGGCTGCAGAGGCCCCCCCCTCCACAGCACACCATGTGGGGAGCCGTCAGGGGGAGCAGCCTCGCCTTCTGTCACCTGCATGGACCTCCCCTGGCCCAGCCCCTTCCCCGCACCTGCCGGCCACTGACCTGTGGGTCCTTTGCTTCTGAGGAAGCTCGCCGTCCTGTTCGTGGACGGGGCGGCCTGTCCCCTGGGAGCCGGGGCACCTGCTCGTCTCTTCAGTTACCCCTGCCAGCCCACGTCCCCGTAATTACAGGGGAAAGAGGAGCGGAACGTGCTGTTAGGCAGGCCGGACTCCCGGAACGCCATGGGGTGAGTGGCCCCTTCTCCCCTTGCTCCGCTCGTGTCTTCATCACTGCCCGTTCCTCTCCATGTGTTCTCACCTGCACCCCCTGGACAGCCTCTCAGGGAAAGCCCCATCTCACCCCGTCATCTTCGCCTTCACCGCCTTCACCCTGGGCTGACAGCCTCGGGATGAGCACATACTCTGTCTGGACGGTTTATATCTGACAGCACGTTTCATCCGCAGACAGCCTTAGGTGAGGGGGAGGCTGAATTCCCAGGGTGACCAGGGGACGCCTTAAGGGAGCAGCAGCCCGGCACTCCAACCCACGTCTGCTGCGCTCTCCAGACTCACGGCGCTGCCTCCACGAGCAGGGCTCCCCGAAGCTTCCAGAGTCCCCAAGACCCCCGTGCGGAATAGGACAGCTTCTCACCCTGAGGAAACAGACTGCCCCTTCCCACTCTGTCCTCACCCCTGCTTGCTCTGATGTGACTGAGGCGACTGTAGCATGCTCTCCAGACTCCAGAGTGATTTGTAAGTAGCCTGAAAATAGGGGACCCCACCCTCACAAGCTGTGGAACCTGTGTTCCCCGGACAGGCCACAGGCACGTGAGCCTCAAACGCCCACTCCTGGAGTTCCCAGCGCAGAAAGATGTGTTCTTTGTGGTTTTCAGACTCTCAAACCTTGTCTTCCATTTCGCAGGCAACTCTGCTTAATGCGTGGCAACAGTATCTTCCTTTTGATTTTTCCATGTCAGATGCCTTTAGATTTTGCAGGTCTCTGTCGTCTGTACGTATTCCACCGGGTAGAGGGGCCCGGGGCTGCCCTCACAGGAGACTTTGGTATAGAGTAGGCTGGGAGGATGAAGGATGAGGGTCTTGGACACAGGTTCTCTGCAGGAGAGGAACAGACTGGCATCTGTGAGCCACAGGTTGCGGTAGGAACCCGTGACCTTCTGGAACCCCCTGTACCCAAATTTGGTGGATTCTGCTCCAGGTCTTAAGAGAAATCTTTGAGAGAACTTACCCTTGAGGAGCCCTCAGCTGATAGCTCGCTCTGGGCAAGACTGTGGCAATGGTTTCAGTGAATTCCCTCTTCTGAGTAAGGTGTCTTCACAGTCTGGGAGACCCTCCAGGGAAGCGGTGCTGCTGGAAGCTTCTAGATTTGTCTTTTCCAAGAGGAAGGTACGAAGTAGGGACAAATGCAAAACCCAGAGCCTAGGTTTGCAAAATGAGAGAGGGCGTCCAGGGTTAAGGAAATGAAAATTTCCGACCTGGGTGTTGGCTGACAGGAGCCCTCCCTCAGAGAGGCAGGTTTGGTTGGTGACACAGAGGACAAACTTGCTTGGACATCACAACAGGGCAGACTGACTCTCTCCCTCCTCTTTGGTCCTGGGCAATGTACCATCAAGCATCAGTCTGCCCATCTGAAAATTGGGTACCATGTTATCCTGTTACCTACCAGAACAGCGTTCTATCTCAGCGGCACACAGATCCCATGGCATGCGCCCAGTGACTGATTCTTGGCTCCCTGTTACTGATGACTTTTAGTAGCCATCACGATGAGAAGAAACATTCGATGTCGCTCTTTGCCACGGATGCGAGAAACTTTAGCCCCGTGGTTCTTAACCCTGGAGCAGGCATCAAACTCTTTTGGATGGCTGGTGAAAACACAGATTTTTTGAGACCCCAGACTCTCTAGCTCAGTAGGTCTGGAGCAGGTCCAGGAATTGCATGTCCCACAAGCTCCCAGATGATGTCCGTGCTGCTGGCCTGGGTACCACACCTGTAAAAGCACTGCTGAAGTCGGAGTGCCCTGAATTGATGAGGTACAGGGGGTGTGTGCAGAGTGGACAGCTCGTGATTTTCATACGCAGTCTTGGGTTCAACCCTGGATGGTCTTTCGATGAGCTGTCTGAGCTGGAAGAAGTCATTGAAGCTCAGTAAGCCTAGTTTAAAAGTTTAAAAATAATAAGTTTTTAAAAAGTTTGAAAAATCATGTATTTTTAAGTTGTCCGGATAACATTTACGTGTGAGTAACATACTGTTAAATATCCCAAAATAATTGGTAAATTGTAGAGTGACTGCACAGATGAGTTTGGCAGATTTTTTCAACTTGAAAAGCACTTGGGTATTGCTACCCAATTCTGCACTCATTTCCCTACATTTCTCCCCACTTGAGAAAATACTAGTCTCCTAACCTTGCCACGTGTCGGGGCTCAGTGAATATCATCCTCTCTCCTTCTTGCCCCCTGCCTCCAACATCCCCCTCGCTGTGCTTCTGTGTCTCGGGCCCGTTCCGTATTCCACCGCTGCCCCTGGTTGCCCCAGTGCCCGGCCGTCCCCGTCACTTCCAGTATCTCTGAGGGGCAGAAGAAGACCAGGGCGGGAGGGTAGGTGATCGGAAAGCAGACGGCAGTGAAGGAGGGGAGGCCTAGTCACCAGTTTTCATGCTGGAATGGAAGAAGCACCACTTTGGAAAACAAAGAGCAGTGAGTATGGCGTTTCTGTGACTTTGCTGCAGTCGCAGTAAAATAGTCTCTTGAAAAGCATGAGTTGTTGGTCTTCACCTTCTCTGTCTCTGTTGCACCCTCTCTTAAAATAAAAAGGAAATTCCGTGTTCCGCCTCACTGGGGATTAGCAGTTCACATACAGATTTTGGGAGGATACACAGACATTGCATCTAGAGCACCCACCTTGCTCGCTCATCTGTGCCCCTCGGCAGCGGGCACAGTAAGTCTCTGGTCTTGGGACGGTCTTCCGGCCAAAGGCCGAGGACAGCACTGCTGAGTCTTCTTTCCCTGGGAACAAATGTCGTGCTTTCCACCAGACAGCCTTCCTTTGCTTGACAGAGAACCGACTCACGTACTCTGTTGTTGGTTGTCCTCAACATCCTGGTACCCATAGCCCCGCACTGTCCCCACGGGCATCTCCGCATTCAAGAACAGTCCAACCGCCCTGAATTCCACACGCAGCTGTATTTTCTTGTGTTGCAAACACTGATTCTCGTTGTCTGTTCTGGGTAGACCTGGAGAGGTCCCAGGAAACTTATGTCACGTTGGACTTTAGTGGTAGTTTATAGTGCACTGTTGGGTCAGTTTTACCACGTAGTTACCTATGCTGTGATTTTCACACTCGAGGAATGTTCCCACAGCTCCCAAAGCTTTCCTTGTGGCCCTCTGCAATCCTTCTCTCTTACCACGTCCGTCCACGGTAACTGTCAGTCTGCTTCTGAAGCTGGAGATTGGTGTGCACCCCCTGGAATTTCACATGGACTCATACAGAATGTGTTCCTTTTTTTTTAATCTGACTTCTTTCATGGAGCGTAATTTTTTTGAAAGTCATTCATGTGATTGCACGTGAGTTTTTTTTTTTCCCCTTTCTATTGCTAGTGGTTGTATGGTAGGTGTACACTTTTTAAGAAACTGCCATACTGTTTTCCAAAGTGGTTTTTGTGTTGGGTCGTGTATTAATTTTATTGCAGCTGAAATGAATTATCACCAACCTTGTGTCTTTAAACAGCGCATTCTGGAGGCCAGAAGTCCAAAATCAGCCTTGATAGGCTAAAAAACCTAGGTGTTGACAGGTCTGCATTCCTTGTGGACACTCTAGAGGAGAATGTTTTCCGGCCTTTCCGGCTTCTAGAGGTCACCCACGTTCCTCGTCCTGTGACCCCCCACATTGCCTGACCTTCTGTTCTTGCTTCTCCTCTGACCCTGACCCTCCTGTTTCCTCTCAGAACAACCCCGTGGTCCCGGATAGTCATCTCCCGTCTCGGGATTTCTGCTTAGTCACGCCTGCAAAGTCCAGTTTGCCGTGAAAGGTGACACACTCAGGTTCTGGGGATGAGGACGTGGGCATCTTGGAGGAGTGGGGGGGCTACAGGTGGTGTGTCTCCTCACTGAGCTGTAAAGCACACTTCTTTGTGTATTCTGGGTGTAAGTCCTGTCTCTGTGTGTGTGTGTGTGCGTGTGTGTGTGTATGCTTATGGGGCGGGGGGTAAATATTCTCTCTCAGTCTGTGGCTTGCCTTTCTTTTCTTCCTGGGCGCTGTAATTTTATGGAAAGCCCCTTTATCTGAATGTTCTCCCAGAGCTCTTACTTCTTGTATCCTGTGTGTGAAGGCCTCCGAGAACCCACGGTTCCAAAGATGGTCTCCTGCATTTTCTTCTAGCAGTTCTGTTCTTTTGGTTTTACATTGAGTTTTATGAGGAAGGATCACTGTTCATTTTTTCCCCCATACAGATACGTTTCCATACAGATATCTATGATCCAGCAATGTTTTTCAACCAGTTCATTTTTTAAAATAATTTCTTTAAAAACTCTAATAGAGATTACCAGAAAACAAAAATTCTTGATGAACACCCATACCTGTAACAGGGAGTAGATGCTGGTGCCAGGGAATGATGGTAAATTCTAATCTAAAGTTTTGCTTTACAAACGATCACTCCGTTCAATTATTTTTTACCAATCTTCATTTGAAGAAGTTGTGTTTATTATTTTACAGTTTAAAACTGATAGCTTACAGCCACGGGAAACGATCCATCAAGCCCTTAAGTACTTTTCTCTGAGCCTGCTGGATCACGCAGGCTTCTAATTTCATGCTTGTTAATTATTCCTTTCGGTCTTTTACATTCCCAGACACAAGGAAGTGCTCCCTTTTACACGCAAGCTCATTTGTAAAGGTTAAACAGCAGAGACTGAACGTGTCTTCCGTGTGTATGAAGCACGCAGGGTGTTGGTGGCCCCGGGAGAGAGCTACTGAGTGCCCTCAGCTCCTGGATACTCGCCGTGTTTGCTGGAGCTGGCGTCTTGCTCTGCTCATCTTGTTTCCTTTCTCCTCCCCAGGATGCTAGGACTCCGGGTGCGGCTTCTGATGTACCCTCTGCGTGGCTTCCCTTTTCAGGCCTGAGAGGAGATTCCTGGGCCCTGAGGTCCCTGGGGTTAGCATTTCATTAGCTCCTCAGCTCAAGAGAACACTGATTTGCACACTAGCCTTTTCTTTACCACTCTTTCTGCAAGGATTTTGGTTTTTTTTAACCTTAGCAAGTACTTGACTGTTCCTTTGTTTTTTTTTTTTTCCGACGAACATTAAGAAGCTTTTCAGTCCCAATCACTGAGTTACGTATTTAATGTAGCAGGGATGTTTCTACCTAAGTTGTCACGTTTTCTCGGTGCTTGTCACATGGTAGGGACCCGATACACCTGTCTGAAGAAGAATGTGTCAGCTGGGGCAGAGGTGAACGGCGCTGGGTAGGGAGTGGGGTCCTACCGCCTGGTTGGGAGTGTGCTGAGGGTTGACCTGTGGAGGGTCGGCTGGCCAGGAGGAGATGTCGGGGCAGGCCCGGGGCATCCACGAAGGGCTTTAGTAAAACCATAACATCAGGTCAGTGGTTCTCACCTTTGTTTGACACACACCCTGCAGGTGGGGAGGGGAGCTTCCTAAAGCGCACAGTGCTGAGTCCCACCCGGTTTCTACCCCGCAGATCTAGGGTGAGGCCCCAAAATTTGCATTCTTGATGCTGCTGGTCCAAGAACCACACTCTGAGAACCAGTGGGTTAAGGAAACCATCTGTAGATGAACAAAATAAGTGAATTTTTAAAGAAGTCTATTCAATTATCAATTACCTACTATGTCCTATCATAGTGGCTTAGAAAAATGACACCACCACGTTTGTGAAAATGTGCTGTGTGCTGGGTTTTTACTATTTAAAGCCATTTCACATTTAAAATAATGTAGCTTTCACCGCATTCAAAAACACTGCTCCATTTCTGGGTGAGACAAAGCACACAAAGGGCTACATCTGTCGGCTACATGGTCTGTATCCTTGTATTTGCCAGAGTGCGACAATTTGATTTTAGCTCAATTGTGAAAATCCATGTTGTATCTTTAAGGAACTAACTATGACACAAAACACTGGCTTTAGAGCTTTTCCCCCGCCTTTTTTTTTTTCTTCCTTTTTTTTTGTTTTTTGTAATTAAAAATAATCAAAGCAAGACTATTTTCAAGATATATTAAGGTCTGGAAAACATCAAATTGCTTCATTCAAGATGGGCACGCTATGGAAGGTATGTAAGTAAACCAGCAAACGGTGATCAGTGTGAGTCCACGATCCCTTTTCCAAAGCCCGAGGAACGAGTTGTATTTAGATGCTTAAATTATTATTTTAAAGAGGAATTAGAATGCCTGTGTTTCATGATGTATACAGTAGCGGGCGGGGGGCGGGGGCTGGGTCCGCATCCATAATCAAGCCCATTAGTATTCTTACAGGGAAGCATGTGAAGATTCATGCCAAGGGTTGTAAATATTAAGACATGGAAAGTCCTTCCATCTTTGCTGCTAAATGAAAACTTCTCAGTTTCCAGAGAGTTACAGATTATGGGATTGGAGACACGGGATTATGTGCCTGTACCAGGCGGGGCCATCAGTTAACAAACATTTATGAAGCCAGTCCCGTGTGCTGGGAACGTGCGATACTTTTGTGAACAAATTCCAAAGAGTTACCACTTTTTTTTTTTTTTTTTTTTTAAGTAAAACACTTGGAACGAGGCCCCCCAGCCTCTCAGATTCAACAGCTCTCTGCCGTTGTTGGAGCTGTGGTCTACAGAGAGACAGTGGGGCTTGTAATGTCCTGCTAACTCACAGATTACTTCTAACTGCAGAGCAGCTGCAAGGCAGATGTTCACCCCACGACGCCAGGCGGGGAGGCTGGAGTCATGAACTGGGGCGGGGCTGTGCTCAGAGCTCCGCACAGGTCATCCCACCCAGGTGTCCCAAGCGCCTGGCAGGTGTGTGGTCGTGTTAGTGTCCACACTGTCCCGATGGGTAAACGAGGCCCAGCGGTGGTGGGGGAAGCACTGAGCACCTGTCCCCAGTTCTCAGCAGCTGGTGGCTGCAGAGCCCAGGCCACCTGACATCAGAGCATGAGCCGCCTCCCACACCCAGAGCCCTCTCGCGCACCTGCGTCTGCAGGCCGGCGGGACTCAGCCCGGTGCTCCCGGCGGAAACTACAGATCAGAGAGAGTAAGCAACTCGTCCGAGGGCATCCAGCTAGAAGGAGGTGGGCTAGGAATTTGCCACTCATCTCTCAGATCCCGGACGCCCTCGCTTTCTCCGGATACCGCATTCTAGGTCTGCTATGGAAACAAATGGGGGTGGGCAGAGGAATCGGGGCTTACCAGAGGTGCTTGTCACTGATGGGTTGATGGAGATGTTTCGCTATTAAATAGCAACTCACGGTTTTACAGTTGGAATTAGGTGCCTGTTTGCCTGGTCGGGGGTGCAGCTTCCTGCAGGAGAGAAGTGGGGACGTACCCTCACCCCTTCCACGTTCACAGAGGAAAATGCAAACTGAATCTGTGCTCAGATCCGGGGATGAACTCAGCCAACATTTAAATGCGTCGTCCGTGACAAAAGGTGTTACTAAACATGGGACAGTGACAGAACCTCAGGCTCAGACGAACAGAGAGGTTCCAGGTGCGGTGACACCTGTAACGGCAGTTCAGTGACTGTCAGCGTGCATGCCTTCCATTCCTCAGCTGGGGCCGGCGTGCAGCACACCAGGGAGAAACCAGCCTCCAGGCTGCGTTCCCTCCCCTGAGCTGGGGCCCTCCTGTCTCTGCTTCCTGACCAGCAGCCGGGACTGCTCCCTGGGTGCCTGGGTGCCGCGTAGACGTGGTTTTCGCAGGCACCCGAGGAGGGGAGCCGCTCGTGGGGCTGTGGCGGGTTGACGGCCTCATGGAGCTTCCCGTGAAACCTAACAGGGACGCAGGTTGCAAAGCTCCAAGCTTGTGGGGCACAGCTGTTTTACACTGCTTCATTATTTTGGCTTCTGGAGAACTTTCTCCTTTCTGGGCACCACCGTCAGCTGGCTGTGTCCTTGAGGGATCTGAGGACTTCAGTGGCGTTCAGGGCCTCATTAGTCCACCGAGAGTGCACGGGGATTTTATCTCAATTGTGAGGAAGAGTGGCTGTCTGCATGCTCTCCTTTTGCTGTATAACCCCACAGTGCTGTGCCTTTTCAGTTACAAGCTGAAGCTTTAGGTAAACACTGCTTAAAGAACTTTAAAAGCGTAGCTGTTTTCTGTCTTCAGAGTGAGGGTTTTTTTCATGTGCGTTCCTTTCTTCCGGGTCCACTTGCTTTAGCATGAGGCACGGTGCTTCCTCTTTCCGCCCGGCCTCGGCTTGCCTCCCTGGCCCCGTCTCTACGCTTTTCAGCCCATTGGAAGTCCCTCAGTCAGTTGGTAGCCACGATGTCTTTTCATCAGTCTTTCTGTCTCAGCTACTAGAAGAAGACTGTCCACGTAAAGATGGTGAAGTGTACAGCCTCCCCACCAGTCCCTCCGTCTCCTGGCCCCCAGAGCCCCCAGTCTGCTGCCCTCCCGGGGAAGGACGGAGAAGAGCTGTGGTGACGGGCCAGCCCCCTCATCACCTGGAGAAGACAGGACCAGCCCTCCTCTCTCTCCTGCCGCTCCTTTAAGGAGCGAAAGTGCAGGGTGGCTCCTGGAAAAACCAGACCCAGGTTATTATCCACACACTGGCTGCTTCCACAAAGGAGCCCAGGAAGACTTAAGTGCCACCTTCTTTTGTACCAAAACACAAAACAAAATTGAGAATTCATTACCCACGCAGTGGTGATGGCTGAGCAATGTCAGGTGCCTGCAAGGGTGGAGATCTGAGATTTACTTGTTTGTGTGTCTTATAGCATCCCTACCCCCCCCCCAACAATCCAGCCCTAATACAAAAGCAAGGATCCAAATAGTTAAAGCACTAAAGACAAATTTGTACCTTGAAAAGAAGGAAAGAAAAGTTCTTTCTGTTGCTGGATGTTGTCAAGGCCAAACCGTTGCAGTGTGGGGCTCAGAGTCCAGGGCTGGTAGGCGGGCCATGGGGAGTCCTCGCACAACACATCTGGGGGGTGGTGGCAGTAGGAGGAGAGGGGACGGTGAGCGGAGGAAGGGCAGTTCCCTGCCTGCCCGGAGAAGCAGGCCTGGGGCTGCCGTGGCCACCTTGTGGGACTGAAGCCTTCACCACTGTAGCCTCCAAAGTGAGTTAAGTTGCAGGACCCCCGCTTCCATTGCAGAATTGCTTGCTGTGGGAAGAACCCCATATCTAGTGACAGAGGTGCTGAGTGTGGGGAACGTGGGAGAGTAAAGGAGCAACAAGACAGTGTGCTTTTCCCACTCAGAACTGAACGGGAGGGTCTTGCCACAGCTGCAGCCGGGGCCAGGCGCTCCTGTGGGGAGGAATCCCACGGGGCTCTGGAAGCGTCCCTAACAGCCGATGGCCACACACGCAGACCCTTGCGTGCTGCTGTCTGTAAGCACACCTGGGAATGCCAGGTAAGGACGTCATCTCGCTTCGGATGGAGTTCAGCATCCCAAGTGCATCGTTGAACACTTACGTACCTGTCGGCGTCAGGTAATTTGACCGTCATATAGACTTCATTTCCCTTCTAATCTGCAGCCTTCCAGAGCAGGAGAGGCCAGGCCGCCCAGGGCATCATCGAGGCAAAATGACCCGCGAACAATCCCCCTGTGTCCGTGGGTCTTCGCGTCCACAGGTCTCCGTGAGAGCTTTCTTCTCTGAGTGGGACCCACGCTGCGTACACGTCCGCTCCCACTGATGCAGGCGCAGTGCTGGCGCAGCGCCCACCCTAAAAGCCTCTCTGTCTTTGTCTCACTGTTCCCGCAGACACCGAACGGCTCTATTCAGTGGTGTTCGAGGAAATCTGTGGTCGCTATGGGAAGAAATACAGCTGGGATGTGAAGTCCCTCGTTATGGGCAAGAAGGCGCTGGAGGCGGCCCAGATCATAATAGATGTCCTGCAGCTCCCGATGTCCAAAGAAGAGCTGGTGGATGAGAGCCAGGCGAGGCTGAAGGAGGTGTTCCCCACGGCCGCGCTCTTGCCAGGTGCGGACCCTCATGGCTGTGTTCGCGGGTGTTAGTGATGTGGGCAATCATCTCACAGCCTAATGCCGGCATGCCAGCTTCCTTCTTTTGTCTAGACAACTTCTCGGAAAATTTCTTCCTTTTAAGGCTCAGAGGTACACGTGAGACAGCTTGCTGGACGCTGATGTATGCTGTGATTCAGTCTTGTCTTCGTAAGGCTTCTTTCTGTCTCTTATTCTTTTTTTTGTATATATATATATATGTATATGTTTTTTTTTTTTAATGAAGGGTAGTCAGTTTACAATGCTGTGTCAATTTCTGGTGTACAGTATAAATGCTTCAGTCATACATGAACATACATATACTCATTTTCATATTCTTTTTCACCATACGTTACTACAAGGTACTGTAAATAGTTCTCTGTGCTCTACAGTATAAACTTGTTGTTTATCCATTTTATATATGTTAGTTAGTATCTGCAAACCTCAGGCTCCCAAATTATCCCTTCCCACCCCCTTCCCCCCATGGTAACCATAAGTTTGTTTTCTATGTCTGTGATTCTGCTTCTGTTTTGTAAATAAGTTCATTTGTCTTTTTTTTAGATTCCACATATAAGTGACATCATACGGTATTTTTCCTTTCCTTCTGCCTTACTTCATGTAGAATGAGGATCTCCAGGTCCATCCGTTGCTGCAAATGGCATTGTTTTATTCTTTTTTAAGGCTGAGTAGTATTCCACTGTTTAAATATATCACATCTTCTTTATCCAGTCCTCTGTCGATGGACATTTAGGTTGCTTATGTGTCTTGGCTATTGTGTGTAGTGCTGCTGTGAACATTGGGGTGCAGGTGTGTTTTTGAATTGAGTCCCTCTGGATATATGCCCAGGAGTGGGATTGCTGGATCTAAAGGATTCCTAAAATAATATCCTTTGCTTTCACCGATTCCTGAGGCCTCAAATCACTTGCACTTTCTATCAGTACTATATAAAGATGGCAGAATTGCTTCAAAGTTTAAAGTAGGTATCATTTTCTTCTCAAAATCAGATACAGGGTTAATGTTTCAGCAACTATGCAAACTTTTAACATGTTGATGATAGACAAGCAGCTAAATCTCCCCAGAGAAGTTTAATTTTTTTTTTTAAGTGAGAGGACTGATTCCTTTCTCACATGTCTGTTTGTATGGCCTTTACTGCTTTCTTTACTTGTTCTCCTTTTAAAGGAAAGATGGCTCTTCTCCTCTGGGACTTGTTAGCTGAACATTGATCAGCACTGACTTGCCTGCTGTTTCTCAGTAAAAGTGAGAAGGTCGAGAATGTCCTAGATGACAGGGCCAAAAATTGCTTCGAAATGAGGTATCATTTTAAGATTCTTCTGGGAAAGAAAGGTGCGCACTCAGACCTCAGGATTCCAGGTGCTAATGGAGAAAACGTTTACAGTTACAGCACTCATTTTGGATTCAAAATTGTAATGATATTAATCACAGTCATTTTTGAAACACGTGTTGCTGTGTGTATTTATAAATACATCCAGTGGTGCAGACTGAATATTCCCGGAAGCTGTAGAATTTCCTGTAAAGGGCCCTGCTGATAGCGGTGGCCGTGTCACACAGGAACCACGTGTCTGTTCTTAGATTACACACACACACACACACACACACACACACACACCCCTTAGACGTGGGTACAAGTGCTGTGAAGCCATGGGTGTTGTCTGCATCTGTGGCTTTTCTGGGCCGTCTGCTCACACAGTAATCTTGACAGACCTTAATGATGGAAACACATCCATGTGTGGGAAGAAACACACAGCTTAAAATTGACCGTCTTTTCTGTTCTCAAGTGTCCAGCCGAGTCGTGTTAAATATGATCAGATCGCTGTGTGACCATCACCACCATCCATCTCTCACACTTTTTAATCTTGTCAGACTGAAACTCTTTCCCTGTTCAACACTGACATCCAGTCCTCTGTACCTGTTAAAACACTGGCTTCCTGTGTGGGAACCTACTGACCCAGAAGCGTTTATCCACAGAGTTTCTGTTCTGTAACGTGTGAGTCACTGTCTGCACCTGTTAAACACTGAGTTCCCCGGCACCCACCCTTCTACTTTTTTACTGTGAATTTGACTATGCTCCGTGCCTCATGCAGTATTCCTCCTTTTATGATTAGTTTTTTTTAGCATGAATTTAACATCGTGCCCTCAGGGCTTGTCCATATTGTAGCGTGGGACAGGATTTTCTCCTTTTATGACTGAATCATATTCCACTGTATGGTTGGACCACAGTTGGTTTATCCCTTCATCTGTCAGTAGACAAGTGAGCTGTTTCCTCTTGTTGGCTCTCGTTAAGAATGCTGCTGTGAACATTGGAGTGCACATATCTCTTGGAGCTCATGCTTTCAGTTCTCTTGGATATATTCCCAAAAGTCTGACTGTTGGGTTATATGGTAATTCTATATTTAATCTTTTGACAGTCCACCATACTGTCTTCTATAATGGCTGCACCATTTTATTTTCCTTCCAACAGTCAACAGGGTTCCAGTTTCTCCACATCTTCACCAACACTTGTTACAGTCTGTCTTTTTGATAGTAACCATCCTGATGTGCATGAAGTTGATTTGTAGTTTTCCAGTGATTGATGATAGAAAGTATTGTTTTATTACACTTTTGGCCATTTGTGTGTCTTCTTTGGAGAAATATTGAAATCCTCTCCCATTTTTCAGTAGTGTTATTTGATTTTTTCTTGTTATAGTCTAGGAACTCTTTATATATTCTGGCTGTGAATCCTTTATCAGATATGATTTACAAGTATTTTCTCCCACTTCATAGGCCGCCTTTTTACTCTGTTGAATGTGTCCTTTGATGCACAGGACGTTTAAAGTTTTTTGTACGCCCGTTTGGCTGGTTTTGCTCTTGCCTGTGCTTTTTTGTGTCATGTCCATGACATCTTTAACAAATCCAGTGTCATAAAGGATTCTATGTTTTCTTTTAGGAATTCTTTAGTTTTAGCTCTTACCTTTAGGTCTTTAGTCCATTTTAAGTTAATTTTTGTATATGGTCTAAGGTAAGTGTCCAGCTTCATTTTTTTTGCATATGGATATCCAGTTTTCCCCTATGCAGTTTGTTGAAGAGACTATCCTTTCCCCATTGAGTGGTCTTGTCAGCCTTGTTGAAGAGCATTTGGGCGTATGTGTGAGGAGTTATTTCTGGTCTGTTCTGTAGGTCTATAGGCCTGTCCTTATGGCAATACCATATTGTTTTGATTACTGTACCTCTTCTAATATGTTTTGAAATCAGGAAATGTGAGGTTCTCCAACTTTGTTCTTCTTTTCCAAGATTGTTAGGACTATTTAGGCTCCATTGAGAGTCCATATAAATGTTAGGATGGACTTCTGTGTTTCTGCAAAATGTATCATTGGTATTTGACAGGGATGGCTCTGAATCTGTAGATTGCTTTGGGTAGTGTGGACATTATAACAATATCAAATCTTCCACTCCATGAACATGGGATGTCTTTCCATTTACTTGTGTCTTCTTCTTTAATTTCTTCCAGCAATGTTTTGTAGTTTCAGCGTACAAATCTTTCACCTGTTGGTTAAGTTTATTTTTTCTGGTGCCATTGTAAATGGAATTGTTTAAATTTTCTTTTCAGATTGTTCATTGTTAGTATACAGAAATGCAACTGATTTTTGCATGTTGATTTTTGTATCCTGCAGCGTTGCTGAATTTGTTTATGAGTTCTGACAGTTTTGTGTATGTGTGTGGAATCTTTAGAATTTTCTACACAGAAGATCATGTCACCTGCAAACAGATAATTTCACTTATTCCCGTCCAATGTGGATGCTTTTTATTTCTTTTTCTTGCCTCATTGCTCTGGCTAGGACTTCCAGGGCTGTGCTGAATAAAAGTGACAAGAGAAAGCCTTTTCCTCACGTTCCTGATCTCAGGAAAAGCTATCAACCTTTTCCTCACTGGGTATGATGTTAGTTGTCGGCTTTTCATGTATGGCCTTTATTACATTGAGGGAGTTTTCTTTTATTCCGAGTTCGAATGTTTGTACAGTGAAAGGGTGTTGAGTTTTGTCAAGTGCTTTTTCTGCATCAGTGGAGACGATCATGTGGTTTTTGTCTTTCATTTTGTTAATGTGGTGTGTCACCTTGATCTTTGTATGTTGAATTATCTTTGCATTCCAGTAGTACATCCCTCTTATTTATGGTGTATAGTCCATTTGATGTGCTGTCGAAATCAGTTTGCTAGTACTTCGTTGAGTAATTTGCATCAGTTTCTTGCAGTCTCTGTCTGGCTTTGGTACCATAGTAATGCTGGCCTCATAGAATGAGTTTGGGGATGTGTTGTCCTCTTCAATTTTGGGAAAGAGTTTAAGGAGTGTTGGTGATAATGCTTTAAATGTTTGGTAGAATTCTTCAGTGAATCCATCTGGTCCAGTTTTCTTTGTTAGGAGGTTTCTAATTACTGAATCAATCTCCTTAATAGTTATAGCTCAGAACAAGCTTTCTACCTATTTTTGCTTCGATCTTCATAGGTTGTATGTTTCTAGCAATTTGTACATTTCTTCCTGGTTATCCAGTTTGCTTCCATACAGCCTTTCATGTGTTTCTCCTTTAATCCTTTTAATTTTTTTGGCATTAGTTTTACCATCTCCTCTTTCCTCTTTCGTTTCTGATTGCAGTTATGAGTCTTTTTTTTTTTTTCTTAGTTAATCCAGCTAAGAATTTGTCTATACAGTTCATATCTGACCTGAATCATATCTCTTTCATAGTTTAATATACAAAGCAGCCACTTTTTCTTCGTTATCCACCAAAGCCTCTTAAGTGGTTTTCCTTTTGGCATTTGTGTCCTATATTCTAACATATGCTTGAGATATGTTCTATAATTCCAAGAACATAGGATGTCTCATCTAGCTAGTTTGATAGTTTCACTGCAGTGCTAACAAGTCTATATGATGAAGTCTGCTTGGTGATCCGATCAATGTAGTAGCCTCCGTTGTCTCTCCCAGTGACCTGGTATGAGTTAGGTAAGGTGCTAATCACAGGTAATCGTGGAAGATAACTGAGTCCCGAAACCTCTACCATCCAAGTGAGGCAGGAGCTAGTTCTTCAAAGAGACTGTCGTCCTACAGAAGTCACCTAGGTGACTCTTCATTCTCTGCCAGTTCGTCACCTCTTCCAGACGGGGGCGGGTAGAGGACCGCTCTAATTACTGATTGAACAGCCTAAGAATCTGGCTGTTTAGCCTAAGAACGTTTGTGTACACTTACTGTACCTTTGACTAGCCCCAGATGAGAGTGAGTACTTATCAGCGATGGTAAAGTCTTCCCTTGGAAACATGAGGTCGTCTCCACACGCACAGGTGGCAGGTGGGCTGAGCATAAGAGCATTTCCCAGAGCAGAAAGGAAAGCCCAGGGTAGCACTGGACAGGGGACACTGCAGGTCCTGCTGGGAAGCTGGGTCAGACTAGGGACTGAGGTCAGGAGATGCCACTTGGACATTCTGAGAGGGTTAGGGTGACAAACAAGGATTGGGAATACGCATATCCCAAAGGGGAAGGAGAACAGGAGGAGAATGTGGGACCGACTGTGGAGCAAAAGGAAAGGCTGTGTGTAAACCTGCAGACTCAGAAGCGTATCTCCTTAGGGTTTCTGTTCTACAACATGCCAGTCACAGAGATGGTAGTAACATAGGTCGAGTTTTCTTCCCTAAAAAGGCATGCTTTGCCCCTTGTTTCCATCCCTGCTGCATTCCTCCCACCACCTCTTTTATCGGAGCCAAACCTGAATTCCACTGGAAGGGTGACCTGCTGGAGTCCTGGGTGCAGTGACTGTGTCTGGGAAAGTCACCACCGCCCCGTTTCCAGACCTACGTGTTCATTTTGTTCACTTACTGCTTTGTTATGGTGACGAAACTGTGGATGATAGCATAACCCCTGACTTGCGTTTCTTCTCTTTCTGAAGGTGTTTTCTGGTGGGACATTTTAGGTTGTGGGAGGCACCTTGAGCTCATTAGAAAAGGCGGCTGTCTGTAGAGACAGTGTATTATCATTTCAACATCCTTCACTTTGAGAACGAAGCTCTCGCTTTATGGTGAGAGCTACAGCCCAAGCAGGTACTTAGCAAGGAAGGGATGACAGTTTGCCAGGGGAGGCAGCCCCTCATTATGAGGTGGGTGTGTCTGCCTGGGCCAATCAGCAGGGAGGCAGCCCCTGATTATGAGGTGGATGTGTCTGCCTGGGCCAATCAGCAGGGAGGCACCCCCTGATTATGAGGTGGGTGTGTCTGCCTGGGCCAATCAGCAGGGAGGCAGCCCCTGATTATGAGGTGGATGTGTCTGCCTGGGCCAATCAGCAGGGAGGCAGCCCCTGCTTATGAGGCTGGTGTCTGCTGGGTTGGTCCAGCCACTGAGAGGATAGAGTTGACCATGGAGCTTGAAGCTGCA
Organism: Camelus dromedarius; assembly: GCF_036321535.1. Taxonomy (NCBI): domain Eukaryota; kingdom Metazoa; phylum Chordata; class Mammalia; order Artiodactyla; family Camelidae; genus Camelus; species Camelus dromedarius. Next base: position 110,462,244 of record NC_087472.1, read on the forward strand.
GCACAAGTGATCGGAATCACCCTCTAACAGAAGCCTTATTGCTGAGTGCTCTGGAAGCCTCTCTGTGAAGAGGTGGGCCGTGAATGTTCTTTGCAGGAAATACTTCTGACCAGTACCTTCTGTAGGCATTTAGTACTTGACTTAATGGTGAAATGTGAACTGTCAATCGGCCAAGGGTTTAACCATTTTCTGGAAATAGACATCTTCTAAATTGTGGCAAAAATTTTAAACAAAAAAATTACTGCAATGAATGTGGACTTACCTAAGAAAAATTTTTAATGTGGGATGTAAGGAAACCTTTTTAACAGGGTTCCCCATGAAGGATGTTGGTTACCTCCATCGTATTTGGAAGCAGATCCTTCAGTCACATATTCTTTGAGATGGATGAAATAATGTGTTTTGGTACAATTTAGTGAGAGGAATTTGGTTTGAAGGCCAATAATGAGAAAGTCAGCATCTCTTATGAGCTACAGTCCCCGGAAGGTTCTCCTGTTGTCCTGGGCCCACGCTTTTTCTCCATTGTTCATTGGGAGTGGGATTTCCCAGGGAAAAGCTCAGGGCGGGGCATCTGGGCCAGTGGAGAGGAGTGTGGGACAAGGCTGTGCCCAGGAGGGGTGGCCCCTGCACTGCTCGATCACAAAGGCACCCGGTTCCCCTGAACCTCTGGGCCCCTGTCCCCACCGCACCAGGGTCCCTAGTGTTAGCTCTCTCCCCTCCTCCTTGTGAGATCACCCAGCGCGGGGAGAGAAATGACAGACTAGAACCCTGGTCCCCTGGGTACCTGACCCTGTGGTGCCCGGGGCCCCTCCTCTGGGCAGGCGGCTGCAACTATTCTTAGTAGCCAAAGGGTGGAAGCAGCCCAAATGTCCACCAATGGATGAATGGATAAATAATATGTCTTACATTGATGCAATGGGATATTATTCTGCTTTAAAAAGGAAGGAAATGCTGACACAGGCTACAGCATGGATGAACCTCGAGGGCACTGTGCTCAGTGAGAGAAGCAGACACATAAAGACTGTGTGGTCCCACTGAAAGGAATCCCCTAGAAGAGTCAGGTTCACAGAGACAGAAAGTGGTGCGGAGCTTGCCAGGGGCTGGGGAGGGGGCTGGGCTTGGTGCTCAGTGGGGACAGAGTGTCTGTCTGGGAAGATGAAAGGGTTCTGCAGGTGGCGAGTCCCGCAGGTGGCTGGTGGGCATGGTTGCACAAGGTGCGTATCCGTAATGCCACTGAACTGTGCACTTAAAAATGGAGACGATTGCTCATTTTATGTCTATTTTACCACAATAAAAACAATTACATTTCTGTTTTTATTTATTATTATCATTTTTTAATTCTATTTTTGGGGGTGGAGAGATAACTAGGTTTGCTTATTTATTATTTTCTTTTTATTTAACAGAGGTACTGGGGATCGAACCCATGACCTCATGCATGCTAAGCATGTGGTCTACCGCTGAGCTATACCCTCCCCCTACATTTCTGTTTTAAGTGCTAGAAGCCATTCAAGGATTATGATGTTGTATATTGTGAAAGTTCCTGGGCAGGAGAGGCAGACAGTGGTGACTACATCCTCCAGGACATTGTCACATAAATATCGCAGATGCGTGTGTCTCCTGTCCCCTGGATGATTCGCACCCTGCACCGGGGAAGAGACCTGGCTTTCGTGTCCCCTGAGCGCACACACAGTGAAGACGCAGTCCCAGTGTCGTGGGCATATGGAACGGGTCTCAAGCACGTCACCGCCGAGCGCTGCTCTGTGAGTCGGCCGTCCAGACGAGGGCCCCTCAGTGGGTGCTTTCTGGATCACCTCCGTGTGCTGCTGCCCTTGGCATCTGTGTAGCAGGCAAGACACAGGAGCCTGGGAAAGCCTGTCTCCTTTCTAGAAGGTCCCTCAGAGCATAGACCGTAACAGCAAGCATTTTGTATTTGAGGTAATTCTCAGAAACCTGCATGCACAAAAACGCTGGCCTCACAGTTGTTGTAACTTCTGCAGAGTGGCAGCTTGGAAAAAAGAGCTGGGAAACTATCCCGCCTGACTGCTGTGGTCCCCAGGCGTTGGGCGGATGGGTCTCGGCTCAGTGAGGCACGGCTGCCGTAGCACACGCTCTGCTGTTGTCTGTCGGGTGCGTCAGGTGAAGGGAACCCCTGGGTGTGAGTGAGTTAGAAGGAGCGTAGGTTTCTCTCCATCACACCTATTGGTGTAGAACTGAAAACTGACCACCTGTCCAGTGTCTTTATATCATGTTCCGTTTTACAGCTGTCCCATGCAGTATGCAGGGTCAGTCTCCTTCAGCTTTTAGTAAGGATACAGGTTTAGAGGAGTCAAGTGAAGAAGGAGGAATTGGACCTCTGGACTTGGAGGCCGTTACCGCTCTGCCCTGACTGAGAACATCGTGTATGGCCCAGGTCTGCACCCACCGGGTGGCAGCAGCGCCCCCTCCCCGAGTTGTGACACCCCAAAAGTATCTCTGGACAGGGCCAAATGCCCTGGGGGACGGGGTCCACAATGTCCCTGCTGAAGAACCACCCCCTTCAGCACCTGCGCCCCGCGGTGGACCGGGGAGGCACTGTGACGGGCCTGTCCAGGTGTGTTATGTGGCGGCTGGAAATTCCGGGCTCCTGAGTCATGCTCATCTTGGAAGGGGACCCTTCAGTGAGCTGTCATTGCCTTGCACAAGCCTGTTCTCCAAAGCCTGCTCCAGAAACGAGGGTATAACGTCTGGTCACCGCACACTTAGGTCAGAACTAATTAGCATGCTCCCTTGAAAAGGGCGGGGCCGTCCCGTGATTCAGCAGGAACTTACCTCCTGGGGGATATGAACTCACCATTCGTGGCCCTTCCGAAGTGCTGGTTAGGAATCTCCAGTGACATTAGAATGCAGGCGTTGCAGAGTGTCCCCTTTGAGGGGGGAGAGGTGTCGAAATTCCCCCTGTGAGAACCGGTCGCTCCCAACACCACGCCCCCTGGCTGTTGACCCCAGCGGGAGGGACCAGGTCTTTGGGGCTGGGTGTTCCTGGCGCCTTTTCCTGCCAGTGCAGAGAGCACCTGCTGTGCTTTGTGCTTGTGTGTGTGTGTGTGTGTGTGTGTGTGTGTGTGTGTGTGTCTCGTTTTTCTCTTCCTGAGGTCTGTCCTTGATTGCTAACAATCTCTGAAATGTTGTCACCGCATTTTCGTGTTTACAGTGGTGAATTTTGTCCTCTCAGAATCCAGGCCCCAGTTGCTTCTCCACCACTAGCTATGCCACTGTGGCTCAGTGTGTACTCGCTTCCTGGGGCAGCGGTAACAAATGACCACAGACTTGGTTGCCTTGAACAACAGGAATGTATGCTCTCGTGGTTCTAGAGGACAGAAATCTTAGATCAAGGTGTCGCAGGGCCACGCTCCCTCCGGAGGCTCCAGGGGGAGGGTCCCTCCTGCCTCTTCCAGCTTCTGGGGGCTCCAGGCGTCCCTGGGCTGGCGGCCGCCTATTTCCCTACGTGGCGTCTCCTCTGTTTCTTTCTTCTCGTGTGAGGACACCTGTTGCTGTGGTCAGAATGTCCCCCTCCACTCCAAATTCATGTGTGATGGTGTTAGAAGGTGGGGCCTTTGAGAGGGAATTAGGTCACGAGGGTGGAGCCCTACGAATGGGATTAGGGTCCTCACAAGGGAGGCCCCAGGGAGCTCCCTCACCCCTGCCTCCACGTGAGGACGAAGGAGGTAGATGGTCATCTTGTGAACCAGGGAGAGAGCTCCCTCACCAGACCCTGAGTCTCCCAGCAATTTGATCTTAAATTCCAGCCTGCACAACCGTGAGAAGTACATTTGTTTGAAGCTTTCAGCCCACTGTGTTTTACTACAATGGCTGGAACAGACTAAGACACCAGTCATTGGGTTTAGAGCTCCCCCTAAACCCTGGATGTCTCATTCCAAGGTCCATCTTCACCTCTGCATGGCCCCCTTTTCCCCCAAGAAGTACCAGGGGTTAGGACTCGGACATAGCTCCTGGGGTGCCACCGTTCAGCCACTACCCTTGGTCCGCACCTTTGACCTGCAACACCATGGTGTTGGCCGCCTCACCTTTCAGGCAGTTGCCAAGGCTCTTCAGAGGGAGGTGGTCTGCCCACGCCCCTTACCCAGGCCGGTCACGCTGAGGAGGCGCTGCGTGCCGTCTGCAGAATGCACGTGTAGGAGGTCCAGGCTGGGCAGGGCCCCACACAGCATATCCCGTCCCAGGGCAGTGTGGGTGTCAGTTCTACTCATGGGTGACAGGGTGGCATTGGTCAGCGGGCTCCCGGGACACGTGCCACCATCTTCCCATGCCTCACTGCAGAGATCCAGACTTGACGCCCGCCCCACGGTTCCCGGAACACGTGGCGTGCGCCCGTCTGCAGTGCTGTCATCTCCTCCGGTCCTTCCCGCTCACTCCTCACTGCGGGTCTCTGGGTTTAGGGTGAGGAGTTAACCGATGCCGCCTGATCCAGTAGGGCCTTGATAGATATGTCCTCTCGGCAGGTGAGTCCCAAGGAGACACCTGCAAGAACGCATGTCCGCCATCAGTCTTTCCTGCACGTTCCCCTTTCCGATCCGCTCCAGGGACAGCCTCCATGTTCTTTGTCACCAAGCGTAGGTCTCCAGGGGGAAGTCAGACGGGATCCGTCTTCCATAGGGTCACTGATTCCCCACGTCTCTCATCTCTCCCTGTGGATTAATCCTCTGAGTGCTGATTCTTTATAGCAACAGCTGTCTGTCTGCCCTTCCCTTAAACCGAATTAAGCACACCAGGGCCTACGAGCCGTTGGCTGGGTTTCATTTATATACTTAATTAACCAGCTTCTCCGCAGGACAGAACTGCGTTCGCATTTTTAGTCTTTTACTTCTCAGAGCGAATAAGGAACAGTTGTGCGTTATGCAAAGGATACAGAAGTTTTTGAAGGACTGCGGCAGGCCTGTGCCAGGAGATTCGAATGACCCATCGCTGACTCTGACCTGGAGTCCGATGTGATGGGGGTGCCCGTGGCAAACACCTGCCCTTTACCTTCCTGTGTGTGCTTGACGTGCAGGGCCCTGCCCCGCCGCCAGCAGAGTTCATCGTGGCTGTGTGACAGGTGACAGAATGGAGGTCCAGGAGGGGACATCATTGCCGGGGGCTATGGCCAGGTCCCTCTCTTGAGTTTCATGTTTGTTTTGGTGCAGACATTTTAAAGGAGCTGAGTATGTTTTGTCTGATTTAAAAAACAGTCATCCCAAAACATTTTTGATTCATTCCACCATGGATAACAATGTCGAGTACGCACACCAGTATAGTCTTGCTGGTGTGTGTGTGTCTGTGTATAGCACTGCTCTGTTAACATTAGGCACGTTACAAAGTATCCACAGAACTAGAAATGTTAGAAGGATTAATGAAATAAAACCATATATAAATTTTTTTTAATGAATAGCACCAAAGAACTTTTCCTGCACAATTTTCTTTTTCCAGTAGGTTTTAGAGAAAACATGTATTTAAATATGCTATATTATTTTTTGAATGTGTTGGTTTGCTATTGTGTGATAACAGAAATCTGAATATTCTGTTTTAAATTCAGGTCAGCTTGTCACTCAGTTCTAATCTCTGTATCCTGAGCGAGGTGGTGATTGGATGTATATTTGTTATGATGATTGTTTCATCCCACTTACCAGATCAGTAAAGGTTTTTATTGAAATTTAGCTAATAAATAATACATATTTCTCCATGATATTCATCAGTGGTTGTTGCAAACGAATTGAATGGTGTGGCTTTTTTTTTTTTTTAATATTTTAAAATAGAAGATTCAAACCCCATAGAAAGTCTTCAGGTGGAATACTTTCCCACTGGTTGGAATTTGCTCTCAGGGTGAGGCTAAGTGTGTGTGTTCATGAGACGCATGCCTCTGTAGTTCTGTTGTATGACCTGTGTCTGGTCTCACAAAATGAGTTGGGAAGTGAGCGTTCCCTTTGGTTTTCCGAGGCTTCTTTAGTGTCGGCGTGCTTTCTTTCTGAGACCCTTGGTAAACCCACCGAAGACGCCACCCAACCCTCGGCTGGGGACGTGTTTTAACTACAGATTCAGTTCCTTTAGTGGATATAGGGCTAGTTAGGTCATTAGTGTCTTCTTGAGGGAGCTTTGTATCTTTCAGAGAACTTGTCCATTTTATCTGCGTTGTCAGATTTATTGGCATGAACTGTCATAATATTTTTCTGTATCCTTTTAATCATGTTAAGGGCCTTTAGTGCTGTCCCTCTTTCATTATGGTAATCTTGGATTTTTTCTTTTTTAATCTTGATCTGTCTAGCTAACAGTCTCCCAATTAAATTGATCTTTTTAAAGAACTAGGTTTTGGTTTAATTGGTTTCCTGTGTTCTTTTTTCTGTTTTCTACTTCATTGATTTCCTCTCTTATTTTAATTCTTCCATTCTTTTCTTTTTTTTTTTTTGAGTTTAATTTTCTCTTTTTCCTTCATCTTCTTATGATAAAACCTTAGATTGTAGATCTTCTTTCTCACAGCTGTTTTTTAATGTGATGACTTATATCACTGATCTGAGACCCTCTTCTCTAATATAAGAATTTAATGCTATAAATTTTCCTCTAAAAATGTTTTAGCTATGTCCCACAAATCTGGTATGTTATATTTTCATTCTCTACAAAATGTCATCTAATTTCCCTTTGTGATTTCATATTTGACCAACGTCTTACATAGAAGTGTGTTGTTTAATGTCCAAATATTTTTGATTTTTCAAGTACTATTCAATCGTCAATGCCTGTTTTAATTCTGCTGTGGTCAGGGAACTTACTTTTTATGATTTCAGTTCTTTAAAATGTTTTGAGAATTGTTGTCTGACCGATACAGTATGTTCCTTCTTGTTGAGTGTTTCATATGCAGTTGAAAATAATAGGTATTCTGCTGTTGTTGGGTAAAGTGTTATACAAATGTCATTGGGGTTTAGTTGCCTGATGGTGTTTTTGACGTCTGGTTCATCTTGTCTCTCTTGTTCTGTCCATTACTGAGAGAGGAGTTTGAAACCTCTGTCCCTGTTTCTCCTTTCTGTTCTTTGAGTTTTTGCTTTATGTATTTTGAAGCTCTGTTATTTGATGCATACACATTTAGAATTACCGTATCTTCTTGATGAGTTGAACTATTTTTGCATTGTGAAATGTCCAAAGTTGTCCCTGATAATTGTCATTCGTTGTTCTGAAGCCCGGTTGCCTGTTGTTAAATTAACATAGCTACCCTGACTCTTGATTGGTAGTGATATGATACATAGTTTTCGATCCTTTTATTTTTAACCTAACCAAGTATTTATCTTGAAAGTAAGTTTCTTGCAGACAACACGTATTCGGGTCTCACTTTTGTTTTTGTTTTAGTTTTTTTCATTCTGACAGTCCCTGATTTGGGCGTATATATAATATTTATAAAGCTGTTCTACAAGGTTATGTAATTCCATCGTCTTGGCCATTTCTGCGTCCATTTCTATGACTGCTTTTTTCCTCCTGGTTGTGGGTTCTGTTTGCTCCTCTGAAAGTGTGGGAATTTTGATGGGATGTCAGACGCAGAATTTGGCATCCATCCGAGTGCTAGATTCTAATGTATTCTTTAAAGGGTTTCACGTGTCTTGGCGTGGAGTTGAGATCCACGCCTCCCTCTGAGCGTCTCTGAAGGATCAAGTGCTCAGTATCTGTTCCTCACTAAATGGATTCTGGTTTAGGGGGGAAAAATTACTGTATCCGTCTTTTCTGTAGCAACTGAAAAAGTATTAAAACAGTCACAATGACGTGATAATGTAAAATACTATTTTATACAAACCATAGCACTTTGGGTGGATTTAGACATTACTGTCGTAACCGGCCTGGGCTGAACTGTCACTTTTGACACATTTCTGATGACTGGCCCTTTCGTCACTGGCTCTGTGGATAAGTGCATTAACCCGCGTGTCCCTGGGACTTAAGCCCTGCCATTAATGAGTAGGGGAATGTGTCTTTCACGTGGTGCGTTGTTGTGGTTTCTCTCTCTGGCCCCTTAGTAGGTGGTCCGACAGCTTTCCTTCAGCCGGGGGGCCTTTCCGTCAGCCTCGGATGGAGGCTGGGTCCGGATCCAGGGCTGTGAGGAATGACTGAATAGCTTTCTGTAGAAGACAAAAGTTTTCTCAGAAAACACCAAGAGCATAGTCCTTGTGTAGTCCCTGCTTCAAAACAGACACAACACAGTGTCCCAAGTGCACAGGGCCTTCCTTTGCACAGAGCAAAATGAAAGGGTTTGCTCTGAGAGGATGGGGAAGCAAGGCCACATCTTCCCAGTAAAATCTCCTCTGTTACTTTGGGAAAAGCTGTCACTAAGCTCTGAATGGCTTTCCGATTTTGTGCCCAGTGGGGACGTTCCAGCTGATAACCGCTGTGGGGACAGTGCATGTGGGCACTCTCGTTCCTGGGAAGACGTGGCCGAGTCGGGGCATCCCCGGAGGCCTGCGCCCGGCACCTGTCCCCGTCCCTGAAGGCTGTCCCTCCTCCTCCCCAGGTGTGGAGAAGCTGGTCCGCCACCTGCGGAGGCACGGCGTGCCCTGCGCCGTGGCCACCAGCTCGGGGACCGCGTCCTTCCAGATGAAGACCCGCAGACACGAGGACTTTTTCAGCCTGTTCGACCACGTCGTCTTGGGGGACGACCCCGAAGTGAAGAGTGGGAAACCGGAGCCGGACATATTCCTGGCGTGTGCCCGGAGGTTTTCGCCCACTCCCCCCATGGAGAAGGTAAGCCTGGCAGGGATGAAGGGTGGGGGCAGCGGTGTGGGGGTCACACTGTCTGTGTGGTTCCACTCCGTGCCCACTGCTGCCCGGCAGTCCGTACAACTCGAGAGAGAGGGGTACTGGGGTCACCAGGTAGGGGTGCACAGGGAGACCCCTTCACCCTGTGGGAACCACGGCCGCCCCACGTCCCCCCGGCTGGTGAGACCCGGCCTGAGTCGTGCGGATGCCTGAATGTATCTGGGGAGGCCTCGGCCTGAGAGAGCACCGCTGGCCGGCTGTGTTCAGGGGAGGGGCCTTCCGCCATGCAGGCTGCGGCCTCCTGTGTGACCAGCCGACCTGGAAGCGCGCGCCCATGGTGGCTTGATTTGATTCGGTCGGCCAGGTCACGTTAAGCCATCAGCACTCACTGCCCTGTACCTGAACGAATGCTCCTCAGGGCTGTCTCCTTCCTGCAGGGCTTCTTGTCACCACGGCCTTTGCTTTCCATGGGCAAGTTCCCAGGCTTCTGTGTTTCTCCCTGGGAAGGAGGCCGTGGTGAAGCCATGTCCTGCCTCCGTGGGCTGCTTCCTTATGCAGGGTTGGCAGTGGACGTGGGTGGCATGCAGTGGTTCTGAGACTGGGGAAAGTGTTCAGAGTGAGTGCATGGTGCCTGTGCAGCCCTGCAGCAGGGTCTCCTTGCCGCACACGGGAGCTGCTCACACAGAGGGCGTTGCCTCCACCATCTGCAGACACCAATCCCACAGCATCCCAGGCTTCTCAAGGGGTTCCTGCTGGTGACCCAGGCGTGTCTGCAGCATGACGGGCATTCCTCAGGATGACGGTGGCCCGCATGCTGCTTTGTGGGGAGTTAGTGCTGGGAACAGTTTCCATGAAGGGTCTTCTCACCCTTCACCTCTCTCACTAACCAGTGAGCCACGATGGGATGCTGACCATTTAGTTCAGGGAAGCTTGCTCAAAGTCCCCTCCCAATGCAGTTGAGAGAGGATGATCTTTCAGTGGTCTGGTTTTTCATCCCAGGGCCCAGCATTGAACCTGTCAGGGCAGTTGAAATACATTTAACCCCTTTCCTTTTTCCCTTTTGTGTATATATATTTTTATTGAAGTATAGTCAGTTTATAGTGTTGTGTCAATTTCTGGTGTAAAATACATAACTCTTCTTTGGTTTCCCGGCCTCCACTGGGCCTTTCAGGATCCAATTCAGTTCTGACACTGACGACCTGGAGTGAGTGCAGACCCCCTGGGTTAAGGGCTCAGCCCCGCAAGTCTGCCCCCACTTCGGACACCAGCCACCAGTGGGGTGGCCAGGCCACTCACCCTTCTGCCCCGCCAACCACAGACTTGGGGGATCCCCCACGACCCTCTTCTCAGTTTTCATAATTCACGAGAATGACTCACAGAACTCAGGAAAACACTTTCCTTGCATCCGCTTCCAGGTGTGTTGTAAGAGGAATCGCCCAGTAGAAGTCATGCTTAGTGCAAAGTATGGCTGGGGGGTGGCGCTTCCACACCCTGTCTCAGTGCACCGCCCTCCCGGCACCTCCGTGTCTGCAGAAGCTCCGAGAACCTTGTTTGCTAGGGGGCTTCATGGAGGCCCCATTACCTGGCACTGCTGATTAAAATCATTGGCCCTTGGTGAGTCTCTGGACCTGGAAGTTGGGGGCGGGATGAAGGTTCCAACCATTTAAACCGGCCTTGGTCTGGCTTGATTGGGGGCCCAGGGGAGTGACTTCCTTAGCATAAACTCAGGCGTGGTTCAAAGGGGCTTATTACCAATAAAAAAAAATAAAAGGCACTCCTATTGCTCAGGAAATTCCAAGTGTTTTAGGAGCTCTGTGCTGGAAACCGGGGACAAAGGCCAAATACGTATATTTTTATTACACCGTAGCCTAAAGTCATCACGCGTTCATTGAGGGCCAGCCGTGGGGTATTCCTAGCAACACACATACATGGGCTGATTCAGATCAGCGACTGTGCAAGGGGCGGGCCTGAGGTGGTCCAGCTGCTAAGCCGTGGAGTCAAAGATGAGGCCTCGGGGGCTGCCAGGGCAGGTCCTGGGCGCCGTGGGGTTCTGCGTCTTACATCAGGACAGCTGTGCGTCCGTGTGCCTGGCGTCCTGCTGCAGACCTCATGCACACACATGGGTTCTTCTTCCCTCAGACCTCTGCCCCCTTCTTAAGGAATTTCCCCACCCCTTCGGGTCAGCACGCCCTCCTGAAGCCACTCTCTTTGTTTGCTGCAGTTGCTGTATGTATATCTGTTACCCATGAGTGAGGTGCTGCCCTGGGCAGACTGGTCCCCAGAGCGGCTCACAGTCGGAGGCACCTGCTTGCGGCCCATCTTCACAGCCGATAAAGATGACATAAGAGGGTGGCCTTGAACGCGCTGCCCCTTTGTGTGGCTGCGGCAGTGAAAGGAGGAGGCTGCTGCCTTTCTCCCTGCTCCAGGCCGTCCTCCCGTTGCCAGGTGCCCTGTTCACAGAGCCGTGGCGTTTCCAGGTTTCCCGGTGCGTGAGGAGACAAAGTTCATGTGGCTGGCTTTGCCGGAGAGCAGTTGCAGTGAAAGCGAGGAAGAGCAGGGCACCACCGTCCGGCGCCCGCCTGTGCAGGAGTTCCCCTCGCGTGGCCCCCAGGCTCTGCACGGAGCTGGAGCATCCCTGCGTTCCCGCGCTGCCCTGTCTGTGCTAGACTTGTCGGGGAAAACTGGGCAAGCGTCGCCTCTACCCTAGTTACTAACCCACGTTTCTTTGTGCAGGTGTGTGACTTGCAGGAATGAAACCTCCCCTGTCCTGTTTCTTAGGCAGACACGGTCAGGGGTTTGGGGTTGAGCGTGGTGTAACGGGCCAGGAAGGGGTCACCGGGCTCCCGGCTGGGGAGGCACCCCACATCCTGCACTTGGACTTGTCTTCCAAGTACGGGAAACAGTTGCAAAGAGGCTTGTGGAAATAGGACACGCTTTCTCTTTGACGCAGTGCAGGCGCCAGCACGTGGGGGCGGTGAGCCTCAAAGGTCAAGGGCGTTTCACGTGGTTGTTAAGTCCCCAGAGAGAGTCACGGTTGCCGTGGGGAATTTATTATGCTGTGGGTGTCCGCAGATGCATTCGGTGCAGCAGCAGTAACGGGAAAGCAGTAGAAAGCACGTAGCAAGAAAGGGGACGTTTCTGTTAAGAAATCACTTACCATTTTACTAGGAGAAGATGCCTCACAGAGCTGGCATTTAGTAAGTTTTCATTGAAAGCGTGTTCTTCTAAGTTAACTTATGTATCATTCTTTTTTTTTTTTTTTTAATGTATCATTCTTTTGTATTTAAAGTACGCGGTCCTCATATGCCCTCTTCAGAAGTCCCCTTCACCCATCTTCATGCTCGCGAGCATCACTGAGTGCTTGCTGGGTGCCAAGGAGGCCTCGGCATGTGGGCGTCCCCCACTGACCCCAGGGGCCCCACGGGGCACAGGTTACCGTGGGCCAGGGGTTATCATCACCCCAGCCTTTACAGCACACAGGTGTCTGCAGGCTTCCAGACAGCCGGGGGACTCAGGGTCCTGGAGCAGGTGGAGGGACCAGGCCAGAGTCACCCCCAGCCCCCAGCCATGTGAGCTCTGCCACTCGAGTGCCTAGCCTGAAAAAGGCACATCTTTGTTGCAAGATAAAAATGATGGCATGTTCACACGTGATTTCCTGGGTTCTATTTAGTACATTACAAGTGAAACCTGAAATCCATCTTTTAAAACCGTAGCCATCGCGACTCTGCGTGTTTTCGTTCTCTTGCTAACGTTAAGGGCTGAGTTTCAGGGTCTTCTTTTGAATTACTTTTTCTGTTTTGTTTTTGTCTTGAAGCAACTTCCGCACATTAAGCTTTTATATACCTAGAGAGTGAAAAGAAAAAAAATGAGCAAGTGAGTTCTGTTGAACTGCACAATGACTTTGTCATAAAAGCGCATTTCTTCGCAAACAGAAGTAACCACCTGAGTTGACTTTTCGGTACCTGAAATGGCAGTCGACATGTTTTACATAATCTCTTGACAAGGAAACATGTTCATTGAAAAACTCATTGTCTGTGCCTCTTTTCAGTGTGCCTTGTGTCTGTGCCCAAAGTCCGCAGACAGACGTAGGCTGTGGGCGTGTTCCTGACGTTTGTTACCCTCTGTGAAGCGCTTCTCCCCTCCCAGAATAGCAGGGGTCAAGTGTGCCCTTTGCTTCTGTCCAATTTAAAGTTAACACTAGGCGGCCTGGAGCGCTGTGCTGGGCCTCTGCCCTGTCGGGCGTTCAGTGTTCTGTAGTCAGTCCTTCTCTTCCCAGCACCCCAGTATTAATGGGTGTGCAGCCATGCTGGAGCTCTTCGCGGGGGAGACGAGAGCCACTGGGTCCTAGTGGGCCACCTCGCAGGGCCTCAGGGACCCTTCAGCCTTGGCCATCACTGCCCAGGCCTCATGACCGTCTTCTCCTGTCACTCAGAACCCCTGAGCAAAATACAAGGGCCTCTGGTCACTGTCTTTGGTATGTATCTCCTGTCTCTTATCACCTGGTGTACCAGGACCTCCCTTTTTCATTAGAAGAAGATCTCAACGATTACCTTCATAATTCCTCCCCTTACACATCTTTTCTTTCATCGAATCTGCCTTTGCTTGGTGTCCCCTCTGAGCTTCTGTGGACGAGATTGCTTGTGGAGGAGGAAGAGCATTTTCTGTCCTCTCTTAGGTTCTGTCCTCTCTTAGGTTCGGTCCTTGGGGGCTGTAAATTAAACTGACAGATGACGTTAGCCAGAGAAAATACACATTTCTGTTTCTATAAGAACGAGGCAGTTCACAGAACAGTGTGATTCAAGGCGGCAGTTAGAACCTGGGGCTTATATACCATCTTAATAGGGGCTTGGGACAGAGAAAGGGGCACTTCTGGAAGCACAAGTGACTTTTAGGGGAAAACAAATGGGCTCTTAGGAGAACAGGTGGGAGATAAGATAGCTGTAGGACGGCGTCTGTTCAGGTGATTTCTTCTCCAGGCGCTGACCTCTGCTGACTTCTTTTCAGCCGTAAAAAGCCAACCTTCCCCAGGTGTGAAACTCCTGGGGAGGGGACTTATGACAGGTGAATTCTTTAGGGAGGCTTTGCTTTCAGGAAGATAAGGAGAATTTAGAGAAAGCCTCTTCCTGCAGCTGCTGATTCTCAAGTGTCTCCAGCTCAGAGTAATCCTTGGGTCCCCGTGGCATGTTCCAGAGCCCCTTCACCACCGAACGGCCCTGTTCTTTTCTTACCCAAGACTCCTTGCCTTCTTTGCTTCCTCCTCTGAATGTTTGCCATCTGGCTGGCCGAAGGCAAGGCCTCTGCTTGCTGAGCTCCCCGGCCTCCGCGTTCCTGAATGACCTCAAGTCCTGACTTCACCACCCACGTGGCCTCAGTGAGTCCTGCTCTCCAGGACCCTGGTCTGGTTCCCACTTTAACCAGCTGGTCCCACGCCAGGCGCCATGATCCCTGGGTCGGGAGACCTTTTCCCCCTTCTCGTGCTCAGCCCACCTGCGGTCTAACTCACGGACCCCTCTGATCTCGCCCCGGGAACCTGCAGCCTTCCTCCCAGCGCCTCCTCGTTCCTTCCCACCCGTGTGGCTCCAGTGCCTTGGTGTCCAGTCCAGCCCTCCTGCCCAGCGATGAGACCTGTTCCCTCTCACCTCCCCAGACCTTCATAGCGACTCCCCCTGCCGGCAGCACCGCTGAAATCCGGTCCGTAGCGCATGACCCTCTGATGACGGGTAAGTTATGCAGCCAGTCTGACATTTCCCAGTTGCCGTTAAGAAATGGGCTACCTTACATTCCATAGGTGGATACTGCGTAGCTGACAACTGCATTTGCAGTATCTAAAACCATAATTACCTGGAACTCACTGTGGCTGATGGAATGACGGGAGGGACCCACCCTCCCTGGACGGCAGATGCGATAAACCTCCCACACAGGCTTCTTCCCAGATCACCTGACCCGCATGCCTCTCCATTTTAACATCAAATACTCATTGCCTTTGACATGTTCCCGGCCCCTTCACGTCCCCCCAGTGGAACAAGCAGAAACAGTGGCCGCAGCATGTCCCTGGGCTGTCACCAAGGCTTAACCCAGCAAGAGGTCTCCCCTGGGCCTCTCTGTCATGTTTCTGTTAGGTTTTGTTCAGTGTGACTCCTGGTAAATAGATCGCTAAGCAGTTAATTTTTCCTCATTCCTTGTATTCATACACACAGACACATACATCAAACAAAATGTGAATGGCTGAAATGATACGCCAGAAGCGACTTTTCTGTTACGGGGATTGGTAGCACGACTCGAGGGGCTCCTTTATAATTTATTCAAATAATGCGGTGCTCCCAGTATGATGCCTAAGCATTTTCTCAGTTCGTCGTGTATTTGCACACGAGGGGGTAAAATCTCGTATCGCCGTTTCAAAGAATGACAGTTCTCATTAGGTCGTCATCGCAGTGTGTGCATATGACCTGTCTATTTTAAGCCACCAGCACAGAGTGAAAATGTGACAGGACTCCAGGTATGTGTAAGGGTGAGCTGTATCTCGGGATTTCTAAAAAATTAACTGAACAGTCATGCCCACGCATAATCTTGTTAGACACACTCAATTCTGCTGGAAGAGGGGAGCGATGACGTTGAACTGACAGTGCTGAGAATTTCTTCCTAATTCCATAGTTTTGCCTTTGGAATGTTTCTGAAACACTGGAATGATAGTGTTGTTATGGTCCGATTCCGCCTCAGTGTCCCCAGTTCCTCACAGCCCGCGTGACATGTAAACCGCTTAGCCTGGCTGCTCCTTCCTATGCTGGTTACTCCAGGATTCCTCTTAGCTTTCTCGTCTGAGTTACTGGCGTACCATCGGCACCTGCTGGTGTGAAAAAATGTCTTTCTACAAAGGCTCCTTGGGGACTGACAGTGAATAAAATGCCCGAGACACACTGGACTGGTCACACGCTAGGTTAAAGAGATGCTCAGTTAACAGTCCCCAGTAATTTCTAAGGAAGGGTGGCCTTTAACAAACTCAAGGGTGATTTTCTCAAGGTTGTTAAAGACCATCCTCGGAAAGTGTGTCCAGAATGGATACGTCCCCATCATTTTGCCCGTTTAAACTAGGGTGACTAAGTCATCTCGATTAGCTGGACCTAATCCCGGGCCAGCGGGGACGGCTGGTCACCCACTGGCCGGACCTAATCCCGGGCCAGCGGGGACGGCTGGTCACCCACTGGCCGGACCTAATCCCGGGCCAGCGGGGACGGCTGGTCACCCACTGGCCGGACCTAATCCCGGGCCAGCGGGGACGGCTGGTCACCCACTGGCCGGACTTAATCCCGGGCCAGTGGGGACGGCTGGTCACCCAGTGGCCGGACCTAATCCCGGGCCAGTGGGGACAGCTGGTCACCCCCATTCAGTCCGGACTTGGCAATAGCTTGTCTGAACTGCTTCCAAGAGGGTCCAGTTCTCTTCAAGGGGTGCTGGGGCTCTTGGACCAGTTACTCTTTAGTGTCCTCCTGATGCTGAGAGTCTCGGTCATGAACCGGAGGAAGGCAGACCCTTCACTGTCTTCTAAAACGTGGCATCGCCGGCCCCTGGATGAACGCGCAAGTACCAGGAAGTGAATTCTGCACAAGTGAAGTGGACTGGCCATTTGGTTGGGAGTTTCTTGCCAGGATCCTTTTTCTGGGCCGTCAGCAAGTTGGACCATGGTTTGTTTTGTTAGCTGAAGGCCTCTTAGCATAACAAGAAGGCACAGTGGTTGTACGTTGTTTTATTCTTTCCACCATCAGCTGGGTGTACCTAGGAAGCTAGACTGACTTCTGACGCTTAACCTTAGACTAGTGACCCGTGTTCCTCTTCACTGCTGCCGTAACACGTAACACACAAGCATAGTGGCTTACCACAACGCAGACTTCTATCTCACAGTTCCGTAGGGCACACTCCCAGGCCTGGCATAGCAGGGCCTTCTGGTCCGAGTGTCACAAGCGTGGAACCAAGATGGTGGCTGGCTGGGCTCCGCACAGGAGGTGCCAGGGGAGCACCCACTCTGTAGCTTATCCGGTGGAATCCAGCTCCCTGCAGGATGGGACTGAGGTCCCTGCTCCTGGCTGCATGTCACCGGGCTTCACCTGCAGCTCCTAGATGCCTCACTCTGGTCCTTGCCGTGGGCCCTGCATCTCGGAGCCAGCAGTGGTGCATCAGACTCTTCCTACTCTTCTTGAAATCACTCCTTCTGCAGCATCTCCCCTACTCCAGCCATAAAAATTCTCTGTGTGGAGGGCACACCTGATTAGACGAGGCCCACCCATTTAGTCCAGGCGCCTCCCTGTCTCCAGGTCCACAACCTGAATCCCATCTGCAAGGTCCCTTTAACCGTCTAAGGGACCGTCACCCCCTGGCTGCCCCAATGCCCCTGGTCTCCAGGTCACAAGGGGTCCGATATCCACACTTGCAGGCCAGTCTGGGTCCAGCATAGAGGACCACACATCCCACAGGGGTGACGTATCGGTGAGGTGAGTCGGAGGTCCTTCCTGCCACTGTTCAATGAGATGGAGGAACTGAGTCAGCGGCTAAAATGATGTAAACCTATGAGCAGATAAAGCCATGAAAGGTTGAGGCATGTTCAGTCCACTCATTTGTCCTCAGTCAGGGTAGAGGAAGATTGCTGATGGAATGCAGTATTTATCAGTCCTTTCCTTTGACCTGCCCCCCAACCCCCAGACAGTATTATTGTTACTACGTTCCTTTTTTGAAGGTAAATATACTTCCGTTGTTCATTTTACCAGCAGCTACAAGTACCTGCGGCCTGTGATCAGTCGGGCATGTGTTGGGGGTACTGGGGGACCACTGGGAACCCCCAGTCCTGGGTAGCTCTGTGGCTGTCACTCCACCATGCTGAGCATCTCCTGGGTGGTCTCCAGGAAGCAGAAAACCCAGGGTGTGGCTCTGTGGTCGCACAGGGATCCCTGTGACACAAAGGGCTGGGTCAGCTGGGGCCCTTAGTTAACAGATATCCCCCCACACCGTTTGCAAACCCCAGGAACAGCCTCAGAAACTCAGGGCTTGTCCTTTATACTACTAGAGAATTTTTCTCGGCCCGCATGGACCCAGGATCCCTCCCCAGTGGCCCTACGCCTGCCTTCAGGGGTGTGATGCCCGCTCTGCAGCGTCCCCCGCCTCTGCCCAGCGATGCCCCACTTCCCACCCACCCCTTGCCCGGCTCCAGCACATCCTTACTATTCTCCAGACCGCTGGTCCCACTCTTGGGCTGAGGCTCTCTGTGAATCCCAGGTTACTGGAGGGGAAGGAGGGTGCCTCCTCCGTATCCGAAGACTGAGAAGATGTTACACTCCTCCCCACCAAGAGGACAGGGACAACGGACAGGACATGCTCCCTGTGACCTGCCACATGCCCCCTTGGACACCTTTTGTCCTCAGGAGGCTGCAGACGGAAGGCACCTCCCAGGTCTCCTTACGTTCCGTCCACTTCCCTTTCTAATGAAATAAAAGTGTGACCTACATGTTAGAGCCGGTGGACATTTGAACTGAAAATTTGCCTCATCTGATTTTACTTATCGTAAGCAGTGTACGTTAAAGTCATTCTGCACAGGTGAGGTTCAGAACACTCTGAGAAAACACAGACAGTGAATTTATTTGCATTCATGTGAATCATGCCACTGTCAGGCATTTTGTCTTCAAACTTTCCCCAGTATGGTCCTCAGAGCGCTGGTTTTGGGGACCTTCATTGGTTTTTTCTGAAAACAGACTTTCATGGTTGGGAAACTTCTCCATCAACGTTGAAACAACAGATTTATCCAGGGCGGTCCTTCTGGGAACTTGTTTGTGCTAATTGTACATCAGAACGTCCAGTCCCTCGGTGAATGTGATGAGGCTCGTTTTCACAAACAGTTTCTCTGGACTGCTGCATCAAAGAACATTCTGGAAACTTCGTACCTAATGACATCCTAGCAGACAGTTGAGAAATGAACTGAGAGATGCTTAGAAAGGTTGCAGGCCTCCCCTGGAATCCAGCACATCGTTGTTTCCACACATGCTGACTTGGCAACGGTTGTGTATAAAAACCGGCTTTCGTCTGGTCGGTGGGCACTCGGTGTGTGCGCAGGACGGAGAGCCCAGGCACCTTTGTGAACGTAAAGCAGATCCTGGAGGGCCTGCCTTCAAGGACCTGTCGTCATCAGTGGGCAGGTTGCTGGGCCATAAACAACAGGTGTTGGCATCCCGCGGACTGAAAGGAGGCCTCGGGCATTGGCGGCGGTGACACATCACCCCTGGAGCAGCAGCTCGGCCGTCCGCCCATTTGGCAACGATGGATTTGACCCCCTCCAGGTCCAGCAGTGACTGAGGCCTTCCCTGTGTGTGTGTGTCACTCCCCACGAGGGCTGGCGGCCCCTCCGGTACACGGCGTTGCCGGCAGTGAGGAAAATCACTTCCGCAGGTCGGCACAGGCACCCTCTGTCCCGTGATAATCCTGTTTGTTGCTTAAGCCTCTTTAGGAGCTACGCCCAAAGGCAGACAAACCGCGCCGTGCTGCTGCTGTTGGAGGCGTTCGTGGAGTCACGGCATCCTGGAAACATTTGCTTCCTCTCCCCAGACCATGGGCAGTTTTGATCTAAGACGTGTACAGGCACTTCCTCTGAGGAAGTGCTGATTGGAAACTGCATACAACCGACTGTCCTGCATACAGCACGAGTGTGCGCTGGCTGCCGGCCCCAGCACCACACACCTGCAGCCTCAACAGCACACGCGTGTGTCCTCGCTGCTCCTGGCCCCGGCAGTCCAGTGTGAGGGCTGTGGCTGGTTCTCTTCTGGGGACGGCTCGCTGCTGGGCTCCTGTGCCCCCACGTGGCCTTTCCTCTGAGTGGGGGGCGGGAAGAGGGCAGAGACAGCAGCTTCCCTCTTTCTCTTCTTGGAAGGACACTACCCCCTAACTGGTTAGGGCCCCCCTTGGGACTCGTGTCACCTTAAAATCCTTCTGGGGACTCTATCTCCAAATAGATTGGGTGTTAAGGTAGAGCATTTGAGTTTGGGGAAACACAGTTCAGCCTATAGTATATATTTAGGAGTATTAGTCATGTCGGTGGATCATCTTCAAGGCTGTTGTCATAGTTGACTCTTAACATGCGAAACTAACAGGGGCCTTGGGGCCCACCTGTGTTTCACATGTGTCTTGGTAAAGGTCGAGGAAAGGGACGTGACTGCATATTTACTTGACTACATAGAGGAAGTAGGAAGAGGAAAAAGGATTCTGTTGACCATGCAGAACTCTCAACACTTGTTTTAAGACTCTTTAAAGTACTTGGCGCCTTTGCAAGCTTCTCTGGGCTTTCTAGTGGTTGCTGACAAATCGGTGGACACAATCTGTATTATTAAAAGGGAAAATAAGAGAAAGTTTTCTGAGCTATCTTAAAGTCCTTTGCTCAGCACTTAATTTACATGCATGCACTTTAAAACAGACACTGAGGGTGCCTCACAATGTAGTTTTCATGAATAAAGTGACAATGCCTTAGGAAGCCTGCCACCCATGCCCACAGAGTTGTTAAATCCTACATTTCTTCAAAAGCTTTTCTCAAAAGGAAGAGGCATCAATTTGGTGGTGTGATTCATTCATGTATGTAGCCTGCAGCTCTAGAGGATTTGGTTATAAATATGTTTATGTCAGTACTGGTTTTATTATTTTTATTTTCAGAGTCAAGTTAACTCAGTAAAACAGTAGCATAGCACAGCCATAACAGACCATAGCACAGCTATAGATAGGTGGGTGGCTGGGTGGGTAAGTAGGTAGGTAGATAGATAGGGATGGGTACATGGGTGGATGGTTACTTTGATAGACACATGGGTGGATGGATGGATGCATGGATGGTGGATGCATGAATGGGTGGACGGATGGGTGGATGGATGGATGGATGGGTGGCTAGATGGATGAATAGATGGTAGAAGAGTGGATGGATGGATAGAGAGATGGTGGATGGATGGATGGGTGAATGGTTGTGTGGATGGATGGATGGTGGATGCCTGGAAAAATGGATGGATTGGTGGATGAGTGGATGGATAGATGGATCGTAGATAGATGGATGGATAAATGGATGAGTGGATGGATGGATAGGTGGATGGGTGCATGGATGGATGGATGAATGCATGGTGGATGAGTGGATAGATGGATTAAAAAGTGAAGAACATAAACAAAAGTACTAATTTACAACAAAATGCATGCAAAGCTCAGTCATTTTTACAACAGTACCTAAAGTTTACTAGTTAAGTGTATATATTGTGTCATAATATTGTGGTGCTTATTTATAGGTAGTTCACTGTCTGGCACAGAACATGAAGACAAATAAAACTTAAACTTTAGATATGAGTGCTCTTGACAAAAAATTGATCAAACGTAACATTTAAGACATCAAAGTTTTGATGTCTCACAGTGTGAAAATTGAAGTTGATATTACAAAATTAATGTATGGAGTCCAATCTACTGCAAAAAGTGATACAATGAAAGTTTCAACTTAAAAGTAGTGGTTAAGTCGAAAATTGTCTTAGAGATTAGATTTGGATCATACCTGGCTTCACATATAATGAATAATCACGGGCGTTGCTTTCAGAGGTACTGAAATTTGCATACACACAATGCCAGGTCCTCTGAGACTCATGACAGTGAACCAGAGTGACCTCAGGTCAAATTTTGTGTTTTACCTGGCAAAAGGAAAAGCTTTGCTCCCTAGACAGGACATAGTCCCATGTAAAAAGTTCATGAGTTCCAGAAAAGTGTATGACTTAAAAATGGGACACGTGTAATTGTTTAAAACATAAAATTAATTACCAAGTGTCACCTCAGATCTGGACAGTGTTTGTCTTGGAGAACTGCAGGGAGCAGGGGAGCAGGACTGATGACTGAGTCCTTGTTGGCCTGGGCTGAGGAGGAGAAGCACGGTGGGGACGGTGACTCTGCACACAGGTGGGAGCCCCTGGAAGTAAGAGGGGAGGGGCCCCGGGCCATGTGATGACACACCTGATCCTATGAGGAACCTGGCATCACCACGGGGCTGCCCCTCACCTGGCCCCTCCGCTGCCTCTCCTGGCTCCCCCTCAGACCCCGCTGTCCCTGGGGCTTCCTCCATCCTGGGTCCTCGCTCACTGTGGAAAACTGAGATTGCCCAGACCCTGTCTCCCTCTTTCCCTCCTCGTCTCCATCTTTCCCTCCTCCTCTTTAAGCTCCACACCCAGCCCACCTCCACTCACCCAGGACGTGGGGAGGCCCCTCATCTCTCTACCTGACCCTCCCACAGTGGCCTCAAACCCAGGGTGTGACAAAGCAGGCTCTCCTTCCCTGCACAGAATGATGGCCCCAGTGCCCTCCACATCAGAGAGCTGGGAATCTCCTTTGCCCCAGCATGCAGCATATCATCCATCAAACTCTGTTGCTTCCAGAGGATTTCCCTAATTCCATCGGCTTCTATCCGTTCTCTCCACCACTGTCAGACAAGAACTCTATTTTGTGCAACTTCTTAGTTATCAAGTGGGCCGTCTCACTCGTAGGATCCTCACCTTTAAAGGACCTTCTGCCTCCCTGGGTGGTTCAGACAAGCGCCTGGGTGAAGATCGTGGACACTGGCCATCTTCCAGGGCACTGCTGGACCCAGGCATCTTCAGAGAAGGTGGTGCAGTCCCTCCGGGAGCTGAGCCTACGAACCACTTCGCTTCACCTCCCCAGTAGTTGGAAATGTCATTCTTTCTAAATTAAACCCTTCAAGCTACAGTTTAATTAAGCTCATCTGCTCTCCTGGAGATGGAATTCAGATATATTTTAGCCTTCAGCTTGGTGAAGTGAAAAGAGCAGTAGATTCTGGAGAGCCGGGCGCTGTTCCTACATTCTGTCACCTGCGTGCTGCTGTGACCTTCAGCTCCCCTCTGAGCTCCCCTTGGCTCAGGCCCCTCACCCTTGACAGTGTTGCAGGAGAAGGGGAAACCAGAGGATGGGCATGACCCACGTCTTGGGTGAGCCCCTGGAATGTGCCCCACCAAGTGAGATCCTTGCCTTCGTGCAGGAAAGAATTCAAGAACGAGGCATAGTAGTGAAAGCTAGTTGATTTAGAGAGACGTACATTCCAGACACAGAATGCGGTTCATCTCAGAAGGGAGAGCCGCCCCGGGGTGCACGGTGGTTATTTTTTATGAGCTGGATAATTTCATAGGTAACAAATGGGAGGGTTATTCCAAATATTTTGGGGGAGTGGGTGGGAATTTCCAGGAATTGGGCCACTGCCCGCTTTTTGGCTTCCTAGGTCAGTCTGGGAACTCATGATGCCTGCAGGTGTGTCATTTAGCAGCTGATGTATCACAGTCAGCGTATAGTGAGGCTCAAGGTCTCCTGCAAGTCGGATCTTCCGCCATCTTGGGCCTGGTTGGTTCTAACCAGTTTATGTCGTAGCCTCAAGGGCTGTGTCATTCTTTTAAAGGTTGTCCCCTGCCACCTTGCCTAGTCTGTCAGCAGGAGAGGGCTGGGCTGGCTGCTGCCCTCCACTGGACACTCCTCGGCCCCCTTTGTTGCTTTGAGTCCTGTACAGGGAACTTGTGCCATTTCCTCGAATTTGGCAGCTGCTCCTCAGATGCCCGCTCTTTGCCCGGCACCTCAAGAAGGTGCGTTTAGTGCAGCCCCACCTCGTCGCAGCCCAGCAGAAGCTGTGAGAAGGACAGTTGTCACCAGCAACTTCTTTGAAGTCATGGCCGTGTGCCTTGGAGTGCCCGCTACGTGTGCTGTGCTGCAAAGGTCACTGCATTAGTCACATGGGCGTGGAACGTTCGTACCTACCCGCGTCCACAGAATCTCCTGGAGGGGGGATGAAATGAGGGGTCCGGGAGGGAGAAAGGGTGTTCTGCTCCCGTGACCTCTCTACCTGCCTGCCGCCCCTGCAGACCCTTTGTCGAGAGGGAGGTCTCTTTCTGCAGAAACCAAAGTGCAAATTACCTTGTTCACATTTTACAAGGAGGTGGGAGTGAGTTGAAGGTCAAGTGTTGTCAGTCAGTGCAGGGTGGGAAGGGCTGGGCTGGTCACTAAGGGAGCAGTGAAATACTTAAAAAGAAGAGGACGGGCAAAGCATGGCCTGCGTTGGCTGCGTGTGGCGATTAGAAACTGCCAGGAGATATCTTGGTGCTTGCAAGAGGAAAGTATTTCCTCCTTCTATTCGAGTATGATGTAAGCTGTATGGTTTAGCTTATGTCTTTGTATGGTTTTATGCCCCTCGAACCCCGTGATGAACGGGCCACATCTTCCTGGGTAACTTTCAAAGATGCACTCTTTCATTTTAATGCTTAGACAAGCCGAGCAGTCAATGGCCACACAGTGTTCAGGTTTCTAGACATGGGGTGCTTTTCCCCGAGTCATCCTTAGAAGCTTTGGACACATGGGTCAAGACACAGAGAGTGATGGCTGCACAGAAACCTTTCGAGGCGTTTTTTACAGTGTGCTGCTTGGTAATCCTGCTGTTTCTAAGACGGAGGGGGATGCCCCACAGTTCCCAGGGCTGTCGCGTGACTGGGAATCAAGTCCCGTGCTGGGTGGGCCGCGTGGACCCGGCGCTGGTGCTGGTTCTTGGCCGGATTCGCGTCGTGTCTGTTTTCTGTCCTGCACTTAGCTGCTCTGCTCAATTTGTGTGAGAACAAGGCCTGGGCAGAGAGGCCCAGAGGTTCCCGTTCCCCGTCAACGGCACAGGCCCACCCAGCCCCGTTTGCAGCTAAGTCTTCCTGCCAGACTCTCGTCCTCCCCGCTCGCCTGGACTGGCCCATCCGCTTTTAAGACTTCAGATTCTCTTGCAGTGTCTCTGCCCTTCTGGAACTCTCGTCAGCAGGTGAACAGAGCCCCACTGCCGCCCTGGGAGGGCGTTTTTGACAACTGCTGAGCGGGGAGGGCGGGGGAAAGGAGAAAGGGGAAAGGGGGTAGGAGGGACGTTAGGTGCTCCCGACACATGTGCACACTCAGGGCCTCAGTTACTCCTCTGACCGTATTTACAATGGGCTGCCATCGCGCTCGGCCTTTCAGAGGAGTCAGCATCTCAAATGGCTCTGTCCAGACTCCCCGGTCCGCCTGCTGGCTTTTTCCCCCGAGTCACTTGCAGGGTCCAGCCTTTCTGGCTGACGGACACGGACACACTTCAGCGTGTCTTGCAGCCTCGCCCCCCACGCCCGTCCTCCCTGCTGTCCCTCAGGCTGGCCTCCGTGATGTTCGCCGTTCTTCACCGCTTGCGTCCTGAACGTTATGTTTCACACCTCAGAGCTATGAGGGGATGATTCATTCCAGAATTGGGTGGGGGCAAACGGTGAACTGAAAACAGAAACCAGTAAGCGGTGCACGCCTGGAGGGGCAGGGAGACTTTCAGAAGGAGGGTGTGTCAGTTACGCTCCCTGAATCGGGGCCATAAATACCCAGCAAGCCTGTCCTCACCACGCCCCCATTCCTCCTTTTATTTCCTGGACCTTCAGCGGCATGTGGACCGGGCCTCCGGGTGTGAATGCACTGCCCGCGGTTCTCGGATGAGGACAGAGGTTTTGGGCCCCTGTTTTGCTTAGTGCCACGGTTTCTGAGCCACCAGTTTCCCCTCGCAGCTGCCTGCGTCCTCCTGGGAAGGAGCCCGGCACAAACACAAAACAAAACCTGCCTTCAGGACTCCAGCTTAGCACCGTTACCCCAAGGGATCAACCAGATCTCCTCCTCGGCCCCAGCTGGAATTTCGTGGGTGCACTGCACAGGGCTTCCAGATCCTCAGGTCTTTCAAAACAGAATGTCAGTTGAAGTCAGTTGACATTTAAGTGCCTGTTTGTGGTCCCAGATCAAACAATAGGGACATTTAGAATACGGTCAGGTCATAACTGTAAAAAGGCAGGGACAGAAATGTCACCAACAGGAAGTGTCAGCATCAGATAACCAAGAAGCACACCTGGACCGTATAAGCAGCCATTTCCCCACCCTGACATGGAGACCATCATCTCACGGTAGAAGCAGAGAATCTGTTTAAAAGAAAAAAAAAAAAAATTGCCAGAGGGCTTCAGAAGTCCTCCGAGGACGTCGGTGGGCCTAGCTGTCCTGTGTGCCCAGGGCTGTCCAGGTTTCGCTCCTTCTCCTGGGCCCCAGCCCACGCTGTGCAGGTCCCTGGTGCTGACCTACTGTCACGAGAAGTAGTAACTCACTTTGTCCTTGCCTTGGCCCTGGGGCAAGTCGGCTCATAAATAACTCAGCCCCAGAGGAAAGTAAAGGAGGGAAGGAAAGAAAAGAAGTCAGTGACCTGTTCCAGAGCAGACCAGCAGTAACAGTGTGACAGAGAGAGAGAGAGAGAGAGAGAGAGAGAGAGAGAGAGAGAGAGTGAGTGTGTGTGTGTGTGTGTGTGTGTGTGTGTGTGTGTGACGAGAGCAGCCCTCTTAGGTGTCTGGTTCCTGCGCTCTCACTGGAAGAGAATAAAGCTGATTTCATGCTCAGTGTGGAATTCCAGGAGCCAAGGACACTTTCCCAGTGCATGTTTTCCTGGGAGGGAAGGCAGTATATGGATAACACACCTATTCCTCCGTGGGGTAGACTTCTGTCTCTGGTTTGGGGCGAGTCCTGATGTGAAACTTGCAGTTGCATGGTCACAGGATGGCACTTTGAAGACCTTCCTGATGCACACAGGGCGCAGACACCCCCGTGTGGATGTGGGCATCTGAATGAGCCAGAAGACATACCGCACCTGGTACTAAATCTCCGTGCTCAGGAAACGTCTGGTACACGACTGGCACACCCAGGGGCTGAGTCTGTCACTAAAACACCCTAACCATTTGATTTCCAAACTACAGTACTTGGAATGTTAGCAGCTCTGAAATTATATTACATCGAAAAAGCTCCCCACTACCCCCACAATTTCCTCTCGTGTTCTACATGGCCAGTTGTCAATTGAGCAGATTCTTACGATTTGAATAAAATAAAGTTTTAGAGCGAGAGTCCAGCTTCGCCACCCAGCTGTGCCACATTTCAGCAAGGCTTTGGGCCGGCGATGGAACCCTCTCCCCTGTGCGATGCCCACGGACCCTGTGAGGGACGGAGTCCTCTCCTCCCCGTGGTGCCTAAACGGGAAAGCCTACGTTTCCTTTCTGTCTGTCTGCATGCCGACATGGCTGCCGTGGTGAAGTACGTCCTGAAATGCTGACACTGGGTAGTGAAAACCCAGGCTCCATGAGTGCTTATGGAGAAGGCCGTCTCAACCCTCTTTGTCTCCCTCACCCCACAGTGCCTGGTCTTTGAAGACGCTCCGAACGGGGTGGAGGCGGCCCTTGCAGCCGGGATGCAAGTGGTCATGGTTCCCGACAGAAACTTAAGCCGACACCTGACCACAAAGGCCACGCTCGTGCTGGGGTCCCTGCAGGACTTCCAGCCCGAGCTGTTTGGTTTGCCGCCCTACGAGTGAGGAGCTCCCTGCGCCCACGCCTGGGACCCCCCTGCCCCGCAGACGGGCAGAGGAAGCGCCAACTCCCAGATCTCCACACGAACAGTCCTTCCAGCCGGGCAGCCGCCTTCTTACGCATGAGGGCCTGGACCACTCAGTCTGAAGCGGTGACGAACTCCAACTTGACAGGTGGAGAGAGAGCCAAGTGCAGACGCCCCGGAACACAGCTCAGAAGTGTCACTTGAATAAGCATATATACTGTGTGAACAGTTTGGGTTCGTTTCTTTCTCTTCCTTGTTCTTCTCAACCCTGACTGGAAAATGTAAAATATGTACACATCTATGTATATGCTTTTATGTGTATATGTGTATGTGCATATGCATTATATTTAAATTCATTGTACGCTGTCTCCGTCTCCTCCGTGTTTCATCTTCACATGCAATGGCAACTGATGACAGTGAGGCGGTAATTCTGTTTGGTTTGTAATCCGAGTGGTAAAGCCATGTTATGGGTGAGCTTTTAATAAATCATTCTCCTTATCAGCAGGTGTTGACATTATTTATGGGCCCTTAAGAATCTCTGTGGGCCTCTGCTCCGAGACCCACTCTGAGCTGTGCGATCTGTAGTTTCCTTTTAGTGCGAACATATCTGTAGCCTACGTCTTATTTCAAGGTGCTTATCCACGTTTGAGAATGTTTTCTACCTCAGAGAGTTTAGGCCCCTCATTTGAGAACATTTATTTTTCTAATACATTCTTTGATGCAAATAGAATTGGACTTCAGAATGCATTCTTGGTACGACCAAGAGCCGTGGCCCCTTTTTGGAACACTTTATCGAATACTACCCTTTGGTGATTGACCCCTTCTAATACATTGACTCAGCCTTTTGTGATGGGAACATTGTCAGAGGCACTGAAAATGCTGCAAGTACCATCACAGGGTGTTCTCACTGGTGCAACGTCCCACGGGTTTCCTATTACGGATTGTTGTTGAGCTAATTCTTAACTCTGTAAGTTGTAGGAAGAAACGGTAGTAATGTCTCTGATCATCACGGGGAATGACTGATGGTCAGTGACTGCCTCTCACTCTTGGCCAGTTTTGCATCATTTCAGCAAATTCATGTCAACATTCTTGATTGCCTGAATCAATATGCGTCTGTTCTTTGAATTCTCCTTCGAGTCGGCTGTTACGTCTTACTGGTTCCCTCACCAGTTAATTGAACTGAATAAATGTTTTGAGACTTGTTCACGTTCTATTGGTTTGGGAGTACGATTTTTACCCTTAGAAAAGAACATTACCCTCTAACAAATGTAAAATACACCTGGGACTGATTGACCTTTGTTCTCCTGACTCAAACAACACTCACACTGTAAAATGACATTTACATACTCTAAGCGAAGCAGGCTGCCTTCACAGATAGCAAATAAAGGCTGTCATCGAGGCACTTACTTGGTTCGGGATGGTGTGCGTTCACAATATCTGTGTTGGTGTTTTCTTTCCCTTAGGCCACTTTGCATGCATAAGACAAACAGATTCAGTGCCGCTCTAAATGACGTGGGTCTGGATCAACGTCACTTTTCCTCTAGGCTGCATTTGGCTAGATGGTGTTGTCTGTATGGTTTTTAACCAAGTCTGCGGCCAAACGGTTTGTGCTTTTTTGTGCAAAGTTAAAATACAGATGTTTGGCCAAAGCACACATGTTCTTGCTTATTTTGCTACATGGGTCTGGTTGCTTTGCGACGTTTACCGCTGATGTTTTTCCAGTGAATTCAACCCCTCAATATCACAGAGGTGTCATGATGAAAATTGAGACCAGAATGACTCGTGCCAAAAGTGTTTTTAAGAAGAGTTGTCCTAGTTTCTTAGCTCCTTTAAAGTGTGTTCCGTTAGGAAAACATGCAGGGATTCACACAGTTATGCTGTTTTGTGCCCTCAGTTGCCGCTGTTTGCTGATACTCTGTGTCCTTCAGAAGGGTTTTCAGTGCCCATGACAACCCCCAAGAGGTGATGTCATCCATCTCTTCTTCATTCCACTTAAATAAAACATATGGACACTTTCAGAACATGCTAATCACTATTTATTAGAGTTTTTCCACCTCTAGTAAGTCCTTAGCTAGAGTCCAGTGACTTACAGAGAAAAGGTCTGGAAGACGCCTGTTTCACACTTGAGGGAACTGACTTTTTAAGGGAAAGGAATCACTTCTGCTCTGCAGCAGTGCTCAGTGCTTAGCTACCTCAGTTCACGTCCCTTTGAGTATAATGGATGGTTTGATGCTACATTTGGCATGCTTTGAATGGTGTTTCCAAATTTTAAAAACAAATTTGCACACAATAACAACGTTTATAACAAAAAAAAATGAGTTTTAGGCTATTGGTACTAACTCTCTCTGTTCACCACGGTCTGCATGCTACTATTCAGAGCATAAAGCCCAGGTCTACTTCACCTTATATGAAAGTTTTCTGACCTGAGTCTGGAATGATTACTGTTACTATTATTGTCATCACCACCATCATCATCTTCTGTAAAGGGAAAATGAGAACTAGAGAGCAAGGGATTTCAAATTAGACCGACTTCAGTTCCCATCCCAGCTCCGCTACTGAACGGTGGTGTCGCTTTGCTTCGCCCCTTTCCACCTCAGATGCCTGACCTGTGAATTGGGGGCAATAAATACTTGGTAGTGCTGGTGTAAACAGTTGCTGGGGCCACGCTGGGGTGAGGACACTGAGCTCATACTGAAAGATTTATAAAATGGCAACTTCGGTTCTTACGATTTCAGAGTCCGGGTACCGTTGTCCACTGGCTTCTGTTGGTTGAAGATAATCTGGTTGACAGAGGGGTTGGTTGTCTGAATAGCTCACACTCTCTCTGAAGGCAGATCTTCACGGTGCCTCAGAGCGTCCTGGTTTCTCGCTGAGTCTCTTTAATAGATCGTGTCTTGTACATGGGAGCACCTTGTTTTCACCTCCTTTGTTAATCGCTGGGTGTTTCCATTCCTTGTAAGTACTTTTCGTCAGAAAAACTCATCCAGGTGGAGGTAATTCAAGACTGTTATTTGCCTACCGTAGGCTCATTCTCCGTAGACCCTCAAAACCGAGTAAGAAGACATCGTAGGCTATTTATCTTGTTGCACTTGAGTTGTAAAGTATTTGAGTTGCTTCCATATCTTTTTTTTTTCTTTTTTCAGTACGAGGGTTAGCATCCAGTGTGTGTGACAAGGGGCAGGACACCCCCCCCCCCCACACACACACAATGGTGAGTGCCTGTCACACATTCATTTAGAGACCGTGAGACCGTCCCCTTGGTGTTAAAGTGCTGTCTTAAACGGTTGCTTTTGCTGACTGCAAATGCCTGTGCTTCCCAAGTTCTGCACGGATTTCTACCACATTGTAACTAACAGTGAGTATTTTTTACATCAAAATGTTTCCAAGTATTTGCCAAGATGCCAATAATCTATTTCCCTTTGGGATGAAAACGATCAAGTATTTAAGAATCCTAATAGTCTCTCATCTTTTTTAATAAATGTGAAATCTTGGGAAATGTGCCGCCATATACATTTACTTATTGAAAACCTTGTCAGACGGATGGTGAATTCATACATTGTGCAAAGTCACTTAACACGCTGTGTTCTCAAAGTCCTCTTTTGAAAGCAGTTGACATGCATTCCGTATTCAAAGTCTTAATCAAGTATGGATAGATATTTAACTAATAGAATACCTTCTTCTCTGTAAGCTGAGTTAATACTCTGCTTGGTGGCAAAACAGCATTCTTTAAATGTCAGAAACAAAACAGGAAGGGTTTCCCATCTCAGTAAGCGCCCATTGTCATTCTAGAAATTCTAGTCAATGAGTAATGCCCTTTATGTTTACATACGTGAGTCTCCTGATGTCAGAATCGCTCAGGTGTTTGTCTGAACATGTCTGTGTCACCATGGTTTTCAGTGGATACTGGATTCTGCTTTGAGATTAATTTTTCTCTCACCCTCTAAAGGTACTGTTTTCCTCGTTCCCTGAGTGTCATAGCTTTGATTAAGCACCAGCTCGTGTTCCTACGTCTGAAGTCTGTCTCTTTTCTCCAGCTGACGTTAAGATTTCATTCTTGGTCTTTGGTCTTCCGAGGAATGGCCCGTTTTGTTTCGGTCTTGTTTGGACTTTGTGGCGCTCCCCGAGTCTGTGGTCTGCTTTCTGTACCCCTGAACTCCTTGGCCACGAGCTCTTCTAGTATTCCCGGGCTCATCTCTTGGCGGCCCTTCCGTATGGACTCAGCTGTCCGTGCGGTCAGTGAGTCATGCTCAGGCGGGACTTGCAGTGGCAGAGGATAGGGCTCAGGATCTGGGAAGCTGGCGTGGGCTGTCAGGACAGACAAGATGCCAGTGCCAGCTGGGCCGCAGGAACAACATGCAGTCAGGGCACGCACCTAAAGAGGATTAGCTATCTCAGTGCTACTGGGAGCGAGGCACAGTGGTGTTAACCAGGAGGAGGCCGACGCCCTGGAATCAGGTACACCAGGAGGTCACAGATCCACCAACCCTGGGAGCCTGCAGGGCCAGGAGACTGCAGAGTGCCCGGATGGAACACCAGCAGGACCCACGTCCCCGCAGCGAACCTTCCTCTCGCCTCTGCTCAGCGGGGACGTTCTGTGTCTTCCGGGAGTACAAAACCAAACCCTGGCTGTGCAAACGTGCTTACCTAGAGAAGAGAGGCAAAGAGCCAGACAGTTGTCGGAATAAGGAAAACCCATGGAAAACAGTTTTAATTAGTACCGAGTATTCACATAGGCTGATCAGTTGAAAATTGCAAAATGCCCTCAAGTGTCTGCATAAGCAGGTCATCTCACAGTCTCCTAGTGCTGATCATGAGCTCAGTGCTTTGTATCTATGAACGCACGACCCTGGGCCTTTGCTTGGCTCTCTCGTGTCCAAATCCACCGTGTGTGGTGGCGGAGAGCACTATCCCCTGTGAGGAAACTGGGGCACAGTTCGGGGACGTGATTGTAAGACTGGAGGGGAGGGCAGCTGCGGAGTGGACATGAGATGTCCTCACTTCTCAGCCCAGAAGCCCTAACCATGCCCAGGACTGGGACCTTTAACCACAGGGAAATAGGTAAAACTGCTGGTAATTAACATAGAAGGCGTCCCTGCTGTAGCTGCACTGTGCGTTTTTGTCAAGGAGGCTGTCTTCCCGAGACAAGGTACAGGTGTCCACGCGCTGGGCGGATGTCAGCTTGCGGAGTGCTCATGCTTTCTCTCTGCCCGAGACGGCTCCCCTGTGGCTGTGGTCGTCAGTGTTTGCCACCTGCCTCCGGAAAACACCGCCAAGTGTCATTCTCGAGGGCTCTCTCTTTGCAAACACCTATGGGGCCTGCGCGGTGAGCTGTCTACTCTCTGCTGAGTTCCTCACGAACGCCCAGTCACGCTGGAGGAGCAAGTCCTCAGCCCGTTCCCGAGCGGATCCGAGGTGGCAGTGAGCTGCGTGTCTTCAGCTCTCTGGCAGGTTCCCAAAAGTACTCCCGTCCCCGGGCTCCGGTCCCTGGGGAAGAGCACCGGTAATTATTAGGGACGGTCTGTAAATGCCATTCAGCGACAGAGCTCTGACGTTTTCCGTCCAGCCCTCCCTTCCCTGAGACGATTTCTTTTGTTTCCGTACCTTGATTTCTCCTCTCCAAATTCTGGTTGTCCGTACTCCCCAGCCCCACGGCCGCCAGCCTCACAGCATCCAGTGAGAGCTCGCCACCTGAACTCTAGGAGAGGGGAGTCAGCCTCCAGCCCACTGCCCCCGGCATCCTGGTGGAGGTCCCAGGGACAGCAGCTCCAGCCTCATACTCCTGCGGTCAGCTTGCTGTCCACCACCCCACGTCCGCTGGGGACAGCCGCCCGCCTGTCTCTGGCCAGCGCTTTTTGGAAGTAGTGGCTCAAAACATACCCCGGGACTTTTCAAGGGGAGATTAACCTTGCCACCCTTCCCTTTGGTTTGGTTTTGTCTCCCGGATGTGGTCTGACCCCTGCGCAGTGTGTAATTTAGGACTCACCCACAGGGAGGTACACAACGGCCTGTTGTTACCAACACTGCCAGGTGGAAGGAAGCACAGTGTTTAAGAGAGACGGCAGTGAGCACCTCATTTAATTTGGGGCTCGTAGGGCCAAGGGAGGGGGCCTCGCTATGGAAGTGGCATTCAAGCTCAAGTCAGAAGGCAGTACAAGGCTAGCCTGGCCGGTTTCTGGAAAAGCAAAACCCAGAGGGACCGGACACTACCCAGCATTTCCACTCGTAGGT
Organism: Camelus dromedarius; assembly: GCF_036321535.1. Lineage (NCBI taxonomy): Eukaryota > Metazoa > Chordata > Mammalia > Artiodactyla > Camelidae > Camelus > Camelus dromedarius. The sequence continues at coordinate 110,495,655 of NC_087472.1, forward strand.
GAGCACCCAAGAGAAATGAAAATGCACGTCCACACGGAAACTTGTTCCCAGAAGTTCAGCCCTGTTCGTGATCGTCAAAAGGAGGAGGCTACAGAATCCATCAGAAGCGACGGGCTTGCTGGAAGTTGGCTCTGCGACAAAACCCCAGGTTCCAATGTGATTTGTACCTTTTGGCAACACCCAGATGCGTTCGTCTGATTAGCTCACACAGAAGGGTCTTCCAGTGTCTGTAGCGGTTACGTCATTTGGGCGAGAGGTGGCTAAGGCTCTCGGCGGGGGGATTCAGAGTTCGAGACATGAATCGGAGGACCCAGTCTGTGTTCTAATGTGAAATGTGCATTTAAAAAAAATCATTAGCCGACGTAGCAGTAAATGATGTTGGTGAGAAGAACGAACGGAGGGGACAAGGTGGAAGGGGAGACGTTCAGGTCACGTCATGGCGTACATCCCACTCCCGTTGACCCAGTGCTCTTGTGATTGTCTGTCAAGATACACCCATGCCCGGCTTCGAGGACAGCACAGAGCTTTAGAAGAATCCAGGTTTCAACAGGTGAAAGGTGCTCGATGGAAACAGGTCAGAGGGCACTGATGGTGGCCCCGGGAAGCAAAGGGGAGATGTCATCACAGTGGCAGTCTGCCTTCAGATGCTACCGAGAGTCCAAGAAAGACCAGCTCAGGGAAGTGGACATAAGGCTGGGTGACCTGCGGTTGGCCGGGGTCAGTTCAGGGGACCAGGACAGGCTGGGGAAGATAAATGTGCAGAACCGGGCACCGTCAGTGGAGGAGGCTCTGGAGAAGGTTTACGGAGCAGGGGAGCAGAGATAGGGGCTGTCCCTCCAGGGCAGAGAGGAGCCAGGAGAGAGTCTTTTGTCTTTGTTGGAATCTGCTGTGGACGGAATGATTCAAGGCAGGTAGAAGAGGAGATGCTTCAAAAGTCCAGATGGTGAAGAGTTCTGTAGAGTAACCTTATCTTGATCCTAAAGGTGACAAGGACCCGTGGTAGGTGGACAGGGCTGAAACCCATCTTCCAAGAAATGAGGCCCCGGAGAGAAAGGGAAGGATGGAAGAGGGTGAGCATATGGCCAGGTGGAGGGGAAGGAACTCGTGGAGTGTGTTGGCATTTCCCCTCCTAAAGAGTGTTTAATCCCGCAAATCCCACACAGCCCACTATCTAAAGGTCTCCCGGCCGCCGGACGCCCGAGCTCTTTAGATCCCGCTCCTCAGAACACACGTTTGTTTACAGCTCTGCCAAGGAAGCATCTGGCTGCTTGTATGATTCAAACCCTCGAGAAAGACTTCTGAGCCCAAATCTCACTTTCTGCCCTGACCCAGGCTCGTCCCTGCTCGCCGCCTCTCTGTGCAAAACCCCGTGGTCATTTTGTCAGCTACGTCCGGGAATCCGCCTTGTGAAAATGCAACTGCCCCAAAGGACGCAGCTCAGCTTCCCGTCTTAACCTCTTTAATCAGAGCCCTTCCTCCTTTCCCACCAAGACCTGCTTGTGAGACGGAATCACATTTTGATGCAGGGAAGGAAGAGGAGGCTTAATAGCAGTGAAGGGCTTTGGAATAGGAAGCCCACAGTAGAGGAATCATGTCCGAGCAGGTCCTTCTCGGGACCTGCGGGAGGTTGGTGGTTGCCCAAGGACACCCAGGACCTCCCCTCGTGCTGGCTCCTGTGACTGAATGCCTGAGCGGGAGGCAAGCGTGCCTCCACCATGGGCAGCACGAAGGCAGCGAGACCCAGTGTACCCTGGGCCCTCTGGGAGAGAGTGCGGGCAAGCAGAATGCCCTCAGCTTTGGTTTCTGGCAACCCTTTTGTGGGGGTCCTACCCCAGGGCGGTGTGTCCATTTGCGCCCACCCCTGCCACTGCAGCATTCCCCTGGCTCTTCTCAATGCTGGGCCAACATTGCACTGGGGTGACTTGGGCTAAGCCAACTCCTGGGGCATGCTCCATGCTCTGGGGTGGCACAAATGCCCGCGTCTGGGTTCTGGAGATGGAAGTGATGCTGTGCTGGACCAGTATTCCCGGGGAGGTAGGGATGGGCTGGTCCTGCAGCCATGCTTCATAAAGAACCCTGTCTGCAGACGATGTCCATGGTGGGGATGCAATACAGTCGGTGGAGAGTCAGTGCCCTGAATTCCCTCCGTGCTGGGTGCTCAGCCTCTTTTGGGTGAGCCATTAAAAGGACAGGTGTGTGTGCGATGTCCTTTGCTGTGCCTTGCCCCCATCCTTGCCTGTGAGGTTCAGAGGGGGTGAGCTCACAGAAATAAACTGACACACACCTTCTAGCATTGGAATGATGCGTCTTCCGAATCATAACCCACATTGGATGGTGGCTTGGAGAAAATTTAGAAAGGAAACATCATTCTGTGCCATTTTCTCCACTTACCAGACTCAGAATTTTTCCAGCAGAATGCCAGTAATAGACCCTCAAAGTAGACACTTACCCACAACAGCACTTGTAAAGTGTTTGAGCTCATCCCTGGGTAGTCATTTCCAAAACAGCATTGTTATGCACTATATTAAGAGGGTTCCAAAATAAGATTATACATACCAGATTAATTCTCAAATAAGCCATGGTGATGGCTGACTCAAATCTGACGTCCTAAAAAAAAAAATCTATTATGAAATACTCCAAAGAAATCTTTCTGCATTAACAAGTAAAGGGCACTGAGGGAAACACGTCCATGCCAATGGGATATGGAGCCCTGAGTTAAATATAGGATTTATATTATAAATAAAGGCTGATATTTCTTTTAGGTGTATGATTTCTCCCCTAAAGTTGCCCTATTTTTTAGTCCACTGTAAATCCATTGCAATGGGACGTGACTAACTAGCATAGATAAATTTCCACCCCACCATACTGGTATGAATTCTGAGAATTATATTGGTGTCTTTCTCAGTGTGGAATGTTTTCCCTACCCATTGAGCGGGAGGCATGGTAAGAACCCTCTGAACCTTTCTCTAAACCTTTTATTTTGTTGAAATAAATCAGCTGCTACAAGCAAGAGGTATCAAAACCAACATCTTTCTTTCATCTCTTTTCAAAAATCCACACACTTCACCTCGTTTTAAGTGTGTCCAGAAGGTGATCAGGAATGCTGCGAAAATAAAAAGAAGTCCCTGCGTGCGGCACACTTGGGGGCTCCGGGGACGGTTTAGACGGTGAATCCGAATCCCTCTCTTGCCGCCAGCCTGAGTCCCGCGCCCGCAATGCTGCTCCCCTGCTGTTCTGTGTAAATATCTGCTGTGTTCATCTGGGGCTGCAGACTTTCTACACGAAAGCATGTTGAACTCAAAACAGGGAAAACGCCTTCCAACGCAAAAACTGGAAGGAAAAGGCAAAAATAGAAATTACGGTAGGAAGAGGAATATATATTATATATACATCTACATATCTATATAGATAATCTATAGTCCATACCTGTCTGCCTGTCTGTCTGTCTATTTGTCTATCAATCCATCCGTCTTATCTGTCTGTCTGCCTGTATCTGTCCATCTACATATCTATATAGGTAGATATCTGTAATTTGTCTGTCTGTCTGTCTATCTATCTTTCCATCCATCCATCCATCCATCCATCCTATCTATCTACCTACCTATCTATCTATCTATCTATCTATCTATCTATCTATCTATCTATCTATCTATCTATCTTTCCTTTGGTACACTTCAATCAAAATAGCTTAGGGAAAATTGATTGTATCTATATGTGAAATTGAATCGTTTTAAATTAAAGAAAGAAATCACTATGGCTACATACCATTCCTTTGACAGAATTAAAATTCTCCATCACAAGTTAAATTCTCCAGTCTCCCTCATTAATAGTATCTTTGCACACTGCTCACACGTAGCATTTAATAGTATTTTTGCACACTGCTCACAGGTAGCATTAAAAAGTGTCATTGTATGCTTGCAGAATGTTCTGTGCGTATGAGAGAGAGAGAAAGGACAGAGAGGAGCCCTGCAGAGGAGAAATGGAACATCTATCTGTACCTGTGGCTTTCTGAATATAAGTATGTTAGACATTCTCTTCAAGTTCCCCCATCCCCTGCCTTCCGGCATCAGATTAACTGGGGAGAAACACAAGAGGTGGATTCAAAGGAAGGAATTGTTCTTTCAATTTCAAATGGTTGTGTAAACATAGCTCCCTCTCATTCCTTGTGCGAAACCAACCAAAAACACCCAAGAGAGTGAGAAACAGAGCAACGTTATCTTTCACGAGTCTGCGCATCTCCTGGGTCACAGCCCAAGCCGGAAGAGGGCCACGGCCACGTGCCTGAGGAATCGGATGAAGGTGGCGGGGACACCAAGGGAAGGCGGCTTGTTCTGTGTGACCTGGGCAGAGCTCAGAGCTAACTAAAGTGGGTGACACACATTGAAAGGAAAGGCAGTGATCCCTTGCTTAGAAGAGGAAGGTCGAGGTGTGCAGACTGGCTTGGAAGCCCCCCTGCGTCACACTTCAATCATGGTATAGGATGGAGGTGGGGGAAGCGTTCATAAGAAAAAGCCACCAGGCCAGCTTTGCTCCAAGCAGAATGTGGGTTTGGAGATGTCTAGAGGTGTCACCTAGCCACGCAGCTACTCATCTGTCCCTGGTGAAGGTGACAGCAGCAGTCTGAAACACGCTGCGACATGCACCGCCTCGGTGTGAGCCCGGACCACTTGCTGTCAGCCTGGGGGAGGCTCACCCACAGCCCGGTGCGGTTCCACAACCCCGGGGACTCCGCCAGGAACTCAAGCCTTCCAGCACTCCCGCTCCTCCTCCGCCCCGCTCCTCTGGGCTCTGCTCACTCAAGCTCCTGGTCCGCGTAGACGTCTCCTCCTTCAGACATGAGAAATGATATGCCTTTAAAAGGGCAGCCAGCCAGCGGCCTTTGAAGAGCTGCAGCGAGGGAAGAAAGAAAGACCCTGATATGATGGATGAAAGCATCCCCAAAGCACGAACAAAGAGATGCCCGAGAAATCAGAGCCACCACGGAGAGCAGTGCTGCTCTGAAGTGAGATTTTAAGGAAGAAACTTAAAGCTTAGAGGAGGAGCTGGTAATACGTGAGATGGGAATTGAAAAGTAGGTCGGTGGCCCCAGAAGTAAATGAGAATTATAACTGAGTAGGAGAGGCAGAGAGGGACAGGGAGATAGAAGAGACGGGCCGTGCTGCCCTGCCGAAGTTAAAAACGAGTGCACAGGTGGTGCAGCCCCTGTGGAAAACAATATGGACATTCCTCAAAAGACTAGGAATAGACTTACCATATGACCCAGGGATCCCACTCCTGGGCATATATCCAGAAGGAACCCTACTGCAAAAAGACACCTGCACCCCAATGTTCATAGCAGCACTATTTACAATAGCCAAGACATGGAAACAGCCTCAATGTCCATCGACAGATGACTGGATAAAGAAGGGGTGGTATATTTATACAATGGAATACTACTCAGCCACAAAAACCGACAACATAATGCCATTTGCAGCAACATGGCTGTTACTGGAGAATGTCATTCTAAGTGAAGTAAGCCAAAAAGAGAAAGAAAAGTACCATATGAGATCGCTCATATGTGGAATCTAAACAAACAAACAAACAAGGCATAAATACAGAACAGAAATAAACTCAGACATAGAATATAGACTTGTGGTTGCCAAGGGGGTGGGGGGGTGGGAAGAGATAGACTGGGATTTCAAAATTGTAGAAGAGATAAACAAGATTATACTGTATAGCACAGGGAAGTATATACAAGATCTTACTGTAGCTCACAGAGAAATAATGTGACAATGAATACATGTATGTTCATGTATAACTGAAAAATTGTGCTCTACACTGGAATTTGGCACAACATTGTAAAATGACTATAAATCAATAAAAAACTTAAAAAAAAAAGAAGTTTGTAAGGGAAACGCACTGATTCAATCTGATACACACCAAGCTTACTCATCTCATAAAGATAATTGCTTGAATGACGCCGGTAAATCTAATTTTTGCAGTCTGTATATGTGTATTACCTCAAGATAAGAGTCGTTTTTATCAATATGGAGCAAAAATATACGCTGTAGAAGGTTTCAGTACCTTGTATTTTGGACACGAAAAATCACGCATGTTACTAAGGCAGTTCCCGTGAGAAGGGTGGACGTCCAGGAATTGTCAGTAACAGCCTCAGAAGAGGTCCCTGACTCGGGGACTTCTCGTGGCCCACGACGTGAACAGGGGATGCTAAGTGGTTCTGCAGGATGTAAGCCGGAGTCCAGTAACACAGAGGCAGTTTGTGATGAGGATGTATGTTCGGGCACTGTGTGAGGTGCAGAGTCAGAGAGATGCCCCTGGGGGACACGGAAGTCTCCGTGAAGAAGCTGGATCTGAGCAGGGGCTCGTGAGATGTGAGGACTGGCAGGGCGGCGGGGGCAGATGACGTGCTCCAGGGGCCGGGGCAATGACATCTCGGACGCTGGCTGGGACAGGAACGGGTCAGACCCCAAGATGGAGGTGGCCTGTGAGGACAGGGCACTGAGTAAGGGAGAGCACAGACGGGGTGGCTGCAGCCAGCTGTCACGGTCCAGAGAGTCCGGATCTTCCGTGTTAGGTGGGGGAGAAGCTGGGAGGGCTTTCCAGCGGCTGATGGATACGGTCCAGTTGTTTGGAAGAGGCACCTCCTTAGAGAATTCTGGTCACCCAGTAATTTTGACTCAACTCTTCATCTTACCGCTTGAAGCTCACTTGGAAGTTCTGGTCAAGTGTCACAATTGCTCTTGGAAGAGCCCAGGGGATTGTGTGGCAGGGTGACCGGTGTCATCTCCGAGGGTGAGAATAAAGCTCTTCCCAATGTGAGTTCTGTCAAGACCCCTGAGGACTCGGGAAAGCCCTAAAGGGAAGAAGGATTTTAAAAAATTAACGGGCTTCAAAAAAAGATCAACAGACATTCTTCGGGGCAGGAGAACTTTTAGGTGTATAGAAACCTTGAGAGAAAGTCCAGCAAGTTCCCATGTACGTACCCCTCCCGAGCGTCCCCTCCGGTGAACATCTGGATCTGGCTTTGCTGCAGTGCCTTTGTTACCGTTCATGCACCATGTGTTACAGCTGATACACCAGTATTGTTGTGTTGTTACTCACTGGATCCCTCGGTTTACATGGCGGCTCGCTCTTGGCGTTGTGCATCCTGCGGGTTTTGACAAATGTATATAATGACACGTATCTACCATGACACCCTCAATAGAATAGTGTCACTGCCCTAAAAACCCTCTGTACCCTTAATCCCTGGCAGCCTCGGATTTTTTTTTTTTCACTGCCTCCATAATTTTGCCTTTTCTAGAATGCCGTCTACTTGAATCATATAGTGTGTTGCCTTTGCACATTGGCTTCTTGCACTTACTCCAATGCATTTTAATCTTCTAAGGATTTTTTTAAAACAAAATAAATATTAGGTTTAAACCAAGAATAAATCAGGAATCATATATATTCTCCCTCAGCTTTTTTTTTTTTTTTTTTAAATTGTAGTACAGTCAATTACAATGTGCTATTCTCTGGTGCACAGCACAATGTCCCAGTCATGCATACACATACATATATTTGTTTTCATATTTTTTCCATTAAAGGTTATTATAAGATATTGAATATACTTCCCTGTGCTCTACAAAAGAAACCTTTTTAAATATCTTTTTTTATATAGTGGCTAACATTTGTAAATATCAAACTCCCAAATTTATCCCCTCCCACCCCCTTTCCCCAGTAACCATAGATTGTTCACTATGTCTGTGAGTCTGTTTCTGTTTTGTAGATGAGTTCATAGTATCCTTTTTTTCTTTTTCTTTTTCTTTTTTAAGATTCCACGTATGAGTGATATCATATGGTATTTTTCTTTCTCCTTCTGGCTTACTTCACTTAGAATGATTTTGATCTCTCAGTCCATCCATGTTGCTGCAAATGGCATTATTTCATTCTTCTTTATGGCTGAGTAGTATTCCATTCTATAAATATACCACAACTTCTTTATCGAGTCATCTGTTGATGGACATTTAGGTTGTTTCCATGTCTTGGCTATTGTAAATAGTGCTGCTGTGAACATTGGGGTGCAGGTATCTTTTTGCATTAAAGTTCCCTCCAGATTTATATCCAGAAGTTATTTTCCCTTAACTTTAAAATGGAGGCCCTTGAGTTTTCTAACACTTTAACATTAAAACACTAATTCTTTAACCAAGGTGTGTGGATGTGGATATATTTGATACTTAATGCCAGCCTCATTTCACACATGCACCATGTACATTTTCAAACACATATTTTTTCATGCATTCATTGAACACGGACCTGTTCATAAACCCTTGGCTTGAAAGGAGCTTATAGTTATTTTTATTACAAATCTCATTACAAACAGTAGCTCATAAAGAATACACTTGTATCTAAAGAAGTGAAAAAATTATACATTCCAGTAAACTGATCAGAATCAAAAAATGATGGTATCTTGGAAGGCTTTGTGCACCATATTTTATGTGCATTCATGTTTAAAGAGTTTTTTATTCTCCACATATTTAATCACAGCATTTATCAGACTGGTTTTCAGCTGTGAGTTTACCTGGTCCTAAGGAAATTCTCGTCCCTTGTTTGAGACCTTCAAAATAATGTGCTGAGAAGAACGTGTTACTGTCCTTAAATTGAAAATAACCTGTGCCCACAAACATAACCTACTCGCATCCATCAAGAGAACATCCTATTTTGATGTCCAGTAACTTCCTAACCAGGAAAAGGATTTAGTCCCTAACAAAATTAAAACAAACACCCCTCTGATAACAGAGAATTAGCCCTGCTGGTGTAAGAAATGAAAATCTCAGTTGGATGTTGCAAGTTTTTGTGAGCAGCAGAGTTTCCACCCATCGGACAAGAGCTGTTTCATTTTGCGTTTCACTGCCCTGGGTCCAGAAATGTGATTTGGGAGATTTAAAACAGGGAGTGGGAACATAGCCAGTGCTGTAATTTTTTACAGTTCCCCACGTGTGTGCGTGCGTGTGTGTGTGTGTGTGTGTGTGTGTGTGTGTATACTTGCTTAAATTGAAACCATCTATAAAAAATACCTCTGTGACCCTCCGACAATAGTTAGACCCAAATCTCTAAGAGACGTGTGTGTTCACATTATGGGGTAGAAATGACACTGTCTCTTTTTTTGTTTTTGTTTTTTTTTTCTGTACATTACATCCCCATGACTCATTTATTTTATAGCTAAGAGTTTGTACAAAAGGTACTAAAGGTAGAAATGACATTCTCTTTTCTTTCAGACACCCTTACTATAAACAGTTTCAGGACTCTGACCTCTTTGGGTTACCATGGAAAAAAATCTCCAAGAGAAATTTGGATTTTTTTTTGTGCAGAAAATGTTACATGGATGAACTGAAGGTTGAAACCAACAGCACTAGCGAGTAGGGGTCCAGTACCCCCCCTCACCCTGTGCTCAGCCAAAGGCACTGAGAGATTCAGTTCCTAACCCTCCTAGGATGTGCCCAGGAGGTACCCTCGAGCCTGGGAGGGTCCCACTATTTACATGTGTCTTCTCCCTGTGTCATTGTTAAGGTGTCCCCTTGCTCAGAACAGTACTGTGGAACCACCACCAGAAGTATGTGGATATGGACTGAATTGTGTCCCCCCCACAGTTTGTGTTTTGACATCCTCACTCCCAGGACCTCAGAACGCGACTGTGTTTGGAGACGGGGTCTTTAAAGGGGTGGTAAAGGTAAAATGCAGTCATTACGATGGGCCCCAATCCCATAGGATTGGTGTCCTTGTAAGAAGAGGAGACGAGGACACAGACACCCACAGAGGGACGACCACATGAGGACACAGGGAGGAGACGGCTGTCCACACACCAAGGAGAGAGGGCTCGGGAGACACCAGCCCTGCTGTCACCCTGATCTGGGACTCCCAGCTTCCAGAACTGGGAAATAGTAAATGTCTGTTACTTAACTCCTCAAGTCTGTGCTACGTTGTTACAGCAGCCAGAGAGAACTAATACCATGCTTATGGAATCTTCCCAGTCTGGCAAGTCTGTGAATTTCAAGCGTCCTTTGCCCCCCGCTTCATCTGGTGGCTGGCAGCAGCAGACTGGCTGTGGCCATAGAACTGAGACCATTAACTAGCCTGTTGCCGTCTTTCCACGGTAAACCTGTTTCTCTAGTTCCACGCTTCCTGTCTGCCTGGCCTGACCCAGACCTTTCCCTTTCCTTCTCTGTGTAGGGCACCTGCTCCAACATCCTCCGTCCTGACGTGCTGCCTTGCCCCCTGGATAACTTGAGGCCTCTGGTTCCAGTCTGTAAGGCCCACGTGTCTGTAGGATCCTGCGATTAGTCACAATATTTTGATGAAAGGGCAAAAAATGCCAGGTCTTTCTGTTTCAGTCATGTGCAGCACCTTACTAGTGATTTGAATCTTCTTATCTCTGTTGAGGTGTCTTTGCTCAGTCATACGTGTTTATGGATAAAAAGGGAGCTATGTGTCTTCATCCTGCAGAAGATGTATGTAATTCTCCTGCTTTGCAAATGAAGAGTGAAACAGTTCTCTTAGGTTAGGCTCAGAGAAATCAGCAGAAATATTAGATGACGCCTATGCGCATGGTGGGTTCTTCAGTAAAAGTCTATCTCTTCAGTGGATGCCAGGCAGCATTTGGGAGGGTATCTGGAACTGGCTCTGTAAGATGTTGGCTCCTGTCCACAGTTGCCTCCCGGGGAAGCAAACTTGGGTGACGGACCTGCTGGGAACTGAGGATGGGGGAGCAGGGCTGGCATGGGGGTGAGGTGTACTGAAACCCGTCTGCAGGGAGTGGTTCTGGCACGAGGAGCTGTGCATCCTCACACAGCCTGGCACACTCATGCATGGTTTGGGCAACATGGATATCTGAGGGAACGCAGGAAAGGGTTTCTGGAAAAGCAGGAAAACCGTGAAGTCAGCCTCCAGCTGGTGCGCCCGGCAGGGTAATCAGGTTTCTTGAGGAAAGGCTGGAAAGGATGAGGTATCGACATCCTAGCTATATAGATAGAGTTACGGTTCAGAGCTCAGTCCTGGAGGAGACTCTCAGGTTTCCATGTCAGACAGACCAGGGTCTCCCAAGCCCGGCACTCTGACATTTGGACCAGATGATTCTTTGTTGTGGGAGACTGTCCTGTACCGTAGGATACTGAGCAGTGTCCCTGGCCTCTACCCACTGGAGGCCAGTAGCACCCACCCGTAGTTGTGCAGACAAAAAAATGTCTCTAGACATTACCAAATGACCCGGGTGCAGGCTGGCGGGTGGGAGGCACACATCACCTGTATTAGAGAAACGCTGAGGGAGACGGAAGGAACCCGTGCCAGGAGGAATCTCAGCACCATGGACAGGCCCAAGAAAGGCGAACTGACTTTGTTCTGCGTCCAGTTCCCAAAATGTAATGGTGGAAGCTGGGTATCTGACACGCCGTGTGAGAAGGGTTTGAGGCCAAGCTTCAGGTAGAAAGAAGTGAATGAACGATTCATGATGTCTGATTGAAGCAAAAGACCATGGGATGATGGCACTCCTGCCATCATTTTGTTCCTGCCGGAACCCCAGGAGGACAGGCAAGGGTGTTGTGACTGTGGGCCTCAGATAATGGGTCTGATTTCCAACAGGACTCACCACCACCTTTTCTGTAAACAGGGGACACTGAGTCTGCTGATTTTCCCCCCTCCTACGCTTCCATGATTGACGTAGGGGCTACAATGGCCTGGACAGGCTTGGGGTGGGCATTGGAAGGTCTAGCTGGACAAAACAAATGCACATTTGTAGTTCTGAGAACTTATATAATATAGACTTCCCGATTCAATATAAGAATAGACAGCCTCTGTTCTCTTAAGACCCTGAGGATTTATGTGGGAGGCGGACACATGCTAATTTAGAACTTCAACAGAAATCCCCCTTCAGTGAGGTGGGCCTGGTCTCCCTTCCCTTTCACATTTAACTAAGTGGTACAGCCCCCATCACGAAGACTGATATCTGATGATGTGAAACAATTAAGCGAAAGCATCTATTTGCTTACCTAAGAAATCCGAAGTTTTTACAGCGAAAAGTGCTAAATCAATTTTCAAAGTTGACATCGTATATTTATCACTTTATACCTAATGGCCTTTCTATGATAGATTGACTTAAGTGATGTGTACCGGAGAATTAGCACAACTTATCTTTTTAAATAAAGGGAAGTGTGAAATGACAGGCTTGTCTCCCCTGGGGTTTAAAGATGCAGGTCTCTCTTAACACAGGGCATTTTAAAGTTAGGAGACCTCTGAAAGTGCAAGGTTCATCCAACGGCAGGATATCTCATTCACTGAGTTACAGATCAGAAAAGTCAGGACCAGAGGGAGGAAGTCATGTGTCCAAGACTTCCAGACAGGGAGTTTTCACTACATCCCCATGATGTTAACGCCTTCCACCTTCCACAGTGACTTTTCATGATCTGAATTTCATGCTGTCGTGCTCTGAGTCATGGAGCATCTCGGACTGTCTTTATAGTCGCTGAGCAGTCCATAAAAAATGTAGAGAGAAGCCTTGCTTTAGAACTGACTTCATGGTGGAAGTAGAATTTTTGAAAACGAAAGTTCCAGTGAATGGCATAAAGGTATAGAGCAGACAGAGAGCATGCTAACAGCAAAGTGCGTAGACCATGGAGTAAGTGAACCCTGAATACATCCCAAAAAAAAAAGAACAGGAAAGGCTCTCACAGGATGACTCTTGCCAAGAAAAGAAGAAGAAAAAAAAAAAAAAGAGTAAGAAAAGCAAGTATAACAGTCAACTGATTAATGGGGAAGATTGCCTTCCTCCTCCAACGAGGCTATGAAGAAATCATCCCAGTGGTTAACACCCTAGGGACACAAACTGGAGTCCCACGGCCATGAAAGGGGGCCCTCCATAACTGGGCAAAAATACTCCTGTTTTGTTCAATTGCCTTTGAAAGCAATGCTCAAACTCAAGTGCTACCCTGGTAGTAAAAACTGTAATGCAGTCGTATGAGTCACAGTAGAACAGACTATTCTCATGGTTTAATAATACACACACAGCTGGAGCAGGCTATGTTACGTCACGGAAGTAAGCTACAGTGTAATATTGCTTAGAAACATTTGAAAACCAATCAGCATAATCTACAGTATTGCCAATCTACACACACATGCACAAAATGACCATCTCAATAAATGTAGAAAAGGACTTTTTAAAAATCCAATATCCAGTGCTGATTAAAACCCTGGTGGAAACTACCTCGATCTGATAAAAGACATCTACTAAAAACCTAAAGCTAACGTCATTGTTAGGGTGCAAACTAAACACTTTTCCCTTAAGTTCAGGAACAAAATAGAGATGTCCACTCTCCGCATTTCTAGTCAACATTGTGCTAGAAATTCAAACCACTGCGATAAGAAAAGAAAAATAAATAAAAGGCACTGAGACTGGAAAGGAGGAATGAAGTGTCTTTAGGCATAGACAATATGATCAAAAACTCCAATGGAATATACTAAGTATCTACTGGAGCTATTATGATTAGTAGAGTGAATTATCCAAACAACTCATTACTGTCTCCGTATGCTAGCAACCATCAAAAATTTAAATTGAAAGTCAATGCCATTTACAGGAGCATCTAAAATATGACACATTCAAGGTTGAATTTGAGAAAAGATACGTACAACGTATACACTGAAAACCAAAAATATTCTTGAGAGGATGAAAGAAGAACTAAATAAATGGAGAGATACGCATTGTTCATAGGTTGGAAGACTTAGTATTAAGATGTCAGTCCTCCCTAAGTTGATCTGTAGATTCCACACAGTCCCAATCAAAATCCTAAAAGGCTTCTTTCGAAAAATTTTCCAGCTGATTCTAAACTCAAAACACCCAGAATAGCCAAAACCACTTTGAAACAAAAGAGCAAAGTTGGAGGACTAACACTATATGATATCAAGATGTATTATAAAACTACAAGTAATCAAGACAGTCTGATGCTGGCATTAAGATAGTAGATCAGTGGATTGGAATAGACCCAAATATATATAGATAACTGCTTCTGGCAAAGATACAAAGGCAATTCAGTAAAGAAATACTGGAACAATAGGATTTCCATATGTGAAAAATGAACTTCAGTCCATACCTATAAATCATACATGCAAACGTGCATGCTAATATTAACTCAAAGTGGATTGTCAACTTATATATAAAACCTAAAACCACAACACTTTGAGAAGAAAATACAGAGTGAAATCTTTGAGACTTAAAAGCGCCATCTAACCTCTGCATCAGTTCTGGGTCAGCTTCAATTGATTTTTTTTTTTAAATCATGCATTATTTTTTCTTGTTTCTTTGCATGACTGGAAATTTTTGATTGGATGGTAGACATTGTGTTTTAAACTTTTTAGGTACTAGAAATACTTTTTGCATTTCTGTAAGTATTCTTGAGGTACACTGTTTTCTCCGTTAGGTTCCTTGGAAACAATTTGCACTTTTTGAGGCTTACTTTTATGATTCGATAAGAAGGTTCAGAGCAATGCTCAGTCTAGGGTTCATTATGCCCCATGACTCAAGGCAACAAGACCTTTCTGAATACTCTACTCAATGCCCCATGAATTATAGTCTGGCTGGTGGAAGCAGGCTCTCTTCCCAGCGCTGGGTGAACACAGAGCAATATTCTCTCTAATTATTTCAGGTGATTCTCTCCTTGGCCTTGTGTAGTTTCTCAGACTTACACACTGATCAGAATTCTGCTGGATCCTCCAGGGGGCCCTCTGAAGGCCTCTGGGCTGCTCCCTCTTTGTTCAGCTCTCTTCTGTCTGGTTCTCTGTCCTGCTGACTAACCATATAGGTCACCCCAACGTTTCAGGTCCACCTCCTCCACTCAGAGAGTCTGTCACACCCTCAGGCCCCCTGCTACACACTGCGTCCTGGAAACTCTTCAAAGCCTTCTGCAATCACAGCACTCACCTTATTTGTTTTCTGTCTCTCAGGGTTCTTCATTGTCAGATGTCCAGGTTCATGAAAATCACCGTTTTTCCTGTGTTTTGTTTGTTTTTCTGGTTGTTGAAGTGGGAAAGTCAATCCAGTCCCTGTGACTCCTTCTTGGCCAGAAGTGGACGTCTTTTCCATTACTCTTGTCTAGTCCCCGAGGGACAACGGTATACTATGAATAGCCTCACTGAAAAGAGAAAGAAAGAAAATAACAAGACGTTTCAGTCTTCTCAGAAATATTAAGGAAAACTCTAAGAAAATAGTCATGTCTTGCGTCACCTCTGCTCTCAGGATTTTTCTGGTTATGGGTAAAACTTTTGCAGACTTTGGACCATGCCCTTCCAAACATGATTCACTGTGGATTGATAACATATTAGGAGGTACTTCTCCTTTATCACAGTGGAAGGAAGGTAGAAGACTGTGCTGAAGTGAGGGACATGGTGTCCACCGTCCAGTTGGTTAATGGTGTGGATGAGGTGTTCTGCACAATGAGGATAAACCAAAGGGATGCTGACAATGACAGGACAGCACCTGAGTCTGCAGGTGAATGAGAAAACCACTTGGGCAAAGAATGCTTCACACTTTAATTCTGTAATTAACGCTGCGTAAAATCAGCCATATTATGTTGTCCTGAAAATTAGGCTGTAGCCCATTCTTCACTTGCTTCTGTGAATTTGCAGCAAGTATCAAAAAAAAAAAAAAAAAGAGGCATTACAGGCATTTTGTGCATACTGGGTTCCAGCAAAGGTCTCCAAAATTATACCCAGCCCTTCCTGGTTCCACTGTCAAAGCCAATCTGCACATCTGCATCTATACCTATGGTTTTGACAACATGAGTGTAAAATTGCTATCCACAACCATAAATCCTGGAGACGTGATTCAACAGGTATCTGAGAGCCCCACCCATAAAAGTTCGTGTGTGTTTCATTTTAAGCAAATTTGCGACCTCAAACTCTTCAGCTTAGACATTCCAAACATAAAGAGTCAACCAGTGGTTCATGGCAATCATACGGAACACATCTCTCCCGGCACTGTTACATAATTGGGATGGCAGTTTGATAGGAAATAAGAGGGTAGAGAGGGCTTAGAGACATTTGTAGGGTGACACTCTGTTTTTAGTCTCCCAGGGTCTCTATTCTTACAAACCCTTCCATCCAGTTATTTCTAGATTGTTACGAAATTAGATCCCAGTCCAGGTGGCCCATTGGGTTAACTTTTCTTCCTTATGAGTTTGCAGCAATAATAGCAAAACTAACCTGCCCGTACAGCTGCCACTGAAATAAAAGGCAGTGCCTTACCTTTATCAGGAAAGGACACTTATTTGAGCAGAATACCATTTGCAGCTGGAAAAGACGATATACTGGCCGCAGTAGAAGCGACAGGCTCTTGGAGCCTCACCAGGCTCCCCTGTGTTCTTGCGTCTGCTCTAGAGATGTTGACGGTCAGGAGAGCAGCCCGGAAGCCCCTGCCTTGGCCACCTCACCAGAAGCGTCATCTGGGACGTCTGTGTGGTTTCTCAAAAGCTGACAGGCCGCTGCTCGGAACGGCTCCAGGCCACTGTTCCCTGGCCAGTCCAGGCTCCTGATGGGACGACTCCACGTCCAGCTGCTGATACACAGGGAGGGGTGTGTGAGCGCCTGCTCTGGGCTGGATTCTACGTGCTGGGCTTGCCCGCTCACTTGCCTCTTTGGCTGCCACCTGGAGACGGCCATCACTGTCTGTGCCAGTGGCATCTGGCCTTCAGACAGCAGAGTGCCCCAAGGAACACAGACGCCCCTACGAGCAGTACCCCCCTGCTGGAGCATCACCTTAGTATCACTTTGGGGCAGGGAGTGTGTTCTGCTTGGTATGGACATTGATAGGGAGTTGGGCACATCGTCTTTCGCCTTTGTAGGGGTCCTACTGTGTGTGTGTGGGGGGGGTGGGCAGGCATGCTGTCACATTTGAACGGGCCCTGTGCATGACCACCGCGGTGCTGAACTTTACCTTTTCCCTTCGGTGATAACGGGGCATGTGGTCAGTCCAGCCATCTAAAACGGGAGATGAGGGGTGCCGGTGGGGCTCTGAGTCCCCCAGCCCGAGAACAGCAGCTCTGCACAGAAAGCCCCCAGGGGGGCACTTGTTGGATGCGAACTCAGTGTGCGTCAGCTGACTGACTGGCAGACGTACTGAAGAGGCTGAGGCTGTCTTGGGTTAATGTAATGTCAAGCTGGGAGGCCTTCTGTCCTATCTGAGCTCAGCATTCAAGTCAAAACCGACCCCAGTATTCAGAGGAGTCTGAAAAGTAAGGTGGTTTGTTCTCCCAAGTCCATCAAACAGGCACACAGTGGACCCCTGACACCTGTATTCCTCCTGTTTGTCTTCTCAGGGTCTCTCTGGCATGCCGTGTGTGCAGAGCCTCCTTCCATCTTCCCCAGACTCTCTCTCTCTGGTTTTCTTCTTACAGCGCCCCCTTCTGGTAGTATTCATTATTATTATTACTACTACTATTATTATTATTATTTATTTTCTTCTCCTCCCCTCCCCTCCCCCTCCCTACTCTCTTCCCCCTCCTCCTCCCCCTCCTCCCTCTCGCCCTCCTCCTCCTCCTCCAACGGTAATGCCTGTATCTTTAAACATTTAAAGCTGCCCGTCTTCCTAGAATTATTCCTATTACACCCGAATTTATTATTTTGATAAACATAATGGCACCCTGAAAAAGTGACCATGAGGACCCACCATCCTTCTTGGAATATGATGGACGGAGAAAGGATGTGGGCTCTCATAAGCTGACATTAATCACCATTTAGTATTTTTAAAAGAAGGACCAGGATATGAAAATGAATGTATGAACGTATATGCATGACTGGGACGTTGTGCTGTACACCAGAAACTGACACATTGTAACTGACTGTACTTCAATTAAAATAAATAAAAAAAATAAAATAAAACCAGACACCATCTCAAGGTAGAAGAGGACCACAGGCCTGTTAATGTTCCATGGTTCATCAAACCACAGCACCCACACACAAATGAATGCACATCACCTGGTCACAGGGTAAAAGCTGAACCTTCGCTTTCGTGAGTCATTCTGCAGCACTCGGTTTCTCTGCAAAGCACTACAACATCCAAAAAGCGTCCCTTCACTTTCTCAAAATTATCTTTGATGTGTAATTACCTGAAAGATGTTTAGCCTAATACATCAAAAGTGTACTCATCATGGGAGACATTTGAGGTCACCGGCAAAAGTAGAATTACATACGATTTTTCTTATGTATAGTTATATACATTTAAACAGATGGCCAAAAGTTAGCATGAATACTCCACATGGATTCCTGTTACTTTTCTGTGGCAGCGGGGGAGGGGGGAGCAGGGTGGGTTTGCACCCCGAGAGTTAACTGGGCCATGGTGTGTGTGCAGGTGGGCATGTATAAAATAGATCATATACAACATCCAATTTTAGGAAGAACTCTAAGAAATCTTAGCCGCCAAGGCCAAATAAAGACTTGCTTTTTGTGCTGCTGCACAGCGGGTGAATTGAAATCTATTCTCACTGCCTGCCGTTCTCGCAGCAAAGGCTGTTTTAACGGAGGGCAAACTCCACGTAGGATTGCAGCTCGGACGTGGAACTGAGGGCCTGCAGTCTGCTCAGCCGTGTTGTTCCCCTCCGCGGGGGATACGCCGGCCTGAGAAGGGAGCTCTGGCAATACATCTCCGGGGTCCTCTGCTCTGGTTTGTGAGAGACACTCCTTTTGTGCTCTTAACAGCCTTCAAAGCAAGACCCTTTGGTGACTAATTGTTCCCTGGCCCTTCCTGAAATGGAGTGAACAGAGCTCTTCAAACAGACCTAAAGTCCGTGGTGCGTTCTGTTAGTTTAAACTGCAGGGGGAATGCTCTCCTGGGTCCTCAGAAAATAATAACGCTTCCAAAATAACAGAATGAAAACGTCTGGTAGTGTCGTCTTGGACTGAGTGAAGTAGGGGCTAATATGCAGGGTCTGGGGCAGGGGACCAAAGCCATGTGGCTTGTATTCAAGAGGACACGTGGAGTCAGTGCAGAAGCTAGGTTATCAATTCGGGGGGTCTCGGCAGAACTCAAAGCCAGAGGCGACTGGCGGTGGTTGGTGGATGGGACCACTTCAGCACTGCTGTAGGCTGTGGGACGTCCTGGATTCCATCGGATATATTTTGAACGTAGATATGAGATCTTGGACTCCCATGTGGTTGGAGTTCCAAGGGCCAGGGTTTGGCCAAGCAAATAGCCAGTCCTCAGATGCATGGTAATTACTTCCAACGTTTCTGCAGGGCCCCTCCCTCGGCCCACACACCCAGCAGAAAGGATACTCAGCCCACGGCCACGTGCTGACATCACCGCCACCATCACCTGATAAGTTGCTTACCTCCAGTGCCCCTGGGATACAGGAAGGACCCTCCGTCACCCCCTCATCCCCAGTTGTGGGAACCTTGCGCCAGGAGCATTTCAGTTAACAGCCGAGTGTGGGAGGAGCACATGGACGAGGCTGTGAGAACCATTCTCTGTAATCGTGTACGGAGTGTGGATTCAGGAAAGGTCTCACGTTGGAATCCAATCCGTGTTGATCTGATGATTGAAGTGGGGGGACGAGAGCAGAGGAGGACTTGTAACTTGTGTGGCTCAATCTATTTTTTCCCCAGCTTTATTGAGACATAATTAGTATATAATACAGCGTGAGTTTCAGGTGTACAGTGTTATGATTTGATACAGTTACATGTTGTGACATGATCACCACCATCGGGTTAGCCGACACCTCCATGGTGTCACATACTTACGATTTCTTTTTTGTGGTAAGAGCATTTGAGATCTGCTCTCTCTGCAGCTTTCAAGTGTATAACGCAGCATTGCTGACTGCGGTCACCAGGCTGTAGCTTACACCCCGGAACTCACTCACCTTACAACTGGAAGCTTGTACGCTTTGACCAACCCCTCCCCATTTCCTCCACCCTCCTCCCTGCCGTGATTACCACCATTCTACTCCCTGTTTTTGCAAGTTTGGATTTTTTTTTTTGATTGCACATACACGTGAGTTCCTGGAGTATTTGTCTTTCTTTGTCTGACTTATTTCACTTCCTTCCTTCCTTTTTATGGCTGAGTAATATTTCTCTGTGTGTGTGTCGGGGGGGGGAGGGGTCTCCAAGGTGGAAATTAATCTATAGGTGAACGCTTAGGTTTTTTTCTTGGCTTTGTGATTAGTGTCGCACGGAACTTGGAGTGTGGACATCTCTTTGAGACCCTGTTCAGATAAATACCCAGCAGTGGAATTGCTGACCATCTGGCAGTTCGAGTTTTAATATTTTGAGGAGCCTCCGTACTATTTCCCACACTGGCTGCACCAGGTGACGTGCCCACCAACAGTGCACAAGGGTTTCCTACTCTCTACCTCCTCGTCAACACTTGTTACTTCTTGGGTTTTCAGTGATGGCCGTCCTGGGAGGTGTGAGGCCATGCCTCATGGTGCTTTTGATTTGTGTTTCCTTTCTGGTGAGCATGGTTGAACCTCTTTTCATGGACTGGTTGGCCACTTGTCTGTGTTCTCTGAGATTGAGTCCCTTTTCCGGTCCCAACCCACAGAAGGTATCTGGCTTAAGGCTTATGGGCAGGAGTGCTCACTGATGGCGGGCTTGGGAGCTGCACGAACGTCTTCAAGGGAGGGACACAGTCGAGCGCTGCGTCCCATATGTATTTTTTTAAAACATTATTTATTGATTTATAATCATTTTACAATGTTGTGTCAAATTCCAGTGTAGAGCACAATTTTTCAGTTATACATGAACATGTATATATTCATTTACCATAAGATCTTGCATATATTTCCCTGTGCTATACAATATAATCTTGTTTCCTTTGAGATTTGTTACTGCAGAGCATAATGCTGATTCCAATCAAGGAGTTGGAAAGTCTTGTTTAATTTCTGACTGCTTAGTACTAGGAAGGAAAGGAGTGAATTCAACATATACTCAGTCACTGCAGGGGATAGGCAAGGGAGCAGTGGGTAAAAATTATACGAAGGCAGATTTTGACTTAATATTACAAAAAAAACCCAGGTTTTAAAAATTGATGCTAATTTTCAGTGGGATGTCACAATCTGTTAAATCTTGCTTCCCATCCCTGAATGTATTCTGTCCTCTGGACACTCCAGGGTGGGGTAAATGACTCGAAGTTGCCTTAAATGTCTCTCCTTTGTGCTCTGTCCTGTTTCTAGAATGTTCTAGATAAGACACCTGTATTTTAGCTGTCTTCCACACTGGGTCGTCAGCCTTTTAAGGACAGAGATTAATTATGTTTTACTCATCCTTGTATTTCAACCACCTAACACGACTTCTGGGTACATCAGAGCTAATGAAAAAATAATCCTTAAATTGAACTAGGAGCTGCCAGTCTGGGGGGTTGGGCAGTAATTACTAGTTGAGAGACAGTGTTTGATTAGCTTAAAGCTCCTTCTAAATTTTAAGGTTCTCTGAGTCTGC